>NW_022158687.1:1589069-2265678 GCF_000260195.1 Fusarium odoratissimum NRRL 54006 | reverse complement strand
CCTCTTTATACTACTAATACTAATATTATAACTTTAAGTCTTTAACTTTAGGTAATTAAACTTATAAAAAACTTAATATATTTTCTTTTTATTTTTTTATAAAACCCTATAATTACCTTTTTTATATCTTAAATTATATAATATATAATTAATAAGTAAGTTAATTAAAAATCCCTCTTTTTATAATATTATTATTTAATTAAATACTTTTTAACTACTTAATATATTATAGCCTTTAAATAAGGCTAAAATCCTTTTTATACTTTAGGCTCTTTAAAATAACCTAAAATTAAGTATTTAATATATTATAAGTATATATAAAGTTAGGTTTAATACCTTATATAATTAAAAAAATAATATTTAATTATAATATAATTTTATTTTAAATTTATAAAAGCTATTTAATTTAAAAAAGTAAATAATAATTTAATTTATTTTTAACTTAGATTTATAAGGATTTTCCTTATAATTATATTTTATAAAAGAAATAACTAATTCTCTACTTATAAATTATAATATATTACCTATTAGTAAGTACTAGGCTTATAACTTTATAAAGTAATAATTAAAGTTAAAAATATATTTATTTTAGAGATATAATTATTAAAGAGCTAAATATAAAGATTTAATTATTATTTATAGCTAATTTAGGCTTATATAAAATATAATTATAAAATATAATATTTAATTAAATAATATTTAAAACTTTAATAAGATTAACTTTATAATAGGCCTTATTATAATTAGTATAATTAATATAAGATTAGAAAGGTAATAAAGATTAAAATTAATATAGCCTAAAAACTAAAAATAAATTAGTATAATTTAAGTAATTAATATAAAAGGCTAATTAATTATATTATTTATTATTAATATAAGCTAATATTATCTTATAAACTAATACTAAGAATATAACCTCTTAGGTAATTAGGTTATTATAATAAGTTAAAATAAGTAAATAAATAATAAGCTAGGTCTTAAGTAATTAAAGTATTTTAATTAATTTATAATTAATTAATTAATTAGTTCTTATTATCTCCTAATTTTTAATAATTATTAAGGCCTAATTTTAATTTAAATACCTTAAAAAATAAATTAAAAGGTATTATAATAACTCCCTAAAGTCTATTATTAAAGCTTTAAAGTTAATTACTAAGGTAATAAAGGTAATTATATATAAGGTTATCTTATTAAGGGCTAAGCTTTATAATCTTTAAAATATAAATAAAATACTAAGTTAGTATTAAAAGGTAAAAAGGATTAAATTATAAAAAAAAGAAATTATAATTATATAAGAAGTATTATAAATAATTAATTAGATAAATATTAATATATAAGTAGTAGTTAAATTATTAAGAAGTAGTAATTAAGGAAGATTAAAGTAATTAAGTAGTTAGTATTATAATATATATAATAAGGGCAGTTATAATACTAAGACTTATAAGGATATTCTTAAGTTATCTAGGGAGGAATTTAATAAGTAAAAGTAGCCCTTTTTAAACTATAGCTTAAAAAGGTTAAGGAAAGTAACTAGCTTACTTATTTAACTAGCTTACTTATTAATTATATTATAATAAATTTAATAAATTAATTAAATATTAATATATTATTAATATAAATAGGGGAATTATATAATTAATATCTTTCTTAGTTAAAGCTTATTTAGGCTAAATTACTTATAGGATTATATAATTAGACTTAATTTTATAATCCTACTAGTTTAACAGCTGCCACCCTATCTGTTGAGTTGTCTTATAGAAGTATTTGCAGACAACAAAAGCCTCACTGTTACAAAGATCAACAGAATTATATTAACTCTCCCTGTAACCCGAGGCGTGGTTGCGTTAAAGTTTGCAATTATATAACAATTCGAGATTTAGTTCTGCATCAATTTGGGTTTCAGGTCCACGTCCAGGGGTTCGTGTAGACATAATTAGCTTGCAGATTTGAGAACAAAAAGAATAGAGGACATTGATTGAGTTTTAAGCCCTATTTTACATGTGACAATGCTACAGAAGAATCTCCGTCATCTCATTCTTATCGCACCTCGCAAGAGCAACCTCTAAACAGGCCTCCTTCACCCAAACAAAGAGAATGGACGGTCAACAATCAGCATGGACAGCGACATCCCCCAAATCCCCGTTATTCTCCGCGTAAGTTGCTTTTGATTATACTTAACCGGCGAAGCTCTTGACGAAGGACTGGGTGACGTCACGGAGCTTGGCCTCGGTGTCCTTGGAGATAGCACCCTCCTTGTCAATGGTGGCAAGGAGCTCAGACTCGTTAGTCTTGAGGTGAGCAAGGAAGTCGGACTCCCACTGGAGAATCTTGCCGACGGGGACAGGGTCGAGATATCCGTTGACACCGGCAAAGATGAGAGGAACCATTTCGTTAACAGCCTGTGAGAGAGTTAGAATGAGTAATAGACTGACGGACACACAAAACAAACCATCGGGGAGAACTGCCTTTGTTTTAAAAGCTCGGTAAGCTAGAGAATGATTAGTATCATGTATTACCATAAGATCAAGATATTCAACTTACACGCTCACCACGGCTGAGAGTCTGCTTGGTAGCAGCATCGAGATCGGAACCAAACTGGGCGAAGGCAGCAACCTCACGGTACTGGGCCAAGAAAAGCTTCAAGGAACCAGCGACCTGCTTCATGGCCTTGAGCTGGGCAGCAGAACCGACACGAGAGACGGAAAGACCGACGTTGATGGCAGGTCGGATGCCCTTGTAGAAGAGCTCAGCCTCCAAGAAAATCTGACCATCAGTGATAGAAATGACGTTGGTAGGAATGTAGGCGGAGACATCACCACCCTGGGTCTCAATGACGGGAAGGGCAGTCATGGAACCACCACCGAGCTTGTCGTTCATCTTGGCGGCACGCTCGAGCAGACGAGAGTGCAGGTAGAAAACGTCACCGGGGTAAGCCTCACGTCCAGGGGGACGTCGGAGAAGCAGAGACATCTGTCGGTAAGCGACAGCCTGCTTAGAAAGATCGTCATAGATGACGAGAGAGTGCTTGCCGTTATCACGGAACCACTCGCCTGAGAAAATCAGATTAGTATGGGTACATATGTGTTGAGTATGCGACAACTGAAAGGACAAATTAATCAAGGACAAAATGTTGCAGAGCATGAGTTAATGGAATGAGAGTCACTCCTCAAATGGTAGCCTTCGGTGTAGAGGAGAAAAATGACGAAATAGTGCGTTGAGAGGCCACAGCTTTGAGGTGCTGCGGAGTGAGGCAATGAGAATCGTAGGCAGACTTGGTTATGAAAGGCTTTGTTTTGCAGAGACCACAGGGGAACTTTGAGCCAGGTGGTGCTGAACGTCTAGACGAGCGAATTGCTTCTATCTCAGGATCAATTGTGCCTCCAGCGTCGATGATCTCTTTCTCTTTAGCGAGATGTTTTGGATTGTGCTTGTAATGACCTTTCAGTGAATGCTGGCGGGTGAATGAAACGTTGCAGATCTTGCAGCGAAAGAGTGAGAGTGACTTTGCCTGGGCATCAGTCTGAGCAGTGACGATTGCAAGTTCTGATCTGACGATGGGAATCCCAGTACGGAGTGACTCTGCGAGAGCCTGGCATTTCTGCGTCTCTTCATGGATCTTGAGGAGAGACGGGCTATCTGCCACATAGCCGCAAGTTGTGCATTTGTACGTTTCGGCGACTCTATTGTTTGTGATGTAGACCATGTGCTGAGCGTTGATATGTTCTCGGTGATTGGCAGCCCACAACACACGGCTGGCATTCTTCCGTTTCTTTGTGTATTCAGCTCGAAGTTCTGCAACCTCCTGGAGTTGCTCGGGAGTCAAGTCACATTCGTCCCTTACAAACTCATTCCAAGAGGTGTGTCGGCAAAGAGGTTCCCATTGAACTTGGGATCGTGACCATGGTACATGAGGCAGCCACAAGGCCTCCGCCTTAGTGACAGTCTGGCAAAACAGAATCATCTGAAACAGTCCTTCATGGAGAAGGATGCGGGCCTGGGCCTTATACTGAACCAACACGTCGGGGATGAGACACCAGCACAGTAACGTGGAGTGACTCAACTGGAACCCTGCAGCGTGAGCTTCTCTCATAGCCTTTGGGACGAGAGAGTTTGTCAAGTCATTGTATTCTCGCAGTCTGCCTTTTAAGCCATTGGCGATGTTGGTTCCCGAGCCCACGTACAAACGGGGCTTATTGCCACTCTTCTTAAGTATGTGGAGGTAGATGCCCCAATGTTTGTTCAAGTTCACGGACGGTAGCGGGAGTGACTTGAAGTACTCAATGGTGGGTGGCTCATCCATGAGGAGCGCGGTTGCGAGTGACTCCGGGTAGACAAGTGGGCAAGAGTCCGCGATAAACTCCCAAGTTTCTGCGTCGAATATTCTCGGAAACTTTGGATTTAAAAACCATGGCTCGAATTCGATGCCGAACATATGCATGATACGCTGGTCAAGTACTCCCTGGAGAGTCTCGGTTGTTGAGACAAGACGATTATCCTCAATTGAGTCCACAAAATGAAGAGAGGATGTTTCGTCGTCATGCGCCATGTTGATATCATAAGTCGACGGAGGATGACAAGAGGATGAGGGACTGGAGCATGTGGCGGAATGACTCTGTCAGAAAAGAGGGGATGAGTGGGAGAGCGCCAGGAAGTATAGCGTTTCCAGGAATGGCTCTGGCGGATTGCAGGGGATGGATAACTAGGTGCCAGAGTATAGTGTGTGTCAACTCTTTAAAATGCGAGAGGCGATTAAAGTAGTGCCAGGGAACACAGTTTCCGAGAATGACTCTGAGTTGTAGGAGAGTGAATGAGGCAAATGCTGGCAGCTAGGAAACCATCCCGCTGGTCCTCTCTCAAGAACAATCCGGTTGGGAAGGCGCCAGGTGGGTAACTCATCGCTGTCGTGGGGGAAGGTGCATAGGTGCCATGTCTAAGAGGCATCCCATGAAAGGAAAGGACCATCGAGAAACCATGACGTCGGGCTTGAAAGTAGGAAGGAACCCAAAGTGACTTTCCTGGAATGACCACCGGTCGAAAACGCTGAGATGACAAGGAGACAAAATGAAAATGAAAAGGAAAGAGGTGAATACAAATAAAAGGGATGGGTCACGTGATACCAGCAACGCATTGCGTTATTCAATGTCGACGCAATAGTATCATTTGCAAAAGATGGGATTTGAACAGAGAATAACATTGTATGGATAGACAAAGGAGCCAAAAACTTACCGATGGAGGCACCAGTGAAAGGAGCGAGGTACTGAAGAGGAGCGGCCTCAGAGGCGGTAGCAGCAACGACAATGGAGTACTTCATGGCGTCGTTCTCCTCGAGAGTCTTGACAAGCTGAGCAACGGTGGATCGCTTCTGGCCGACGGCGACGTAGATACAGTAGAGCTTCTTCTTCTCATCCTGGCCATCGTTCCATCGCTTCTGGTTGAGGATGGTGTCAAGACCAACGGCAGTCTTACCGGTCTGACGGTCACCGATGATCAACTCACGCTGGCCTCGGCCGATGGGAACCATGGCGTCAATGGACTTGAGACCAGTCTGGACGGGCTCGTTAACGGACTTTCGGGGCAGAATACCAGGAGCCTTGAGCTGAGCACGGCGCTTCTCCTTGGTGTTGATGGGGCCCTTGCCGTCGATGGGGTTACCGAGAGCGTCGACAACACGGCCGAGCATCTCAGGGCCGACGGGGACATCAACCTTGGTAATGTGTTAGTTTCAAACTGATTATCCAGGATATTCAAGAATGCTTACAATCTCGCCGGTACGCTTGACAGTCTCACCCTCCTTGACGAGACGATCAGAACCGAACAACACAACACCGACCTGGCCGGCCTCGAGGTTCATGCACATTCCCTTGACACCGGAAGCGAACCTGTTACATAGTTAGCTATGTGATGCATGACGGAACTGTTCCATATTTTGATCAGTACGTACTCGACAAGCTCCTCGGCCTGAACGTTGGCCATGCCGTGAACACGGGCGATACCATCACTGCAAATTGAGTATTAGTATTGGTTGCATCTCAATTGAGTCGTTCCTGGGCGTCAGGGCCATTGACAGTGTGGTGTTGTTGTTTGAGAACATTATGCACCACCTGCGCCTTGCTCCGGTTGCTCCCAGTGGAGATCCACATACCCGACGGAGAGGACACGGCCAGTCTCAGCGAGACCGGACTCCTCCTGAACACCACGAATTCGCTGCTCGAGGATGGAAGAAACCTCAGTAGGAGTGGCCTTGGCGTCGGAGGCGTAGAATCGGGCGGCGTTGATGGAGGCGGGTGCGGCATTTCGGACCTGGTGGTGAAAAACAAGTTAGCCGAAGCCCGAAAAAGTCCTCGACCGGTCAGCGGCGACAGCGGCCCCAAATAGCTCAAAAAAGCTCATGCGAGACTGAAAAGCATAATCCAACTACTCAATTGAGCTCTTTCGATGGGTTGTCGATGGATGCACGATGTTTGGGGGCGCTGGTCGATGGCATTGTCGATTCGGGGGCTCGGGAGAGCACGTTTTAACTTACCGCGGCGACCCTGCCAGCAGCAGAGACAGCGCCGACGGCGCGTGTCGACTGTCGAAGGGCGTTCCGGAACATATTAGAGGTATACGGGAGGTTTGGAGATGAAAGGAGAGCAATTGCAGCCGGGTGCAATTGGGAGGAGGGGAGATTGGGGAGTGCGGTGCTGCCTTTACAGGAGAGCAAATGGAGATTTTTGAGGAGGATGGTGATGGAGAGCAGAGTCTGTCTGAGGGATAGAGTGGGGTTCAGCTGCTCCGACGGCCCAATCACGATTCAATGCGCGGTTTTGCCTGGATATTCCGAAGCAGCCTTAACAATTTCTTAGCCTGTTTTTCCAACCCGCTTGAATTTCGGAGCTTCATTTCGCCCACGGAGCTGACGTTCGACAGAATCTGTGAGATCGATAAGAGAACGGAAAAGATTGAGATGGCCAATTGCTATCATCTCTCGCTCTGTGTCACCAATTGATCTGATCTTGATCTCTGAATCTCCAATAACCTCATCGTGCCTACTAATCGACTTCTTTCATCCCAGCCAACTCCCGTACCGCCGAATGATCGGTATTACCCGGGTAAGTGACACAAGTTAGTGCCTGAGATATGCGGTTGCAAAAGGTTGAAGTCAGTCGTACAGGACCAGGGGGATGCCTCATGGAGCTTTGATCCATCAAGCTGTGGGTGGTTTTCGTTGTGGAGCCTTGCACTGGCCCGGCCTCGGGGAAGCAAGAAAACCTCAGACCTTAGGTACTTTCAACTCAGGAAGCCAAATAAACTCGTCAAAAAGCCCCCTAAGCTCTTACTAATTTACCTAAGTCTTTTTAATCAGTTAGGATTAAGGTCCTAGGTTTTCTTGCCTTCCCTGGCTCAGCTACGGAGCAACAATGTGAATGGCCCAACTGGCAAGGCTATCATGGACGCCAGGCCAACACTTTACCCGTCAAATTGATCAATGGCGAGCTCTGGTAGCTGACAACCAGGGCACGCTTGTTATCTTGTAGCCTTGCGCCGGAGATTTTCGATCTAAAACTCATCTGTGAGGCCTCGAAGCCTTGTTGCTTGTGATTTTCCACATTAACTGGTTTTTGTTGACGGAGGTCCGATGTGCCCCAAGATATCAGATGCCGTTAATCTGGGGTGCATCCACAATAGGACAAATGACCCATGAAAGCTATGGATATCGGTTTTCTTACTTTACGGCTTTCCGAGGGCGAGAAGAATCCGTATCTCATAGTAGAGCGTCCAGCCATTAAAGATCATCAGACGCCATAAGCTATTCTCAACCTACCTGAGTCATTTTGTCTCTGAGGATTGAGGTCTTGGGGTTTCTTACCGCCATGGACGCTATGGTACTCCTGCCTTGGTAGGTGTGTGTTTTTTTCCTTTGCACTTGGGGAAACATCGTGATCTTGATCCCTTCTATACGAAACAGAATTATCTTGGAATATGAGAGCCAGTACCTTCACAGTCGTATCGCTAGGTGCAGTTGCCTGTGCGCTTGCTGTGAGATGATAACCTGAAAAAGTTGACAGGGAACGATTGTGAATTCTTGGCGCACAGAGTTGACCTTTTCGCACCCAAATTTGATAACTCATGGCCAAATAACCCTGACATCATACGGTGTTGGCATCGGAAGCATCAAGCTCTATTCAAGTTACATACAAGCTGGCCGGTCACCACTACGTTGACAACAAATTACCAATCGGTAAGCATGCAACATCACAAGGAATGACTCAGAATATAACAGTCACACATTGTTCAGGAGCATTGACATTACTCCAAAGAGGAGAAATCATCAAGGATACAAGTGATGCACCAAAGTCCCCGGAGGACATGTTTATAACGTCTCGCGTAGACGTAAACAGACGAGAGGCCAAGTAGACAAAGTACCAGTGATCTGACGATTGATGGCAATGTCACATTCATAGTGAATATCGGAAAGCCGGCAGAGCGCCGGTCGGTCTCTCAGGCCGTGGCTCGACTGAAAATTTCAAGTCAAGCTGATGCAGCAAAGGCAACAGAAAATACATGTCCCATGTGAGTTTTCCCCTTAATGTTCGCCGTGACCATCCGTAAATTCAAACAACCAATTTTTTCAACCGTTTATCGGACAATGCCGTCGAAGCGAGACTTGAACCACTTGACGGTCTCCTCGCGCTTGATGCGGTGGCTGGCACCGATGCGGGACTTGGTTCGGCGGCGGCGGGTGACGCGCTCACCAGGTCGGGTCATGCAGCAGTAGAAGTCCATGCCGTAGATACCGATAGAGGGGTCGTACTTGATACCGAGATCGATGTGCTCGCTGATACCGAAGCCGAAGTTGCCAGTCTCGGAGAAGTTGCGCTTGCGGAGCTCGTACTCCTTGACCTTGAGACCACGCTCAAGAATCTCCTCGGCCTTTTGGATGTTAGCATCTCTGCTCTTTGCCATTTCCAATATTGATGTGTGAATTTACCTTGGGGCCTCGGACGGTAACGTGGACAGCAATCTTTTCGTTACGTCGGATACCGAAGGTTCGGACGGTGTAGCGAGCCTTGCCTTTGAAAAATTCAGTCAGTGGAATTGCATCGCCATGTCCAAAATTGGCAAACTTACTGTAGACGGGGGTCTGACCAGAAAGCTGCTCCAGCACCTTGGCGGCACGGGTAAGTCTGTCACCAGACTCTCCGACGGAGATGTTCAGAACGAGCTTCTGAATCTTCAGCTCCCGCATGGGGTTGTTTGCCTTCTCGGAAGCCATGGCTGCTGTTATTAGTCGACCTGGTGATGGAGTTGTCGAAGATCGCGAAGGTTGCAAGAGTAATTTTTCAGTTTTTGTGAGCTCGCAATTATTTAGAGGGTTTCTCTGCCCTTACCGGGTTCGGCGTTTCGAGAAGTGGGGCTAGCGCTAATCCAAAGTGTCCTAGCGCAGAAATGGTACTTTGTCGGTGTACCTTTCAGCCTTCCGCATCAGGCTCCGCAGATTTTGGACCTCATAACTCACCTTCAGAGCTCCAGGCATTGAAGGTTGTTACGATCGCGCGCAAACACACCGCGGTCTAACATCAATTTTTGAAACACAGAGAAACTGCCTCAGCACGCTCTCAGAATACCGCCAAAATGTCGAACAAACAAGGAAAGATGGTTCGTCTACCCCCCTACTCTTACGCGTTTTGAGCTGCTTGATCTCGATATGCTAACCATATCTCTTTCCCAGGCCGGTTACGTACGTATACCCCGACGCGCATGCGATTCGAATGCTACGTCTTTGCGATCGTTCAACCAAGCTGACTAGGACGGAACAGATCAACTGGCGGATGCGGGTTACTCTTAATGATGGAAGGGCAATGACCGGTCAGATGCTTGCCTTCGATAAGGTACAACATCTCCAGCCATTATTGTTGAGACCAAGGCTAACTAGAATTCAGCACATGAACCTTGTACTTGCGGATACGGAAGAGTTTCGGCGCGTGAAGCGCAAGCAAAACAAGCCCTCTGCCCCTGGCGCAAGTGGTTCAGCTACCCAGACCATCGAGTCTGAGGAGAAGCGAACTCTTGGCCTCACGATCGTTCGAGGCGCCCATATCATCTCCCTCTCCGTTGAGTCGCCTCCTCCCGCCGATCCTAGTGCTCGACTAGGCAAGAGTGCACCTGGTGGAATTCCTTCTGCTTTGGCCGCTGGCCCTGGTGTTGCTCGTCCTGCTGGCCGAGGAGCTGCCCCTCCCTCCCTCGCAGTATGTGTTTCTTTTCCCCTTAGAGTTACCTGATTAATTGCTAATATTGATAAGGGTCCTGCTGCTGGTGTTGGTGGTGCTCCTCCGCCTGGTTTCCCCGGCTTCCCTGGTGCTCCTGGCTTTCCCGGCCGTGGTGGTGAGTTCAAACAGTCCCGATACCCTCGAAGAGTCTCTAACAGTCTCCAAGCTCCTCCTCCTGGCTTTCCTGGAAACTTCCCTCCTCCAGCTGGTTTCCCTGGAGGCGCCCAGTTCCCTCCTCCCGGGTTCAACCCTGGTGGTCCCCCACCGCCTGGATTCCAGCCTCCTCCCCGAAGATAGGTTATGTAGGCACTGGTTACTTCGGGCAAATTTTAATAGCCTGTGAGGAGGCTTCGATATCGTAATAAGACTGAGAATGTCTTGTTTGCTCGTCGAACCAAGACGTCGTGGTTGGAATAAATGTTGGGATCATGAGCTTGGCACAAAAATGTATGTGAATTTCTTCATGGCACTTTACCGTCCTCCATCAATGTTAACAAGCTTGCCAAGACGTTATACGGAGCACTTGAGGCGCATGATGGTGCATTGGACTAGAAGTGATTTGTTGTTTTATAGGATAATAGGCCGCTCCAAGATTATGAGTTGGTGTTGTCAAACTACCACAGTACATTTCGTGTCAACAGATTATGGACAAGCGTGAGCGGGATCCTTTGCTGGTCTGTTTTGTGCCCCTTGCATTTGTTTACCCAAGCTTGAGCCTTCATGTGCTCGAAAGACATCCGAACTACTCAACTGTGCTGGTCTGTGAATGGTGTGAAGGTCGTAATCAAGTCCCAGAATCTCGCAAGGGTGGTAGAATTATAAACTGTTATCATATGGAGCACCGCTTCGTCTAAAGATAGGTCGAGAGCCATATCTCATTGCGGACAATACCATATGCAACCGCTCAGTCTAGAACGAGTGATAGAGGAAGTAAGCCAAAGTCATTGGTGTTTAAAATAAATAGCAGAGACTTCAATGAAGCTATAGGTATAACTCATTGATCTGAATTCCACCATGAAGAGAACTTGTAGCTAATGGTCAATAAGATGCCAAGCTTTCCATACAGTAAGTCTGAATGAGCATAGTAACAACCCATCACGTTTATAACAAGATCCAAGTATCTTAGTTTCTTAATCCTTACCTTATCCTTAGAATCATTTTACTGTCTGATGATAAATATAGGATATTTTCCAAATCTCATCCCTATTCTGGCACCACTTCCGCAAATAAAACCAGGAAACTGGCAAGTTGGTCACGTTTTCCAGAGCAAATTCGGCTTTGGATCTTATCAGTTTGTGGCTTTAGACAGTGGTGTCACCTGGCACCAGGTCAGTCAAAGAAGCGCCTTGTGTGCTAATACTTCAAACTTGGATGTTCTCGGGATGCTTTATTAGCCCAGAAGTAGGCAGAGAACTGGGCAATTGGGTTTAATGCTTCTATTCTAACAAGACGGTACGTCATGAAAAGACATCAAACAGCTAAAATTATGATCCAAGCTGAGTGTTCATTATCTCTTTTGGTTGTCGTTGACATACAGCGGGAGTGAGTTACTGTTCATTGAAGCTAATTCTGGATAACATAAGCCACATGGTAAGATATGAATATCTCTGCCCAGAAAGTTCGTGTTCGTTCAAGTCTGAAACCCGATATGATACGAGTCTCTCTGGGACGGTATGGGTACGCGCAGTGAATCTTTATTATCGATTGTATACGTGTATTCCTGAGAAACTACTTAGGTACTAACCTCCATCGGCTCATTAAAAATCGTGTGTTTGCCGATACTGACCCAACTCCGAGAGCGCCCAATAAACCCAGCCTTGATCCGTTCCAGGTTCTCGACCTTAAATACCAACAGCATGACTGAAAACCTTGGCTGCCAACTGGCTGAGCAGCCTTGACTTGTCGTCCTGGGGAAGCTCCTGAAATACAGCGTAGACACTCTTACCCTTCGCATCGCGGACAGCTCCTAGTCTGTTCCCCGCAACGGCTCCTGCGACAAGACCTGGCACATTGGCTACGATGAACCCCAGAGCGCCGCCGCTGACACCACCCACCATACTCCAGAATTTGCCAGTGGGGTGGTTATCCCTGCCCTCGGCCATGCCCTCCTCGCGCATCATCTCCTCGAATACATCACTAAACTGCGCATCCTCGGTTTGCTCGCGATCCTGAGCAGGGGCTTGGCCTTGGTTGGTGAAGAAGTTCCATGCCCAGGAATAAGGGCTCTGTCGCGGCGCGGCGCCACCCTCAGTTTCCGTCTCAGGAATGTCCTCGAAGGGATCTGAAGGGGTGCTGGTGTTGAATAGTTTGCGCTGAGCATCATACTCGCGACGGCGTACAGGGTCAGAGAGTGTGTAATAGGCGTCGTTGACGAGCTGGAACTTTCGTGTCCGTTCGGCTCGCTCTGGGGAGTCATTGGAGACGCGGTCAGGGTGCGTCTTTAGGGCAGCGCTGATTACCGGGGTTAGTTGTGTCGCGAGTCGAGACTGCAAAGCAAAAGTGACATACCGCTTGTAAGCATCTCGGATTTGCTGAGTGGTCGCAGTATCAGAGACCTCGAGAATGGCATCTACATAAAGTTCTAGTCAGTTTTAACTCTGGCGCATTCACATGTAGTGGGGTCATGATGGCAGCTTACAGTAGTTCGGGGGAGCTCCAGCAGTCATGATGAGTTCATGTAATACAAAGGTCTTTACAAAAGACAATAAAATTAGAGTCGATTCTAACGAGCGAAAGGTCTACAATTTTCCTCGCGAGGATATGCCAAGTCGCAGGTGGTAGGTTGGTATGTAATGCGAGTGTTGTTGAATCAAGGCCATAGACGGCTATCCCAGGGCGGAAGTGTCAACGTCATTGTGGCGGTGCCTGCGTCAATGTGGCGATCCAATCAAATCAACTTCTTCAACTTCAATTCGCTTCATGGAACGTTGGGTATCTCAAACTAGAACTCCAACCAATGTCTTCTCAAGGAAGATACCAAATACTCCTAATCATCGCTGTGCTTTTCTTTCGTGACAAACCAGAAACTTTACTCGCTGAGTAACTGCCGTGGAAATTACTCATGAATGAATCATATGCCAATTCTCGACGCCCCCGTATCTTATGCCATGACGCCCAAAACCTAATAGCTTTGTTCCGAACCACCCCATTTTAAACACATAACTCCTGAACGGTACATTGATGATCTTGATTATTCGACATCCTGCTCCAAGTATCTCTGGGCTCTCGATAACGCATCAGCTGTGATCTCGTTGGCGTCTGCTTGTCGCCCAGCTTTCTGATAATGCGCTGCCAGCACCCACATATCACGGATGACTCGTAGGTTGTTGTTCGCACCGTGCGCTACCTCTCTTTTCGAAATGGCATGCCGTAGGTTCTGTTCGGCCGTGTCCCATTCCTGCCTCGATTCCTGTACTCGAGCCAGCATCTTGCATGCGTATGCGTGAAATCGATCGTTGGATCTGGGTCCTTGTTCGGTTCTGGTAAGATCGAGTAAATTGATGGCTAGCTCCTCAGCCTTCTTCTTGTCACCGACATCCATCTGTGTGAACTCAAGTCGCAATGCTTCGACTCGTAACTGATCCGCATCAGTTGCAGATGAGGCCTGACTCTGTGCTTCAGCCATCCTTTCTAGGGCCTGATACATCGCATCTTGCCGCTTGCCAAGTTCGCTTTCCCTACGGAGGCGTGTTCTCCCATCCCAAATCAGTTGTTCGTAAAGCCAGAGTCGATGGGCATCCGATGTTTCGATATGTTGGCCCAAGAGATTAACATTCCGTAGCCAGGCTTGGCGCAACAAATGACACAAGTATTTCCTTCCCTCATCTGATTGATAATCGCAGTAACGAAGCTGTTGGAGAATAAGGAGGAGCGGGTGTTGAGCAGGCAGCTGTCGTTTCGCGAGTACTGTAGCATGATCCAAGAAAAGGGCCAAAAGTCGAAGATGGCCTCGGTCCACCATATCGTAGATTGTATCTAGCACATGCCAGATAAGGTCGGGGTGATCATCGCTCAACACAAATTCGAGCACGTAAAACCCTCTTCGTGCAGCCATACCAGCAAGGTCACCCTTTCCGTGGAACCAAAGGTCGAAAACAAGCTCGAAGATGCGGTACATTGTACGACTGTCTCGGATAGGGGGGGAGTTTGGGGTTGCTAAGTATTCTGACATAGGATCTGACATGACAGGAAAGATTTCTAGTTTGGATTGACTCCAGTTGAAGACGCCGCCGAGAACCTGTTCCAAATCAGAGTAGGGGCCAGTATTTGATGGCTGTATCAGAGCCATAGACGTAGTTGGATCATCTTGGTGTTCCTCTGGAGAGGCTGAGGATGAGGATGAGCTTTGTTCGTCAAATGTACTCGTCCCGGAACATTCAGTAGTATCCAGAGGAGTGGAAGCTGCAGAGCCAGGTTGACCTTTCCGATATGTACGTTTTCTTAAGCCCCATTTCTTTAAACGCTTCTTGAACATCTGCTCCCTTTGAAAGACGAATCAGTTTTTGGACCTTGCTGGCACCACATGCGTGGATCTCACTCACGTTGCTGCGAAACCATATCTGGCCTGAAGGATTGCCATAGTCTCGTTCAGCTTCCGATTTTCCTGAATATATAGCTTCCTGATGACGTTGCGCATACTCTCCCACTCCTCCTCTGTGTGCTCCTTTGTGTAGGTCCTGTCATCTACCGCCGGCGGACAGCCCGGAAGCCGGGGGGCCAAGACTGGCAGAAGAGACGACATGATAACTTATCATGAAGTGGGATATGATATAACAGAGGAGAGCCAGGGGGCCAACAAGCCCAGTGGGAGTTGCTCAGCTTGCGCGGCAACAGTGACGGTAGTATCGACAATAGTGGTGGTAATAGAAAGCACAACAACCTCCGCATAGAGCCTCACGGTAATGTATCGGCAACGGCATGCCGGACCGTTGACTGTGCATGGCGAACGGGGACTCAACGTGTCAAAGGCGCCTCCTCCGTGGTCTTTAGTCTTTGATGCCCGGCATATGAACCCGTTAAGAAGGGTTCGGCGCCGGTTCAATCTGATTGGATGAGTTAGTTCCCTGCATATTGGGCCTGGCCTAGGCTGGTTCCGGCCATGGTCGGGAGTCTATTTTGCGTGTTTTTGGTCTCGAATACAGTGGATTTTCTGCTTGTTCCTGGTGCGAGCTGCAGAAATGGTGTCAAAGTTGACAGCCTCACCAGCGATCATGTTAAATCCGTCCAGCCTCCTTTTCCGATTGAGGAGAATATGTAACATGTAGATTTCCTGACACGCAGAGACCCACAGAGCCATACCCCGGCATTTACTATAACGCAAGTTTTGCAGCTATTGTTGTGTGAATGACAATGGTGATGACCTCATTGGTATACGCCCCGAAAGCTGTCGGGCCGCCGCGATATTGGCTATTGGTGCCAATGCAACCGTGCTCAAGCCACTGTAGACGATACCAAGGTCATTCTGCCGTTTGGTGTCAAAACAAGCTCGTTATCATTTAATGGTGGCGTATTAGGCGAATTCGGGTTTTGGAGATTTGTGACTGTCGTGGTTATTCGTGTATGTACTGCAAAGAAACCTGCATCTTTGAGATGAGCCTAGTGAAGTTGGCGAAGAGACGTCATCGTTTAAGTGGTCAACTGAAGCTACTACTGCACGTTTTGATGAGCTTAAATCCACTTCTTCGATGATAGATATCGATAAGTCCGAGCGCACCGTAAATTTGATCCAATTGAAGTCAAGCGCTTCGACAGGGGTCAAGTCCCAGCTCGGTGACCTTACCGAATGCCAATGCCAGCTAGCTTCGCTGGCCATCAAAGTTTGTCCTTGTTCTTCAAGGGTCCTCTTCTAGAAAATATCCAGGGATCGAAATTCAACGAGAGTTCTCTGGCTATTATGCATTGAATGCCTCAGAAGTGTGAGCAGAAGATGTTTCATTTCATAGAGCAAGTGCCAGCATGTTTCATGCGTAGAAACTCTACTACATGGTCCCAGCAGCGTCTTGCGCCTTAACTGTTATTGGCAATTCATGAAGCAATGCATGCAAAAAGATAGTGCATTCGTAGCTCAGCCAATCATATTTGCTGTGAACTCCCGATCAGGATGTGGGAGAACATCTACCGAGGGGAAACGAGACAAACTTGTTTTGTATGTCCTCTCAAAACTTCCACAATAGGGACAGTCCCTTCTCGAAAACGCCATACACTCAGACAATTCTCATAATTGAACCGCTAGTCTGTGCATCCGTATGCCGGGCGCCACCAACAACCACTACCGAATACCAAGCTTTTCGCTCGGAACTTGCCAGAGGCTCTTTTAACTCATGGCAGCCTTGACGCCAATGCAGGGCGCGCGTACTGGGACCACAAGAGGTTAGGGATGCCTCACATCACTGCAGAGCCCGGCCGAGAACGCGTCTGTAGGTGCGGAGATCTGCCGTCATTAGTTGATGTGTTGTTCCGCACACACACACACACACACACACACACACAAATCGAAGCACCCAAGATGGCAGTGCTCCAGATAGTGTCAACACAACGACTGGTCCCTTGAATCCAGACTCAAATAGCCCAAATGATCGGCATTTAACGTCGTTACAACGGGCGCAACTCCAACGCTTGAGTCGTAATATCCTGGTGATGATCCTGTGGCGCTGGGAAATTCCGTTTATGATGCTTCATATCTCCATAGGAGACTTGCGCCTTCGATCAGGAAAGGAAGGTGCTCTCGTCTTGGCTTTTCTAGTAGCCCTCTCATCAGTGTTGAATGTACAGCTTTCAGGAATCGTCTTTTGAATCGTCTCCAATCATCGTTCGTCGGCTTGCGGTTCAGCTCCACGTCGTCATCCTCACCATCTAACACAGACTTTTCTATGTCAGGCTCGTCCTCTTCAACCTCTTCTTCAAAGTGAAGAGGATAATATAGTATCTCGTTCCGACGAAAATGCCAAGCAGTCCGTGACTGGTCATCTTCTTGGGACTTCACAAAGCTGCTGGATAAAAGCTGCAGCTCAAGTTGTGACTCCGCTCTGTGGGGTTTTGAGATGACACACTTGAATTCCTCATGAACAACAAATAAAACTTTCCCTAATTTGGAGAACCTTGCGAGCTTTTTCACAAGCGTTTTCATGTTGTTTTTGGATACTTTGCCGCTTAGTATGGGGTGGTAGATACCAGTGCTGAATCCATAGGATGTCCCAAATGCCACTTGGCGCAGGTCTCTCTTCATGAAGTCCACCTCTGCGAGAGAATGCAGAGTTCTCAATAGCCTTTTGATCAAGAGGTAAGGCTGAAGCAGAATTATATCTCGGCTTGGGTCGATGTACTTGATTGTGTCGGAGAGTGTTAGTGGCCGGTAGCGACGAAGCACGAAGGCACGGGACTCTCTGCATACGGCTGCCAGTACAGGGGGCGCATCATGCGAGCTGCTAGAGAACATGAGCCCTGTAGAGGCCGGGGTCTTGAGCGTTGAAAATGGCGTGTCAAGAATCTCGTATACTCGAGGCTCTGGTAGGGCGTATGCCCAGACCATAGACCGAATCTCGGCTGGTAAGTTGTTGAAAGCAACAAAGCCCATGGCGGATTATATTCTCCACTGTAGGACAGTACAAACAGTTTCCTCGTTTTGAACCCCGCAGGCTTCAAGAAATTGAGTTGCTTGTGCGTTGTAGGCGTGCGAGTGACGAGTGTTCTCATAATGCTAGAGTAGAGTTGCAGCTGGTGCCGCACTTTAATCACCCCATAATCTATAGCGGCGCTTTTCTATAAGCTTCATGTGGCTCGAATCTTCCGGCCCGGTTGATGTGTGGCATAACGTAAACCACAGTGACAGATCATGAAGCTTAAAGTGTCGTTTTTGCACGAATCGCGGGGTTCCATCCCGTGTCCGCACGCGAATCAGTTGATGATGACGGACAATATAGGAAGTAATCATGGCGATGAATCTTATGATGTTTATTCCCACGAATTTCCGATCATCGGTATGATGCCCATCGAATTCTCATCATGACATGATGTGGACTTGGCAGCCGGTATATCTTCATCATGGCCACAGTGGTTGATATCATCAAGCTCGACAACAAAGAGCTCGACCCTGTCTAGCGAGCATGTGCGCACTATTCAAAAAATTTATGTACATACCACCCGGGTCATACAGAATCAAGAGAATGTATCATGATCACACGTCAATATATCGATATGGCTCACATCATGATCACCCTGTACACTTCACCCTTTGCGTTCTGTTACCCTACAGCTGATCCGCCCGGGGATCGGAACGATTTTTAACCGAGTAAGATACGCACGGACCATGCTCAGATTCAGCGGCTTAAAATCTCGAACGCGTCGTCGAAGCAGAGCTTTTCTTTTCTTCTTTTCTTCTTCGTGCGGCTGGCATAACATGAAATTTTTATACCCGTGTTGCTCGAATCCTTGTTTCCGTGGATGTAATCGCAGCGTCAGTTATGCCCCAGATCAATCATAATTGCAGGCCCGCCCTACCATCGTCTGGTTTTGGTGTTTTCACACATCTTAGTCGTGGTTGGGAGGCAGGACATATCAAAATTTCTATTCCGTGACATGTATGTGTAAGACTTACGTCAGTATCCCGTTCGATCATGGAAGTTGGAGAGAACAGAATCAACAATTGCAGAACTGTACAGTGGGGGAGTTAAAACTGTGTCTATCTGACTGGGCGGTCTTATTTGATCGCCTTTTGCTCCTAAACTCCTATTACCTGTTCCCTGTCGAGGCTATGTTTTAATGCATGCTAAGGCACAAGGAAAATGTGCCGATATTCCATTGCGAACCACAGGACTCCTACCAGAGAAACCTTACTCGTCCTCTCCCACCTTCTGAAGCTTGCCCATCTCTCGCTTGGCTCCAGCTTCTCCAATGAGTCTCACTCTGTCGAGACGAACAGTCTCTCCATCACCCTCACCCTGCTGAACGTAGATCACAAGACTCGATGTCTTCTGGAATTTCACATATCGCAAGCTCAGGCTCACTGTTCCCTCCTCGTTCCAATCCTCGGGAGAAATCTCGATAGCCTGTGTTGGTTCGGTATCGTCGGCTTCGTTGAAGTCGAGGTTATGAGTGCGGTTGATATACAGGTGAATGTTGCCGGGCCTCATCACGTCTTCGTCGTCCTTGGGAGGGAGGGAAGTGAGCTGTTATACGCAGTCAGTCAGTGTCGGACATGGTGCAACGTGAAGGACCAATAAACTGACCTGGAGAGTGTGGAGTTTGACAATGGACTGGAAAGGGATGTACAAAAGCAGCTGGTCATCCGCACCGCTCTGCACGTAGTCCTTGGAGGTTCCCTTGCCGTTACCGAGACCGCTTGGCTTGGAACCATCGAAGAGAACTCGAACAGTCCCGGCGCTCTCATCAGCGTTGAGAACCTCCAGATCACGGAGTTCTATTTGGTCGGTGATGTCGTTGTAGCCTCGTGGAGCTTCCATACCCTTCCAGCTGGGACCACCGCTGGCCGAGCCAGCATTTTCTCTGGCGGTCTTCTCATTGAGCGAAGTAGCCAAGGCAGGTATTTTCATGAGCGTATCCCTAAGTTTCTGAGGATCGGCCCCCTGGACCTGGTCGACCTGCTTTCCATCTGCAAAAACGATGAAGGTTGGCAGGTCTGTAATTTTGTATTCTTGCGAGAGCTCTGGTTGGTTGTCGCTGTTAACCTTGACCAACGTGATGAGATTCGGCTGCGCAACGTCTTTGGCGAATCTTTCGTAGATAGGAGCGATCTGGTTGGAAGAGTCAGACCAATCGGCGTAAACTTGAAAGAATCATTCGTTAGCTTTTATCATCATCATTTGTGAGAAGGGAATGATAGGTCGCATCGCAGGATAAGTTGACTGGGATGGCGGGGTATCTCTAGAACTACCGCAAGGATCGTAAATTTGATAGGAGATACTTACAGTCAGCGATGACTATGCGTGACGACTTGAGGACCGAGTCGAAGTGACGCTTCGAGTCTATAGTGACGACTGAGTTCTGCGACATGATGGATGGCTTGTGATGGTTAAGGTTGACGAGGTATGACGGTGTGGTAGAGACAATCAGCCAGGAACCGAAACGCTGAGCCCCAGGGCTCCAATAGAAAGCGAGTTGGAGGGGTCATTACTATACCGGGGCTGGCGTCGTTCGGCCAATGGCGGATAAGTAGCGGCTTCCAAAGCCACCGACCCTGTATTAAGGTACCTATGCAGACCCACCTTACCTACTTCGGGACCTTAGTCAAACCTACCGATAACTACATCGCCCTTGAATGACTTTAAGAGATCGTGACAGAAAAAGTGCTACGAGGTTAAGCCGTAATGCTTTCAATGGTCATCATAAGCTGCTGTTATGATCGTGTAGCTCCGTCTGGGTATATATATAAACCCTAAAAGCGTTTCATTCTCCAATATCTACGCCTTCCATTGTCCTAGGAAGAAAATCTAGACAGAACTGCCGGCTTAAATCTGCCAATCGTCAAACCCCCTGTCAGGTCTATCAGACTTCTCTAATCTACCTATCTCATGTCTCATTCTGTTCAGCTTGTTGAATAAGCCTGTGCTGTCTTGATGGCATTCCATTGTCATTAAATTCGAGGTTCCTCCTTAACCTCCTCGGGTGTTCGGAGGCGGCCAAACATGCAGCCCTCGTTTCCAGGTGCCAAAGACTGCTCCGTGACGACCACGCGGGATGTTGGCCCTTTGTGTTGTTACTAACCAATGTTTCCTGGAAAAGGCCACGTGCGATTGCTTCCGAAATTCGATACGCGTGGACAATGGCATCTGCGAGCGACAGATCGCCGTTGAGGTCGAGGTTGACGTTTTATCACAGAACAGTAAGATGAGTGAACGGAGGAACTCGTCAACGACAGCTGATGGGCCAACATCTCGGACTCCAAGATCTACTTTCGGCTATTAACGAAGGACAATAAATGGACGAAGCCAGCCAAGGCCGTCATAGTCGTACCGCCTTCTCCGAGCTGTTGAATCTTTCTGATGCTTTCTTCTCCCACTGCTTCAGCGTGACCTTCCAAGTTCGACGGGCTCAGCGCAACTTCTTCTGCCCCCAAGGCCACAGCAAGGTTCTAGAGAAGTCCAAACTCGCCATCGAAGCAATTGCTGTCATAGACTCGGTTTCCGTCGAAGTATTTGCTTCACTTTCTGGCGCTAGTATTTTTATGACAGTTGAAGGGTCACTCTCAGACAGCTCCGAAGATCCAGGGGAGCCTTGTTTCTCCAAATCTTCAACGATACCCTTTGGTAGCTCGTAACAGTATCGCGAGATTGATCTGTTAAATCTCCCGGACACAACATCGTTCGCCGACCATGAATTCCGAATAAACCGTACACTTCTTAAAATGGTACCTTATAGAAGAGAGATGTTTCAACTCGCAGAGGCTGTTCTTTTTGTTCTTGACGATGAAGTATTTGATATTCTTACTTTCGTCTTTGATCAACTTCACAGTAAATGCAGAGTCTCTGGTTTTAATGTCTGCGTGGATTCCGTTGTTGAAAGTTTGAACAATGTTGCACGTGAAGTGTTCTTCAAATAGTATCCATCGAGGGCCTCAGCGTTGTACTCTCGAAACATTTGCCGATGATGAGAGCGACGTCTTGTTGTTAATGTGGATTAGCAGATGGCACTCGTGTCAGTGACGGGTGACCCTTACATGTTAGTGGTTCTCATATCAATGTTGACATTCGTGTCACCAGATGCATCCTGAGATACCTTAGTATCCAGGGTATTAAAGGGGGAAATGGATCCCTTGGAGGTCCTGTTCTCCTGCTGGACTTAGGTGATCAGTGACTTTGGTCATCTAGGCTTGGTTGTGTTGTAGGTCAGCCCAGAGCAGCTGAACGCTCAATCCTGTTCTTGTTGCTCAGCCATGTCCAAGTAGTGAAGGTTACCCTGGCAGAAATAAAGTAAAGGGTATAGTCGGGGGATCATATGTTTGATAGATGGGATGAGCCAGCGGAAGTAGGAATTTCGTCCTCGAAGGTATACATGAACAGCGAAAACAGATGATGGGGTCGGTAGATAAGAAGGCCGAATAATAGCTGGTATGATCTAGTGGAAACAAGGAATTTCGTCGTCGAGTGGTATGCTTGAATAATGGAGGAGATGAAGAAGGATTAAAAGAATAAAAGAAGAAGTCTGAGATGGTATGCCCTTGATAATGGATATGGATGGGAAGTCGTCTGAAAGCCCTCTGAATCACCAACTCGTCAGAGAATAAGGACCTACACCAAGCCCTCAGATCATACCCCAGGTTTCTCTTAGTTTACTATCTCATAACTAATACAAAGACGCAATAGGCTGAGCTGAGCCCTATACCTACATGTATGATCTGTTCATATATAGCACAAGAAGAAGAGGCGGTGAGGGCTTATAGATAGTATCTTGGGGGATTAAACAGGTTACTGCCAGATATCCATGAAAAGGTAGGCTATTTTCTGGAGTATCTGAATCATTTTAGTGTATTTAACTTGAAAATTCAAGTACACAAACTCTTGTATATTACCCAATAGTATCACCAGGAGATCGTGAAGTCTGTTGTGCGGCTTTGACATCTGCTATTTGTTTTCTAGACCTGCTGCTAGATGCCACTACCCTACCCTATATGAGAGCTAACGGTCAAGATTCACATACTTATGTTGATACTTAATGAAACTACTGTAACATCTATCTCGATCATCCCATGGAAGGCTTCCACTCAATACGGCCGAAATGTAAAATGTAAAATGCTAATCTTGGTTTTATTTTTTCTAGTTTCATCTGCGGACACAATTATTGAACGCTGTTTACACCCCCCCATATATGTCATACAACATTAAAGATGAAATTCAACAGGAAGTAAAATACCAATAGCTAGTGTGTAGTAAACATACAAAGTAAAGTTGCCCTGTCTTATTGGGTAACCCTGGATTGATGTTCAATGGCTTGTGGGAATTATACAGGCGATTTCTGAAAGTTTGGTCAACCTGAAGAGAAACTGGTGATACTCCTCATAGTTCTAAACATGCACTATGCTCCCGACAGCATAGATACGAACCTCCATTGGAAAGGGTAATCCTGTGGCTCCCATAACGATCCGTAGTGCAACTACTCAGTGAGTGAAATGCTTCGTCCGAATCAAGAACAGTGAGACAAGACCGTCCCGTCCACAATGGATTGATGGGACCAATGCTGAAGTTCCTAGTCCCACCCAGTAGAAGGACCAGAAAAAGTATCAGCGCGCAAGAGCAGCAAAACAAGGAACAAAAGTAAATGCAGTTCTTGCAGAGCCAAGCCAGCGGTGCATCCGACGTCAAACTTGACAGTCAACAACAAATCTTGCAATGTTTCAAGCTGTGGCGCTCCGGGTTCCTGCGGCAGCGAGGATACTGCAATATTAGAGTGTCTAGGCCGTCATCGTTCTTGCGACAACAATGAGAGACAACAAGGATGCATCATGTATGCATATGCGAGGCATTGCATACTCTCAAGAAACTGTTGGTCGAGAGACGAGGCTCTTACAGTAGCGTACGCGCATGTTTTTCTGTGCTTTTGTTGAGTTTTTCGTGCCGTTGCCACTCCCGTCTCGCGTGGCCGGACCAGATCCGCGTGGTTAACGGCGGAACGGATTGGTACTATTATGGGGGCTTGTGGAGTGGAGATTATGGGGCTTGACGTGAGGGAGAAAGATGGAGCTCAGTCGCTATTTATTCCTGCCCTTCACCTTTCTGGAAGCATGCATGAGGCAAGGGATAAGATGAAGGATTTTCTTCCGCGCATATACAGGAGGATAAGAGGGATTTGCTGAGACTCGGGTGAGCCGCGTATTAGAGCAAAACTGGAGAAGTCTGGATTTTGTCTTGCTCTAAAGGACTTTCTCTTGCATGTTTTCGAGCCAACCTCCTAAATCTGCATCTCGCCCCTACAATCTGGGACTGTAAGATTACCTGTCTGATATAACGCCGCATAGGCACATGTGTAGATGCAGCTGCCGGAAGTGGGTTGCATTGCTGTATCGATCGGATCCTGGGCTTCCATCAATCTGGCATTTCCCTTCTGTCGGGCCTGTCACTGCTCTGCCAAAAACTGTCCATTATAAGATTCAGTACACGGCTCTGCTTTGGGCAGGCATGCTTTGACTAGTTAATTGGATAGCTAGCACTAATCCAAGGAATACTTTGGGAACTGACAAAGTGAAGCCACACAAGCGCATGTCACACAAAGATGGTTCGCAGTTAAGTGACACTCCCGCAGTTGCCCTGGGTCGCTGATGAAGTGGTTCCATCAAGGTGACCACAGACCTGATACATGACAATATGAAGTGAGATATTCAGCCAAGTCAAGTTTCACTACCCAATGAGTTCTCATCTATGCATTTGTGGAATGTCTTGGATTTTCAGATTGCTGCTCCAGCTGTTCCGTAATATGAAGACCAAAAAGCGCCAATATCGTGAATAGTCAGTCATGAGGTATAGTTTGTGCATGCTGTCGATGTTTTGTTTTAGTCTGGT
Source organism: Fusarium odoratissimum NRRL 54006 (assembly GCF_000260195.1). Taxonomy (NCBI): domain Eukaryota; kingdom Fungi; phylum Ascomycota; class Sordariomycetes; order Hypocreales; family Nectriaceae; genus Fusarium; species Fusarium odoratissimum. Next base: position 2,240,921 of record NW_022158687.1, on the reverse strand, counting down.
CCATTGCATAAAGAACGTAGGAAGGAAAGCATTACCTGATCAGGCCTCTCCCTATTAAACAACACATTGAAGGGGTTTCGGCCCAGTACGTTCAGAATCTTGTTTGCCCATCGTGCGCCTGAACCTGTCACTTCTAAGTCTTACAACAGACAGTGGCAAGCCTTCAAGAGGTCTGACAAGACGAACACAGCTGACGAATAGGTTGAGTAGGACAGAAATCCAGTACCAGCAAGGGAACAACAGAACATACGAAAACCGACTATCATGAAATTTAAGTTCAGCCAGACACATTATCTGAGGTAAGGGCTAGCACAAGGGATTATGAAGGGAGCGTGAATAAGTTGGATGCTGTGCACAAAACTCCTTTTTTTGCCTCTCGTGGCCGAGCCAGCTAGCCACTCTGCCACTGACTTCTGTGAAACCTAAAAAGTTTGAGTGAGACACTATGCATCTTTCTTAAGAAGCAGGCTTGTTACTTGTCGCTTGTATTCGTGAGCGATTCAGACTTGTATGACCCAAAAAGCAAGGGGTAGTCTTGCCAACAAGACCGGATGTCATTGGCGGGGTAAGCACGACTCGGGCCCGGTCATTGAGGTCTTTTGATTGACGGAGACGAGTCCTGAAAAAGCCTAGCAGAGACACCAACCAAGGCAGAGGAAGTGAGATCTGATGAGAGATCTGTCATAACAGACGTAAAAAGAATATACAGGGTTCTCTTACAAAAGGTCGAGAGCCTGCTAGGACATTTGCGTAATCGTCGTTCCCGTGCCAGAGAGTCATGGTGAGCTTCTGACTTTCTAAACGATACATAGCCTCTGATTGGTCAGGCAACCGTGAGCCTCATATTGCACATACCCGGGGTTATGCTTACGAAAGCTAGTATCAAGTGATTTTCACACATTTGACTCGGGATATCTGCCTCAATTCATTTACGTCGACAGCTGCAAGCTTCTTTGTCTGATGCAGCGACTGTTGACAAGGATACAAGAAGCTAGGAACGAGCAGTTCTTACTCGAGGATAAGGCGCACGGCCTAACAACCATGACAAGCGGGGAAGTCCCATGCACTCCGCCACCACAAAGGGCCAATGAGCAGTGATGAGAGAGACAAAAGAAGCAATATGGACCCCACCCTTCTAGGGTCCCTGTGAACAAAGAGACAAGGGCTCGCCATCGTTTTTGAAGTTGAACTTGACTCCATTAGAGTGTACAAGTGACGGAAGGTCCGCGATAATTGCCAGGAATGTGGTATTTGACTCTTTGTATGCAGAAACTGTTTGGTCTTACCTTCATATCTGCCTTGTGTTTCAAACAAACTTGAGCATTGTGTTGCAACCAGGAGCCCTTATAGAGAACCAAATGATGGGAAACTCCGCTTGTCCGCAAATGGCTCGTCGAAAGCTCACCTAGTTGTTCTCATGAGTGAGCATATATCACACCGCTGTAAGTCAGATATTTCGTCTGCTCAGGACTGTCAAGAAGAAGAAAAAGGTTCAGGAAGCGGAGCTCATCATATGCTGAAGCGTCTACCCTAGCTCTGACCCTGGCTTTCCACCAGATCCTGATGCTCGTCTGAGACACGGACCGTACGTCTGCCTGTGCGTAAATCTTGGCCTCGGCAAACTCGTAGGACAGAAGACGAAAGAGTAGCACTCATGGCTACGTGTAACTGGGAGTCAAAGCAATGAGCCCATACATGAGGCTACAACTCACCCAAAGGACAACAATGAGTTTCGAATCATCAATTTAAAAGAGTGCTATGAGGTTTATGATGGCATCACCCGAGAATTCAGTGACAACCCTAATCGCAGAGCGTGAGCAAAATTTGCGCCGTATTTCTTATATCCACGCGTAACTGGAAAACCACGACTCCTTGCGGAGTGATGATGGGTCAAGGTATATACCCGGCCATGCAAGGAATTTCCGATAGTTCCTTAATCATGATATTTGCCCCAAGCCAAGGGCATTTCGGGAAACCATTTTCAGTAATGAAAGTCCCTCGCTCGCAGCGCCGCACTTCTAACGGCATTGTCCAGGATGCAAAAGGGTCCAGCGAGGGGCATAAGTTGGAAACTCCACCTCGACAACAGAGTTCTTGGTCTTCAATACGATAAGAAGCAACTCAACATAGCACGTGCCTGAACTGAATTTACCCTTGACGGAAGTGATCTGCTCTTGCTGATAACCTTCGCGTCTTGGAGCTTCCCACGGTATACAAAGATTCAGCTTGACAGGCCACCGTCTTTTCAGCTGCTTCTGTATCAATAACAAACAAGGCAAATTTGCGAATAATTCCATCTGAGAGACAAAATATGCTAGTGGAGATTTGCCTATGACTAGAAGTAGACATTTTGCCTGCGAAACCGGAATGCTGGCATATTACCTAGCTAGCCGGATTTTTGTCAGAATTGCATGTGAGTAGCGACGACAACGCTAGGAACGGCTTGGTTCACTTCGACGTGAAAAAAAAGCAAGTCATCCACCGTTGGCCCAGGGTACTGTACCGTATCGTGGGGGAAAACAAACCACGGTCTGGTCTCTCGGGGAGAGATCAAGGAGCCGCGCTCCTTGCAGCGACTAAAGTGATGGCCCTTGTTAGTTCGCACCGGCAGTGGTATCGCTTTCCCGTAACATATCCTAACATCATCAGAGCGCGATAAACCTGGGTCTTCTAATGGATCGGCACTCTAGATGTGTGGTGACATCAATGGCAGAGCGCATGATTCGTCGTGTATGGAAAGGTACCTAGATGGCGAGCAAGTCAATTGCCGTGTCAAGGCGATCGAGTCGCAGAAGGGCAGGGATGAGAAAGCGCCTTGGGTCAGATATAGGAGACAGGGGTAGGAAACAACATTCTCTTCGAGTATCGTCATTGTTTGCCTATACTCGAACTTGAATTTCCTCTCTTCTCATGAGTAAGCAAAACATCGTAAGGACATCTCCGGAGTATTCGAAGCTGGGCAAATGTGGCTATCCTGCGGGCACTCGGACAAGCATGTCTCTCGCAAATGTCTCTGCTGCGCGTGTGCCCGTTTCTCTTCTTTAAAGAAAAAGAAACCACAAGCAACTCTCAATGGATGCATCCAGGCGTTATTGAGGAGTTCAGAACAGGACTAGCCCAAGTTTGCAAGGGTACTGGGGGTGCTGAAGTCGAAGGGAGTTCGTGCCCTAGGGAGAATCTGGAGGGAGTGCAGGGGAGCGGCGTCAGCTATGGGTGTGCTCAACTGCTCCAAGTGGGTCTGACAAGGGCGCTGGTATCCCTATCCCTGCTCCCGCGGCAGCCACAAACGTTTTACCCTCCAACGTCCTACTGTTGGAGCTGGTCATTCCTTACTGAGTGATGCTTAAAGTCTCCCTGAAGCCCAGAGCTGTTTTCTTTGATGGATGATGGTAGAAAGAAGGGTCGTTCCTGTTGTTTTAAATCGCTAAAATCACAGCATACCTGACCTTGGTTATTCATCTCATTTTTTACTGCTTATTTGCATTATCGGCAGTCGTGGTAGGAGAGCTACGGGTCGTCCTTGGGGGTTCTTGCCTCGTGCAACACAAACACAGCCTCAGGTTCCTTCCCTCTCTTCACTCACTCCGTTACACCTGCTGTGCAACCTTTCTCACACCATACCGAATTGCATTTGTTTCCTCTCACACCTCGCACAAAACTATCTTATTTCCTTTTCATCATTTACAGCTCAACATCAACATTTAGATCGCTTGTTACAAGAACAGGAGCACACTATTTCACTGTTGCGAAGGGCCCAAGGGCTTTACTCTGCCGCAATTCACATTACAGTACAGAGTAACAAGGACGAGGACAGGATAGTACAACATCAAGCTCGACAGAACCAACCCATTCCGTGCTTGTCGCTCTGGGATCACATCAACTAGAATACAATTGTTCTTCAACCAACAATCCACATCGAACCAACGTCTCGAAGAGCACGAAGCTCTGCGTCGGGATTCTAACTCATTGCATCTGCCCTTGTGGCCATGAACTATTCTACTTCCTGCGATTCTCCCTTCGTCACTGCTTGATACAGTCACACCCGACTCAGTCTCGAACCTCTAGCGCCATTCAGCTTCAATTCCAGTCTGAACTGTTTTGCCTTGTTCTCACAAAACACCAATTTCCACCGCGAGTGGCTCTGATTCACCCCAAAGGTCACTTCGGCTTACAACTCGCCTCTTCATTTCCTCCACTGATAAGCCTTCACTGCATCAGATCTGGTACGTTGCAACCAAATTTCTTCGTTTCGTGCACCTCTATGCACGAGGTGCGCTCAAGACTATCTTTCACTTCGCTAACACGACTCGACCCAGGCATCCTGCGCAACGTTCACTTACCTCTTCACTGACCAAAGGTTCAATATGGCCAATGGTTTCGGAAGCCTCGAGCGCTTCTTCGCCAAGAAGAAGACGCCAGCCTCCTCGACCGAATCAGTTGAACCTGCTTCTAACCCTCCAACAATACCTCAGTTTCCTTCACCTTCTTTTATTCGCCCCAAAACAAGTCGCATGGCGGCGCGAGAGGAAGTGAGAAAGCAGCCTGGCAATCGAGTTCCATCTCTAACGTCTCCTCTTTCTCCTCATCGAGTGGACTTGATGCACGCCCAGAGCCCCACGCGCTTCTCAAATTCGCATAAGTTACAGTATTCCCCCCTCAAGGCTTCTTTCATGTCTACACAAGACGATTCCTTCCTAGACGACTTTGATGTTTATCAATTTCCGCGACCTCCAACCCGCCAGGGAGAAACATCTGCTTCTTCATCTACCTGTGATCCAAAATCATCCATGGAAGCCCCTAGTGAGCGTAGCCTTCCATTGCGACCTTCGAGAAAGCCTGCAACTAGAACTTCGCGGCTTGATACTCCCCCGTCCTCAGACCTGGAAGATGAGGGTACCCGCAGCCCTCAATATTTCCGTGACAAAAAGCTTCCGGCATTACCTCCCCAGAAGCCTCCGACGCCAGAGTCTTCACCAGAGCTTCGTCCGGTTCACATTGCTCAACTTCGAGCATCCAAGTCTATCGACTTTCTGAACAAGGCAGTTTGCAGGGACATCCGCCGCCATTTTACCAAAACTCTGGATCAGAGGCCACTTCGAAAAGCTATCAGTCAGACTAGCCTGGCAGACACCACAAATAGGCTCTCCATCACTAGCTCTACACTCCGAGAACCGGACTTCAACGAGTTTTTCAACCTCAGTGATGATGACATTGCTGAATCGGCTCCCGCAGATGCGGATGCGTTTGAGACATCAACATACGCCACTGCTCCTTCTGCCCCCGACTCTCCTCGTTCTTCCCTCCTGACACTCACCCCACCTTATGCAAGCAAGCCTGCAACTGCTGCAGCATTTGAGGCGGCTAGGATTGCTAAACGCTACAACTTCGATCTCGTTTACGTGGTCAACTTATGGACTGACTATGAGCGAATTAATTCTGAAAGTCCTTCCAGCATGAACTCACTAAGCAAGAAATTTGGACCCTTGTCTGGTCGCCTCCTCGCCGCTTATGGACTGGAAAATGTCAACTTGCCTTTCCAAATATCAACGACAGCTCATAGCAAGATTTTGAAGACTCCAGGTTGGATCGAGTATCGCGCAAAGGAGGTCCGTAATGACGAATTTGCGCGAGGCTATGCCTGCGCTTTCTACACTGGCGAGTGTTCAAGAGGGGGCTCTGTCATCTCGAGAAACTCTTCTTCTTCAACATGCTCTGTCCAATCTATGAACACTGACCGTGGAATCATTTTCGCGGCGTACCGAAAGCCGCGAGCTGACGGAAGCTTACTTGGGATTTCTTCTGGCCCTGCCGATCTCGTCAACGTTCACAAGGATGCGGAGGCGCTTGTTGAAATGCTTGTGGACATCCATGTAACGAATAGACTCCGAGAGCCTCAATCGCGTTGCCACCAATCAGAAGAGACAGGCCCAATGCCATCACAGCGAGTTGGGCGTCTGTGAGGCCAACAGCAGGTCTCATCCTTACAAACCACATCACAACGAGATATGTTTACACGACTTTATTTCATTTGTCTTTCATGCGAGCAGGTCATGCTTCGCTACGATATTATTGCGAGTTTTGCGTTTACTTGTTTGACTCAAGATACCACAACGGGCGGTCACCTGTCGATTTTCGTTACACGTTACGGTCATGAATGGGCGTCACGATTGATATTGCCAGGTCGTTTTTGTACGCCGGCACAAATTTGAGGAATGCGGTTATGGAGCCAACGAAGGACATGTTAATGCGCCTCACGTAAGGGTCGGTAATAGTTTGTCATCTATAAGCCATTGATAGGTAATGTGTGGATGAACTATACTTGATGCTTGATGCATTATGGTTAGGGAAAGCAATGAGATGTTTAGTCAACCCAACCTCACTATGATAATATAAATGAACAAAACTTCTTAATGCCTCTCTTCATGCCATTCGAGTCATTATTGGTACCAGCGTCGAAGGCTCTCTTGGGAATATGACTGCTATTTGAAACCACCTCAATGCTCCTTGGAGTGCCACCCCTTATCCCTGTTCATGCTTTAAACATACGGTCGAGAGTGCCAGGATAAATGATAGTGAAGAACCATAAATTGGCTTATGGAACTTTGGGAGCTCCAAAGGAGTTAAGGGGCTATGGAGTATACCGCGTATAGACAAAAAGAACAACCGAAAGAGCCTGGCTGGACATTATGAGTGGGATAGGGGATACTCGCACCATGCTCATGAGAGTCATATCTATTATCAGCCAATCCAACCGCAGTGTAAGCTGACCCTGTGGTATATTTTTGGACGGTCACATCTAGTCTATTATCTAGATTGAAGCATTGATAGAGCCTAAAAACAGGGCATGGTCCCTCCGCCCATTAAAGGTTTGCTCAAGAGATCACAAAATCTTCAGGCGATCATTTTTAACCTCTCATCTCTTCATGGTCAAAGGGGAGAGCATTCCTTTCGACCCTGATTACTGACAGTGGCTCTTGCATATGTATGTGTATGTGTATATATGTATATATATATTCAGTTCTTACTTTACGTACTCTTTCTTCATCCAGAGAGCTTGAGCAACCCATAAGGGGGCGAGGAGATATCGGAAGCTGATTGGCGATAGTAGGCGTTCAATAGTAGATCAGCTCGAGTCTTGCTGAATAGGTATTTGCAACATACTTAGTAGGCACCGACTATCACTTGAATGAGGGAACTCTCTGAGCGCTCTGGCAATTACAAACCTCGAAGATCTGAGATGCGAAATGTAGGAGCGACGAGTTCCCAGCTTGTAAGCTTCCAGGGCTATCTTCGCCGTGATTTATTCTCCTAATTCGAAATGTTGGATTCATGATGACTTACATATTAAGTGTGGCCTGTTACGTTTATGTCAACTTTCTAGATCGGTCATTGTCGTCTCGGCACACAGAGTCAAGTGACTCCGCAGCAGTCAATGATGTGCACTGCCGTGCAGTCTTGCAACCACTTATTTGAGCCATGGAGAATCTTAAGGCGAATACCGTTGATGCCCCAGATACCCTCCAGCAGACGGATGACCAAGAAGAATCTGAGAAAGACGAACGCGACCTCCTACCTGACTATCAGGGAGCTGAAGATTCCGGCGATGGCCACTGTAAGAAGTCTAGCGTGAAGGAGGATGCAGTGGTGAAAGAAGACCCGGCCACTGACCTTGAGGCTAAGTGAGCATGAGATATAAAGAAGTGAGAGGGGCATTTGCGGAACTACTATGGGCGTTGTTGAGATCTTCTTCAATCGACGATTAAGTTCGGTGGAATTGAGACTGCATCACCAGAACTAGATGGCTTTCATCCCAGTACCCTCTGAGAATGGGTTTCCAGTCAATTATGCCCATCTAATACGCGCATCGTTTGAAATCAACTACGACTTATGCATAGACAAGTCTTAGATAAACTCGAGCCGAATGAGAAAGCTTATTATTTCCATAGGCAATTGCCCTATATCAAGTCACTCTATGGAGATAAATTATCTCCTTAGTAAGTACACCCTATATTCTGATTGAATCTCAGGACGCAATACAACTTGTAGCAACAAATAGATGGCTGGAGTGGGTTAACTAGATTGACCATAGGTCCCACCGTAAGATATTGAACCTGTTGGGTGTCGGTCATATTATGGGAGAGAAACGTCAATCGTTTATCTTTCTTCCATATGCCTCTCTCTTGTCTCCCGGTTACAAGAAGAGTTTTGAGTGATAGAACATCTACGAATATGGACTGTTTGTTATTGGGCTTGGTCACGATAGGGGTTAGGTCGGCTTCCTCAGGAGATATCTGTGCTGATATTCTTATTCCGGGAAGAAAGATACGGTATAACAGAATGATAACGCTCAAGTATTCACCGAATGATACCTTAGCATGTCTTCTGTTGTTTAAACGATTGCGGCGCGTTTCTACTATGGATCTCATATTCTCCCTCCAAACTCGATCGTCCTGGGCCGGGAACATATCAGCCATAATTTTCACGTATCTCATGTCAGAATCTCTGTCCCTTTGAGATTATTTAGGGAGAGTTCTGAGGTTCGCGCACCCCTTCATTAGCTTGCCAACTTTGCCGCTCTCGCCAAGTATGGTGAAAATCAATGCTAATCGTCCAGTGGTCACCCCTTAGGCAGCCAGAAGACCCAAAACCCTTGCATCAGGAAGCGAAAAAGCAACGACTAAAGAAACTAATAAGTCTGCCTTAGGTTATGAAGCTGTAGGTTCTCTGACGCCTCTTTGTTATTTCTGTTCCTCGACCTCGACAGCTTCTGTAGAGTGACTGACGAGTGTTGCTTTCGTTATGGTGTGCTAAAGTACCAGCCGCGTTGGCCAGAGGATTAATGATAGCCCCAGGCAGACTTGAGTTGACCATCTGGGGAAGCATAATTAGCAATAGATTCCAACGTATTGTTAATAGCATTTGAAGTCTGACCAGCATGGTTGCCCCTGTTGCTTTCCACCCTTCACAATGTTGAAATCAGGAAGTAGTCTATCTTCAAGCTCAGCTTTGACTTGAGGAACTTGTCTATGAACTTGAAGGTCTCCTCTCTCAAAGCAGTTTGTTCTCAATCCTAATAAATTCGTTAACGTCAAGAGTCTTTTATCCCTAGCCAACGTTTGTCTTTCTCCGTGGGTCTGTGGGTATAATGCCATGGAGAGCTTCCGCACGATTTGCCAGAGCCTGGACCTCGTTGAGTTTATGTATTGTTTCACCCATGGCCTTCCTGAGCCCTTCAGATTGTTTTGGAGTATCTTGCACCCGCTGAAAAAATTGTGACTGAGTTCGTTATAACTTCACTGGTGACCTGGCCTAGAGAGTTTGACCACTTCGTTTGCACGATGGAGTACAGTCAACACCTCTTAGTAAGGTAATCTAGATAAGCCTAATATTTTGAACTTAACAGAGGTTAGATCTCGCGGGTTCTCTAATGGTTGTCTTACTACAAACCATTCGTTTTGCGTGTAATACTCCGTGTGACGAACTCTGAACCACGGAGCTGGAGAGGCTAGTCAGAGCATGAGCCAAATGGCTATCAAGTCACCATTCATTATTTGCATAAGCAGTATAAAGTGTCACGAGGCCACGGTGCGAGGTACAAGTCTACAACCTAGTGAATCTGTATTGATCGTTGATTTGGCGGTGGCGACATTAGTCGAATGGGATTCTTCGCAATCCCTGATCACCACCCCTCTTTTTCATCTCTTGGGCAGCAGCGATACTGCTCGGAACCTTGATACCACAGCAATCACCCCAACCTGTGCCATCGTGAGCCTTTCCAGTGTGGTCATGGCCCTCGTGTGGATCATGTTCGGCATTCTCGTCTTCCCCAGTACCTGTGTCTTCGCTCATGCCATCTGCTGCTGGCACGAGAGATCCAAAGAGGAAATGCTGCATGACAGGTAGCTTGCCCAAGACTTCAGCGACGAACATGCGACGCATGCCACCATCGATCTTTGTCCACGATCTCGCTGATGAGATATCGTCTAGCATGGGACTATGCCATCTCAGACCCTTGACGGTCTTTGTGCTGTTTACAAAGCTGACCTGGCCAAGATACATGTAGTCGTGACCAAACTCCTCAAGGGTAAGGTCTTGATGGATAGCTCTTGGGGTAATGTATGGGTGGTGCAAAAGCTGTGTGGCACCGAAAAGAAAAGGGAGAAACTGGTAATCATCAAGTCCCCAAACTCCATGTGATCCCGCAGGCTCAAGGTAATAAGTCATCTGGATGGCACGCATCACCTCAAGGTAGCGCACGAATACACGGAGGACGAGGGGTTTGAAGTCGGATTGCTTTAACAAGCCCAGCTGGTAAAGGCAAAGGAGCCAAATCATGAAGTTCAACTCGTGACCAGATCCATAGTCAATTCGGTTTCCGTTACCGAAAGACTGGCAGAAGTATGTAGAGAGCTCGGCGATAGCTCCCTCGTCTTGTACGCCGATCTCTCGATGCCAAGCTGCACTGTTGCTTTGCGCAAGCTCGAGAAGGCCGCGGAACGCCTTGTTACCAAATCTTGATCCACCTTGTTCGTTCGGAGGTGATTTAGCTACCAGCTGTTCCGTCTCATCGAGGATATGTAGTATGACCTTGAGAGGGCTGCTCAGGTCGGCGTCTCGAACTGCAGAGTTGGGAGTGTCGACCACAGACTCTGCTAGCCCAAACACCCAGGCCGTAATGAGCTCATATGTTGGTGAAGACAAGAAGATATCATGATCCTTTTTTGACAAGATTCTTCGCGACGGTGTCTTGAAAGTCCAGTCGGACGTATCGGGTGGCGTTGGTAAGGCGGGTGTTTCGGGAATGGGAGTAGGATTGGAGGTAGCTGAGCGTCGCTTTCGAGGTTCGAGCTTCGGAAGCCGGTCTTTAAGATTTGGTATTGATGATGCTTCGCCTTGTAATGTTGCGGAATGGGTAGAAGCTTGCGAGTCCATATTGTGACAGTTGATCTATTGTTGATAGGTAGATGTAGATGTAGAATGGAGGTTCATTGAGTGTATCGTGAAGGCTGCATATCATGAGTTGTGGAGCCATGATTGGCGGCCACCTCTGCGGGTAGCTTCTAAACTGCCCCACTATCAAGAAATCCGTAACTTCGATATTGAGCCAACAAACTCATGGAGACTCTGGGGAACTCACTCTTTTGCTAGATTCCGTTGATTCATTTTCCCTCCTCTGAGTTACCTCGCTCAACCACATTTTCAGAATCCAACCTGGTATCTCCTACCGCTCCATTGCCCTTGTCCCGTGCGCTACGCTGAGCTAAACTCCAAAAACCCAAGAAAATTTCCAGCCTTACACGACTAAATCGTCCCAACACCAACGACAATGGCTCCTTTAGCTGAACCTGCAGCAGAGCTGTCACATCTCGCCAAAGCTGACGGCTCTGCGACGTTCTCATACGGGGGATATGCCGTGATAGCCGCTGTCAATGGCCCTGTAGAAGCCCAAAGACGAGATGAGAATGCCTTCGAGGCTCTAGTGGACGTCATTGTTCGTCCTGCCGCTGGCGTTGGAGGTGAGATCCCCGACATCCCTTGTTACAGAATAGCAATTCCTTATGCATGTTGCAACAGGCACCCGTGAGAGACAGCTTGAGTCAATCATGCAGGCAGCGATCAGGCAACTCATCCCTGTGAGAGACTATCCTCGGTGTGTGATCCAGATCACTCTTCAGGTTGCGGAGACACCTGAGAATGCCTACGTCAACGCAAAACTGGTCCAGGCACAGTTGGTAAGCTTCAATGTCAAACTTTGGTGGTATCGATAAGCTAATGCTCGTTGCAGAATCTCCCTATCATTCCTGCACTTCTTCACTCTGCCATCCTGGGACTCCTCAGCGCTGCCATCCCTCTGAAGAGTATTGGCGCGGCGACCCTTCTTGCTATTCCAGAAGAGGAGGGCAAGGACATCATCGTCGATCCAAGCGCTGTCGATATTGATCATGCTAAGTCGGTTCACGTTCTCGGTTTCACTTCTCATGATGAGTTGCTCTTGTCGGAGAGCGAGGGCGCCTTCACTCCCGCCGAATGGACCAATGTTCTTCAGCTTGGACAACGTATATGCTGCGAGCATCAACAGCCTGGTTTCGATACAACCATGTCCGGCGATGACATGGAGTCAAGAAGCATGAAACAGTTCATCCGCTCTGTCATGGAAGCGAAGGTGGCGGAGGATCTCTACTGGAAATGACACACCAAACCATGTGCATGATATCCCGCGCTCGGTATTTCCAACATGCTTCTCCCGCCAAGATGATAATCAAACTCTCGTCTAGGCGCCCAGCCTCGGCTGGCTTACCAACCTGATCAATCTCAGCGTCAGCACGTGGCGAAGGCTTACCGCATTTTGAGGCCAACCTCAATCCTGAGAAAGAGGGTCAAACCCTCAACGATCAAAACGACCATTGTACTAGTGTTAAAACCGCCAAGCATAGTTGGCAGAGTCTCGGGACTTTCTGATCCGGGCAGCTATCGGATAAGCTCTGGATATAGCGGCTCCTCAGTGGACAAGTTCCTGGTTCTGTGTTTCACCACGGCATCAGAAATTGTATGGGCGGTCTCAGGCCGATTTGGGGGTCGAATCTGTTTACGAAGGATCAAAGATACCATTGAATTTCGCAACATTTTTGAGTTCACATTCTCACGATCGTATTTTACGGTAGCTGGTTGGTTATCGTAACTTGATACTCTAAGACGTGATGCGCTTTTACGTTCTCTAACAGGGGGTTGACAAACACTACCTAGGGTTTGCATTGAGATGACAACTGTCCAGTCAAGTGTGATATTTCCTTGCAATTACCTAACATGGTGTTTAGCAATGTTTTCGAATGCATGCCTGGATCTCTGGGTGCTCAACAAGAGCTGAGTTGAAGTTGAGAAGCTGAGACGAATTGCCACGCCTTTGCCCAACGATGTTACATTGGTTATCGCCCTCGAGATTTCACCGACATGTTTGGTAAACAACCTGTTACCTAGCTTGGCGCCACGAATACTGATACCTGGTGTCACAGTCGCTAAAGGTTTATCACAACTAAGGTTACAACGAGTAAGCTCGGGGCCTGAGGTCGACGATCTACAGAAGAAAGTTTCAAAGGACCAGGACGTGAACATCAAGATGACGAACATTGTATAATTTATGCCAAACTCTTCTAAAATACATAATGTGCATTATCGTTGGATCGAAAACGATTAAGCCACTGCAGCCACAGAGGGAGCATTGGGCGCTACTGAGACCATGAATCAACAGACTGGGGAAATCTGCAACGACCCTGAACCATTGAACCGTTGAGAAGCAAGACGGTCCTCAGGGAGCAAGAAAACTTCAGGCCCTAAGTTTAGGTGTCAAAAATAATTAGTCTAAAGGTCAGTTAAGTCTCACCCGAGTTTACCTAAGTCTTTTTGTCATCTAGGGTTGAGGTCCTAAGTTTTCTTGCCTCCCCTTGACGGTGCCCACTTGACAACTGTTAGTTCCACTTTCCCGCACGGTTATAACAGAGAAGTATAAGTGGTTGAGTTGAGCCGCGGCTATAGACCCATTGGTTAAGGATCCATAGAACAGTAACAACTATATGATATGATTTTGATATCTTATTGACATCGATCAAGGAATACTATTTGTTGTTTCTCCTGCCTTGTTGACACTAGCATAGTACTTGCTAATTCGCCTAGCCTATAACCACATACCTCGTTGGGTCCCTGTATAGAGACTGCAACATGGTTTCCAATCGACGTCTCAACAGGCGCTAGACGAGGAAAAGATTTTGTGACAAGGAGTTCTAGGCTGAGAAAGGGGTTACCAGGGTCGATCCTCCAGTGGAAGGGGCTGGACTGTCCACGACGGGAGCCTTTCCTTTCCCAAAGCTGGGACCCTGGAGCTAAAACACAGGGGATAGAGGCAGGTTTTATAGCTCGCGATATTCGAAAACACACGCAAGGAAAATGAAGGCAGAGTATTAAAGCCCAGCTAGAGCACACAGCAAATTCCTGGGTTCGGTAGCCGGTCTCAACACTCTCTTTCGAGCACTCATATTTTGTTCTTCTTTACATTGATTGTAATCACGCGTTCGCCGACAAGACTCTGTGAGTCTCGTGCAAAATCGCCCACTTTATTTTCATCTTCGCCTCTCGCTTACGGCCTCTTTTGTATTCCTTCGCTTGATCGCCGATATTCTTGGTCGCTTGCTGCGTCTCTGTCTTCTTTGTCACAATCCCCCATTGGCGCCAAGTAGTTTAACCTGTTGGTTCTCATATTCTTTTTGAGGGCTGAATCTGTTCGACAACCTATCTTCTTCGCTGGTCGTTGAAAACTTACATCACATATTTGTGGCTTGCAGCTTTGGACTGGCGGCCGCGTAGTGTTGTGTTACATCTGCACTGCAGCCAAAAGAGCTCCCGGAATCCTTGCCTTGCTTCTTTTCTTTGTGTGGCTCTTCGCTGTTTCTTCCCGAAATTCCGGTTGCACTTTGTGGATTGCAAGAAGGTTCTTTTCCCAGCCTCAACCTTGATTCAACTGCCGCCGTGACGTTGAATTTGAGCAACATATAAAGTCGGCAGCCGAACACTGGAACCAACAAGATCAACCAACAGCACGACCAACAACCTCAGGATCTAGTCTAACCAGTCTCTTGGTGCTTGATCCCAGCTGCTCGCATCACCCACGTGCATCGTGTATTGCTGCGACTAAAGATTCTCATCACAAGCACCACCAATAGCGGCGTGTCCCTCCCGCTCGGCTCGGCTCTTGCGTCTCGAGAAGCTATCGACATCCCTGGCGTATCTCCGTGAGTGGGTGTCTCATCCCCGCAACAGACTGGGGTTCCCGGCGAGATTTGGCAACGGTCAGAAAGATAGCTTGTCACGGGGGGTTACGGATATCACTTTTCGATTTCTCGATTCTTCGATTTCCAAGAGTGGGCTGCTACCGTTTTTCCTAATTGGATATTCTACACCCTGCCGCACTGCGCTGCATCGAGGCGAGATTATTGGACGAGAGTCTATTAATATCTTGATATTCAGGGAAAACGGTGACTGATTGATTCAGTACATCAACCGCTCTATAGGCACATCCTTGTATTCCATTAGGGGGATCACAGGGAAGCGAGGTAACAAGAGACTTGCACTGCGACGTCATCTGCATCTTGCTCGTCAGGCCAGCCCCTGGAGGGTTCACTCCTTGCGTGCAGCGCAAACTGGAATTGAGATTCGATCGTCGGAACGTGGTCGGTACTGTACCTGATACGGTTACAAGTACGGCATTGCATTGGCATTCACACTTATCAACTCCGAAGCTTTTCTCCGCTTGTCTCCGCGGCCCGCTCACCTGTGTCGGAATTCCCATCGGCCAAGCTTACTGCTTATCGCCGCCAGGATTCATCGAAAAAATCACTTAGCAGTGAACAAGTCCGCTTGAACAAAAGTCGGGTGAACAATCAAGTATTTTGTGGGAAAGCACACGATAAAAAACAAAGACAACGAGAGAGATCGCGTGCTCCGTCACATTGGACCCCCATCTAATTTTGGGATTTTATCCTATTTAGGGTCCTGGTCTAACATCCCCATCTGTTCCACGTTACGGATCACTTACAGGGCCTCGTCCACCAATTCCTTTGCCCCCTCCCCTCCAAGTCTACCTAGTCTCCTCCGCCAGCAACGGCAGTATGACAGGCGTACTGTCTCCCACGGCTCTCCACCCAGCTCTTGGCAGCCCCCGAGACAACGGGTATTGCTTGTCTCCTGCTCGCTCTTCCCATTCACCTGTCCTTAAGAGGAGCGCACTCGCCGATACAAGTTTAAGCTCGGACACTGTTCAGACCACACAATTAGAAGTTGAGCAGCCAGGTGTGTTTTCAACATTGTCCCCATCCCCTTTGTCGTTGTCAGTCTCGGATCGTTTAAAACCTCAAACTCTCCTGGAAGATTGTGGAGCCTCTACTTTGTCATCTGCCCCAAAAGATACAACTTCGTTAAGCTCGCCCTCTTTACAATCTTCCACTTCACCATTACCCTCGTCAACTGTATATCAATCAGCTTCGTCTTCTTCGACTCAGAAAGACGCCCTTCGGTCTAATTCTGGCCCGAGGGCTTTGGCTTCGGTGATCCGACACAACAAACCCGACGCTTTGTCACTCGCACTCCCACACACAAACATGCCTTCTCTTCGCCAGACGGAACCTTCAGAGTCTGACTCTCAACCAGCCTCTTCGGCTGGCCCTCTACCTGGCTTCACGAGTGTGTCTAAGAACTCTACCGCTGCCACGCCTTCGCAAAGCCTAACTGATGCCCTCAATGACCTCGCCAAGTCTCGCTTGACCGCAGGCGCCGTTAACACACCCAACACCGCCCGGACTTACACTTCCACCTCTAGCAATGACACAACTTCATCTGATATGGCCGCTACCATTCTCGCCTCAACTTTACAGTCACCATGTTTCTACCATCAGCGATTTGCTGATGCTGTCGACATCGGCAAGGTCCTCGAGGAAATCAAGAATGATGTTTCCATGTCACATTCGCGTCTTGTCGCGACTGCAACTGGTGTTCGAGAGGTTTCCAAGCAGCTTCAGCGTCGTCCCATCAAGCGCGCAGTCCGCAACATCATGATTGTCACCAAGGCACGCGACAACCAGCTCGTCTACCTTACTCGCGAGCTTGCCGGGTGGCTTCTGCGAACCCCACGTTATGGCTCCGACCTCGGCGTGAATGTCTACGTCGATGCTAAGCTTCGCAACTCACGACGTTTTGATTCATCTGGTCTCCTTGCCGAGAACCCCCGCTTCCAGCACATGCTCAAATACTGGACACCCGATTTGTGCTGGAGTCAGCCTGAAAAGTTCGATCTTGTCTTGACTCTTGGTGGCGATGGTACCGTCCTCTTCACCTCATGGCTCTTCCAGCGCATTGTACCTCCTGTGCTCTCATTCAGTCTGGGAAGTCTAGGTTTCATGACCACATTTGAGTTTGAGAAGTACAAAGAACATCTCAACAGAGTCATGGGCGATGATGGCATGAAGATTAACCTCCGCATGCGCTTCACGTGTACTGTTCATCGCAGCAATCGTGGAGCCGGTGCTTTGGACGCACCCAAGCTCGAAGAACCTGAGCAATTCGAAGTTCTTAACGAACTCGTCATCGATCGTGGTCCTTCCCCCTATGTGTCCAACCTGGAGCTCTATGGTGATGATGAACTCCTCACTGTTGTACAAGCCGATGGTTGCATCTTCTCCACCCCAACTGGCTCTACAGCATATTCTCTATCTGCCGGTGGCGCTCTTGTTCACCCTGACATTCCTGCCATCCTTCTTACACCCATCTGCCCTCATACCCTATCATTCCGACCCATGGTCCTTTCTGATACCATGGCTCTCCGAGTTGTTGTTCCTCGGAATTCTCGAGCCACTGCCTATTGCGCTTTTGATGGCAAGGGTCGACTCGAGCTGCGACAAGGTGACCACGTCACAATCACTGCCTCTCAGTACCCCTTCCCTACTGTGACACGCACCGATACAGAGTGGTTTGACAGCGTGAGCCGTACTCTCCGCTGGAACGTCAGAGCTTCCGCACAGAAGCCTTTCGATGCCGACACCGGAGATAGTTGCAACGATGACGACGATATCGGTTGGGACATTGACACCGACAGTGCATGCTACGCAAGTGAAGATGGGAGTGTCAGCGCCAGCCCCATCCGTCGGCAAATGAGCCTTCTGGGTATGTGAGGAAAGTCCATGGCATCAGCGGCCTTGGATAAGAGCTGGTTTTAGGCATGGTGTTGGCGGCGTTACAATTATTGTCTGTCATTTCAGATTATCTGGGTACGATGATAGATCAATTTTTTCTTCATTTTGATATAAGCGGAATGGCAAAGTGTGGTTTTGGAACTATAGCGGGAAATATTTAGACATTTAGATGTAAGGCAGATTACGATCTCGTCAAGACAATACACGATATGTGGCCACATAACTCAACAGCAAGATGCCCGTCAAGTGATAAGCGTAATCTCTCGAAAGCTCGCTCACCATCTAGTGCCTCCTCAACTTTGAAGCAACAAAAGGAGGGATATTGTAGGATTGGCGTTGATACGGACTCCTATGGTGCCTCGGGAAGTAACAGAAGCAATTTTTGGGATTTCTAAAGTGTCTTGAGAGGGTAATAATAATTTGATACATGAATATATTCCTACGGAATATCATGTAAATTTAAGTTGCTGCTTCAATTTCGATAGGCTTCTGAATATGCTTATGTGCTTAAGTCAACTATGAGCGACGGCCGTCAATTCTTCTGTTACCTCGGTTTTTGCCCAAGTGATATCACAGTATCATTCTATGTTGGCCATCATTGAACATTCCATTTCAAGTGGTAAACTGAGTCTTTCTTTGATGGTCTTGCGAGACAGTCTCTTATTGTCAATTCTTCTTCCATCCAGGAAGCCAAGTGACTGGCTCCGTTTTCCATCACATCAAGTAACAGTATGTGAATACGAAGATATTTACAAGCACAAATTCCAGGCGCCGAACTCTATCCCAAATCCCAAATCCCGTGCCGCCATGAATCAGGACTTTACCGAACATTATACAGCTGTAAACATCGAGAACCAGACTCGTGTGAGCCATGCAAAGTGATTCCTTATCTGCCACGGAAGAGGAAACGACAATAGTCAACCTAGGCTATATCAAAGTCATTTCGCTGTTTCCCGGTATTCCTTTCCCCAACATCTACAGATATAGTTTTTCTTCTTATCTTTTCTTCACCTCCAAGCTCCTTGGCTAAGAGAAAGAAGACCTGCCACGCAGTCCATATCGGGCTTTTTACTAGGACTGATTGAACCTCGAGCCATGTCTTGTTCCCTAGAAGACAGCACTGGTTTCATCCTGTCCTGGAAAATCTCCAATCCTTCTTTGACGATGGAACGTGGTCGTGTGGGCGCCATGTTTGCGCGGTTTGCGAGCAGGTTTGGGCTCTTTTGCTCCTGCAGGGCTCGGCCAACTCGTCGAGGGTTATCGCCAACATGTTTGGGGGCAGGCGGCAGAGGTCGACGGTGGTAAGGATCCGGCGAACTGGTCTCCTCGTCAGGGCTCAAGTTCTCCTTATCCGAGTCACCACCTGTCGGAGAGACCAACATCGAAACCTTCACCTTGCCATGCTCCCTGTCAGCCTTTTCCCTTTCGTCCAAGTCCGCGTCGAGTCGTGAAATACTTGACCCAGTAGGATCCAGCTTTGCCTTCTTTGCCTGATGAGGTCGTTGGGGCCTTGTCATGGGAGCGTTGCGTTTGGCGTTGCTTGGTTGAAGAATCCCGCTCGTGGAACGAAGAATGTTAATAGCTGCAGCCGCCGATCCGTTCGACTCGTACTCGGCCTGCGCCGTCAGCTCATCACGGTTCTCAGCGTCCGCACATTTTTCCCAGGCATGCACATCACGAGACCGACCTCGCACAAGACTAGGAGGCAAACTGCTAGTGAGTTCCGACAGGGGAGGGAGAGTAACAGCGCTGCTACTACGTTGTAGGCCTCGTTGCAGACCACGCTGTCGCTCCTCAGGCAAGTATGGCGTTGTGGAGGACGGTCGAGGGGGTAATTCACGTGAAGGAGAGCCTTGGTTGGAGACTAACTCTGCCTTTCCGTCTAAGGATGTAGAGAGGTGAACCTTGGGCTGGCTTTGGGAGAGAGGGGTGGCAATGACACGATCAGAAGCGCATGAGGACGGAGGAAATGTATCAAATCTACTTTGATTAGTGAAGACACACCGAGTATAATCGTATGCGGCATACCTGAATGAATCGTCACCGCTGCGGGTAAAAGCAGCTGGCGTAGAGAAGGAAGTGGCCCCAGCATTCCACCGGTTGGACAGATAGCCAACATTACTAGATATAGAGCTTGACAAAGAATGGGATACATCTCGAGCTTCGTGTGGGAGAGTAGGATCGATGCGGTTAGGAGTGGCGTCAGAATAGTAGCGAAAACTGTCATGGCCAAGGGTGATTGGAGTGCTATTCACAAGGTCTGAGTGATATCGTGGCATGGAGGGTGTCCGGTCGAAATGTCGAGGGGGCACAGGGATGGGGTCTCCAAATCGAGATATAGAACGTTCGGACACTGGAAATGGACGTTCGGGTTTGCTTGGAGTTGTAGTGTGTGTAATTGGGTCGAAAGTTGAGGGATGCATAATTCCATGATGAAGAGCAGCAACTTCTCCCGGTGACAAAGGGCGAGATTTCCTGCGGTCATTCTGTCTTCGATTTTGAAACCAGATCTGGAGGGGATGATGTTAGTTTGGTAATTTCAAACCCCATGAGAAAACGCGTGGTAGGTCGCCATGTCAATGTCGAGATCTAATAGCAAATGCAATGTTGTCAATGCCATACCTGAACTTCCTTCTCGCTTAACGATACGCGCTGGACAATGTCCAGGCGCGCCTGTTTATCGGGTTTAGGGTTACTGCTGTATGCCTCTTCCAGAACCATTTTGTCTTTCGCCCTGCACAACGCCATCAATTCAAAATTAGCTCAGTCCTCCCAATACATCGCTGCAGCCAGAACTGAAATGTCAGGTAGATCAACATACGTTGTCCGTTTCCTTTTTCCCTTGGGATGCTTCTCCGAATCAGTTGCAGATACGGCTGAATTGGTTGACGGATCGGCGAGAGGAGGGAGACTCTGGGGCGTGACGGCGATGTCATGAAAACGCGGGGCCGGGGGAGCGTGTTTATCGGGCGTGGCGGCGAAAGAAGGGGATTTGGTAGGGTCGGCCATGATTGCGGTAGAGAGGAGGGTAATGGAGATGGCCTTATTGAAGATTCAGACGCATTACTGCCCAGTCAGAGAGACGCCAGAGTCGTGTTCTGGAGAAGAAACAACAACAATCGGGAGATATCAATTTAGAGATAGGCTTGGAAGATGGGAGCGAAATCAAACCTGATGGTTTGAATGCTTTCTGAGATAATGATGAAGATGACAAGTGAAGAAGAGAAAGAAGAAAAACGAGGTTGTCTTGATGTTGGCAGGCGTGCTTCTAAAACGAGGCGGCCCGCCTAGGATGAGAGTCGTCCCTTCGTACCTAGGCCCTTGAGTGGAGTCCCCTCTGTACTCTGTAAGGAAACCCCATTTGTCTTGGAGGCTTTTGGCGCTTGCGCCTCCGCGTAAACCTTGTATAGTAAACGCGCACCCCTGTCAATTTACGTATCCATCCGCGTGTGGCTCCTGAGATGCTAACAGCTGGCGGCCACCTGCACCATACATGGGTGACAAGAACCCAGCAGTGACAAAAAACCAACCTCCCCTACCGACCTTTTCTAGATCTACATTATGTTCTTTTAGATTAGCTTTCCCGCCTTGTCTTTTTTGATAGCCCAGTTTTCAAAAAACGCGGTACATCAAGAGCGTGTCTCACCGCGTCTTGATTATTTAAGCTTTTCATATAAAATGTCTTATTCCAGATACATGAATGTTTTATCGGCCAGATACGAGAAAATTTGACTCGTCCCCTTACGTTAAGTAGGTAGTCTGAATGTGAAGCACTGTTTCCCCTTTCCTTTTGCACCACCCCGCAACAACATAAAAAGACGCGCGCTACAGTGCAATCACAACGCGTGAAATGCTAGGTACCTATAACTCTTATTCTTTTCCTGTCCCGTTTGAACTTTGAAGAGAAGGGTAGAGCACATAAGCCACGCCAGAAAGTTCGGTCTTGGTTTTTCTTCTAACAACCTTTTACTGATCGATATGCAGCTAGTCATCCCGATGCATAGATTATGCATGCGGATGCATTTGAATATCAGTTAGGGACATGTTTCCGATTGCATTTTAGTCGTCTCGTGGGCGACGCAAAGAGACAAAATCACATAGTCTCATCAATCTTTCTCCATTCCCTTGTTTCTCAGTTACCATGCTGCCCCACGTAGTCAATTAACAAGTGGTATTAGCGATCCTGGGGACCATCTCGTGGTCAATTGACACCCCTGTTTCATTAAGTGGCTGCATGCGCCAGCACGCAGGGGTGTCATGCCCGCCATCCATCCTTTTTAAATGGGAACTTAACCTAAATAAACAAACACACTGCCAAGCTTAATCTCAAGTTCATTCTTCCATCAGCTGGATCCTTGTAATTGCTACTTTTGATATAAACCTCTAAATCATCTGCGTTCCATCATCGATTATCGAGGTTGGAGATCTCCAAAGTCGCCACTTTTGTGATATCGATTACTTAACACTTCGACGCCCACCTCAGTCTCTCGTATAACGGCCAGGTAGTTATGGATCCATTCACGGCTCCAATGTTTTGTATTGTTTTGATGGGTCCTCTAAACGCGTCTCACATCCGGGCTACTGCATCAACAAAAAAAACACAAACAGAGCATATATGTCAGTATTGAGACGCGCTTCGAAAAGCTTTGGGATGTCGTGCGCATTTTAACTTGGCCTTGGAATCCAAATTCCTCCTTTGCATCAAGGGTTCAAGTTAGTACCACCTGAGCACTGCAAGACTTGATTCACACATTCATCAAGGTCCTCTACTATCACGTTTTATTCCACAACGCAGGGAACTATGTCACGGTATTAACGGTCGACTAGGAAGGTAACTTTGATGATCTTTTGAGTTAGAGTTCTACTGGTGTTTATTGTGTTATCAATCTAATCTTACGAATCAGCGTTCACAGAGAGCTGCTGTCGGCGTTATTGGCCAGTACGATCAGATCTACTTCTTACTAACCTAAGTTACCTTACCAGGGATTTCACGCCTATGTGCTGATGTCGACAACGAATTAAACATTGAACACATCTCCACATGGAGCCTTTGATATACATCGAACTTGTTCATTCATTACAAAAAAGGTAGGTATCCATTGTGTCGTGATCCATAGACACCGACGTTTAAGCTCAGCTCACTGGCATATTCGAAGAAATATCGCCACAAGAGATCAACAATGTTGATGCGATCTTCTCAAGTTGGACAATAACTATGGTCTTTGGCATGATGTCTCTTTTTGCGTTTGAGAAAACCTTATGGCTTGGTAATGAAAGTCCAGCCCTCTTTCGGACTCTCTATGAGCACAAGGAATTCTCATAGCTGTGCTCAAGGGCTGATCGAGCAGTGAACAATTCTGCTCACGTTTCGGCTGAAGATTACTGCAAGGTTCTGAGGCCACCTTAGAAGAAGCCGGCAGGCTGCATGCAGAAGATGGGTAAAGTCAGAATTGTCAAATCAAGGGTGATAATTGAGCTTCCATAAGTCGTGTCACCACATTACCAGCTTAATGTGATGAGGAAGGCTGAGTACCGTAGCGCCTCCATACAAACGAAGAGCTGTAGGTTAACAATTCCGGCAACTGGGGTTACACATATCTGTATGTAGGTATGCCAACCTCATCGTCACATGGGTGTCGGCGTTGACCGTACCTAGACTTCGATTTAAGTACCTTCAAACCTGCCCTTCTTTACTATGAGTTGCTCGGACCCGATCCTTTGCTTTGAGCGTGCCTTGTATCTTTTTATGATCACTTTATGCACAATAGCACGGTGGATTCCATCAAAGGGCCATTGGTCATTGTCTTAGCCAAGCCACGCAAACTTGGCCCTATTCGTTGTTTTTGGTGGAGGAAGTCTAGCTAAACTAAATAAGACACTGCTCTTTGCAGTGGTACCGTCCCTTGAGCCCCAAAGAAAGGCATGACGGCCTGTCTTTTGTGCCGCCCCATAATCACGCTACTGTAAACTCCAGGACTTTCGCCCTGTATCTCATAAATGGTCGTTTCGGCTGCCTATGTGCCATCCTCAAATACTGCCCATGCATCGTTCCTTGTATGTTTGGCAGCATCCTCCTCAACAAAAGTATTCCGTAACCACACGAGTCATTTACAGATCGTCGTCGGAAAGCTCACCAGGCAGAGGCATGGCGGCGGCCTCGTCCATCTCCTTGCGGTACTCCTCCAGGAGCTTCTCGTCGACCTGGGCAGTGGGGGGAGCCAGAGCGGGAGCAGCAACGAACTCCTATCATATCTGATTAGCATGTAGATTCAACTGTCAAGAGATCGTGAGATATTATCTTACAAGCTGAGGGTTTCCGACAAGCTTGCGGGCGAGCCAGAGGAAAGGCTTCTCGAAGTTGTAGTTGGACTTGGCAGAGATGTCGTAGTACTGGAGGTTCTTCTTGCGGTGGAAAGTGATGGTCTTGGCCTTGACCTTGCGCTCCTTCACATCGACCTTGTTACCGCAGAGAACGATGGGGATGTTCTCGCAAACTCGGACGAGATCACCTGGAATACTATTAATTGCGGGTTTGATGATATCATGGGCGGGGTGGACTCACGGTGCCAGTTGGGGACGTTCTTGTAGGTAATGCGGGAGGTAACATCGAACATGATGATACCACACTGGCCGTTGATGTAGTAACCATCACGGAGACCGCCAAACTTCTCTTGACCGGCGGTATCCCAGACATCGAACTGAATCTGACCGAAGTTCTGTGATGGATTAGTGCCCCGCATAAGTCAACGTGGGGTCGCGAGACTTACGGTGGTGAAGCCAAGAGGGTGAACCTCGACACCGAGGGTGGCCATGTACTTCTTCTCAAATTCACCAGTCAAGTGACGCTTGACGAAGGTGGTCTATCGCACATGATGGTTAGTCGATGTTGATGCGTGATGGGGATCGCTTCATATCTCTCAAGAATCGACTTGACGGAGTAAAGCTCGACGGTCGTTGATAACATCGCGAAAGAAATGTTGCGTCATAGGATCCTACACACCTTTCCGGTACCACCGTCACCGACAAGCACGAGCTTGAAGGTAGGAGTCTGCTGCTCAGCCATCTTGATGGTTGTGTCTGTGGTGTTGTAGCGACAGATGCAGAGGATGTAAACAAGCGGGGTGCTGAGAGGCGTGAGTTAGCTTCTGTTGAGCGGTCGGCAACAGCGCAAGGCGATCGATCGAATGGGTATGGAATGAGATGGACGTCGGTACGAAGTGATGCTGAGGGAAGGGATCCTAAATACCTGAAAAAACCGTTGTTGACAATGTGGGTATACCCAAGATTGATTGACAAACTTTCAAGGTCGACCTGATGTTTTGAAGGCGGCGGGGGACTTTGGGCAGGGAAGGACCTCAAGCGAAAAATTCAGTCGCCCCTACCTACCTTGGAGTGGATAGGCTGCACGTGATACCCGCCCATTCAGTGCCTCCAGCCTGCTGCGAGTGATCCACCTTATGGCCTTCCATCACCAGCCATTACCGTCACCGCCTTGGAGCAATTCTGTGTTGTTATTGGGCACCGCTCAATCGATTCGGTCTTCTGCGTCTTCCTGTTCGCTGGCTCGATCCGTGCTGGGCTGCCTAGTGGTGCCTTGCTTGTTCGTCATTTTTCTTTGTGAGGTGATCTAAATGCTTGTAAGTCAGGCCTTGATCCATGCTTGCACCCCGATATCATGGATCGGGTGAGCTGGCTACCTTGCTCCATATTCTTTTGCATCAATATGATTTAGTCAGCATTTCCAGGCGCTCTCTAGTCATCTTTAGGTACCAATTCGTGCTGGGTATTACGAGCTTTTATTGGTCATTTTTACTCTTCCTGCAAGCTTTCTTGCTTCATCAATACTCAGGCTGTCATCAATGAACCTTGTCGTCATCTGACAAACAACTTTCCATATCTGTTGGCCACCTCTTATCATGAGGCCATATACGGATTCCATGAGAGTGTCCAGCACACCTTGACTGTTTTCTAGACAACAAATACAAGGGCCATTGCTAATCTGCTGGCACCAACGAATACATACCTCATACAAAGTACCTTGATTAACATATTGTTAAATGATCATATACTAGTAGCATATGTGAGGCCGCCTTCGACCAGTTACACATTTCCTCAAATTATGCCTGCCTACCTGCCTTACTTGGCTGTACTCCAGTCGAATGATAATCTAGCCCCTAGGTCATTCGAAGGCTGATAACCCTCGTGTCAGGAGAAACAAATAAGCTGGTTGACTCACTGACCAAAACTGCACCATAGTACACTACTTTACTTATCTAGGTCCTTTTATTTATTCCGGGTCAAAGTCCTAAGGTCTCTATCATCTGCTGCTAGTCAATTAGTAAACCCAAGGATTTTACTGGATTACGCAGAGAACCGCATGTATGAGCTCGTTCAATCACAATGTATCAAAAAATGTTTCGTTATATCAGCATGAGACATAGTCCTATATGATCCACTTTTGTCTTCGCAAATTAGGGTGCGGTTGTTCTACTCATATATATCATGAGAGAAGTGTTTGGATAGCGGCGAGGTTTGAGGCCTTATGCTAGAGAGCCATTGGTTGCAAAGCACACAAGTAACCGGATATAGGCCAAAACACAAGTCTTTAGATAAATCGCCTCGATCTAGTAAAACCAATAATTTACCTCGCCCGGAGTGATTAGGCATAGGCTTTCTGGTTTATCATGGCTTTCGCGACTACTCGACTTATAGAGGCAAGATATGGCAGCCCAACAATCCTCGCCCACCCCAGTCCTTTCGTGGAGTCAGGGTCAGTCGCAACTCTTGCCGCTCGGCCACACCATCTGGCCTCGACACTTTGATGAAAACGTTGTTCTAATGTATTGTCAACTGGCGGCTTTCGTGTACAATATCGGAGCACAAACTTACCCCTTCGTTACCCTGGACACACTCGGCCACCTTTCTGAGGTTGTCGTGGTTGGCTCGATTCACATAACCAAAGTTCCGAATTTCGTCTCCAGGTTTCAGGCCGGCGGATTCTGCTGGACTTCCTGCAGCTACGGTGTTGATTTTGGCAAAAGGAGGGTCTAACGGTGTAGAAACTGAGTCTGGCAAGATGCCTCGTGAGTGACTCGAGCTTGCAACTGGCGCAGATTCATTCTCATCAAGACTCGCAAAATGCTCATGGAGGAATTTCTCAACCCGTGTCATGAGAGCGGTATAGTCATTCCGCAGTCGAATGATGCGAGCTCGTGTAGTCCGGACTGTCACGCTGTTAGTGGTCGAATCTTGAATCTGGATATAGTGAAGTACTTTGAGCAACGTCAATATCCGCTCGAGGAAAACCATCGTTTGTTAGGAGAGAAGTGTTCATATCAACCCCATGCTATAATTGTGTTAGAGCATGATAAATGTTATTTCGTAAATTTCGCAAATACCGAGTCAAGCACCCCTCCTAAAGCCTTGAGTTCGGCCTCAATATCGTCCTTCTTTCGCTGCAACTCTGCAAAGCTTAGATGCCCCGCATCGCCATTTGTGACAGGAGCAGTGGTTTCCCCAGAGGGCACTGTCGGCGCGTGTAGATTTTCCATTGTTGGAATGGAGACACAGACAAGTAAAGTTTTTGAAACGGGGAGCTTCCTATGTTGTCGGCAAAAGGTTTGAATGTGAAGACGTCTTTGTCCCAGGCTGCGAAGGGTGACGCCGCTTAGACGGAGCTTTCAGGACTCTTCAGTGTACATCCTCCCTACAACAAAAGAAGTGCAGGGGGCCTGTTTGGTGGTGTGCGTAGGGAAGCCCGCGCTCCATGTAAAATACTGGTCCGTGCACATACACTACCCGGCATTCTGCATGAGGCTCCGAGCTTGTGCTGGCGACGTCACTTTTCTTCCCTAGCAACTTTTTCTCAACAACGCGTCTCTTCATACTACAATATCAAACTGCTATTGCGACTTCTCCAATATGGCCACTGGGGTAGATGCGCGACTTTTGAAGTCGACCAGATTCCCTCCCGAGTTTAGCCAGAAGGTTGACATGCAAAAGGTTAATTTGCAAGTCATGAAGAAGTGCGTGATCTGATTGCCAGCCTCGTGTTACAACGTGCTAACTCCTCCATTCAGATGGATCGCCAGCAAAATTTCCGATATCCTGGGAAGCGAAGATGACGTGGTTATCGAACTTGTCTTCAATCTCATCGAAGGACCGCGATACGTATGTTTACCGAACCCCGACTAGTCCAGAATGCTGATAGGTACAATAGCCGGATATCAAGTCGCTTCAAATACAACTAACAGGTTTTCTTGACAAGGACACGGCTGTGTTCTGCAAAGACCTGTGGAAGTTATTGCTGAGTGCCCAAAGCAGTCCCCAAGGCGTCCCTAAGGAGCTCCTCGAGGCCAAGAAGCTGGAGCTTATCCAAGAGAAGGTATGCCAACCCCTAATCCTGTACAGTTCGATCCCTGATGGCTTTTGATCCAGATTGAGGCAGACCGCGCTGCAGAAACTGCTAAGCAGAGACGAGACGACTGGGATCGCCGTGACCGTGAAGTAGCCGATCTGAAAGACCGCGACCGCCGCGACCGGGCTGCTGCTCGTGGAGATACCTGGCAAGGGCGCCGAGGTGACCGTGATTTCGAAAACCGGGGCAGAGGGGGTTTCAGGAGGGGAGGTCGCCGATCAAGATCGCCTGGCCCTCGCTTCCGTGATGCCAGGGACTCGTATGGGCGTGATAGTTACATTCCACGAGGAAGGCGTGGTGGTGGACGCGCCGACCAAGGCCGACGAAAATCACCCCCTCGATCACGTTCGGAATCTGCCTCGCCCAGGCCGAGCTCAAGAAGTCGCAGCGCCTCCCGAAGCACTGATCAATCGAATCAACGACGAAGACCTGTCTCTCCTGGGGGACAAGCTGACACACACAAGAGGTCGCGATCACCCAGAGGAGATACATATCGGGGTCGGGCAAACAAACGTACTGAGAGAGATCGGCCAGCTCGTCCATCTCGATCTCTGTCTTCGGAGCGAAATTCTCCTGCACCAAAGCGCAGACGTTACTCTTCATCAAGGAGTCGTTCTGTAACTCGCCGAAGACGACCGGCTAGAAGCATCTCCTCATCGCGATCCGAACGAACATCAGACTCCCGTAGTAGAAGTCGAAGTCGCAGTTATAGCCGCAGCCGCAGCCGTTCCAGCAGCGCGTCACCGGACTGCAGGACCAAAAGACGACCGAATCATGGACGTGGTGGCCAGCAGCCCTCTAGGAAGAGAGATTCGCCTAAGAGTAGACGGCGAAATAGTTCTTCAGCTTCTTCGCGATCAAGGATTCGAGAAAATTCAGCTGATGTTTCTGAAGATGAATCTCGTGCCCTGCCGACCAAACCCGAGGCAGAGGTTCCGGCCGAATGAAGTATCTGAGGTCAGTTGGCCATAGTGTCTTGAACCGGCACAATCACTGACTTGCTTTGTTCGCTAAGATTTGACCTTGCTCCTTGCAACGCCTGCGCCACCAGGACGAGGATGAGAGTGATCGAGGTTGTCTTCTTTTGGGGAAACCTAAGCTAACAATTTCTTCAAGCCCTTTTTGAGCCATGAGCATAACAATCATGTTTACAATTACTGACTTTACGGCGTTGGAAAACAGGAGCCTATAGAAAAGCTTTCTTTGTAGGATATCGAGAGGACCAAGAACACACATAACTATCAAATTGAAGCTTTTATCAAGTTCGAGCACCTATAATCAGCAAGTGAAAGCGTTCAATCTGTAACCATACTGGAGACAGGAGAGCGGAAGGCTACCGAATCCCTGCCTCAGAGATATAATCTGAGTATCGAGCTCCACTACCACAGAACTCACTACACCAGGTTCAACCTGGCGATCTTCCGTAGTATAGTGGTCAGTATGCAAGCTTGTCACGCTTGAGACCCGGGTTCAATTCCCGGCGGGAGAGTTCCAGCCACCTGCGATACACAGGATTTCATTTTTTTGCTTCATTTACAACCTTGATCATTTTCGTTGTTGTTGTTATGTGGTTTAACCCTTGATTTAACCGAGATACATAAGCGTCTAACGCGGCTCCCCGCGCTTCCTTTTAAGCGCACCGCATTATCCAATCGCAACCTAACTTGTATTCTTGTTATCAAACGCGACCATTCATCATCTCATTTGACGAGGACATTCATCGAGTATTGAACCACAATAACGCCGACCTGCCGAGATAACAACGCGCATGGCTGAGAGAAAGCCATCAAACGGAGCTGTAGCTGGTACTGGACAAGTGACGATGTCCGAGTACAAGAAGGCGCAAGCCCGGGTTCGGGATCTGGTCGAGAAGCGCAGAATGCTAGAGAAACGCTTGGTGCGCATTTGCCACTGAGTGTAAACTGTGTTGGAATTCGGCTGAGATTTTTATAGACACAAGTTGAAGACAGCATCTCCCAGAAGGAGACTGCATACCTCGACAGCACACCAAGCGGCAACATCATCACCGGTTTCGACAACTACATGAAGGGCATGAGTGGTGCGGCAGCACAGCGACGAAAGGCTGGTCCGATGGAGCAGAACAGAGTCTTTTCACGATCGTCGATTTCCTACCGACCTAACAATCTAGTATGGATGAATATCAGTTACAACATCACACAGGATATGCTAATCATGCTTTTCGTAGGAGGGTATCACACCCGGATCAGGAGGCTCGACGCCAGCTGGCGCGACACCATTATCCGCCGCATTTAGAGACGGACCCTCGAATCACCCGACACCGACATCTTCGACTGCGGCTAAGAACGCAAGCAAGTCGAAGAAGAAAACGGTCGAGCACGAGGACAGCGAAAACGATACTTCGACGAGCAAGAAGCGAACGAATTTTGGAGCGCAGCGCAAGTAGCGTATGTACAAAGATGTACTCATGAGATTGGGCGTTTAACAGGGAATGGATTCAACGGTAGGGTCAGGATGGCGTTAGGATTCATATTATAGATCGCCCTCGAAACAGAAGGCGGCTTGGAACTGAGGCTATGGTAGGTTCAGGCTAGAAGTAGCACGAAAATATGCCATTTATAATGGAGGCTATTAAGCATTTTGGAACCGTCGAGGTACCAGAATACTCAAAGAGTTTGCGTCAAAGAGCATACATAGTTCATCCCAGCGTGCCCTAGAATATCCTCAACCTACCTAAGTTATCTCAATATTTCTATCACTCAAGATCAAAATGTCCGTTTTTCTGCCATCATCTCAACAAGTAAGGATCCAATTGCTTGGTGTCAGATCGCCTATAAACCTCACGGTAGTTCTCCCGTTACTGGGAATTGCCTTAGGGGTGAAGTTAGATTCAGTGTATGGTCTCCCAATTGTCGTTACATATGTTTAGGCCGTGTGTCATGTCTTGAAACCATTTTAAGCTATCCCACGTCAACATGGACGAGATCGAAGCGACGTCGCGACGTCCGTCAAATACGGTTGTGGTTAATCGCAGCGGTTGCAGTGAGATTATACCTTGATTAACCCTTCAACTTGTATAGATGCATGTAAAGGGATTACTGTAATAAAGTAAAATTCCCAGGCCAGTATTGTTGTGAACTTTTGATTTGAAGGTTAGGTAGCACTAATGGTAAAGGAAGGTAGCATGAGCAGTGGATTCACCGGAAGAGAGGGGCCGAGCGGGCGGCTGGTCATGAGAATGAGGAGTCGTGAGGGGGAACCCATGCCACTAGCACTTATAGGTGTTCGTTCTGCATACCTGGGCTGGTTGTATGATGAGTGTGTCAACTGGACGCAGAGGTTCTTGATTCTCCTCTCTTCAATATCCCAAGAGTTCTTTACTTCGTTGTTTCCCCATCACCTCCAATTACTAGCACCGCATTCTCTCCCTCTCTGTCTCCATGATGACGAGGCAGGCCACGCGGTTCACACCCGAGGTGCTGATTTCGGCCCCGCGTCGTTCAACTGGAGTCCCAAACTCCACTGGGGAGCTCGTTCTCTATACGGTGAGTTGGAGCTTGGCAATGCCTTCAATTGGTTGTGTCAAACTCATGCTAACATGTTCAGATCTCGTCGTACTCATTCGAGAGCCACTCCAAGTCGTTCCAGATCCGTGTTCTCAATATCAAAGATGACTCTTCTCATCTCGTTTCCGAGGACGCCCATGTTAGCGATCCTATTTGGATTGGAGAGAAAGAAATTGCTTTGATTAGAACAAATGATAACGGCTGCTCATCTCTCTACCAGCAGCATGTCTTGGATGGTTCCGAGTGAGCATATATCAAAGGCAACATGACGTCTCCAGGGAGCTAATAGATGTACCAGGGCACGCTTGATTAAATCTTTTGCAGGCAGCATCTCTAACCCAAAGGCAAAAGCATTATCTGATGGCAAGGTTGCGTTCATTTGCTCCGCAGTGACTACACCCAAGGGCAACATGTATTGGCAGGCAACCGAGCCCAAGACATATACAACTGCTAAGATATATACTGGCCTTTTCGTTCGCCACTGGGATACCTGGAACACCGAGAACCAGAACTCGCTTTGGTACGGCGTGATTACCAAGAAAAATGGTAGATGGGTGTTTGAGAAGGATGGGCTCACAAACCTCTTGGCCGGTACGCAACTGAGCTCACCTGTCCCTCCTTTTGGTGGAGCAGGGGACTTTGACATCTCAGAGAATGGAATCGCCTTCGTTGCTAAGGATCCAGAGTTGAACCCGGCGAGAAACACCAAGACAGATCTGTACTACGTACCCATCAGGTCTTGGACAGACAAGCCTCCTCAGCCACAGATCGTCAAGACTGGACGGCTGCGCGGCTATAGTAGTGCCCCTACTTTCTCCAATGACGGCAAGAAGTTGGCATTTGCTAGAATGAAGCACCAGCAGTATGAATCTGATAAGACAAGACTGCTGTTGATCCCCAACGTGGACGACTTAAGTAACGTTCAAGAGTTTTACCAGACAGACGATGACGAGGGCGGTTGGGATTTGAGGCCTGATTGGGTTATTTGGAAAAAAGACGACACTGAGCTGTATGTTGCGGCTGAGAAACATGGGAGATCAATGCTTTGGAAGCTACCATCTGATACTCTGAAAGCTCGTGATCTTCCCGAGGCCATTCACAAAGAAGGGTCTGTCGTTGAGGCCCACACTCTGGAAGGCAGTGACTCTCTTCTCATTACATCCAAGTCGCGAATCGAGAGCTCGAGCTACGGAGTCCTGGACCCGGAGACCAAGGTTGTTAAAGTGATCTCCACCAGTTCCAAAAACGGCAAGACATTCGGCCTCTCC
Source organism: Fusarium odoratissimum NRRL 54006 (assembly GCF_000260195.1). Taxonomy (NCBI): domain Eukaryota; kingdom Fungi; phylum Ascomycota; class Sordariomycetes; order Hypocreales; family Nectriaceae; genus Fusarium; species Fusarium odoratissimum. Next base: position 2,207,959 of record NW_022158687.1, on the reverse strand, counting down.
ACGTCTCAAGCAACCGAGATATGGTACCCCGGGTCGGCCGGCTATGATAACCACGCTCTTGTGATGCTGCCTTCCCACTTCGACAAAAGCAAGAAGTATCCTTTGGCCTTCCTAATACATGGCGGCCCTCAATCAGCATGGACAGATGATTGGAGTACTCGCTGGAACCCGGCCATCTTCGCTGAGCAGGGCTATGTAGCTGTGTGCCCCAACCCCACCGGCAGTACTGGATACGGGCAAGCTCATATTGATGCGATTGCCAACCACTGGGGAGGTGCCCCATACGAAGATCTGGTGAAGTGCTTTGAGTATCTCAAGAATCATGTTGATTATGTTGATACTGATCGAGCTGTTGCTCTGGGAGCCTCATACGGTGGATACATGATTAGTGAGTTCAAACGCTCTTGGGCATTAGTTGCTGGAGTTATACTGACATGAGGACAGATTGGATTCAAGGTCATGATTTGGGCCGCAAGTTTAAGGCTTTAGTGTGCCATGATGGCGTCTTCTCAACACAAAATCAATGGTCGACTGAAGAGCTCTTCTTCCCAGAGCATGATTTCGGTGGAACATTGTGGGAGAACCGTGCTGGATATGAGAAGTGGGATCCGTCTCTGCATACTGGCAATTGGTCCACCCCCCAGCTAGTAGGCATGATACCAGGCGGCGACAAGAAATATGCTCACATCTATCTAGGTCATTCATAACGAACTCGACTACCGACTGCCCATCTCAGAAGGATTGGCCATGTTCAATGTCTTGCAGGCTCGTGAAGTGCCTAGCAAGCTTGTCATGTTCCCCGATGAGAATCATGTGAGTGGTGAAACAATTGGTCTATCTTGTTTATTTGCTGATTATCGATGTAGTGGGTGCTGAAGCCGGAGAACTCACTCGTTTGGCATAGAGAGGTCCTGAATTGGATCAACAAGTACAGTGGCATCGCAGATGATGAGGCCAAGCTTGAGAAGCAGACTGAGGGGATGACTGTATAAATACGTATGTATCACTGAGAATGTTATTAGGGTATTATATGAGGGAGCATACTGTGTTTTCGAGGAGAAGACTTTGATAAGCTTTCAGGTTGGAAATACGCCGTAACGTGATATGATAGGAGACCTTATTATGTATTTCATCGATTTATTATTCTTCAGTAACCAGAAGAAGGCCCTCGTGGTATCTTGGGGCTCTTCGAGATAATGGCAGCGTACAGAGAGCCAAAGGCTGTGAATAATGGCACCACTTGTCTCAAGGCTGCTCACAAGCTTAATCATAAGCTCGCCATGGCCCTAATGTGGCCATGGACTTGCCATGAGCCTAATCACAAGAAGCCTGATCATCAGTATGTATGACAACCTAGGTACGTAATAAATGTAAGGTCAAAAATGGCAATGCTATATTCGTATCTTTTGCCCAGATGATCAAAATCACTGCATAATTGGGAAATCCTAGAGAAAAGTCGTTGACATGATCTTCTGTACTGTTTCTCTCAATCTTACCTACGTCGTTCCATTGTTGTCGTAACATCTACCTAGCTGGTGTAAGTCGTGTGTCTACTCTGTATGCCATATAGAAAAGGCCCCACTCTTTTATTGTTAGGCCGCGCCTACTATTCTTGCACCTCTGCTCTGATCTGCACTTGCCCCAAAGGGGCCAACTTCATACCTTTGGAGCAGCTCATCGCAACAAGCTTCAATAAATTTTGTGTAGATTCCAGGCGCATTGTTCGGGTATGCGCTGTGAAGCCATAGCCTTAAATACCGATGACGGCCCAGCTTTGCTCCCGCGACATCGATATCAAGACGAATCAGCAACTTATCAACTTACGAACGCATTCTTTTGACAATCGCAAGCCGAGCGCCCCAGTGAACTGATCACCATTTCACTCTCACACATAGAAACTACAACAATCGCCAGACAAATATGACGACACCACCATCCCTATTTCACGCGCTTCTCCGGCCCTCCATACTCCAGATCTTACGCTCAACAGGTTACCATTCCACGCGCCCCGCGGTCCTCGACTCTCTGACAGATCTTGCCGCCCGATACCTGTCGCTTCTCTGCCAAACTACTGCCCAGCATGCGATGCATAATCAAGGCGACAGCGCCGACTTCACAATCGCTGATATACGGATGGCGCTTCAGGACGCGGGTGCGCTGATGCCAGAGCGCGTACCTACCGAAGAGATGTGGCGCGGCGAAGAGGACTTGCGCGGAGTTGAAGAGTTCATAGCGTGGTTCGCGGGACAGCGCATGAAGGAGATGATGGAGGTCGGTAGCGGGGACGGTGAGACGGATGCTACAGATTATCTCAATGGTTGGTTCCTACGGATGGCTTCCAGAAAGCCCAGCTGACAGTGGCTTCACAGCTTTGAAGAAGAAACATAGTAAAACCGGCGAAGATGCTAAGTACCACGGTACCATACTCGGCCGTGGCCACGACACAGGCGAGATCCAAGTCGAAGGAGGGTCAGAGACGACCATCGCCGAATGGATCTCCAACCGCGCCTCGCCCCAAAGCAGCCCAACGCCCGGCGAAGAACAGCAGCCAGACGAAGATCAGCCTCCACAGCAGCAAGCACCTCAACAAAACGGCCATGCTAGTGACGATGATTCAGGACTAAGTTCAGTGGGTGATCGTATAGATCAGGATACAATGGACTTATCATAGTGAAGGACAGCGGCCGGACAAAGTGAGGCAGGCAGGCTATGGAAGTGGTGGTTAGAGTGATTGGTTCTTGGTTAATTGCATAGCGACGGAGTTCTTCAGGGGGGGTGGTGACTGAGCCAAAGGGAATAAAAGAAACTCTTTGGTCTCAGGGGGGCTTTTCTAGCCAGGGTGTCTTGCTGCTTTATTTGGGCTGATTTAATACCAAGTAGACGTGCACATGCAGAGCACTTATACGAGCGTTTCTAGAATTATATCCTATGGTTTCTTCTTTTATCAAGCTTGGATGCTTCGTTGGATATTCGGGACCCTGGTGATATCTCAGAAGCAAAGTAATATGTACCCGTTCATGCAATGTTATCTTCTATCATAAATCTTGATGAATGCTGCTTCTGCGCATATCTAGTATATAATGTTACAGTGGGCATCGCCTAGCCCTTTTATGCTATTATACATGATTCGAGTAGATCAGCGGATATCTTAGCACCGGTCTTCAATGCATCGCGCTCTACTCCTTTGCCCCTTTTCGTAAAACATCATACACCCCCATCTGCTCTGCAGCCTCCTTGAACATCTTTCTCTTGAGAGCATCATCGCCTTCAGTAGGCCAATATCGTTTTTGTAGATATTCAAAAAGCGCCTCGCCACGATGCTGACCCTCAAGACGAGAAGCATCTCCCTCCGCCCATGAGAGAAGACCACGGTCGAGATCTCGCTTGGCAGTCATGAGACGGCGCCGATGGGTCGGCGAATCCCATGTCAGCTTGGTCGTCTCCAACATCAGCTCGAGAACGAGCGTTTCGGGAGGCATGAAGCCGAAAGCATCACGGAGAGTCGACAATGCGACAACAAAGCCTGTATTATCCTTGATACGACGGAAAGTATGTAGGATCTTGCGTGCAAGCTGACCATCCATGCCATCGGGTTGGAAAACATGTCTGAACTTGACAGTCTCGGCAAACATGGCACGAGTGGGCTCAGCCTGATCAGGTACAAAGCCAGCTGAGACGTGCAGGCGGTTGACGGCGAGCGTCTTCCATAATGCACTAAATGTATAGGGATCAGGCTCGACGCCCTTTTCCGATACGAGCCTCAGGTATAGGTTTATAGCTTCCTTCGATTGTCCTGCTTGGATATAGGACTCGAGGAGCTGATTGATGATGAAGGAGTCAGCCTTCATATCCGCTTCACGGAAAGCTTCCCAGAGCATCAGCAGTCGATCGTGTAAGTCTCTCACTCGATAGTTCTCCGCTAATAGCGAGAAGGTTTCCAAGGTTGCTCGTGGTAGGGGTAGTGTGTCGTCCTTCTTTAAAGGCTCGTTTTGCAAATTCATGTCATTTCCTCGAGATTTCACGAATTGAATTCGAGTCTCAATCATGCCCCAAGCCACTTGATCCGCCTTCTCAAGATCTTCAATACCGCCAGCCCGTTGCCAAGCCGCGATGAGACCATTCAGCTGGATAGGAGCTGGCTCAATACCCTTTTGACCCATAAACTCCACAACGCTGTGAGCTCCGTTCAGATCGCCAGCACCAATCAACCTCTTCAGCCACTTTCCAAAAAAGAATTTGTTGGCGACCACTGATGGCATATATTTTTGCTTCTTCAAATCGATTTTGCCATCGCTCATCATATCAACGAAGGCGTATAAGGCATTCTCGGTCTGATGTGTCGTCAGGAAGTAGGATATAACTTGATCATAGTCGGCCAGCTTCATATCCTCTCCAAGAAGCTCGCGGAGTTGACGGTATGCAGCCCAAGCCTTCCCGTGCGCCTCTTCCGTGCCCAACTCAGACCAGGTCCGAATCAAAGGCATCAGAATGCGAGGGTCGGACTGCTTTTGGACGAGTTTGTTGATGGCTCGCTGTGCCTCTTCCAGATCACCTGTTCGGCAATACATCCTCACTCCAAGCTCCCAGAACTCTTGAAATGTTTCGGCATTTTCGTTACCAAGTGTGCTCAGACATCTCTTCCAGTTCTCGATTGCCTTGGACTCCCATCCATCAACAAAGACCGCCTCAATTGTCAGGAGTTGCTGAGCAGGGTTCAAGGTCACATTTGCCTCGCTCATGTCTCGAGCGAGAAGTGCAATATGTGATAGGCGATGAATGTTGACAGACTCATCGGCTGAGAAGATCTTCCACAGCAGATCCCACACTTCAAGGGGGACATGGCTCCAGCCGTGAGCCAGAGACAGTCTGGCTGAGTGATAAGCCTTGAACACCCCCTGCACAGTCTTTGTTGTGAGTTTGACATCGCGGCGATAATCCCTGGCAGTCTTTGATAACGCAGTGTTGAGGCGAGCGATCTTTTTACGTTGGTTGATTGTCCATGGCTTTTCTGGAATTTGAGGTAACGTTATTCGAGAACCCAGATTTCCAAATCCTGGCAAGCCTGGAAGTTCTGAGTCCAGTCTCTCCAACAGCTCTTTTGGTAGGTCTGCGCCGGTTTTGTCAATCTCCTCATCGATCGCCGCTGTATATGCGTCCAGTTTGGCAATAATTCTCTCGAGGTCGTCTGCCGTCTTCATGTTCTGCCATTCGGGGCCCAGTTGATCGACCACATCCTGGAAGGCTTCTTTTTCGTCCTTTCCACCAATGTCGTCTTTGATTTCCAGAAGGGCTTCCTTGAGACCTGATGTATCGACTTCGTTCAGTGATGCGCCGAACGCTTCTTCTCCAGAAAGTTCTGTTCTCTTGTTGTTGTCTTGTTCGAAGAACCGCACACTGAATGACTCGTTTCCGTCCTTCTTGGGATTTCGAAGAGACTTGATCCGGTCGATGTACTGCTGCAGCTCAAATCTGCTGGGCTTCTGTGTGACAGCATCATCGATTGATCGCTGTGTAGTGGCTTTGGTGCTATATGATGCCGCTATTCGTGGTTGTGTCGGCCGCTGTCGAATTACCAACCGGCAAGATCGACATATTGTGTCATTGCTGCTTCGTAGCTCGCGTAAAAGCGGTCGGCCCGCCATTCTCAACACATAAGGGCCCAAGGTAAAGGTGAAGCTTTGGCGAGACTGACGCTGAACCTTTTTCAGAGGTTATCGATAAGAATTTGAGGAACGGATCTGCCACTTACAAGAGTTTGGGGGGAGGTCAACGTCACCGCCTTCCGCATTAGGCTGCATAGATAACTTTTCCAGTGGCAGAAATTAATTTTTGTTTGGTACTCGTCGACGGGCTGGAAATATTGCGACTCCAAGGATACCCCCAAAACAGCAGCAAAATGTCGAATTCCACGCCAGAATTCCTCCGATTCACAGGACATCGATCCTTCACCCAGCGTCTAATTCTCTCGACGCTGACCGGTCGACCTATCCACATTTCCAAGATCCGAAGCACATCGCCTACGAATCCAGGTCTTGCCCCCCATGAGATTTCTTTCTTGCGCCTGCTTGAGGCTGTCACCAATGGCAGTTCCATGCAAATTTCTTATACCGGTACAACTATAACATATCACCCCGGCCTGATCACCGGAACTATCGCTGGTTTTGGCGCTTCTGACGGCGATGTCATTGAGCACAACATCTCCGTTAACAATACCCGCGGCGTCACCTACTTCCTTATGCCTCTCTGTTTACTTGCGCCCTTTTCCAAGGCGCACATGAACGTCCGATTCACTGGTCCTGGCGTTATAACATCGTCCACCGAGACAGGGGACATCTCCGTCGATTCTTTCCGAACTGCCATCCTCCCTCTCTTTGCCCTGTTTGGCATCCCTCCCGCGCGGATAGAGCTTAGGGTACTTCAACGATCATGCGCTGGACCCGGTGGAAAGGGTGGCGGTGGCTGTGTGGAGTTGCGATTCGCAAGCCAAGTGCGACTACCGAAGACTCTGCATCTCAACCGAAGCCCTGGTCGGATAAAGCGCATTCGCGGTGTCGCATACTGTACTGGAGTATCCGCCTCCAACAACGCCCGCATGATTCACTCAGCACGAGAGATCCTGAATCCTTTGGTTTCCGACATTCATATCGCTGCGCAGTATGACCAGGCACCGCTTGTACCCACTGGCGACAAGGCAGGAAGCAAGAGACGGCTTGGAATAGGATTCGGTTTGAGCTTGGTCGCTGAGTCAAGCGCTGTTGGAATTCTCTACTCTGCAGACGTAGTCGTTCCTCCCCAGGGCGGCGTTGTTCCTGAGGATATTGGAAAGCAGTGCGCTTTCCAGCTACTGGAGAACATCTCCCAAGGTGGCTGTGCCACCCAGGTTTCAGCCAAGACTATGCTTGTGCTTATGGCTATGGGATCGGAGGATGTTGGTCGTCTTAGAATCGGTAGGGAAGTGCTCGCAAATGAAGAGATGGTTATCCTCGCGAGAGACCTGAAGACGTTTGGCGCAAGCAGTTGGGGCTTGAGGGACGTTGGGGACGATACGAATGATATCATTGTTTCTGTTAAAGGCACTGGCGTTGGTAATGTTGGAAGAAAGATAGCGTAAAAGCACAGAATAATCCATTTATATATTTCAGATTCAGACCTTGAAAATTATTCAAACTCGCTAAATTGATATCATTGTCTATCGTTCTGAACTGTTCGAGCTGGCACATTGAGGCCTCGTCTCCGCGCTTCAATGGAAGCCATAGTTGCTCCATAGCTAATTGTACGGAGAGAATATGCGGCTGTTCTCTCAATATTCAACGCTGCATTGTGAAGTGAGTGAAGAACATGATATTCGCCGATGATCGCATTTCCGGAACTCAGGACATCAGACAGATGTGACCGTGTTGGTTCATCGATGAGTGGCTCTCTAGCCGACGGCTCTGATTCTCCCGACGTTGAGTTGGCCTCCTCAGTTGTACTGGTACGTCGCAAGGGTTGCAACTCGATGCCGTCCTCCTCATCAGCCGGTAATGAGCCGGGCATGTCCCTTGATACTCCACGCTCTTCCGCATCCAGATCTTCTATGGTAGGAACCATCTCCTGAGCCACATCAGGCACCATAGGTCGGAAGGTCTTAAGAGTCACCCGCAGTCTCTCCCGCTCAGTATGGACCGTCAGCATTAGACATTGAACGGCGAGGATCATGACATCTGCTAGAACATAGTAAATGCGAGAAGTGGGGGGCTTTTGCCCTATGAAGTCGATGACCAGGCCACCGTGCATATAGCCTCGGTGGTAGTCAGGACCGACAGGCAGAGAAACAAAAATATGCAGAAGTATGCAGATGATGTTGGGAATGAGAACGAGACACACATGTATGGGACTCGCAGGCATTAAGAAAGGAAATGACTCATCCTTCGGCGTGAGATATAAGTACTGGCCAACAGATCTTAGGATGAATCGAAACATTGAGCACCTAGAGGGGCATCACTGGTAAGCGGAGTTCAGGAAAGATGCGCAAGTAGTCGAACATACTCCATATAGTACAGTCCACTCAGCTCCGCGAAAACCAGGGTATCAAGACTCCTGAGCAAATGTGTGACAAATTCCAACTTTCTCGCTAATCCAGGGTTGCGCTTCTTCCTGCTTTTCTTCTTCTTGCGACGCTGAGGGTGCAACTGGGCGCGCGACCAAGCTGATCTCGAATGCTCGCGTGGTAGATTCCATGTGACACGGCTGCCGGATGAAACATTGACTGGTTCGGCCGTGGAAGCTTCATTCGGCGCCGTAGAGCTCGGCGAGGCATCATCGCTCATTCTCGAGTATCGTCATCTGTATCTGCATCTGAAGGGGAGCTAGTTCTGCATGAGCAGGGTGACAGCTCAGGAGAAGCACGTGTGGCTCATGAAGTGTTTGCGGAAGGTGTATGGCTGCAGCAGAGAGTTGTCTAATAGATTCAAAGTGTGTATAGCAATGCAGTTTCGACTGGCGCTATAGGAATGTAAGATATCGGCTACAACAGGCTCGTGAATTGAAGTGACTTGTTGCAGCATGAGGCGACTTGAGACGCCATGATAAGATTGCAGGGATTACATGTAACAGCCCCCAGGGCTTAGGTGCATTGGCAGACGCATTCATAAGGTAGCTGGGTCCTACCTTTGGACTCTGGCCGGAAAAAGAATGGCCCGAATATGGCGGGACAGATACCTTACCACAAGTACCTACCAGAGTACCCCGCCATCGGACCGCTATGGTGGGCGATGCAGCACTCCAACGGCCCAAATAATTTCTGCCCTCCGTGACTCAGACGAACAACGACAGGTCAAGAAGAGCCCAGCTCACCATTTCCTCTTGGCTCCTCACAACCCAAAATCCTCCGACATGACGACTTCAAGCTCCGCTCCCTCGGGGGATCTCACCTCCCAGATCCTTCAGGCCCTGTCGGAAAAGAGCCCCTTGCTCTCCTCAGAGGCCTTCCCCGCCATCGCCTTCCAGGACATCAAGGCTGCACTTGATCGTCTGGCTTCACGATCTATGATCACGTACGAGACAATTGACAAGGAAGAGGCTATCCTTGAGCCCGAAGCGGAGCAAATTGCCGAGCATGGTAGTCATGAGGCGCGTGTTTTTGAGGCGCTTCGAAATGCCGTGGAGGGGTTGTCGATCCAGGACCTAGAGAAGGCCATTGGCGACAAGACGGTGACCAAGGTCGGACAGGGCAAGGCTTTCAAGGAGAAATGGATTAAGAAGAGCGCCGACGGCAAGCTGGTAGCCACTGTATGTCGAGCTCATAAGTTCTATATATGAATTTGGGTTCAACTGTTAGCTAACCTCAAGTAACAGGCTGAGTCGATCGAAGATGTCACCCAAGCGCAGCTACAGAAGATCAAGGAGACCCGGACACACGAGCCCAAAATCTTGACCGATCTGCGAAAACGAAAGCTGATCAAGATGCAAAAGGTTATCAGCTTCAAGATTGAAAAGGGACCCAAGTTCGCCCTCGAGATTCAGAAGGAGGAGACCGACTTGACAGCCGACATGATTGCTTCTGGATCATGGAAGACTGCCAATTTCAAGCCCTACAACTTCAAGGCTCTCGGCGCGGACCAAAATGCTGGCGCACTTCACCCCCTGAACAAGGTCCGACACGAATTCCGACAGATTTTCTTCGAGATGGGTTTCGAGGAGATGCCTACCAACAAGTTTGTCGAGACTGGATTCTGGAACTTCGACGCCCTCTTCGTGCCCCAGCAGCACCCCGCCCGTGATCTTCAAGATACCTTCTACATCTCAGACCCCAAGGTGGGAGACGCGCCACGATCGGAGGAAGGACAGAACACAGAAGAGTACTGGGAGAACATCAAGCAGGTTCACCAGAACGGCAAGTTTGGGTCAATCGGTTACAGATACCCCTGGTCAGCGGAGGAGACCAAGAGACTGGTGCTCCGAACCCACACTACTGCCATTTCAACGGCCATGCTTTACAAGCTAGCAGCGCAGAAGGGGCCTGATGGACGCCCACCTCCAGCGCGATACTTCTCTATTGATCGTGTCTTCCGAAATGAGACAGTTGACGCAACCCATTTGGCCGAATTCCACCAGGTTGAGGGTGTTATCGCCGACTACGGTCTCACTCTTGGTGGTTTGATGGAGTTCATGGAAGTCTTCTTTGCCAAGATGGGCATCACCAACCTCAAGTTCAAGCCCGCCTACAACCCTTACACCGAGCCCAGTATGGAAATCTTCAGCTATCACGAGGGTCTGGGCAAGTTGGTGGAGATCGGAAACAGTGGCATGTTCCGACCTGAAATGCTGGAACCCATGGGCCTGCCAAAGGACATGCGGGTGTTTGGCTGGGGTCTGTCCCTGGAGCGACCGACCATGATCAAGTACAAGATCTCTAACATCCGAGAGCTGCTGGGCCACAAGGTTGATCTCAACTTTATCGAACGGAACCCTGCGGTGAGATTAGAGAAGGAGTAAAAGTTTTTTATGGATCTGTACTAGGTAAAAATAAGAACAAAGGAAAGATACGTATGATGCGTGTTGGGTGTTAGAGGGCGGCATCTAGAGGACCCGGTGCAGCTGGTAGTATCATGACTAGACGAAATAAGAAACAAATTAGAAAACCCGTTCAAGCATACGTCTGGATCTGGGATTAGGGGTCCCCTGACGAGATGATGGCTGATGAGGATAGACCCTGACTAGAGACGGGAATCGAGGCTTAAGATGGAGTCGTGTCGTCAGTGAAGCTTGTCTCAGAGATAGCGCCCCACGTCGTTGACGGTGATTACGCACACGGCAGCTGGACCCTTGTTTTGAGGTTTCTCGGCAGTTGATATTGTCCTAATATGTCTGATGGTGGTAGTGCCTGTCAGCTTGATTCTTGTTCATGTGATTGATGGCATGGAATGATAACCCACGACTGCAAGTTGCAAGTCCAGCTGCTGCGTCCCCCGCTCTCGGCATCTTCCTTGTCAGCCTGTCTCTCGATGGCTCTTGGGCCCCACGGCTCCGAACAGATCGGCCCCACGACCCTTGAGCCCCGCCCCGCGTGTCTGCAGGCCAGGACGGGTGCATCCACTTCAAACCTCGTCATTGAGATCCAGAGACGAACTTTGACGTCTATTATTCATCACGGCTATCGAGAATGTGCCCGCACCATGTACCGATGTACCTCTCATAGCATCATATCACCCCGCGTCTTCAGGAAGCAAACGAGCAGCTCAGAGTAGGCAATTGATCCTCATGAACTTTGTAGAATGCAACGCTGCAAGCATTGGCATATGCATGACAGCTACTTGTCGGTTGCGGCCTGGGGACAGTAAACGCCTGTGGCGTCCTTCCCCGCGTAAAGTTACTGGCGGTTGTAATTCCCCTGCCAAGTTGATGGGTGGTGTGACCTCTCTCAGCTCTGCTTTGAGGTATTGACAAGACCTCCCAGGTTCTCCGCGTTTGGATTGTAGGAGGGATCAGCGGTCTTGGTTAAGGGATCAGAGAGTCATGATGCTCACTGTTCATAAGCGAGATGCCCATCGTTTCACCGTCTCGTCTCCCTCGAAATTTTCCATCAGATTCGTAGGGAAGCTTTTCCAGCATCTGACGATCGCAACGTGCTGGTTGGCCGTGATAGCTCCCCAAGGGAACTGTCGCTGACAGCAAAACAGAGGCGAATGGGAACGCCACTTTTGTCATGGCCTGGTTGGCTATGCTCCAAAGAGGATGTCCGGCAAAAGCTTATGCATTGACGCATCTATTGGCCAGTTCGCTTGCAGCTCAACAGTGACGATGGGTGATTGACTTCCCTCCCGTGGCACGCGAGATCAAGCCCTGGCTTGGTCGAGGCATCCCTAGCTCAGACAGAGTAGCACTCGCTCTTACCTTTTGCTGCAAGAGGAGAGGAAAGGTCCATGGATCGACGTGAACTGGCCTGATCTCTCCTCCTCTCACAAGATATAAACTCATCTGCTCCCCTCCACTTGGCTAAGTTCCTTTCTCTGTTAAACTACCTACACTATACACCAAACACTGCTGCCGGACCATAACAGCGAAGGACATATATTCAAATCCACCAATCACCCCAGTGCTCACTCCAATCACTCCAAATAACCGTTACCATGGATTCCGGTGCTCCTCAGACTGCTCCTACTGGCAACGTCAGCGGCCGTCGCCGAGTAAGTTCCTTCTTACACCTCTTTTGTAAACATCAATCTACTAACACAGCAATCATTAGAGCTCAGGCTTCATGCCAGCCTTCGCCAGCCTCAGCGAACAGAAGCGAGCCGGCGATGCCAACGCCGCCCGTCGTGCGAGTATGTCGGACCAACAAGCAAAGGGTGGCTTGTTCAGCCAGTTCTTCCACAAGTACGTCACTATTATCACATCAACACCCGTCTCTTATGTTGACAACTGTTATAGCAACTTCGGCAAGAACGCTGCTAAATAAATGAAATGAGAAGATGACAAATTGAAGGCATTGGCACTGTATTATTAGTATCATGATGGCGGATTGCAGGGTGTTTGGGCCGTCTAGTGTTGTTTTGTTCGCGATTGGTAATTAGGCTACGGAGATGCGAAGCCAGTTTAAATCTTGGAATAGCACAGCAGAACGAAGTAATGTGATCCAACTTACTGCATTCCTACTTTGTGAAGAATGTTTCGTGATCTGCACGTATAAACCAGAGATCCATGCTTCGAGTTTGGTATAGGAGTTGTGCCATGCAATTACACATTGAAGTAAATCGTGTTATTCTCCAAATCGGAACTGATCCTTCTGGTGAAGATATTTTTACCGTGAGATGCTGGTTCAGCTATTTCATAATGCAATATAAGACTCTTCTAACATTACCATGCGACCTGACGCCTCCGCAACTATGCAATATACATCCGTATATCCGACAGTCATGATCTACATATCCTCAACCATCTAGTCTAGGTGCTTCCAAGTGCGTATCCAAGCAACCTGTTTACATCTTCATATTCTATGCTTTAACCATGAAAATCTGTATAAGATTAGTAACGTAGCCATGAATTAGTCGGAATAAGTAGTACATACCTGGTTCAGTGCCTTGGTGTCAAGCACAGCCTGTCTCTTTTGCGCAATAAATCGTGACCGCACAAAATTCCTGCTCCCTCTAGGTGTCGATGTGCCAGATGGTGTTGTGGCTCCTGTCCCAGGGACCGAAGCCGTGGGCGTAGAGTTCTGTGTGACTGATGTGCTGGTTGATTCGGATGCTTGCTCCTCCTTCTTGCGCTTCTTCTTATCTTTCTTATCTTTTTTAGACTTCTTGTCCTTCACCTTTTCTTCGTCTGAGCCCTCAGGGGACCGGCTCTTATCCTTGGACTTGGACCTCCGCTTCTTTGAGCGCTCTTCGACATTCTCGTCGTCTGAGATGTCCTCTGTGGACTTTTTGCGGGACTTCTCTTTCTTGTCTTTTTTCTCTTTCTTCTTCTTGGCCCTGGTGTCGTCAATATCGCCGTCCTTTACTTTTCGCTCTTCCTTGCGTCTTTTCTTGCTCTTTAAATCGGTTTCTCGACTTGAACTTTCCTCCTCATCCTCGTCGTCGGTTGCCTTTCTCTTCTTAGACTTCCTCTCCTTTTTGGATTCTTTCGGTGCAGGGGCGGATTCCATGACAACGTCCTCGTCGGAGTTTGACTCTGTTTGCTGGTCGGCCTTCTTCTCTTCCACTTCCTTCATCTCATCGCCCACCAGTAGACCACCGTAGACGAACTTCATGGCTCCGTATCGTTGCTCAACAAAGTGGTGCGTCTTCACAGCGAGTCGCGCTTGTTGATCCTCCTCGATGGCATCATCCGTCTTTCCGTTGAGTCGACTGAGCAGATCTTGAAAGACATCTAGACCAGTAACTTCATCCTCTTTCGACTTGCTGAAGCCCAATCCCTTCATGTCATCCTTAAGAACCACGCGAATGTATGAGGCGTTGGCGGCCGTGTGCAATTCCGAGTGCGGCGCATCTTGTGCTCCGAGGAACTGGCCCGGTTGCCAGCCTTGAGCTCGCAGGATCTTCTGGCCGAAGGTATTCGTATCTTTAGTCCATTTTGTGTTGTTTGGATCCTTGTTGATCTTCCGTCGACTGTAGTTGGTTAGCGCATGCTGTAGAAAGACACAGCTTGAGAACATGTGTCCCTTACGTCTTGTTTTCTGCGAGGAGTCCCATTTTTGCGAGCTTGAACTCTTGAAAGATCCGATCGCTCAATGCGTTCGTGATGGTAGAGTTGGACAAGCCTACAGAAAAAAAAGGTGGGCAGTGGGGATGTGTGGCCGCGAAAATATCTTATCGCAGGATATCATTGGTCAGGCAAAGGACATGAGCGCCCCTCCCTCTGCGCTAGCTTATCTTCATCGAGACTCACCAAGAGTTCAATGAACACGCTAGAGGGAGAATCTTTAAAAACTTCCATTAGGGCCTGTAAAGATGGGAGTACTTAGGATAGTCCAGATATTGTAGCGTGAGCTTACAGGCTCTTCCACTAAGGCAATCTCGCTTTCTAGTACTGGATCAAAGCTGAAACCCCCTTTCACAAGCTACTAAAGGACAGGTGTACGGGACTAGAAACGCTTCTACAGTATAGCAACTAAGATAATTGATTCATGTATGAAGCCTTCGTTTGCTCCGTTCTAGCTTGCATCAGGAGTACCATTCAGGCCTGCAGGATTATGTGCATAACTGCAACCGTCTTTTAGGAATCTTCTCCGTTTCTTGGGACCTTTGAGCTGGAGGATAGGGAACAACAATTGGATATAAGAAGAAGCATTCTGTAGGTAACCGCTATTTTCAGGACTATTTGTCCATCAAAAACCGGCATGAGAGCAACATGTGTAGGCATATGATACATAGAGTCTAAAAGCAGCGACCTTCCCAGGATCCAGGTACTTAGTGATTGATATTAAGAAAATCAGCAAACTCCGAAGCGTCCAAATCGCCTTGCTCTGGAAGGAAAGCATAATGAGCAGTTTAGTAATTGAGCTCACCACTTCCACCACCCGAAACCTGGTCCAAATCCTCATAACTCTTGAGGCTTCGGCCCTGGACTGCCTCCCGAGGCCCGCCCGCAGCACCTCCAGCGCCGTCACCCCAGCGTGACCCGCCGTTGCGGTTACGACCACCGTCAAAACGGTTGCCGCCTCGACGATCATAAGGTCCAGAGCGGTATTGGCCTCGTCCGCCACCCATTCCTCCACGACGGATAGGTCCTCCACCAGAGCGTTCGTCCATAGGGTTCCAGCTTCCGGATTGCATGTTTGCAAACATAGGCGAGAAGTTGCCTGGAGCCATGGGGAAGCCAGGCATCCCTCCTCCCATCATACCGTTCATGGTAAAGTTCTGCAGGTTGAAGCCTCGTGGTGTTCCACTGCTGGATTGGCCATTGGAAGGCGGGAAGTGACCATTTGAGTTTGCGTCGGTTCTTGAGGGTGCAATGTGAGAGGGGTCCATCACATATGAGTTTATGAGTTCAAACTAAATATCTTGGTTAGCACAGCACGGTGAAATGTGACGAGGCGAGAACTCACCTCTTGCCTCAGGTTATCAAGCCAATCACCGTGGCGCTTCTCAACGTGCTTACGCCAAAAATGCTCTTCCTTGAACAACTTGGAGCACTCGGGAGCTTTGCACCGCCATTTGTGTTCATCCTCCTGCTTCACATGTTTGAGAAGCTCTTCATCGACAGCCTCATCAGCAGGTCGGCCACCCAGCTTTCGAATATCGACAGATTGAGGGTCCAGAATCTGGGTAAGCTTATCTTCGAAAGTCTTAACCCAGTTAAACGCCCGAAGGAGTTGCTGCTCCGTCTTGTTTGAGGCGTTTCGAAACTTCTTTTCACCTTCAGTAAGCTCGCCCTCATTCTCTTCTGCCCCTTCGCCCCTCTTCTTGCCTGGGAATGGCTCTCCATTGGCGCTGGCTCTAGCAACAGCCTTTGCAGCAGACGAAAGTGTGCTGCGAGGTCTGCGCAAATGACCACCAGGGCATTTTCGTGTAAGTTCGTGAATTGAATCACTTTCGAAAACACAAAAGAAGCAAAAGTTGAAGACGCGGCGCAAATATTCAATCAAAAGATCAAGTTGCTTCTTCTTGACCAAAAGATCCTCGTCGTCAACTTCTTCATCTTCTACGGCCCCCTCCTCCTCCTCCTCTTCTTCCTCAATTTCAATGACGCCGTCTTCTTCCTCGTCCATAGCTTCGTCCATTCCCACTTCTCTGATTTTCTTGACCTTCTTGACAGGGGTTGGAACCACAGCCGGTTGAAGCTGACCCGCGTTTCTCAGGTCTTCGACCTTTTCTTCAATTTTCAGAGTGGCTTGGAAATCGGATCCGAATTCTTCCTCAAACTTGTTGACAATTCGCTGAACAAGCAAGAGGTCCTTATCGATGCGCTCAGGAGCGGAGAAGAGATCCCACAGGGCCTTCTTTCGGGGATGGACAGGTGGGTTGTGGACTCCAACGTGGCAAACAAAGTCTCCTCTGACCTCATCTTTGACAGTCTTACCGTTGATGGCCTCCAGAGCCTTGTCGGCAGTAGATGCTGGCTGAAGAGATGTTATCGCCTCATCGCCATCCTCATCCTTAGGTTCAACGCGGTCTACGGGGAGTGATGTTTCGGATGAGGGGTGAAGCATGACCCAACCAATACGGTGGTACCGCTTACTGGGGTTGGGATCAGATAAAGAAAGCCACTTGAAGCCACCTTCCTCCTCGCCGAGATGCTCCTTACAAAAGGCCTCGAGGTTCTGGCGGCTAACATGCGGGGCGATGGTCTTGATCAAGAGAGTTGGCTGGAACTGGCTCTCGTCGCGGATGTCAGCGCCATTGACTGGAACCAGATCTCCAACGCCCAGGATCTCGTTTGTGGCTGTAGCCTCTCCCTCTTCCTTTTCAACTACACCACCACTGCCGTTGCTCTCACTCTTGGGAAGACCCTCAAGAGAAAAGTCATCGAAAGTGCCCGATTCAAGATCTTGCTCCCACTGGCTGTAAGCACCGCGTCGGTATTCGTTCAGCTTTCCCCTGAAATCATCACGAATTTCCGGAACATATCGCTCCTTGAACCATTGCTCTTTCTTATGTTCAGAAACAAATGTCCGTGCCATCTTGGCTTGAAGTTCTTCTTTATACGCATCATAGGCAGCTTGGATCCTGGCTTTCTCCTTTTCGCGATCTTCTGGGCCGCGAGCCCGTTCCGGTTCACGGCGTCGACCAGTACGCATTCGCTCTTTCTCCTCCTTGATCTTCTCGTTCATTCTCCACCATTCTCCAAAGTAGGAGAAGCCAACTTGGTAATGGAGCTTGGCAGGGTCGGGGAGGGGGTTAACAGTTGGATTAGTTGACCCGGAATCCTGTCCAGGTACGTATCGGTCAATATTGGCAGGTGGCGACTGCATGCGACGCCTGTCATCACGGTCCCGGTCGTCTCGTCGGGGTCTGGGTTCGTAGCGGTCGACAGTGGCTGGAGAGCGAGACCGGCGGCGGTCGCGGCGGTCGTGGCCTTGAGACTTGTAAGCTTTGTCTATATTTACTGTGCTGAAGCCCGTCACTGCTTGGTGGCAGGAAGCAGAAGCGTCTTTGGAAGACGAACCTGGAGATCTCCCACGGTAAAACGAGTCCCCGCGGTCAGGACGCTCATCTCGGGTACGCGAGTCATCTCGGCTCCAACTACGATCAACTGGAGAACGACCTGAGGCGTCGCGAAAAGATGTGTACGAGTCCATCGTTTATATCGTTGCCAGCGACGCGACGCGGCATGGAAGAAAGCGATATTTCTGCGTGAGTCTTCGCGGCTCGATATTGAGCACTTTGCAAGGAATACAAAGGAATTATCTATTGTTTGGCAACATGATCGACGTTAGAGAGGTTATCTTGAGCAACGTATGGACAAATGGTAGTGGAGGGAACGAAAAGAAGGTTGCCAAAGAGGCGCCATGAAGAAGAAATTTGGGGGACAACGCGCCCTGGGCGAAGAATGAGCATAAGAAGAATTGAGAAGAATGATTTGAGAATCGCAGACGGGTATGCCGCGTCAAAGAGTGAGGAGGAAGGGAGAACGCGAGGCTGCGGATGCGACTGGATCGACGAGTTGGAAGAGCTGCAAGAGGGATAAGGGGGGAAAAGAGCAGGAGATCAAAGAATATGGGGAGACAAACTAATTGACGAGCGCAGTCTTAAAGAAGAATTCAATGGAGTGATAGCGCTTGAGTCGAGAGATGCGCGCCCTCACTTCACAGCGATAACAATTCAATGCGATTTGATGTGATGAGTGAAGTGAGGTTGAAGAGGCTGAGTTGGTTGGTTGGCTGGGGGCCAGTCGGAATTGCAGTTCAGCTGGTAAGCGAATTGGTGGAGCACAAGCTAGGATCCCCGGGGCCTCCGCTACGAAGAAGATGGATCTCCATGCCGAGAACGAGAAGCTCTGAGGCTGCTCTAGGAAAAGCGCGGTACATATATGATCCAGCTACCTTACTGAATCACATTGTTTTATGCTATTTCTCTAGTTTGATAACATTTTCTTAGACCTCTAAACACTATATCATGTCTGCTCTACCATGATTAATTATCAATGTAGTTTTCGACAATTGATGCCATAATCATTAAACGGTCTGAAGCAATGAATTGGGCTAACCAGGTACCTGCCTTTCCTCCGCAATAAATTGACCAATAATCAACGAGAAAACGCCTGTCGGCAAGCAGCGAATGTTGATACAGTGCCTGGAAACAGGAAAGTGGCGATCTCCGCTCGCAACTAACATTGAAATCTGGGGGAGTATCCCGATATGCTCAGTGCTTTAGTCGCTAAAAGAGCGGCAAACAACAAGGCAGCTGACCAAGATAAGATGTCTATTTGTTCGGATATTGTCATAGCCACGTCGGTCCTATTTCCTCCTTTGTTTTACAGCTTGTTCAGCCAAACTGGAGCAACTTGAAACCCTCGCACCATAACCAACTTCCCTCCTCGGCTTGGTTCGAGCATGTCTTCTCCTCCACTCTTCACCCCACTCCCACTCTCTATCGCTCGTGATAGTGCCATAGAACTCCTCATCAGAATATGATAAGGGTTGTGCGGCGTATAACAAGCTCTCAATATCCACCGGAAGTGCTTGGTCTTTCTGTGTCAAAGAAACTTGAGACATTGGGAACTTTGGTTTCCCTTCACTCGACTTATCTTGGACATAAGTTGTCAAGATGACTGTGCCTATTCTGGGTGGCGACTCAAGCTATAATCGAGCCGTGGAGCAATTTAGAGAAGCTGAATATCCAATGATTCAAGGTCATAATACCTAGATATGCTTCTGAACTGTACTGACCTGCGAAAAGACTCGATATACCTTGATCACGCCGGGACAACATTATGTTCCAAGTCATTGATGGACTCGTTCGCCCACGAGATGACTACAGTTCTCTATGGCAACCCCCACTCTGCATCACCATCCTCGCAGCAATCAGCATCTCGCGTTGAAGATGCTCGTATGAATTTGCTTACCTTCTTTGGAGCGGACCCAACTGAGTATGATGTGGTGTTTGTTGCAAATGCCACAGCGGGAGTCAAACTCGTTGTTGAAGCTATAAGGAATCAACCAGAAGGTTTTCTATATGCATATCACCAAGGATGTCACACAAGCTTGGTCGGCGCTCGAGAGGAAGCTGTTTATAGTACATCGGTTGACGATGATGATGTTCAATCATGGCTTGAAGGACAGTTCCCGTTCCGAAATATGACCGATAACTCGTCAGCAACAACACTGTTTGCCTATCCTGCGCAATCCCATATGGATGGCAAAAGATATCCCTTAACTTGGGCGAAAAACTTACGGAACTTGTATCGCAAACCCCAACATCGATTTCTCACATTATTGGACGCCTCCTCATTTGCTGCTACATCTTATCTCGATTTCAGCGATCCGAACTTAGCACCAGACTTTACTGTCCTCAGCTTGTATAAGATTTTCGGATTTCCCGATCTTGGAGCCTTGCTAGTGAAGCGTTCTTCCGAATGGGTGTTTAACAATCGCAGGTATTTTGGTGGAGGCACGGTGGACATGGTTGTTTCTGGAAAGGAGAAGTGGCATGCCCCAAAATCACAGTTCCTCCACGAGAGGCTAGAAGACGGGACACTTCCGTTTCATAACATAGTGGCTCTCGACATTGCCATGGATATACATCGACGACTATTTGGTTCCATGGATCAAATCAGCTCCCATACTTCATACCTCACCCAACGCATGTTCCAAGAATTGAGCAATATGCGTCATGCAAACGGTGCCCCGGTTTGCAAAATCTATACATCTGCATCTAGCGACAAAAACGCTCTTGGAAATGGGCCTGTTGTTTCTTTCAACCTAAGGAATAGCCAGGGCGCTTGGATAAGCCTTGCCGAGTTTGAGAAACTTGCGAATCTCAAAAACATCCACATTCGGACCGGTGGGCTTTGCAGCCCAGGCGGCATTGCTTCAGCCCTAGACTTGCAACCTTGGGAGATGAAGAAGAATTTCTCAGCCGGGTTTCGTTGCGGTGCAGACAATGATATCATGTCTGGTAAGCCCACCGGTGTCATTCGAGCTAGCCTAGGTGCAATGAGCACGAAAACAGATGTCGATGGCTTTGTTGCTTTTCTCAAGGAGTTCTACCAAGAAAGAACGGTACCAATCGTTTCTTCTGATCTAGACCTCCAGAAATCCACCGACGTCCCTAACTCTTCCGCACTCAAGGTAAAAACTATTACTATCTACCCAATAAAAAGCTGCGCCGGGTACTCGATCCCATCTGGGCTTCCTTGGGAGGTTCGACCAGAAGGTCTAGCATGGGATCGTGAATGGTGCTTAGTCCATCATGGTTCTGGGCATGCTTTGAGTCAGAAACGCTGCCCTAAGATGGCTTTGTTAAGACCAACATTAGACTTTGGCAAGGGCGAGCTGATCATCACATATCATGGGACACAGCATAGCGGCCAACCAAGCCAAATATCCATCCCTTTATCAGCAGACCCTTCTGTCATTGACTCCAGTATTGGCAGGCAATCATCTAGAGTTTGTGGCGAGAACGTGAGCACACAGATATATACATCGGATAGGATTAACTCTTTCTTCTCGAATGCTCTTGGGGTTCCTTGTGTCTTGGCGCGCTTCCCCCCTGGTGGCCTGGGGCTGAAAAGCCGTCTTTCCAAGGCTCAGATTCAAAGATATCAACAGCCATCAAAAATCCACACATTACCAGGTTCCTTCCCAGATGTGCCATCACCTCCTGATTCGGACTCTGAACAGCAGAAACCTGCCAAGATTCTTCTCTCTAACGAGAGTCCTATCTTGGTAATCCACAGTTCGAGTGTTGATGCTTTGAACCAGCAAATCATTGACCGTGGTGGAAGCTCGGTTGAAGAGAAATCATTTAGAGCAAATATAACACTCGAACAAGCTCCTGGTTTTAAAGCACAGCCAGCCTTTTCTGAGGATCGTTGGGGCTCTATGAGCATTGGTCGCCAAAACTTCAGGCTTCTGGGTGCGTGCCGCAGATGTCAGATGGTATGTATAGACCAAGAAACTGGCGAAAAGAAGGAAGAGCCATTCGTGACGCTTGCGAAGACAAGGCGCTTCGATGGCAAAGTTTACTTTGGGGTACATATGCGGCATGATCCTTTCGCTGAAGGCGACGTTATGAAAAAAGAGTCACAATACCCAACAATTGAGGTTGGAGATTCTGTATCTGTAGAGCTTCGTGGGTGATTTAATCACGCTTTACGGAACATGAGCTCGTATTTGTAGCAGTAAACTAATTATCAAAAATAATTTCATGCATTCTCCGAAGGGCCCACGATGGAGTAAATAAACAATTATGCTAAACTTGGCCGCTTTTCGTCTGCGGTTTGCCTTCCAAAGCACCCTTGTATTTTACCTTGCAGTACGGTCCAGGTTGAAAGCCGCACTGATTAAGGCTAGATGACTGAATGCCTGAGGTGTATTACCAAGTTGTTCCCCAGATCTTGCGATCTCCTCAGAGAACATGCAGAGATGATTAGAGAAACCGAGCATATTCTCAAAGAGATTTACAGCCCTGACCAGATACTTCGGTTCGTAGACGGCTGCTCGGGTCATGGCTTCGACGAGCCAGAAAGTACACATACTAAACGCACCTTCATGACCGCCTACTCCTACGTCGCGATTTTCTCTCATTAGCAACTGCGCCTCGATGAAGTAATTGTGGGATTCCTTACCATCGTTGGACAGCTCAGTGTCATATCGGTATACTAAGCCGGTACTTGTCAACCCGCCCTTTTCTGGGGGTAAGAGAATACGGTCAAGTGTATTGAGAAAACGTGGATCACAGGGTGAGATGAAAAACACAAGAGGAGCTATAAGAATGGAGGAGTCGAGCATAGTTCTGCTCTCAAAGCTTTGCACAAAGCATTTCATCTCCTCGTTATATCCTGTAAACAGTCAACACCATTCATCAATGGAAGTTTGGCATGGATTACCTTGCTCCATGACACGCTCATAAATGCTGTCTCTTGCCTCCATCCATTTAGCGCGATTGGGACATGGAAAGCATCTCTTGTCAGCAAGACGAAGGCCGCGATCAAATGCGACCCAGAGCATTATCTGAGAGTATGTGAAGTGCTGCTTGTTATTTCGGACCTCCCAGATAGACATGTCGGGATCTATCGCGTTTAGCCAAAACCCGAAGCCAAGAGCTATATATCTTACCGTCGAGGATAGTCAAAACATAATCTGAACACATGTTAGCTCGCCAAGAGAATGGTAAAGGTGGTGCAACGTACCAAGAATCTCACGAACAGCCTTCCAAACATCCCATGGAACTGGCTTTCCGTATTTGTTATACAAGTAGATAGCATCCATCAGTTCGCCATAGATATCAAACTGTTGATGAAACGCCGCACCATTACCGATACGAACAGGGCTACTGCCGCGATAACCTTCAAGATGATCCAATGTCAGTTCCGGGATGTCAGTCTCACCGCGAATGGTGAACATAATAGGCAAGCCTCCATCTGGGCCACGCGAGTGAACGAATCTTTCCATGATGAACTCCATATAAGCATCTGCTTCGGCCTTGAAACCAAGACGTAGCAGGATGTAGATAGTAAAGCTCGAATCACGAATCCAAGAGAAGCGATAGTCCCAGTTTCTTACGCCACCGATGGCTTCGGGAATAGAAAAGGTTGGGGCAGCTATGATAGCACCAGTAGGCTCTATGAAAAGTTAGTCGATTTCTCACAGATTGGATCTGGGGGGCCACCTCACCGTAAGTCATCATCTTGAGTATCATCAAACTTCGAGACACAACCTCTCTCCATCGGCCTTTATACTTCGATTGCGCAATGAAATTATACCAGAAACTCTGCGTAGAGTGCTGCTGGGCATCAAGCACGTCAATCGTAATATTCTCCGTGACATGGTGTTCAATATCATTTCGAAGGACAAAAGAAATCGTCTGGCCTTCTTCAATACGGATGCAAGCCACGAGGCCCTCGCCGTTGATGCCAGGACGCTTCTCCTTTCTGAAAGTTATGAGAGGACAACTGGTCTCGTTCTCTCCCTTCTCAATTGCAACGTCAAGCTGCAGCTGAATATCCTTGCTATGAAACGAGGCAACTTTACTCTTATTATCAGTTGTGAAGTGCTGTTCTTGGAAGAGAGTAGTCTCATGCTCATCTCTTCCGTAGTTGAAAGAAGGAAAGAGTTCGATATCTGAGCACGGTCAGTCATTGCCTCTAGTTACGTGTCGAGATGGCAGTACCAAGATTCATTGAACCACGAATGCATTCCACTCGGCGGACCAACCACTTCTTAAGCTCATCTTGGACTTTGGTGACTTCCCGGTAAGCATTCAGCTTCACACCTTTGGTGGTAACCGTGATATTCTGTGGGCGAGGGAAAAAGTCAACCACATCGACGACACCATCTTCATGAATGGACCTTGTTTGTAGAATACATGATGATGGAAGATACTGCTGCTTGGTAGTACAGTTTACATAGGGAGGGGGGGAAATAAAGAAATGCCCTCCTTTGTCCTTGTCGAGGAGCCGGCAGAAAACAGAAGGGGAGTCAAAATCAGGCCTACAATTCAAATCATCAGTCAAGAGCTCCGAGTCTCATCTCACCGGTCTGCACTCACCAGCACATATAGTCAATACTTCCATCAATTCCCACGAGAGCACAAGTGTGCATGTTTCCAATCATTCCATAGTCCTCAATTGGGAGATATCCCCCGGTTTGACCCCGACGGGAACCTCCCGGGAGTGTTGAAGAGCGCCGACCCTCCATTTTCAAAGTCGCTATCTTGTAGTCTCGAAACTTGAGGTAGAAGAAGCTCCAGGAACAGGAGCTTAGTATAGTTACCCCGAATCGGTAGCTCAATAATGATGTAATGGATTGTGTCAGTGGCCCAGGTGGACAATTTAGGTAGTGCTACTCCGGGATCTCCGGCGAATGATAAAACTGGATCCTGGGTTCTCTGAGCTGTGTTTCCAAAGGGTTCTCTCTCTGTCAGTTGAATATCGTGAGTGAATGTGAGCAAGATGCGGGGGAGGTCACTTATAAGCTTTCATGTACGATCTTCCGCTACTTACTTCACTTCCAGCTCTGGTGGGAATGGTGTGGATGACTACTTTATTACCTGATCAGCCTTTCCGAAAAGGGTGAAAATGCTTTTGGGGCTTGATTCATTGTTGAAGCTGACCAAAACATGCCTCAGTTCTCGAGATGTTGGTCAAGCTTTGTCAACGCCCATTTTACATACGAGCCAATCGTCAAGCAATATCCATGCCTCCCTCCTCGTGCAAATAGAGCCACACCCATGCGGGAAGTGTTACTAAACAAAGCGAAAATTACATATAAGTTATTAATATTTTAGCTACTTGAAGGCTGGTTTGTTTGTTTGTTTGTTTGTGTATTTTTCGTCTGGGTGGCTGTAACGAAGCCAAATCTCCTACTGGAGCAAAAGACGTGCTGAGCTAGCTAGGTACAGGATACCCCGCTTCCTTCACCATCCAGCATACCAAGGCACAAAAGGCGCTGTATTTTCTCGAGCCCGTCACCCGTCAGCGGGTTCGGGGGCATACTGTCGACTTTTTCCACCGACCAGAATTCTCTCACGCATCGCTACATCTGCTGACGCAGTCCACAATCTCCAGTAACCAAGTTGTAGCTCGTAGTCGTATGTCGTGGCGGCAGGGAAAAACCTTGGGAAGGAATCAGAGGCCGGCGGTGCGGCTTGCCTTCAAAGGGGAAAAACCCATCGCAATCGGCGTCGTTGATCGGGAGGATGTCGCTACCGATGCCACGGGCACCGTCCTCCGATATCTAAGGCGTTCTGGTTCTGAGGTGCCGCCATTAGATCCGACAAAGGTGTTGTCAGAGAAGGCGAACTCTCCAAATTCCTTCTCTGAAAACTGCTGTTAGGGAGCCGATAGCGTCCCCGCAGTTTTTGTGTGGTCGCGTGGCCTGCAGAAAATCCCGCTCCTAGCACCGCACTAACAGTGCGTGCCAAGAAAGAATTTTTACAGGAGAGAGTTGACTTGAAGGCTGGTTGAAGTAATTTGGTCGAGTTTAGGGTAGGTCCTAGTTGGAGTCCTACCATCCAGTTCCGATGTAACTACTACTAATTCTCGATGACATAACTTTATGATACCTGACCTCAGGAATTCTACTAGCAAGCAACTTTGTCTTGTCCAAGGCAGAAAAGTCACGGTAGATTCAACCTAGAAGGTAGATGTGAAAGGCAGAATCGATACTTGAATCACAATGGGTTTTAGGACAGAGCGATCTGAAAAAATGCAGGTATGGCCATCAGGTCTAATAGAATTTTTGACCTTGCTAATTAAAGGTCTGATAGTCACCAGGTAGTGTGAGCAAGAAACGGCATTGTCATTGGCCTGGAATGACTGCCCATACCGGAAGGCCACTGAAGCTTTTTTAGTGATCAACTGTAAGCCCAAGATGTTCACATTGGACGAGAAAATCCCAACTGCTGATGAGATGAGGGATCAAGGATTCAAGATAGATGAACGGCGGATAAAGCTGAACCGATGCTGGGCAGATAGGCCTATCGAATTACAGATTCACCAGGCCATCTAGGGAAGCGCTCGTAGCTCTCGTACCCCTCCAGCTAACACGAAAACAAAATCATATATGATGAACATATAGTGCCTTATTGTGCAACTACACGGGCTCGTTAGAAGAAGTGTTAGAAGAAAGGACAGCTGGCAACCGATAGGCTTGGTTAATACGAATACAGAGTGTGAAGAATGAAGTTTGATTGGCAAGGTCGTATCTGATAAGGACCGTGCAATTCGGCTTTTGCTCAAGTCAGGATAGTTTAGAAGAAGGTGCCTAGATCGAGCTAATAAATCGAATCTTCTCCTGAAAACTCAATTCCCAAGGCTTACTCGAGCCAGGATGCCTTGGTTGCCACCGGCTCCAAAGGCTGCTCAGTTGTCAAGGCCATCAGAATCCTGATGATTTATCGGCTCGCCTGAATATCTGACAAGGATTTTGGACCCGGCGGGACGCACGTCTTGTCTCGGTAGAGGACCCTCTCCGACAGATGAGACCTGTTAGATTTATTAGGGACACGACAAGGGCATTCATTCGGGTAGTCGGGCCCTAAATTGGTCACCTTTTAGAATACGGGACAATGCCGTGAGTTTTACCTTGCCAAGACCTCAAATGCCGTCTACCACAGGCGAAGTGAATCAGAATGAGAGAAAGGGGCTCGTCTACTGCCGGTACTCCGCAGCTACAGTCATAGAGTAGCAGTCCATTGATCAGGAACTGGTCATGATATTTAATAACCACCTAGTATAGTGCCTGAGTTTCATGCACAAATCAGAGACCCATCCGATACGAGATGGGGACTTCTTGTTGCCCCTGGATTTGTGGGTTGCAGGTTCCTGGATATTTCAACTTCAAATGACATAAAAATTCTGAAACGCAGGAGCTAAAAGATTACAGAGAGAGTATGCCAGGGTCAGAGCGAAATACTGGAGTATTGGACGTTAGATGAGACTTATTGGATAAAAACGCGATATAGGGATCATGTGTCATGTGGGCACTTTGATGGGCTTGAAATAATGTACACGTGCGGAGGTGATCAGCAGCCGGATCGCTGTGGACTGAAGATCATTGATGCTATGGGTAGTCACTGTTTTGTTCCCATCTCATCGCATATGACGAGAAGCAGTTCTAAACTACCTGAGCTACCTGTGAAGTAATTGAGTTCAGTGTATTAATTTGTCACCGTTGAGATGAAAGCTACGTCCCCAATCCTAATGCTCGGTGGTCAGACAGCATTTATCATATACCTTTCAATGACAGACAACTTCAAGCGATCTTCATGATATTTGTGCTTATTGTTGCTTCGGATTTGCTGCAAAGCCTTTGTAGGAAATACCAACAGGTGGGGAGCACTTGTTTGACCTCTTTATACTTGGCATGGGGCTCGAACTATGCTTGCACTTTATTGTCACAAACTTCTAAAACATTATCCTCAAACGAATCATTTCCTTTTTGGAGGCCTAGAAGCTGTGTCGCGTGCAGATATGCAGTGCGCCACGGGGTTCCATGGATGTTAATGCCAAGAGACCTAACGCCTTCAGGTCCACTCCGCACTTTGGTGCTGCTGGGTTAACAGTGTAAGAAGAAGGACAACTTGTAACTTGGGAGGAGACCTTAGGAAAGACGTTGTTATAACCAGAAAACTACAGAGAAACCAGCTCTTGAAGAGTTATGCTCATATATCCAAAGTTAGAGGTGGAAGTTGCCGTTCAATACAATCGACGCCAACAGGTCTCACTCTCGGAGTGTTCCAGTGATCACACATAACCCCCCCAAGTGACTTCTGTACTACCTCAGACACGGCGCTACGGTCCCCTACCATGACGGCCCCGACTTTAACTATTGCCCTATGAGGATTAGCTCCTCCGCCTTTCCAATGCACTACTGTACGAATGGAGTCCTTGCGACCACCTAAGCCAGCAGACCTGGACCAACCCAACTCATTACCATTAGCCATCCTGGGTATCCTTTGCCATCACTAACTTATGAAAGCCCCATCGTATCCCCTGCTCTAGTCCTTCTTTTGTCTCCATCATGACCGCTCTTCCTCCTCAACCTGATCCCATCTCCTCGCCATTTCCCTCCTCACCATCACACCCTTCGTCTTCGAAACACGCAGCAGCTCCAGATCGCCCCGAATCCCCCGAATCTCTTCTCATTGACGACTCTCTATCAGCCAAAGACTCGAGTCCCCTGAGATCAGTGGCAGGATCGTCATCAGGCACAACAAGAGTGGCTACATCGCGGAACTCTGGCCTGGGTGGAGGAAATCAAACGATAGCTGGCCCGTCTCGTGAAACCGGCTTGAGGTCTTTCAACGGTGACGAGGAAAGCGAGAGCGACTGGGATATAGAAATGGAACCCATTGCAGGACACCGTCGACGGCGAAGTAGCCACAACATGGCTGGTCGGCCAGTTGGATCACCTAGCCGAACCCGTGTCACAAGCCGTGGTCCCGCACCCACTGGCTCGACAGAAGAACCTAAGATATCCGAAGAAAATTTGGATGCGAACGGCTTTGCGATCCAGAAGGATGAATCCGCCGATGACAGCTTGAGCGATGAAGACCTCCAAGACGACGAGGAAACAGGATTGACCCGTAAAGACAAGCAGAGGCGGCAGAAGAAGCGCAGCAGAAATACTCAGCTGGATCAGCGGATCGTCAGGGACAATAAGGCTATATCAAAAGAGGAGCGCAAAGAAGCAGACAAGACCGTTTTCAAG
This sequence comes from Fusarium odoratissimum NRRL 54006, assembly GCF_000260195.1. Taxonomy (NCBI): domain Eukaryota; kingdom Fungi; phylum Ascomycota; class Sordariomycetes; order Hypocreales; family Nectriaceae; genus Fusarium; species Fusarium odoratissimum. The sequence continues at coordinate 2,179,164 of NW_022158687.1, read as the reverse complement.
AGCTTGATGGTAAACGTTGTGTTGATTCTTTTGTGGTACCTCTTTTCGTTATCAATATCGATTGTACGAAACGGCTCTTGCGCCCCGTTCCCAGATAACTCGATTGCTGACATATTTACAGTACAACAAATGGATGTTTGATCATGACCGGCTGAACTTTGCATTTCCTTTGTTTACGACGTCTATGCACATGGTGGTTCAATTTGTTCTCTCAGGTCTAGTTTTGTACTTCGTGCCCTCCTTGAGACCGGGATACGGTGTTCATCTGTCAGATATGGGCAGGTCGAGACACGATGACGAGCCCAAGTCTTACGGCATGACCAAGATGTTTTACCTCACTCGAATTGGACCTTGTGGTGCAGCTACAGGCCTAGATATTGGACTTGGCAATACCTCTCTCAAGTTCATTAGCCTTACATTTTACAGTATGTTGTCTCTGCATCTGAGCTATTGAGGTAACTAACCTTTGCTTTAGCTATGTGTAAATCCTCCTCACTTGCTTTCGTTCTCATGTTTGCATTTGCTTTCCGCCTCGAAACCCCGACATGGCGCCTTGTCGCCATCATTGCTACCATGACACTCGGTGTCGTGCTCATGGTGTTTGGTGAAGTTGAATTCAAGGTGGGAGGCTTCGCCCTCGTCATCTCAGCTGCCTTCTTCTCTGGCTTCCGCTGGGGACTGACCCAGATCCTGCTCCTCCGCAACCCTGCGACGTCAAACCCATTCTCCAGCATCTTCTTCCTTACTCCAGTCATGTTTCTCGTGCTTATTTGCCTTGCCGTGCCCGTGGAAGGAGTCGGAGCTCTCATTGAAGGCTACAAAGTTCTGGGCGATGAATGGGGTTATTTCATGGCGCCCCTTTTCTTGCTTTTCCCTGGTTGCATCGCCTTCTGCATGACGGCCTCCGAGTTCGCTCTGCTGCAGCGCACTTCCGTCGTCACGCTCTCCATTGCTGGCATCTTCAAGGAGGTTGTTACTATTAGTGCGGCTGCTCTTGTCTTTGGTGACCGCCTTACACCCATCAACTTTGTTGGTCTACTCACAACCATGGCCGCTATCGCTGCCTACAACTACATCAAAATCACAAAGATGAGGCAGGAGGCGCAAGAAAGTGTTCATATTCGGCATGTGCACGACGATGACGCGCCAGACTCCCCTACGAGCCAGACTAGCGGAATCATAGACCGCGATGGGGATACAGACGCGGAAAACACTGGTCTACTCCGTGACAGCATCGACGGCTTAGATCTTGATGTACAACCCCATGCGCCAGCTAATGAGCGTCGCTAAGGGAATAATCGTTTCAACGTCACAACTTCCTTTTTTATATCTGAGCCTGTATATAACGACTCTATGGGCCACCTTTCTTTGTCATACTGAGTGAGAGTCGATACAATGACTCGCCATCTTTTGTTTATATGTATCATAACAACGGCGCCAGGGGTTACTTGGGGGATAGAATCTAGGATGGGAATTTTCTCTATATATGGTGATATTAGAAGAGCAAGAATATCAATATACCCAGATACCACACATAATCTACTTGGTCAATATTCTTGCCAGATGATATGCACCAAGTGTTGCATGGAACGGTACCTTCCTAGGTCAATACCTACGTTCAAGGCACAAGTGAAGAGTAAAACCAAGCCAGCGACTTTTTGAAGGACATGGTCAACACGAAATAAGATGATCGAGTTATACCATTGCAATGTAAACGAACCCAGATACCCTGCAGTGGACCGGATATTCTTCATGGAATTACTACACTTAAACCGGGTATGTACGATCCCTCTGCAAACACCAAACACCAAAACGCAACACTTGCTCCGTCGAACAGTTCGTCAAACGCTTAGCCAAGCAGGCGAAGGCCATTCTTGGTCTTTTGTCCAGGCTTGACCACTCCACTGCCACCCATGGGCCCTAAGCTGGGTTCATAGCCAGCCCCATGATTTCCACCGCCATGACTACCCTTCTTATTTTTATTCTTCTTTCCATGTCTGTCCTTCTCCTTGACATTGGCTACCTTGATTTCGGTGTTGGCTTTGCGAACTGTTACAGGGTGACTCTGAATGTATTTGTTGTTCATTTCTTTGGCGGCTTGGAAAAAGTCGTCAGCGTCGCTGAAACTGACAAAACCGTAGCCCTTGGACTTGGATGTACGCTTGTCACGAATGACACGGGCCTTTTGGACAGATGGCCAGCGCGAGAAAGCCTTGAGAAGGGCGTCGTCAGTGGTCTCGCCTGCAAGATTACCGACAAAAAGTCGTAAATGGGAGGGATCCCATTCGAGAAGACTGTCGTCTGTCCACTTCTTACCACCGCCTTCTCGGATGACTGTCTTCTTTCGCTCCTGATTTGCAGTGGTAGCCGCCGCGGCCGCAGAAGATTGGCCATCTGTTCGAGGCCCGGCAAACCCAGGGGCCTTATCCTTGCTATCTGTCGGGGTGCTCGAATATGCGCTCTGCCATTGCGCTATCTGGGCGGCCATCTCGGGGTTGTAGTCGGTCCCCGCAGCGCCTGGCGTAGGGAATGGATTCGCAATCTGTGGTGCTGCGCCATAGCTTTGCGGTTCGTAGCTCTGAGGGCCATAGCTTTGTACGCCGTAGTTCTGGGTACTGTAACTCTGTGGCTGTTGAGGATACGAATATGCGGGACCCGAGTTCACCGCGCCGGGAGCAGAAGTCGGGTACGAAGAGTACGATGGGCCATACTGAGTTGTGGATGGGGCATTGGGAGCAGAGTAACTCGAAAGGCCGGAGTACGTCGGCGGAGCGTTCGAGTACGCTGGCTTCGAAGCAGCCTGGGCCGCCGAGGAAAACGCAGGTTTGAAGCCTGACTTGGAGGCGGGCGGTCTCGGTGGGAGAGAGCTGTTGCTGATGCCTGGAGGAGGAGGGTACGCCATGATGAATACAAGCGGATATACGAGGAAGCGGTGTAGTGTTTGCAAGAAAACGTACCTTGAGCCAGATTCTGCTCAAGTTCCTCTTTCAAGAGATTCCCAGCGTCCGCAGCTTTTATCGAAAGGGTTCGGCGGTGCTTTGCGGCGGTGCGACGCGATTGCGATTGCGATGGCAACTGTTGGTGTATGGAAGAAGATGGATCTGATGATAGCCTTCTATGATTCGCTCTAGCCTCATTTTCCGGAAAACGGCCTAAATTAAGTGGGACTTGAACATCACGTGCCCTCTACGAGATACTTCCTCTTCAGATATCCTCATACCTTAGTATAAAATAAAAGACAATGATTATGATGGGAACTCGATTCCAAAATACTCTTTCCAGAATAAGATGCCACTGAAGAACGTATATCAGGGCGTTGTCACAGCCACTGCGAGCATGAATAAGGGGACGGGAAACATCCTGCTCCTCCACGTATATTTTCAGGGTAATTAAGCTTCTATGAATACTATCTCAAGCCACATAGGTTCAATTGTATGGCTGAAGTCTCAAATGCCAAGACCTGGTGTTGCTTTCTTGAATCAATATATTATGAAACCCCCCGATTCTCACTTGTCATGGGTCGCGATGTCTGGCACAATGGGCGTTGTCGCCTGTATTAAGCAGCTTGCACCCCCACGAGCTGGAGTGGGTGATGTGCAGCCTATGTCTTCAGCGTTAGAGCCTCTTCGGATTATGAAATCCTATGGCAGATAGATTCCTCGGCTCGGAAGCAGACGGACTTGACGGTGTCTCAAAGCTCTTGTTTGGAGAGAAAGATACCGACCAATCCGAAAGATTTCATGGTAATAACGGGCAAGTTGGAGAACTCTCAACATCATGGTGCATCCATACTTTTCGTGACAACATTGGTTCTTGGGGGTTATCGTGACCTTTGAACATTCAATGAACCCGTAGTTACGGTGGCTCTTTTCACCTTGGGGTGGGGGTTAATATTGTATATAGCGCATAGCAAGTTCTGGAACTTGACAAAAATGTGTATCCGCACCTATTATTTGAGAGGCTGGATGAATGTTCGGATAGTTTAATCTCCATGTACATGGGATGAGTGAAAATGGACGACTTGATCCGTTCTCAAGATAATTTCGGCGGCAGAATTTGGCGGCTAATATGGACCGAAGCAAGCGGAACTTGATTATTACCTTTTATCCCGATATCAAATGTTACTTGCATCTCCGATGGGGATTTTGAGTCTGCATGAGCCGAGTCAATCGGAATTCGGTGTTACCAAGCGTGGCTCAACAGCATCGTCTTGTTGTCGCTTTAAAGTATCCGGCTGCCGAAGCAGGCTGAGGCATCCTGAAGCGGGTATTGCTTGGCCAGTCTGAGGCTTGACTCTCTGTCTCATGATCTCCTTGGCTGTTTCGTCATGAGCGACTTCGGACACTGGTGAGGCTATAAGTTGGTTCGGCGCTTATACCGCGCTGTGGCACTGTTGCCGGGTTAAATTCCGGTGGAGCATTTCGGTCAGGCTGGACTCATGAACTGGGCTGAGAGTGCACCTGGGTTGGTTGAGAGTACACCTGGACTGAGCTCAGCGTTTGCGGCCTTTTTCTTTGGGATTCTCCGTATCCGCCTTCGGGGCATTCGGTACGGATTCGCGAAGGCTAAGGCGCGTTGGGGTTCGGGCTACTGTCCGATGAACAAGTCAATTGGCACGGTAGTGATTACACGGGCCCGGAAGACGTGGGTCCCAACACTCGGACAGCATTGCAGGATCGCAAAGAAAGGCTGGGCTTGGAGGTTATCCCAACAAGCATAAGCTTCAAGAACAAGCTGAGACGAGGAGATGTCGATACCGCGTACGGGACAGGTCTAGGACTAAGGACTTGACTATGGATGCTAGTGAGGCGAGGCGGATACCACGGAAAGCAATTCATCCAGACTAATATGCGGCGAGCTTTGTACGAGATTTGTGTTGCTTGTGTCACGGTTTCAAAAATCTTGGTAAGCTTTGGGGTTCATCTTGGGGGTAAGACCGCAGCAGCACCGCAGAGTCGTCATAACGTTGGAGCTGAGGGGCGTAGAAGGGGGGACCTGGAGGGGTAACGCTGCGAGGCGCTACAGTCCACTAAATAAATGTGAGGGAAAATCCCATCTCTGGAACTTGGTGTCCGTAAACGATGGACCCCTACTGATGGTCATTGGCCAGCCAGCAGGTACAAGTCCATGCTGTTGACCAGGGAGGAGTGGAGGGGCATTACCTCAGTCATGATGATGATGGCTGCTGAGGAATTGATGCAAAGTTAGTTTGTATTGGCAACTGTAAGTGTTTGCAGGGCTGGCATAGCGGATGAGTAGATTGCCTTAGTAACGATGATTAAGGCAGGATGAGTGGGAGATCAGCTAGATACAGCAATTACTCATAATCACCGAGCTGTAGTCAAGGTGATGTAAATGGAAGAAAAACACCCATCATCTGAGTATCAATCTCGGCCGCACCACAGTGACGATGACGATGAATAGTTGAGAAGAGCCCCGCCAATCAAGGTGGAAGCTCCACCATACTTGGCGTTATGCCCGACCAGGTCAATTGTATTGGATTGAGCCTTTTGAAGCGCATTGCGTCGCGTTTGCTTAGTTGAGCCAAATGCAAAGCGGTAGAAAGAAAAAAAAAGGTGGGCATCCTTCCAGCTCAGACAGGAGGTGACTGGGAGGTGAGTGCGGACAAGGTACCGAGCGCCCAACTTTGGCACGGGTGTGACAACATTCATCGCCAGGTATATTTCTCTACAACTTTGCATCTCCTCCCACCTTCTTCCCTTCCTTTTCTTTCTCTCTTCATACATCTTCAAAAACCCCAATCTATACCTACCACTCCCCGATCGCATATCATAGCCCATCATGTCTGGCCCTGTGTAAGTTGAAGCTTCCCTCATACCTCATCTCTTGACATTTTCCCCCCCCCCCCCGCCACAGCCTCATGGTGATGCTCTCATGCTCTCATTCCCGCGCCCTCCGGGCGCTGGAGCGAGAAATGAAGGGATCGCCATATTGAATCCGTGCCTGGACTGTTTGGGGCATTCGCAGTCTTCATCCTCATCGTGATCATGGCTCATGTTCTCGAGGTAGAGCTCGTCTCGCTCACCTCAACCTGGGTGCCCCTCAACAGCACAATTCCTTGACCTCACTCTCAAGCTCTGCTACGAATCAAAATGCGACGAATGCTGACATTATGGCAAGTGCGGATCTGGGCCTCATCGGCCTTGCTGTCATGTAAGTTTGACCCATAAACCATTCACCTGGCAATGCCAGTGGTAGCTCATACTCACACGCTTCATAGGGGACAGAACCTTATTCTGAACATGGCTGACAACGGCTTCACCATCTGCGCCTTCAACCGAACCGTCTCCAAGGTCGACCGATTCCTGGAAAACGAGGCTAAGGGCAAGTCCATTGTCGGCGCCAAGACTGTTGAGGAGTTCGTCAGCAAGCTCAAGTCTCCTCGCCGTGTCATGCTCCTGGTCCAGGCTGGTCAGGCTGTCGACGACTGGATTGAGAAGATTCTGCCCCTCCTTGACGCCGGCGATATCATCATCGACGGTGGTAACTCTCACTTCCCTGACTCCAACCGCCGCACCAAGTATCTTGCTGGCAAGAACATCCGCTTCGTCGGCTCTGGTGTCTCTGGTGGTGAGGAGGGTGCCCGATATGGCCCCTCTCTCATGCCCGGTGGTAATGAGGAGGCCTGGCCTCACATCAAGGACATCTTCCAGAGCATTGCCGCCAAGAGCGACGGCGAGGCTTGCTGTGAGTGGGTTGGCGACGAGGGTGCTGGTCACTACGTTAAGATGGTTCATAACGGTATTGAGTACGGTGATATGCAACTTATCTGCGAGGTATGAAGAGATAGAGATAACGGCCGCCTCACACAGAAGACTAACCAAGTATTATCAGGCTTACGACATCATGAAGCGCGGTCTCGGTCTCTCCAGCAAGGAGATCGGCGACGTCTTCGCCAAGTGGAACAAGGGCGTCCTGGACTCTTTCCTGATTGAGATCACCCGAGATATCATGTACTTCAATGACGATGATGGCACTGCCCTCGTTGAGAAGATCCTCGACAAGGCCGGTCAGAAGGGTACCGGTAAGTGGACCGCTGTCAACGCTCTTGACCTCGGCCAGCCCGTGACCCTCATCGCCGAGGCTGTCCTTGCCCGATGCCTGTCTGCCATCAAGGACGAGCGTGCCACCGCTTCCACCAAGCTTGAGTTCGTCAGCCGAACAACCAAGTTCGAGGGTGACAAGGAGCAGTTCCTCGAGGATCTCGAGCAGGCTCTGTACGCCTCCAAGATTATCTCTTACGCCCAGGGCTTCATGCTCATGCAGGAAGCTGCTCGTGAGTTCAACTGGAAGCTCAACAAGCCCTCCATTGCCCTCATGTGGCGAGGTGGTTGCATTATCCGATCCGTCTTCCTCAAGGACATCACCCACGCCTACCGCTCCCAGCCCGACCTCCAGAACCTTCTGTTTGATGACTTCTTCAACAAGGCCATCCACAAGGCTCAGCCCGGCTGGCGAGACGTTGTTTCCAAGGCTGCTCTCCTTGGTATCCCCACCCCCGCCTTCTCTACCGCTTTGTCCTGGTTCGACGGTTACCGCACCAAGGACCTCCCCGCCAACCTTCTCCAGGCTCAGCGTGACTACTTCGGTGCTCACACCTTCCGCATCAAGCCCGAGAACGCTAGCGACAAGTACCCCAACGGCCAGGACATTCACGTCAACTGGACCGGCCGTGGTGGTAACGTCTCTGCCTCTACTTACCAGGCTTAAGTTGCTTGTCGGGGTAAAGAGATGGAACTATGATTGGTTAAAGAATGAATACCACCGGGCTGTACGAAGCTCGATCGCTGCGTTTTTATAAAAATCTGTGCTTTGGTACACAGAACACGGTAACGCTGCAAGGATAATGATGAATGGGCCGGTACGGATTTAGAAAGCTTAAGTGATGAAATTCAGGTTTGCGTTTAGAACCTGATGAGAAGCATGAAAACAAGATCAAATAATATTTTCCGAATGAAATACACAAATCGGTGATACGTGAAAGTTCCTGGTCGTGATAACCGTTGTAGGACTCAATTTATTGTTTGCCCAACAATATGAAGTAAAGTTGCTCCACTTGTGCATGATTTACTTGTGATTATGTCTGAGAGTCTTCATCCGCACTGCTCAATACTTTTTAAAGATCGCTCTTACCCGCAGGCAATTCAACACAATATCATCTATCAAGGATTAAGTTATATAAATTACCAGAACTTGCTTAACGACCTCGTTCTTTCCCCATGGAGGACAGGAACTCGAGACCCGCTTTTACTTGCCCAGCTCCATAGTTCTGATTGGCTATCTGCACGTTCGCAGCCTCGTCGCGAGAAGTTTGGAGCCGCGCAAGGGCATTGACTTCTAACAACTCCATCGCAAGTCATATCGTGAATTGCGCCACGCCATCCCTTCACCTTCTCAAAGTCAACCCATCTTGGCTTTTTCGGCACGCTAAATGTTGAGCAACGCGCATACCTGGAGATCATCAATCGCGTAATTAGATATACCAACACGCCTAATATCGTCCATCGCGACGCTCGCCCACTATGGCTCAACCGGATCCTAGCCAGGGCGTCCCTCAGGACCTTGTATGTAATGCATACGCGCAACGATGCAATGGGCATCGCAACATCTTTCTGACAGTCCTTTAGATGCCCCACGTCCATCTGATCTCTTCATTTCGATACCCTGTGATGCCTCGACTTGACCTAAATGAGGTTGCTAAGTGGCTTATGGCTGCACCACAAGTCGCGCGAGACCGGGCGCCCTTTTTCTGGACATATCTCGATAAGCCTACAGACGGCACGATACTTTTGACCTGGCAGCCCCTTCAGCGTTTGGGAACGACCTTCGCAACCGATGGTTATGTCTGGGCGCCTCCAGAACAGGTCTACAAGCATGATCTGGGCAATGGACTGGTAAGGACAAGATGAGTAATGGACAAAGGGACAGCCTGCTGAACCTCACTAGATGCTCGAGATTTACTATCAGAAAGCTGGTTACATCCCCGGCGAGCAGTACGCTCTCCACGCCCGTCGACGATGCCGACTAGTCCCTATCCCTGGTCATCCTAATCCTCCTCAACCAGACGTCGGCCTCTTCATTGTGCATTACGGACCCGCCGAACCGAATGACAGAGTTCCTGTCTCCATGATTCCCTTTGACGAAAGAGTCAACAGCATTATGCAGCAGCGCCACTTTTTGCAGCGCGCTGGCCAGATTCGTCGCAAGGAATTCATGTTATCCGACCGAGTCAACTGGCCTACCCTGCCTGATCTCACCCGTCAGCCGGTACCTCCCCAGATGGCCCCTCGAGGCGTTCCTCAACAGATGGCATATCCCACACAACCCGCACCGGGTCCTCCTGCTAAACGAGCGAGGCACGCCGCTGGCCAGAGTGGCCAGACCCCCCTACCAGGAATGCCTCAGCTAGACGCTGCCTTCGACGATGAAGAGGATGTTTCGCGAGGAGATATGTTTGACCATCTTACTCCAAGAGAGATTTCTATGAGCCGATACCAGCAGAACCACGAGTGGATGGAAGAGATCCTCTCGTCTCCTTATAGGATAAGCCAGATCACCCCTGCCGATTTAAACCTCGGTTTCAAGGGTGAATTGGCATATTTGACCGAAGGCATCTTTCCCGCGCAAGGAGTTGATGCCTCCAATTCCGTACCCGAGAAGCCGTATATCGGCCGGCTTGATCCCGAAAAGGCTGATGAATTCCGCAAGCGAGTCTACAATCACATTGAGTCAACCAAGGCCGAGATAGAGAAGATGCAGGCCGACCATGCCGCAGCTCTTGCAAAGTTCAAGGAAAATTCCATCCTCAGCACAAAGGAGAAGGAGCTTCGAAACACTGTCGAGGGTACAGGCACTGAGATTTGGCGAATTGAGGGCAAGGTTGACCCCCACGACGAGGATGCTGTTCCTCGTCCCGTCAGTACGAAAACAGTCGAACAGATAGTGTCTGAAGTCGAAGCTGCTACGGGAAAGAAGGTTGATACTAAGCCGACGGTATCTCGTGTTCAAGATGGAGGTTATCAGCCACCAGCACCAGAACCCGTTCAGGCTGACGCTTCGCAACTATCTCGTCAGCCATCGCAATCTGGCTCGCAGAACAGCGGCATCATGATTGGCGAATCTGATATCGATATGGGTGGCACTGCTGCTGGATTACTCGATCAGATGCATACTGGCATTTCCAACACCTCTACGCCTCTGAACAACTTTGGAACCCCTCAACCTCAATTGTCAGCGGCTCAGTCTGGGGCTGGAACACCTTCCAATACCACCGCAGTTGGTTCTGGCGGTGACGTGACGATGGGCGGAACTCAGGGGCCAAAGGATCACACAACAGCGCCCGATCAAGGAACTGGTAGTGGAGACTGGGTTGTTGTGCCCAAAGATGGCACTGCGAACGATCAAGCGAATCAGGGACCTGGCTCGGGTGCCGCTTCTGTTAACGCAAACACACCCACTACTGCAGGAATTGACGCTGCCAAGTCAGTAGCTAAGACAGCGTCTGCTGGTGCCACCCCAGCAGCTGGGACACCCGGCGGCTCTGTCTCCTTTGACCAAAACGACTTCAGCTCCCTTGGCGACCTTGACACAGCAGGCGATGCCCTTAACTTTGACGGCCCTACGCTAGACGGCGCAGCAGGCGAGCTGGGTGAGGGTCTAGATCTCAGCATGGACATGGACGACTCAGCATTTGGAGACGCTTTCCACGGCGTTGAAGCCTCTGGAACTCCCCAGGGTCAGGATATGTAGAACGCACCCCTGTCTGGCGAGCCGGAGAATGAGTTCTATTGAAAAGGGGGAAAGAATGTTTTTACTGAAAGACCGGAATTGGTTCTCAAGACGTCGGAGAATGGCGCGTCTTTGTTATCATAGGGAGTTTTTCCTTTTCTTCGGCAATGGGGGGCTATAGGACTTGCTTTTTGTTAAGAGTTTTTAGGTACTGTCTCGGATCACCAAGGCCCGATGTAAGACATTAAGCTTTATGCCTACGAAATAGGAAAGTAGCTTGTAGACTAGAGGCAAGTAAAATCCACAGTTGAATAATTAATATGGTCTGTCTTGTATATATGTGCTTGATTTTAACATTATTTGGCCCTGCGCTGGCCGGAGCCCTTGCGGCTATGAGAAGTTATGATAGAAAAACTGAGCTTATGATTGAAATATACTATGCAAGCTAAAACTTATGTCATAATAATAATACTAAACTCACGACAATACCCTATCAAGTGACTCAAGTAAGGGGTCGTCGCCCTAAAGTAATGGTTACCTTCACGACCACGCACTCCAACTGACTCGAACATGAAAGCTCATCGCCATTCTCAACTTGTTGACACGTTGCTCTTCCATTTTAATTGCTACATTATTGCTCGAGCTGTAGATTATGATACAATATCTGCTATGATGGGAATATATATGGGGCCGGAAGGAAATTGCTTCTGGTTTTTATGAACAGAGCGGTTCAAGTGAACGAATGTAATATCATGTAAGGTAATGAGGGCTTTTCTATATTCTATACAGTGACAAGTTCCCAATCACATCATCTCAAAAACACAGACGACAAAGGGAATATTGCCAAGACTCCAAACACATCCAGCATATATCCATACAAAGTCCAGCACAAAGGAAAAGTAGCCAGCGCTGTTCGCCAAATCAAGACGGCATTCCAGCTCGTATGTTGGCGTATGCACTCGTGGGGTATTTCAAAAGATTGTTGACCGTCTCAAGAGTGCCCAATGTGCGCTTTACACCGGAAACGATGCTCTGGGATCCAACCTTATCTCCACTCGCCTCCCAAAAGAAAGCACCGCCAAGGTTTCGCTGGTTGATATAAGCGGCTTTGGCCTGACCCGATTTGAGATCATCGTAAGTAACAAGTTCCCGCGTCTTGCTGTCATATGAGTAGCTGGCTACGAGGTCTGCGTCATAGGTAGCTTTGGCACCAGAACGTGGCAACGCCTTGTATAGGTAAGTTCCCTCTGAGTTGCCGCCAACACCCGAGTAGGATTTGCCAAGTCCAGCGGTGTTAAGGAATGAACGGCCGTAAAGAGGCATACCCATGAGAATCTTGTTTGGGGGAACTCCTGCCGCGAGGTAATCGTTAATTGTCTTGTCAGTGCCAAGTTTTGTTGAAAGAGGGTTCTTCTTGGAAACGAAAACGTTGGCCTGATGACCGGTGGTAGGATCCCAGGAGCCAGCATAGTCGTACGCCATGAGATGCCAAGCGTCAATCCATGGGTTCATTCCTTTCAAATCCATGACTTTATAGTTTGCTGGACCGGCTGATGTAGCAACAGTAAGCATAAAATGGTAGTTTAGTTTGTTGTTCTTTGAATACTGGTCGAGGGCTTTTCTGAGATCCGAGAGTAACAAGACATAGTTGCGAGCTTCTTGGGCGTTGGCAGGGTATTCCCAATCGACATCAATTCCGTCGAAGCCCCAGTCAGTGATTAGCTTTATGGCGGAAGAGATGAACTTTTTGCGACGGTCTTGTGTGCTCACACCAGTGGCGAGATCTGGACTGTTATTCCAGCCGCCGATTGAAAGTAGCACCTGTTCGTACGTCTTAGCAGTTTCACATTAGGCTGCTTGGTCGTGGTAGTAGAATCACCTTTAAATTGCGGTTTTTCTTCTTGAGAATGTAAAGCTGTTTAACACATCCATAAACGTTCTTTCCACCCCCAGAGTCACCAGCATAGAGTCTTTCGGTGTCAGCGTAAGAGTCTGATGAAAACCTAACGCTTTGTTAACAAGTACGATATATTGATGGGGTTGATATACTTACACAGTTCCGTCTTTAGGGTTCACCTTAGCAAAGGAGTATAGAACATGTGTGATCTCCTTCACCGGCAGATTTTGGGGCTGGAAGTTCGCCCCATAGGTACCCCTGGTTCTTCATTATTAACACCCATTAGTTGCACAGAAATATGCCACAACTCACCAGTTTGTGAAGTAGAGGATGTTCCGCTTTCCAACACCCCGAGCCTCTAGGCGAGTAGGTGCGTTGTTGGCGTCATCCTCATCATCAAAGTCACCACCAAAGTAGTTCTTTGCGCTGCCATCACCCTGGGCATCGGTGGACTCGGAGTTCTGACTTGCCTGCTCAGATGTGTTTCCGGCAGGAGTATTTTCAGATTCATCATCAGAACCGTCCTCGTCATCTTCAGAGCCGCCCAGGTTTGGGAAATCCTCAGGGTTGTAGTCGTCCTCATCTTCCTCATCGAAGAATTCGTTATCTGCAACTTCCTCGTCACGCCTGAGGAGCTCAGGTGCAGGGACGACTTCATCATCGCCACTGGCAGCTCGCTGGTCGGCATCAGGAATGGCAGTTTCTTGCGAAATGTCCTGGTCGTCACTCTCCGTAGAACGAGTGTTGTGCTTAGACTGTGCCCAGGGGTTTCGCGGAGGGATAAACTGGGGAACTGTATCTCGAGGAGTGGCAGCTTGACTCTGTTGAGGCTTGCGAGATCCTCGGAAAGGCGCCCTAGGCGGGATGAAAGTTGGCTCTTTGTCTTTGTTGTCGTCTTCTTCATCCTGGACCTTGGCAACCGTCTTCTTCTTCACAGATGCAACCGAGGCGGACTTGTCAGAGCTATCCTGGCCCTTAGTCGACTTTTGCCAAGATGCTTTCGCTACGAAAGGCATCTTAGGTGGGATGAACTCAGGAACGATGGTTTCTTTAGGATTGTTCGGATCAGCAGCAGTAGTGGTGGTCTTGCGGATTTTGGTGTTAGGGTCAAGTGCGTAAGGCATCTTGGGAGGAATGAACTGCGGTGCGGCGGTTTGTTCTGTCTCGCGGCGGACAGACGTGGTCATTTTGGTCTTGGTCCCATGTGTATGCTCGATGTGTCCATGAAGATGTTGGTGTCTGGGCTCCACTGCAGGCACAGCCAGTGCTTGCACCAGGAGCGGCGCAATGAGGATGAGGTGCTTGAGCATGTCTGATACACAGCAATTAACCTCAAGATGAAAGAGAGTTCGCAATTTAAATGTCCCCTGACTTGAAGAAGCCTAGACAATGAATGGATGATATGGGCAAGTCAAGTTCAAGTTGGCGAGTATAAGTGCTTCTTATAACAACAAGCTGTTTGTAAAGGAGTGAAACCTCGTGATGTGTGAGGTAGTACTCAGATAGTCCAAGGGGTCCAACTGTCTTGTGAGGGAGTTGAAGCTGAGACAAGATGCTGAAGCCGGGCTGGTTATGAGACAAGGACTAGGGTGACGGAACCGGAGAGTAGTCTATGAAGCACTATACTTTAAAGAATGAGATGAAGTCAAGGAACGAATGACGTGGGTTGAGTAGCGATGAAAAAGGAATGGCTTAAGGGTGAGATCAACTGGGAGAGAAGAGGGGCCAAGGACTTGAGGCCAGGGAATCGGGGCAAATTTATTACATTGGACGTAATGAAGAGACGCCACTTGATCAATGGAGGCATGAGGGAGGTAGGCGACCTTGAAAGAGTATAGCATCACGACGAAAGCGTAGCTTGGCCGCGTGTTGGTCTAAAGAAGCCTCCAAGGATGCTACGGAAAGCAACGCTGGGCTCCAGTCGAGACGATGCCGTTCTCGACTAGGAATGCCCTGACGCCGGATGAGACATGACAAGCAGATCATTCGAGCTTATCGAGCGCCACAAGCCCCTAAAACGTGGACCTGGTATGTCTTGGGACCTCGATTAGGAATGCGCTTAGTGTCTGGAACCAGTGGTTCATGGCGCTAAGGGAAATGGTCGGAGTTCAAGACATGGTCGTGGCTGTCAATCTTTGTAAGTTGGCATCTTTTGTATTGAAAAGGCGGCACAATAGAGCCAGGTAGAGTTTGGGAGGCTTGAAAAAGAGGCTGTGGGCGTGAAGCTCATGATGTGGTTGTGAGTGGGTCATGATGATGAAGGGTTAAGGTAGGGTTTCCCTCGGTACCGAATGGCGTCGGGATCTGATAGTTGTTCCTGCGTAAGCCTCCTTCCGTTTGATCGATCTTTGTATGTACCTTCCTTTCTGTTCCTGGCGCGTTTTGGTCCCTCCCTTCCTAATTAAGCACAAGTGATTGTTTGAAAGTGGGTGTATCTCAAAGTGATCGTTTCTGGGGGTCCCTTCATTGCCGTGCAAGATTTGAATATTGTCTATATATCAAATCAACTAAGGGAAAAACATCAATTAAGAACTCCCTGAATCATACTAAAACAACCCTTTATTGTACCGTAAGGATATGCAAAGACAAGACGTCGCTCCCGGCAATGTCTCGTCTTACCCTTGCGCTCCCGCATTTGAAGGGAGCAAAGACCCCTCCAACAATCTCACAACTGCAACTCCTCAAAATTGTCTTCACTTCAAACCAAAGAAATTAAGACAAAATAAACTGCCCTAGTATCAAGGGTCTAGATCATGATCCAGGAGATGAACGTTAGTAAAGGCGTCGCCGATATTCATTCTGGACTCATGAATAACGGATAAATCGGTTCAACGTGTGCTCTCTAGATCAGCCTGCACAACGTCCAAGCTTTGGTGATTTGAAATAAACAGTTTTTTCTCTCTTCGTTGTTCCTGATTCATACTCTTTACGGCAGAGCTCATGACTAAATTTCGTGATTGTAGATGGCTGACCCTAAGACTAAACTAGTGAAGCCATCGCCATACCCTCGCATGGCGTTCCAATTTACGACTTTCATTCCAGTCATTGACAAACTCGATTCGTAAGCTCTCGGTGGCCCCGTTTGCATAGAAAATTCTGCAGTTTATTTCTGATCTGAGACATGGTTATATTCTCCGGATCCCCGACACCTCGTTAGCATATCGCTTTGACCAACCTCTTGTCAACCAGAGGCATCAAACGCAACTCGCTCACTATAGCATGAGCCTATAACCCATAAACCCGGCACGAAATAACTTGAATTGGCGCCCTGTAGCCTAGCTTAGTTATGAATCGCCGCATGGACGAATGTATTGACACAAGATGACGGCTTCCTACACTTGCGACCTTTAGTACGTAGAGCTGGGATGTAGCCAACTATTATTGAATCCTATGATTTTCTATCAATGATGGTACTTCATCATGGCTTACTTGATATCTGAAACTTTTACACCAGTGGTTGGACTTGGAAGATTATGGTTGTGTATTATTATGTTCCGGGATATATGGGCTGACCTATACTGTAAGCTGTCTTTCGAAAATAATACTTGTGACATTCTTTGCCCAATTGTTAGATACTACATGTAATATAGTTAAATCATACACAACATCTCTCAAACTTAAATATACTCAACAGTAACAATGCCGTACCCATAGAAGGCTCGAAGGCGATTCGCTCCTTGTCTGTATCTAAACCGTGACGTTCGTCCCTCTCTGATGAAGACTCCATTTCCTCGTCTCCAAAATCTGCCTCTGCCTCATGTTGGTAGCCCCAGTCAATCCCCCATCATACCCTTCCTTCGCCCCGGAATGGATAGTCTCCAGCTCAGCCAAGTCATCTTCAGGCCGTGGCTTCTCATCACGCCTCGCGGAAAGGTAGAAGAAATCCCAAATGAAACTTCGTTCTAGCTTGCGCGGCTTTCCATCTGCGGTCCAGAAACGCTCCTCGCTGAGTTCTTGCGAGAGATGGCGTCTGAAATATCGATCTTGGGTCACCCACCAGGCTCGCCAGACGAACAAAATCAGAAGAGTGAGTGGAATCACGGTCGCCCAATAGTACCAAAAGTTCTCTCCAAAGCGGTTTACCTTGACTTGGTCGGTCATAGGGCCCGAGGAATCGTTGTCTTCTTCATCTGGGCCGAGCCAGTCAAACATGGACATGCCGAAGAGAGTTCCAAGAAATTCGCCGGGTAGAAAGATGGCGGTTATCACGGCGAGAGCTTTCATGGAGGAACTGTCGCGTGATGATGCTACGGCCATTCGGGCGTTCAGGATATTGTCTTCTTGGGCCATCTTACTGTAGATCTACTGCTTTTAGTTGGTGTTCTGTCTTTCGACTTTGTACCACTTACCATATCGATCTGAGCACGGCATCTGGCCTCCGACATGCGTCTATCCGTCTCAAGACCCATGCAAAGACGCAATAAACCATCAAGATACTGCCTGATCTCATGCCAATGGGGTCCCAAAGAATCACCATCCGTCACTTCATCGGGAAATCGAAGCCTAGGGAGATCTCTGGGAGGCAGAACTGGGCTCACTGCAGGAGGTCCCCCGAGAGGGTCGATTACCGTGGGACTCAACATACTGAGATCGTTGCCGAAGTTAGAATAGCTTCCCATTCGTTCATTCAACTCGTCTCCGGCCAGGATCAACACTTTGATGGCTCTCTCCATCCAACGAATAGTATCCAGCAGTTTAATGGTGTCCTTGAGAACTTCGTGTGCCCTTTTCATGAGTTTGGTCATGGTGCTTGGGCCCCAGGCAATTCTCTCGCCATCTTTTCCATTGCTGAATGTGCGACTGAGACGTCTCCCAGTCTCTGTAGCATCAAAGCCGGCAATGTTGCTGACATCGTATTCCAAATGAGCCACGTTGGAGTTGTTCTCGATAACAGCCTCTTCACACCGCATGAATTGCACTTGGAGAAGCACGACGGGCATGATGAGAGGGTGCGCCCAATGATTTCTGCATGACTCCAGACGATGATCATATTCGTCGAGGTCATCGAGGTTGTGTCGTCTTGGCTCCCATGACTGTCGGACAAGGATGGTCGCGGAGCGTTCGCGGACATCATATGTCATGGACAGAAAGTCACAGGGCGTCTTTGGCATCTCTGAGAATGCGAGAATAATACCTACATTATTAGGGAAAGTTATGTGTGGCATTGAAGGAACTTACTCAGCTGAGATTTGTCTTTTGACCAAAATCTAGATTCTGTGGTAGTTCGAGTTGAGTATTGCAGCGTGGCAGGATGAAGGTTCATGGCAGCCAGGTCACCAACCGTCATGCTGAGAATGTCTCGACCACCGTCGTAAATAGTTTTACGCTTGAAACAGATTCTGTGTTCAGTTAGCCAAGAGATCTTGTGTATCAACTGTTGAAACTTACACTCGGCGTATTCGGCCTTCCATGCCGGCTGATGGTGCTTCATCATCGTCTGGTTTTCGAAAACTGCCCTTCAGACAGTTAGTTCACCGCTCTCTGTTCAATGGATTGTACTGACTTCACGATCAAGCATATGCCCACGCCGAAAGGCTAGGTCAAAAAGAGCTGTTCCCGAGGCATCATCGCGAGTAAAGTGGTGGGTGATGTGGTCGTCATCATCCACCCAGGGATCTCGCTTTGTGGATGGAGCTCCAGGCTCCTCTGACCGCTTGTAGACAACATACTCGTCATATTCAATGTTAGACGGAGTATCTTTTGCAGTGATCAAAACTTGGTTAGAGCAGGTTTTCTGATCGTAGTTGAACAGGTCTAGGCCGTGGTGTACCAGCCCCATTAAGGC
The DNA here is from genome assembly GCF_000260195.1 of Fusarium odoratissimum NRRL 54006. Lineage (NCBI taxonomy): Eukaryota > Fungi > Ascomycota > Sordariomycetes > Hypocreales > Nectriaceae > Fusarium > Fusarium odoratissimum. The sequence goes on along the minus strand of NW_022158687.1, from coordinate 2,160,733 downwards.
GGTTTTGCGCCTCCTCCGGAGACCGAGAGCGTGATCCTGCGGAACTTGAGAAGAACGGCCACCCTAATGAATGGGGTGGAGAACTCTGGATTCATGAGAATCTGAAGTTGTTGAGACTGAGTTGATAGTGTTGGTGGGGAGTTACTGAATGCACTTCGTAAGCGAGAAGAATATAGCTGGTCTTTGGCCCCTGTGCAATGCACGCAATGTTATTAAGCGTCCAGCGGCGGATCAAGCTTGTTTATGAATTGTCGAATTGTCCTGAACGCTGACTGCCAAGACATCGCTCTTCAGCCCCCAAACAAGGGTGCCTTGCTCGTTGAGAGCCCGACTCTCCATGGAGGGTTTCGGGCAACGCATAACTCCGTCATGGGACCACTTCGAGGGCTGGGATAGATCCCCTCAGCCTCGCTGCATGTTTTCGTTTAAGTAGGAAACGGTTGATAGGCCAGTTGACCGGCTTCGGATCGGCGAATAAGACGGCGGTTGAGTCTCCGGGGCGGACCCGCACGGAGCGGATCGGAGGTGGCTTAGATCCGGGGGCAAGAGACAAAGCCGGATTGGTTCCTGTTTTGAGAGCCTGATATTAGCGAGCTGCCATTCTGGGTTTATCTCGGGCGTAAAGATTGAGGCGCAGGTTCGGATAGAGTGACATGCATCCAACATCACGGGACTCATTCTTCGCACTCGTAGCCATTTCCGGTAAGAAATCTTTCAGTCTTGCTGCCCAACATATCAGATGTTCACTTGTACGAACTCTGACTATTGGCGGTTTTAGCAATGACGGCTGTATGAAGCAATTATTGAATAGGTTGGTTGACAAACAATACGTCAGCACTCAGACAAGATGGCAAGAGGTAGAGTTACAAGGATATAGACTACGAGAAAGCTGGCATAGTAGATTCGGTTGTAAAGCTCTAGGTTATACGTATATAAAATCATAAGTGAATGGGTGCAAATAATCGGGGGTTTATTAATAGTCGTGTATCTGAAAAGTTGAGGGAAGTCAGACGAGTTGCAGGCATTTGATTAAGATATTGATGGGCTTCTCTATATATTCTGACAGTTGATGATTCGGCTTTACTGTTTTATATACTTCTTTCAGTGTTGAAGATTTGTGAACTGCCTTGGCTACTTCCATCACTTGCAGACTCATCCTCAACTTCACTCTCCTCGGTAATACTCCCAAGTCCCGTCCCAAGACTCCAAGAGTTCGCTTCATTACTATCCCTATTTTCATCCTTCCTCCCCACTTTCTTCCTGTTGTCGATCTTCTTTTCTTCCGTATTTCTTTCCCTGATCTTCCTCTCTTCTATTCTCTTCAGCTTTCGTTTAACGTCGTCAATGCTCTTCTTTGCCCTGTCGAGTTTGCCATCCATCGTGATACATTTATTGCAATCCGTCTGTATCCTCCGCGAAGTGGGTACATGAGGTTTCTTTATGACACAGTCATGATTTAACTTTCCGTCGCGGAAGTCTTTGGCTGTTTGGCATCGCTTCACGCAGATGCCCCAGCGCTCGTGGGCGCATTTAAAAACGACTCGACCGTAGACGCACATACTGATAATCTTTTTGGGCAAGAGTTTGGAGGTGGTGGTGGGGGACCCCTGATCTAGGAGAGGAAATTTGACAAAAATCGAGCATTTTATCGCTTTTATATCTGTATCGGAAGAGTGAATTGTTCTTATGTCCATCAAAGCTTGGTTTGTTGATTCATTGTGACAAGTGACATGCATGAACAAGCAATTCCAGAACAACACAACAGATCATGTGTGGCGGACCAGCTTTACTTAAATTCCTTTCAAAGCATTCAGTGATTTCATCTGATGTGAATATTACATGGACCAGGAAACGCAAATATATTAAAAGGTACTTAATTCGGCAAGCGTCCGTGAGTCCCCAGGGTTGTCATCACAAGTCTTGTGTTCAGTGCATGCACGCTTTGTTAAACGCTTTGATGTTGAGAAAACCATGTACATCCAGATGCTATTAACATCAACAAAAAAGATATGTAGGGCTCTTTCAGAAACCGGAAACTTTTTACTAAGCCTCATGCTTCTAACACGCCACTATCCAGTACTTCTCGAAAGTTCCTCGCCCAGGATATTTTACCATTTCTCTTCTCTCCAACATGTGGCACTTCAATGCTGACCCTTCTCAGAGTCTTTAGCAAGGAAGACTCCTCGTTGTCCGATATGACTACTCCTCCTGTAAGCAGACACTGCATATCCGTGGTCGAGTCCCCAAAATAAACCACCTTCCCATCCTTCTCGTTGATGATATGTTTCAAAGCTTTCTTCTTCTCACATACATTGGTCATTCTCCCCTCGAAAAACTCTGGTCCTTTTATTGTTCCGTCTGAGGCCGGCTCGTTGGCAATAACCTCAATTTTATGCGGTAAAAGAGCTCCTCTTAGAAAGGCCCGGGACCAATTGACCGATATGACACTCACATTCCAGCCTCTCTGTCTTGCGAGGGTTATAAGATCCGTAAATCCATCTCTGATCTTAATTCTGCCGGCCTCAACAGCGTCAGCACCAGCTTGCGACAACGTCTCAGCGTCTAGACCAGCAAAGATGCGTGAGTCAGCAATGCGTCGTAGAGATGTCTCTTCCACGTCTTTCATTCCTGATAGGAACTCTATCTCATGATCCACAGATGTTCGAGTAACCTCTGGTGATGGATGGTTGTCTTTGTAGTGTCTGTAATCGGCAACATAGGATTGCACCACTTGGTCCCAAGAAGTCTGGAGGTCATGGCCATATTTATTCCTCTGTATCTCGAGAGCTGAGCGAGCAAGCTCCCCGATAGAATCTTCTTGGGTGATTGTGCCGTCAAAGTCGAATACCAGATGCATCTTGGGACAGGTCGGATAGTAAATGTTGTCTCGAGCTTTGGTTATAAGCGGGGTTGTTCGGGTGATTAAGAGGAGAAGAGTGTATATGAATGCATACATCTAAGCAAAGCAGGTGATTCCAGCTCTTGGACAGCAGCTGATCCAGTCTTATAACAATCGGAAAGCGCCTCCGACCAGTTTAGAGTGCATTGGTTACTGCGGGGAAGTTATTACGTAGGTAGTTGTGATCTAGAACAATAGTGAGTGGATCATGATAACCAAGTGCGAGAGTAGCCCAGCCAAGAATTCTAGAGTCCAAGTTCGATCTCAGACCGGATAAAATAAAGATGGTTTCAGTTGACGAGCGAATCACAGCTTTCAAAGCATTTCGCTAGATGGTTGACTACAACTGGTAATCTATAAGACTAGAAGGGTATCGCCGCTCTAAAAACCCTACCCTGGATCCTTCGAACACCACATTAAATGATATCCTCCGTTCGTTATCCTTCAAGTGAAATCTTGCCCCTTTTTGTCCTCTTCTAAGAGGTCCGTCGATGCTGATACTAGGAGACGGGCAACACATCCTCCATCTCCGCATCGTCCTCGTCGTCATCAACAGGTTCAGCAGCAGCCTCCTGGGCCTCTGCGCCACCCTTGTCGCGGTAGGCATCGCTCAGGCAATACTGGTTGGCAAACCGGCCACTCTTGTTGAGAACAGCAATCTTCTCGAGCACCTGTCGAAGGTATTGTTCGGGCTGTTGAAGCTTTTGTCGCAAAGCCTTCACTGACCAATACTGATACTGGCGGAAACACTCGAAGATGAGATCCAGAAGCTGGTTCTCTGGAATACGAGCTGCCTTGAACACCTCGCCCTTCTTTGGCTTGGCTGTGGCAGCAATATTTTTCTGGGACGTTTGTTAACATAACCGAGAATGAAAGACTGTACGGGAACAAAACGTACGATGAAGCTGTCTCCAAATTCGGCTGCGCGGGTAGTTCCAGGGTTCACTACGGCCGAAGCTGCGTGTCGACTGATGATTTGGACCTTGGATTTGTTCGCCTCTGCATCCAGAATCTTCTGCTGAAGCACCCGCTCTTCCTCATCTTTGCCGTGGGGTTCAACACGAACATCATAGTGAATCTTGCCAAAGATCTTTGTCTTTTCTGGGATGCTGTGTTAGCACTTATTCGTGGCACGGCTATGCGAAAACAAGCTTACTCGGGACAGCTTTTCGATAGTATGGTTGATATCGGCTCCTACGGTCGTAGCTCGGACGTTCTGGTCCGTTGCTGTTGCCTTGTTTCTGCCTCAACAATGAGGCAGGGATGCCAGCATCAGCAGCCTCTTGTCGTGCCTTGCTTCGCGCCTTGAAACCGGGCAAATCCTCCTCGCTGAAAATGAAGTGGTTGCTAACGTTGTGTTCTTGGACCACTAGGTCATATTCGCGAGGCAGCACCTGATGCTCTGGGCAGTTGGCGGAGAGAAGCATGCGAAGTTTGGTCTATGCATGTCAGTATGGTGCCATGACGTCTTATCAGGTATGCATACGTCTAGGCTGCCATCCGGCTTTTGTTCATTCCATGTTCGCAGAGTGCCAATTTGAATCTCGTCGTCGTCGCCGAGTCGCTCCGTCAATTTAGACCAAGCTTCCCACATGTATCGAGGAACGCGCGCGAGGTAGAGTTGCTCGAAAGCGCCAGCGTTTTTTTCGTAGAATTCGAGGTCGCCGGCATCTTCATACAGATCTTCTTCGTCGACTTGCGCAGGAGAACCAGACGCCTCAGGATCGGGTTTGATGAAGGGCTCCTGCTTGATGAAGGAATCGGCCATGATGCTGATCGAAGTTGTGCAGGACGAGGAATACTTGGAGATGCAACAACTCGGGGGACCTTAGGTAGATGCTGGGCGAGAAATGTTTAGGATATGTAAGTTTATCCAAGGTTTAGGATTCCTCTGTATAGGGAAGAGGAACTTTGTATGCGCTTTGTTGATTCGCGCGCCCCAGGGAATGGCTATCAGCTCGTGAATGATGTCTTTGAGTGGAGACCCAGGCACGCTCATGGTGAGCCTTTCTCATGCTTAGTACAGTACCAAAATGCAGGTAGGTACACGGTATTGGTATAAGGGTGTGGAGCTCTGATTGGATCATGGGACAGAATCGCCTTTGTTAGTATGTATTTTATCCATCAGCTCGCACAGTAAAGCCTACAACTGAAAGCTGCCGTTAGTTACTCGTTGTGTGCATAGGAATAGCAGCCGCGAATGGAATTTAATCTAATGACAGGCACACTCCAATTAATAGTAAGTTCTATGTTCTTTGTGCCAGTGTCTTGCGGATCGGCCAGCCTACTTTCACGCTAATCCGATGAGGCAAAGCCTATATCCCCCAGCTGCCGACGGATTCCTCACCTATCACATCCCTGACAACTACGTCGTGGCTCAGACCCTACTTACCTTATACTACAAAGGGTTCCCTTGACATTCGAGTACCCTTTCAAGATCTCAACTCTCTCGGAACATCACACATTTACGATGCTGTCGCTTTCTTTATAGCAATGCTTGGCTGCCTTTCCAAGGGGCTCAACACTTAATCACTCTTCTTTCTTCCACTGTGCCGCCCACCTTACCTTATATAACCCTGCCTTAATCCGTCTTACTCCTCAACTGTACCACTGCTATTCAGGCGTCGCTACAATTATCACGGAACACTCCGCATATCTCCCCATATAAACACCATAACGATCGCATAAACTTACGAAACGCATGAACGAACTTTCGACACGTTACCCCGAGCTTCAAGATGCCACCCAAGTCTCTGTTGGAACTTGCCACTGCGGCATGCATCAAAAACATCCGCGAACTCGACAGTGTTGGCGACTATCTTCCTTATAAAGCCGTCCGCCTCCTTCTCCTCAAGATCGATAACGCGAAACAACTACGAACTATCGAACTGAACTCGCCTCAAATCCAGGGCGAGACAGGTGAGGTATGGCTGAAGCTTATCAAGCATGAGTTTCCTATGGAAGTCAAGCAAAAGGCATATAAACCACCAAACCCAACTAAATGGTATCGCGTCTATGAGAAATACAAATCAGATCACCAGAAGGCCCTCTTGGAAAGTGAGGCGAAGCTTAAGAATGCTCTCATGGGACTCAAGGAGGACAAGGAGAAGAACACCAGCAAGATTGTCGATGACAGAAGACTTCTGCCCCGAGGAGGCAGAGTCGGTCCAAAGAAGGCTTGGGGATTTGGTGCGCGAGACCCCAATGGCAGCACGCTCGCTTTCAACAGGGGAAGCCGTACCAAGACTCACAATGGTGCAAGCGTCATGCGCAAAGTACGACGAGAGACGAAGGAGATTGCCAGTATCCACGGCGCATTGTCAAGGCCAACACAAGCATCAAATGCTATCACAAAACTCCGCAAGGCGCCTGCAGCTATGGTGAACGACTATCAGAGAGCCGCCAAGCCAGCAATCCGACCTCCGCCCCCTCCTCCACCGAAGCCAACAGTCTCTGATGTAGTTGAAACCCATGAGGCACGGGCGCAATACATCTCGGACTCTGATTCTGACGATGGGGATGATCTGTTTGACGATGAACAGCCGGTACCCCGTCGAAAGGCTTCGTCTCAGGTATCTTTGTCTCCTCTGAAGAAGCCTGCTGCTGGCCACAGCGACTCTACAAGCAAGGTCAAACGCACTGGTCTTCTATCCAACAGCTATAAAGGTCCTAAGCCTCAAACTACAACATCTTCACGGCCCAGAGTGACCCCTTCAGCTGGAAAGTCGCTATCTCCTACCCCTCAACAGAAACAAACATCTCTTTCTCCCGAGCCAGCCGAACAGTCTTCACCTACACGTCTCACAAATACGCGACCTAATCTGGGCATCGGACCACGCAAGCGCAAGGCTACGGATGTCTTCATGAAGCCTAAGAAAAGAGCTTGAGATCTAAACAAACAATTCTTTTATATATATATATGTTTGACACGGTTTGTCGGGAGGGTTATTTGAGGGGCAATTTCCAACCCCATTGCATTACAGGAGTACAGTGTATGACGAGCCATAGCAAGGGAACCAAACGGCGATAAGCGAGTGGCAACAATGATAACGGACTAATAGTCCATAAATCGTGTAATTAGATTAAGAATGGAATGGAATAACGAGGTTGGCGCATATACCAATTTGTGATGTGTATGATAGCAATAAGACGGCAAGCGAAATATGAGCATAGCCAGGCTTATTAAAACGGGATGCTTCAATGAGAATAACTTTATCGTATCTTTTGGTATTATCACCGTGTCTCCTGAAAGTGTTTGATACTAGCAGCAGTGTTCGCGCATGACTGCTCCAGCTGACTCGACATCATGATCCCGTGGGTCCAACAGCTCTTGTACTGTGCTCAGTCATTCCACCTAGTATAATCATCCCTCGTCATCCTCGGTTGTCGAGCGGCGAACTCGTTAAGTCGGGATGAGGTCCACTATGTTCGCTCAAATATTCGTTCGATGTATTTATGCCATCCATCGTCCTCCTCTAAGGGCGAGAACGAGATGGAGAGTGTCACCGGCGGAGAGGTTGTATTCGGCAGCGGTCTTGTCGTCGGTCCTAGACAGGGTGCGTTAGTATACTGAAAGACATGCTGTTCGTTCAAGAGTTCGTATGGGAACGTACATTTGCTTGCCGCCATGGATAAGTCGCTGTTGAACGGGCGGGATACCCTCCTTCTCCTCGACCTTTTCCTTGATCTGGGAGACCTGCAAGCGGTCAGCTGAGATCTCTCCACTTCTATTGTCTGCCGCCTTTCGAGATTTACCTTGTAGTCCGACTCAATATCCAGCTCGATCTCCTTGCCGGTCAATGTGCGGACCCTAGTTGTCGCAGTGTTAGTTTGCTCCCATGTTTGCCAGCATGACGTCGAAATTCCGGCATGTGACGTACTTGATCAACATTTTGGCGGCTGTAGTGAAGAACCGGGGTGTTGTGTTCTCGAGAGCTTTTACAAGAGTTTGCAAAGAGCAAAGAAAAGAGCGTCGTGTAGGTTTCAAGTATGCGAGGCTGATGTGAAGGTCAAAGCATTGGCGGCTGTTGGGCTGACTGAGCTAGATTGATTCATGGTGGGGTTATGGGCTAACACTGACGGAGGGGGAGGGGCGACCCTTGCAGTGACTGGAGCTGTTGCCTACCTCGACGATATGCCTACCTAGTACCTATTGTGAGTTCTGCAGCTCATGATGGTTAGAGGCTTTAGCGAATACGATCTTGCTAAGATTGAAGATCCAATACTTACCTATTTGCTCATGTCTATGTGTCAAGAGCCGAGATTGAAGACTCAACTACTGTTTCGCGTCGTTTGCACCCGTAGTGGTTCACTCTTGTCGTTCTTGAATTGAGGCCAAATTTTATGAAATCGTTTGCAGCAGAGCAGAATTGGTAGTTTGGCTTTTTCTACCTCATTATTCCTAATAGTACAACCCTTTCGGTAGACATACAGTGGAGAGTTCATTAAATCCATAAGCACCTCTCCTCGTTCACGGCTCGTCCGTCCATATCATCCGATCAGTTCTTGTCATTGCTGTCGAAGACATTGAGGCCCAGGCCCTCAGAGTCAAGCATGAGTCTGTTCTTAGAGCCAGCTTCTTGGAGCTGAGCAGCAATCTGCCGAGCGTTCTCGATCTTCTTGAGCTCAACGTAGGCCTTGTTCTTCTTGATGGCCTCACCAATCAGTTCAGCAGAGCGAGCCTCACCCTGCGCCTTGACAACCATGGCCTGCTTTTCCTGTCGAGCCTTGTCGACGATGAAAGCAGCTCGTTGCGCCTCTTGCTGGGCAACCTGCTTAGCCTCGACGGCAGCTGTGAATTCGGGAGAGAAGGCAAGGTGCTGCGGGATGTCAGTCAAATGCTCTTGTTCAAGTATGCGATTATTTGCTTACAGTTAGAGATACGTCGTCGAGGAGAATGTTGAATCGAGCAGCTCGTCGAGCAAGGTTCTCTCGAACCAGTCTGGCAACGTTCTCTCGCTGCGTGATGAGCTGGCTAGCGTTGAATTGGGCAACAACACTCTTGAGAACCTCATTGACAATAGACGGCAACACGCGCTCGTCGTAGTCGGTGCCTAGTGTACGGTAGATCTGGGGCAGAGCATCAATCTGTGGGCGAGAGAGCACACGGCAGGTGATGTTGACCATCTGCAGATCCTTGGTTCCGGTCAAAGACGCAACATTGCGTGGCTTTGCTCGGACATCGTACACAATTGGTGTCTCAAACCAAGGGATGTTGATGTGCGTTCCTGTTTGCCCAAGTAAGTGTCTGGGCCGAATCCTCCGAAGTTCGTTTTCTCGCACCTTCATTGTAAATCTCCTTGCTCACACCAGTTAGCCTCTGGTACTTGATGGCTCTGTGACCACCATCGACGTTGAATAGGGAGTTTGACAGGAATAGAGCACCACCAGCGAGTAGCAGACCGCCGAAGAGGGCACCACCGGCTGCTCGAGGCATCTGAGGGCCACCTCCAACACCACCACGGGCCTGCTGCATCTGTCGAAGGCGGCGCATAGCTTCCTCCTGCCAGTTGTTGTTCGACATTGTAAACGTTTATTTTCGGAGCGAGCGTGGACGAATCGAACCGATGTGATATGTCGACCGACTTTGGTGGTGATGGTTTTAGGCGTCCGTGTAGTCGTCAATGATGGCCATGAAGCTACTCGATTGAAGCTGTCGGCTAATGTGGGTCCCCGTTTTTTGCCCGGCCTTTCCCTTTCTAGAACAACATCCATTTGCTTCTGTTCTGGCCTTAGTGGTCTAAATCAGAGTGTATCAGAATAGCAATAGACAAGTGGGCAGCAAAATGGTTGTCGATAATAGAATGTTATTTATTCATGCACTATGTCTGGCTAGGTACTCTATGTAATCATTTTCATCTGGTTTATTTTAAAGTGCATTGCACCACTCAGTCTGTCGCTACCTACATCGTACTTAGCTTAGGTACCTATGTTGATTGGAAATTGTGGCCTACCCTGAATCATAGTAAGAGTATGCGACCGCAAACAACTTCATCAGCATCCATCCATTATATGACATGCTTAATGAGAATTGATCTTTGATATCTTATTCAAGATTCATAATACTAGTGTAGCAGTACATCAACTGGGCCAAAGGCGTAGTCAGCATATTAATAAAGCTTCTTTAAAACATGATTTAATATAAGCAATTACTTACTATGCCAAATACTCATGAATAATATGTTTTTTGAGTTATTTCTTAGATTTAACACAAGTTTAGGATACAATGGCTTATGCTTCGTTTTTATTTTGTTATATAAACTACCCAGCAGTTAGACCAAGAGATCTCTTCTTGACCAAGGCTAATATATCGTTATCTCGTAAAACCAATCTCATACACTTTCAATGTTGACCTAACTTAATGAGTAACACTGCGTTTTTAGTTTCGAGCTGTATAATTAACTTGTGTTTAGTCCTATCGATATTTTTATTCCTGTTCAAATAATCTTCATACAAAAGAAAACCTTTATTCCGTCAAGTAGGATCCGAACACCATGTTCTGTACTATTTACAATGGTATCTGTAAGCACATAGCATGATATATCCAAACCCCATTCGCCAAGCACATGCAAACTAACCTAACCACCCGCCATTACGCGTGAAATCATCACGCATCCAAACATCGTCTCTCATACTTAGTTATTGTGTCCCTTCCTATATCCAATCCCAAAAAATAAATCTTCATCTATGTATGAAAAGTGTCGAGCGAGTGCGAGTTGACAAAGGAGAATCTTCAATATTTAACAGATCACTCACAGAGAGCAATCTTGATGGTCTCAGTACCAGCCTTGGGCTTCTGAGCATAACCGCTGAGCATTCGGAAGCCGGATTTGCAGTTTCGGCCCTCCTCGAACACGGCAGCAACGCCATCCAGACACTTGCCAGCCTCCTCCATGGCAGTTCCAGTAGTAGTAGTATCGGCGAGTCGGAGCTCACCAGCAACCTTCTCCATCTCACAGCGAAGGAGCCATCGCTCCCAGTTCCAGCCGCCAGCAATGCTGCAAGCGCTAGCAATATCATCACTGCTTCCCATAACCATGGCGTCCATCTGGCAGGTCTTGACATCCTGGCCATTAGGGCTATCCTTCAAAGGAGGGGTAGGAGGCTTGAACATGTTTCGCCTGGCACCCATGGGTAGACACATCCAGATGCGGCGAGTGTCTTGGAAGCCGGCACGGGCCAGGCGACCAAGCCAAAGCTTGGTAGGGTTAGGGTCGTAACCAAGAGTCTTGAGGGCAAAGCCGAACTCAACGCTCTTTGCCAGTCCAACGGGACCAGCGTTGATGATGTCTGAATCCAAGAGTGAGAAGTCAAGATAGCCACCAGGCTTGAGAACGCGCATGCACTCCTTGAGACAGGTGTCCCACTCGTCTTCCCCGTTCTCACCAAAAAGCTTGAGGATGCTGTGAAGCTCCCGGGCAGAAATGAGATCGAATTGGTTGTCTGAGAAAGGGAGGCGAGAAAACTTCTCAACAGCAACTTGTCGATGGTTGGGGGGACCACGGACATTGCAGTTGGAAAGTTGACGAATGGACTTGGTGGTGACAGTGTAGACCTTAGTGTTAGGGAACTGGAGCGCGCAGTGCCACGCCCAGTCGCAGGTAGTCTGCCCGCCCAAGTCAAGGACTCTAGCACGCTCACGAGTAGTGCCGCCATGTCCAGGGGCTGCGCGAGAAAGACGAGCAAATCGTTTGGTCACTGGAGCAGAGATGAGGCGACCGCCGTTAAGCATCTTCATGGCGGCAACATGCCACGCAGCAACGGTCATCTGGTTCATGGCCTCAACTTCCTTCTCTCGGCGGAGCTTCTCAGGGTCGTCAATGATGTTATCATCGCCACGAGCAACATTGGCGCTGAGTCTCTTCTTGGCGGACTGGGGAACGACGCTGAGCTGGTACTTGCCGAGAAGCTGGTTGCGGTGAGACTCCTTAAGGGAAACGCGCTGAGCCTGGATAGCCTCAAATCGAGCAAGCTGGTGGACAAACACATCCTGGCGCTGGATGCGGATGATATAGTCTTGGAATGCCCGATAGTAGGCAGATTCGCGGCGGACGAGCATGGAAGGCAGACGCTTGGGGTGATCAGAAGTTGAGACAAGGTTAGAGAAACGAACGCTCTTCTTGACAGGAACAATGGAAGTTTCGGGCTGAACCTTGAGAGGAGGAAGTTCAGTTTGAATTTGAGGAGCTTCAATTTCCTCCTCAGCCTCCTCAGTGATAGTGTTGAGCCCACCATCGTCCTCGGTTGACTCATCTTGTACACCACGAAGGTAAGATCGTTGGGCCATGAGCCAAAGCTCAGTGCGATCAAAATGGGAGAGAGCCTCCTTTTGTTGCTTGCGAGCATACTCAGGATCGTAGTCGATCACAATCTCGGTGGGAGCATCCTCAGCCTGAGGTGAAGCTGGGGCATTGGCGGACTCGACAGTAGAGGGAGCAGTCTTGTGCTCAAAAACGGGTCGAGCAGTGGGCATGTCGTCCGAGAAGTCATCCTCCTCCTTGAGCTCAACGACTTGCTCAACGATGGGCCCAGTGGGGGCGGGTGTAAACCTAACACTACGATAAAAGTCCTCGACGAGTTCCTTACGCTTAGGGACAGGGGGAACCGAAGCATCCATGTTCCAGGGACATCGGTAGAACTGTTCAGCGGTGGTGGACGTAGGTGGCGGCATGTCCTCGGGGGACTTGGAGGGCATGTGCCATGTGTTTCGGCTTCGGGGAGATAGACCGGAGAAGAAGCCACCTGGAGATGGAATATCAAGCTTTGTCAAGTCTGCAAGAGACTGACGGTTAGGGTTGGGAGAGAAGGCCCTGTTGATAGCTGGCTGCGACTGGAAGCTGGTGATGAGTCGCAGTGGTTGTTGTCGCATCTCAACAGTTGGTTGGACAGAATGTTGTTCAGGTACCTCAAGAACTTGGGATGGCTGTTCATGAAGGTTCTCCTCGCCACTAGCAAGGGCGTGGAGGGTAGCAAGAGCGCCGGGTTGTAGTTGAACGCCAGCCCAAGCATCTTCGGTGTTTGAATCCTCATTACCGATTATGGGTGTGGGCGGGGCGCTCATAGCCGCGAGCTGCTCAGAAGTCAAACTCCCATCCAAGGATGGGGGAGCTGACATGGTTGGTGTCTCTGCTGCATGTTGCTCATGCATGAACTCCATCTGAGCAGGTGACATGGTCAGTTTGACAGAAGGGGTCAGAGGGACTGGAGAAGTCATCGACTTCTTCATGTTGTCCACAGCAGACCACGTCTCAACAGAGTTATCTCGTGTTGCTGGAATGACAAGCGGAGTTGGTTGCTTGGTCGGGACCTGCCTCGACCTAGCAGACGCTTTTCGCTTAAGCATATCCTCTTCATCATCAGTCACATCGTAGAGATCCTCAAACTCCGTGGCCTCGGTGGCGACACTATGGCGATTCCAGGGGTTGCTGGAGGTGGTTGGTGAAGTGTCGGCGGCCGAGTCGGTTGAAGGTGATGATGGGAGAATAGGAGCAGAAAGATAGTTCATTCCTCTTGGTGTAGGGAAGTGGTCGCTCATCGGTGTTAACCATGCCTCAATCTTGAGTTGGGCATTGCCAGCGCGTCTCGTCCTGCGACCTCCATTTTGAACCATACCATCATCGCTATCCTCCTCAATTATAGGATTAAGTCTCCCCCTGTGCTTCCGGGCCAGCGAAGAGTCCAGGGGGTAGTATCGGTTTTGTGTATCAGCCATGTTGCGTATCTGTCAGTTATTCCCGATACCTGACTCCTGCCCGGGGGCTCAACGCAACAAGAAGGCTATGTATTAGTCGTTATAGTAAGATTTGGTCGACGACCGGCGTCAGTATTAAGTGTGTGAAAACGACAGGATGCCTCGATCAACGAAGCCTCTATGCAGATCTGCGAAGTGACACAGCACGGAAGGCTGAAGACGGAAAGAAGAGAATGCGGAAGAAGGGGGCCAGACTCCTGGCCGGGGGATTGTCATAGTCTTAAAGCCCGAGGACTGGTCCAGAATCACCAATGCTTGCTGGAGCGGCTATCCGAAGTGTGGGCTTAGAATGAGTTGGGCGGCACGCACTTGCAGTAGCACATCCCAACTCCACGTCTAGGTGGGCCGATACGTCGACAGACATGGTAGCGTGCCGCTCATGAAGCGTGGTGGAGGCGGGGCCTGAGAGCGCCAATATCCTGCTGAAGAACCTGACTGGCACACAAGGCTGCGAGAGCTAAGTGAAGTTTGTTGGCGGTAGACAAGACGAGAAGAGGTTGCATCAAGGTAGCATCCATTGCCGGCCACTAGGTCGGTTGATCCCCGCTATCGAACAACTAATATATCCAAATAGCCAATAGGAAGCATAATCGTGGATTTCTATTTTTGGCTGACAGCGATTGACAGGGGTAGAACCTGTTGCGCGCGCGAAAGTTGTGATGACAGTTACAGGCGTGAGAGACTATTGGTCCATTATTACCGCTGTAGGGCCAATTAGCCGTAAAGTTGTTTCTTCGGCGGCTAACTACCTCTTGGCCTGCGTCTCTCGGGTTGCTTAAATGCAGAAACATTTTGTGATAGCACTGCCCGAGCGCATGGACTAAGAGGCCATGAGGTCGCTCGATTGATACAAGTCATGCAACAGAGCTGGCCGAAAGGAGCGATTTCCGAACAACTCGGATGTCATTGAATGAGCGTAGCCTCGTTTGGACAGATCACTGGCCGTAGATAGTTCAAGATGAAATGAGGATGGCCAGCTTGGCAGGCCATGGTTTGATCGATCAAACGTTGCGAGATGAGGCAACCGCCGAGATATGAGGTGATTGTTTGATATTTTGCGATCCAAAAGCCCTCACAATATTGAACAAGTAACTTATGGGAATGATACAAGTGGCGTATGTCATAGTCGACTTCACGACGATCTCCAGGAGGCTCATGATGTTGGTTCGGTAAGCATCCGTTCCCTCTTGGTTGTGGGGGCCGAGATGCCGTCGGTAGCAAGCGCGCATATAGTTTCGATGCAACCCTATCGACATTATCACCAACGCGTAATACTCCTGTGTTACATCGCGTTGCATGGATGAGTCTTGTATTGTGGTTTACTTGTGGATAGGTAGACCGTCAAGATTGCATGTGCTGCCTCAGGCCCCAACCATGCCCCGCCGCAGATAGGTTATGTGAGCCAGGTCCTGTACTTGGCCTTACCTCACTCACCTTACTCACCTCGGCCGGCTCACCTTGGCTCACCTTGGGACAAGGCCCAAGTGCCCCTCCATGAAATTTACCCCGCCATAGGTTAAGCAAGATCAATCTAGCACGAGCAGAGAAACGCGTATCGCTTCCATACATCCATAACCTTTTTTTTTTTGCTTCAAGCTCTTTGTATACACTTACTATTATAGCATACAGCTTGAGATCTCTATGGCTGACGTTGAGCAACCTGAGGGCGAGCCCCAGGGTCGTATTGTCAAGTATTGTGGCGGTATGTTCTTTTATAACGACTTTTGGTTGATTATGATGCAGCGCAAGAACCGATGGCTGACACAACATTGCTCACAGTTTGCACTCTGCCCCCCGAGGTAAGAATCTTCCTTTACGAATCCACGCATCGTCGAGAGAGTTCCATAAACTGATTAATCGGCCAAGTAGTACTGCGAGTATGGCGGAACCGTTAAGAAGTGCCAGGAATGGCTAGAAAAGAACGAACCAGAGCTTTACAACAGGATCTGGTCCGCAGGTACGAAGTCCAAAATACCCCGGACGTGGATACGCGTTGACACTGAGCCGTATAGAGGCCCTCGAGGCTGCTACCGCATCACTATCCGTCGAGGCCCAGAAACGAGCCGCAAAGGACGCACAGAAGAAGACCGCTAAGGCTGAAGCCGCTGAGGCAAAACACGCCGATCTGTTAGCCAAGAGTGTTGTCACTATCAAGCGCATTGAGCGAAACAAGAAGAAGTTTGTCACGGCCGTGATAGGACTCGAATCGTTTGACTTGGAACTCAAGAAGGTGTGTTTCCTAGCTCAGCAGATGATCACCCCATACTGAACATACCATAGGTCGCCAAAGATCTTGGCAAGAAGTTTGCTACAGGCTCTTCAGTGACTAAGCTCCCCGGTGGCGGAGAAGAAATTGTTGTGCAGGGTGATGTTAGCGTTGAGTTGGAAGAGTTCCTGCTTGAGAAGTACAAGCAGATCCCCGAGGATCATATTGAACTTGTCGAAGACAAGAAGAAGAAGAAGGGCGGCTCATAAGTTTGGGAGATACCAAAAGGCATTCATGATTGAAAATTCCAGAGTGTATTTTTGAAAACACTCGCGCTCCTGTGTTTCTCATGGGCATATACAGTTTCAAAAGAATATCATAAAGTAACATGGAGCATTCCAGTGCACCTCCATGCGCCTCGATCCTGAACTCCTATCCCATGATCCTATAATATGTATCGAGACAAACAATATACCAATTACGACCCAGTGTCATCTTTCATCAATATTCGTTCTATGCTCGTTTTCGCAAAGTTCGTCCTGTACCTGTGCTTGCAGTTGAAGGGTTGCTCTTCGCTGTGGTTTTGCGAACTGCACCTGTCGTCCCCTTACGCGATGCTGTCCCCCTTTTGACCGGAGCACTCTTGGCTGCGGGCCCCTTCCTTATCACGGTTCCATTGCTCGACTCACTGGACTCGCTGTTGGCAATAGATCTACGCGTTGTTCGTGTACCTGGTCGAGAAGTAGGCGCTCTTGAAGTAGTACTTGTTGCTGGTACTGCTTTCTTATTTCTGGTGGCAGCAGTGCTGTTGGTCGACATTGAGCTTGCGGTAGAGTTTGTCGTCATCTTGCGTCCAGCGCCAGCGCCAGCTCGCGTCGCCTTTGCCTTCTCCACCATGCTCGACAGCATACCAGAAGCTGTAGCCGGGCGCTTCAGTGGTGAAGCTGGTCGTGCAATACCAGACTTAGTAGGCGATGGAGGCCGATTTGCCATTCGCGAGTTGGAGGATGTTGGCGACAAAATTTGTCCTGATCGGGCATGTGACACGTCCGTGGTTGTTGCAGCTCGAGCCCTCTTCTTAGCAGTCTCGGTATGCTCGACCTCGTTTTCTTTGTCTCCTGAGATTGCATCACTGGATCCTTATTAGTTTACGAATTCAAGGTTTCATATTACGCATACCTCATGCGCTTCTTTGTGCGTGGCGCGGGCTTCAAATTATTTGCGGCCGATTGAATCTGCTTTGGTGGGCTTGCTGCCCATGTTGCTGTCTGTTTTCGTATAGCGGCCGATTTCGCGGCTTGTTGTTGCTCCTGATCCATGAATTTCTGTAGCAAGTCTCCCATCTTGATGTTTCTCATTGACATGGGGACGCGGTTGAGTCGCATTTCGATACGGGAGCGAACTGTTGTTGCCATGTAATTATATTGGGCTCTTAATCGACGAGCGCGTTCTGTTACTACGAGATCGTCAGCGGTGTACTTCGTGACAGATCAACAACCACATACTCTCGAGCTGCATGTTATCGATCATAGCCTGTTTTTGTTGCATCGTGATAGCACCAGGCGTTCGCTTTCTGATGGGGCTTCGTGGTTGCGCCGAAGGGCTCCCACTGTGCAGAGGAACATGTTTAACCATGGTCTTCTTGAGAGGGGACTCAGCAAGCTGCTTTTTTGAATTTACTGGAGCCATCGTCATTGTCAGCGCTGAATGTGTTTATAGACAAGTGCTAAAAAGTGCTGAAAATGTATCTGAAGTTGTAGTGGTCTACCCCAAGCGCGTTGGTTAGAGGTGGAGCTGGCGGGAAGTAAACAAAGTGTGTGGGTCTCTATCATTAGGTAAGCCAACTAGCTGCTCTGGCGCAAGCAATTGGTAGCGGTGGAAAGAGGGTATAGGTACACGTTCGTGCGCAGTGATCCCCGCAGTAACCAAGTAGCACTACTTCGCATCATCGAGCTGCACGCCAGGCTGAACTGCGTTACGACACTGGGAGCTTGACCTTCTCACCATCAACCAAGCTCAACACCAATATCAAACACTTTCTCCACGTACACACTTGCCACAAACTTCTATAGCTGCATACGATATTTGCACAGCTGTTGAACAACAACAACAACAACACCCAATATGGTTCTTGAGGCGGTTATGGTTGTCGTAGACAACAGCGAGAGCAGCAGAAATGGCGACTATCAACCTACTCGATTCGAATCGCAAGTCGACGCTGTCAACATCACCTTTCAGACCATCACACAAGGAAACCCTGAATCATCCGTTGGGTTGATGAGCATGGGAGGCAAAGGACCTGAAGTGCTGGTGACTCTCACCACTGAGCAGGGCAAGATCCTCGAGGGCCTTCACAGGACGAAGAAGAAGATTGGGGGCTCATCCCATCTGAAGACGGGTATCCAGGTAGCTACCGTAAGTCTTGAAAACGGCTGAATATAGCAGTATCATGTACTGACCTCTCTTTAGCTTGCCTTGAAGCATCGCCAGAACCGATCCCAGCGTCAACGAATAATAGTCTTTGTCTGCTCCCCCGTTGAGGAATCAGAGAAAGAGCTTACCACGCTCGCAAAGAAGATGAAGAAAGCCAATATTTCGGTCGACTTTGTCCTGTTCGGCGATCTCGATGACGACAGCACTAAGAACAAGCTGCAACTCTTTATTGACACCGTCAAGACCAACGAAGGCTGCCACTTGGTCGTCATTCCTCCTAGCAGCAAGCTTCTTAGCGACCAACTCATTTCGACCCCCATCCTCCTCGGAGAGAACGCAGGCGGATCTGGCGGAGCTGGAGGCGCAGGCGGTAGCAATGATGAATTCGAGTTCGGTTTCGACCCTGCAATGGAACCCGAGCTCGCACTCGCACTACGCATGAGTATGGAAGAAGAAAAGGCTCGACAGGAGAAGGCAGCTCGTGAGGAAGAAGAAGCTGCAAAGAAGGCCTCACTGGGCGACGTCAAGGAGGAAGATGAGAACCAGGGATCGAGCAGCAAGGACCAAGATAAGGGCGGAAAGAAAGGCGACGGAGACAAGATGGACACTTCATAGTAGATTACGGTCCAGCTCTGTCAACATTGCAGCAAATGTATAATAGACACAGGCTAGGGGGGTTTAGACGACAAGATTAAAGCCATTACGATACATGCTGATTCCGATTACTCCGCAAATCTATCCAATACCCGTCTATCGATTATTGATCTCCCGGATGTACGAAAGCAGTTTCCGGTCAAAAATATCACACCGAATAGGCATTTCAAGAGAATAGAAGGGGTTCTTCATGACGTAGTCTGCATAGAGGTCATAGATCCTGCGGATAGTGACATCGACATTTGCTTGTGTTGTATCGGTGAAGAGGAGGAACTTTGTCCCTGTCATTGTGTTGAAGCACTGCATGCGGAAGTTTTCCGTCTCAAGAACCTCTAAGCCTGATGATGGCTCAGGTCTGTTTCCTGGCGGTGTTGCGCCTGGTAGGTTCTTGACAGGATTGAGACGAGATGTAATGGCGTGAACACTGGAGATTGATGTGAGTTCTGACATGCCCGCGAAGAGATTTGGGCAGCTTTTGAAGACTGAAGGGGTACCTACCCGTGAAATGTTCCTGCGAGAACTAGATAATCATTTGTGCTGATTTGTTGAAGGCCTTCGTGGAAGTTTTTGTTGTAAACTAAACCTCCGGCCTTGTTGATGACGATGAGAGCAAAGACAGTCCTGACTCATTAGCACATATCTTCATCATAGTTTAGTGTTCGGCCTCACATGATTCCTTTTGTGCGTGTATGATCGGTCTCTGTCTGGTTATGAATAGTCTGTTTAGCTTGCCCTGAAGCTCACTAAACCATCTATATCAAATGGGAGACCATGAACAAGGGTGAGAGATGAGGGAGAGATGAGCTGTGAATGAGAGAGTTAGTGTCAGTCGCGGTTGTTCAGGAAACCCTTACAGTCTATAGCGATTATTCTCATGAATTTCGTCGATTATACGGGCCCATCGAGCTTCCTATCTCGTTGTTCGTTCTTAGAGGTTGACAGATTGACAAGCTGCTCTCAGCGGGACCGCCACGCGACTCCATCACCAAAAGCAAGTACCTCTGCTTAGGGAGGTGCCTGGCCTAAAAGAGAGCCCCACTAATTAAGCTGGGGTACGTACATTGCATTGTCTTGTTCTTCCTTTCAGCCTCCGATCTCTGAATTCTTCCAGGCTCGTCTTTCAACTTTCAATAATTCACACCCGACTTCTCTGAATCCGAATCTCCCTCATTCGCCAACTTTCCTCCAACATCCGCGCATAGAGTACAGACACGGAAATACTGCGCGATCGAAAAATCAGCTTCAGCGCATTCTATACAACTACTCTCACAATGGAGGATGAACAACAAATCCCAGCTGCTGCTGCGCCTAGGAAGGTTAATCACCCTCGCACCTCTCGACCCAAGCCCGCAGCTCCTGGTAATGAGGAAGCTTCCGCAGTTCTGAACCTTGGCGAGTTCCAAGATGTCGACACCTTGACGCTCTCCGAAGCTGCGCTGGTTCTGAATGCCCTCCACGCGAAACGAAAGAACGATCGTAGGAACGTTAACAATACCGAGTAAATAACCCCCGTGGCCGTTAGATCGCGGGCGGTAGGGCTGACTCTTGCTAGGATGCTGAACTCGACATTGACCTACCTCGATAACTTTGCGCGGTTCACTCAAAAGGAGAACGTAGAGGCTGTGGAACGCCTTCTTAGCGCACATAAGAACCTCGCCAAGTTTGAGCGCGCACAGCTGGGTACGATTTCCAGGCTTTACTAAAGGATTTTACATTTCTTGAAAATACTAATAGGCTGTCTTTAGGTTCTCTGTGCTGTGAGGGAGCCGACGAGGCCAAGACACTCATCCCTTCATTGGCCGACAAGATTTCGGATCAGGACCTTCAGGATCTCCTCGATGAGATCTCTAAGCTCCAGAATCGGTGAAGGGCCTACCTAGCAACAAGATCTGACTTGAAATTTCGGTCCAAGAACGGCGTAATTTTTACAGATTGGTTATCACGTATCTATTTTTGACACCAAGAATGACAGGGAGACTTTGGAGGTGGGAGATAAAACCCTCGAGGACGACGAATTACCTATCTTGCATTTGAGGCGCATAGCGGGGAAAAGGGACACCGCATATTGTATTCAGGGGACGCAGAGTGATTCCCTTGCAATTTTCCAGGTTTGATATCAAGATGGCATATTCCTTACCTGGGCAGAACTTGGGACACTTTGTTCTTGCACTACTGATGTTTTATGACAAAAGACTAATAAATCGATTCGCTTCAATCTCGGTGAGTAGAGCTCTCTGGCACTGTGAGTTTGCCTGTGAACTTGGTGCTGGCTTCATTTGTGATGTGGAAGCCTCTGATACGCCAGAGAGTCACGGGTGCCATTGCGAATTTCCCAGGGACATGCTCCATGCACTCTATTGATATTATTGATAAGTGCCATAGAGTAATAGTGTGCTAGAACTGCGTATGATTGTTACAAAGATCACTTGCCTGACCTGGTCAACAAATTGATATATAAGGAGTCAAACTACAGCTCAGACAACTACCGCATCAATCGACTTGAGGAAATCCCGAGCATTTCCGCCAGCACTACGATCCTGCTCCGCAACATGCCTCGAGAAAGCATCTCCCGTCTTAATCACAAATTCCGGGATCTTAACATTGCCCTTTGTCCACACATATCCCTTGCCTCCATCAGCAGTCCTCTCGAAGCCACGCAGGGCTTTGGGCTTGTAGCTCGGAACTTTGCTCATGCGATACTTGACGCACGGATGGATCATCTCATGTGTATCACCTATCTCGCGACCCTTGTCGTCCTTGGTATAGTTGCCAGGGACTCTGTCGACGGAGCCTCCAGCGATCATGGTGCCGGTGAAGCTGTCGACAATAGGCCCGGTTGCCCAGCCGCTGACTGTCTCTTCTGGGATCTTACGAACGTCTGCTTTCTTGATACCTGTGCGGTCCAAGGAGGCTGCGATGCGGCTAGACAATGGCCCAGGGCCGTAGTCCTTCTCATCTCCGTTTTGAATATTAGTTAGGAGTGGCTTGAGGAGGTTGTAGCGGTCTTGGACTGCTGATTTGCCAAGGTCGCCCAAGCTACCGTCTTCGACGAACTGCAAATAAGGAGCGACTTGCTCACACATCCAGGCGAATGAGATCAGTGCGATTTCTATGCTTGTCAGTGCACACCCAGCAGCTCAAAGATGCAAGAACTTACGCTCGAGATCACTCTTCTTCTCAGTAAGGAGGTCATCATTCCCGCCGCCAATGTTGATGTGCACGCCTGGGAACCATACTTGCAATAGTTCTGATTTATTGCCCTGCAGATGTTCATACATCTCGCCATCAACTACAGCACCCCATGCATCTTCTAGCTGCTTTTTTGTTGCGCTGGAGCTCTTGTATATCTTCTCCCAGTCGGACCAAAGCTGCTCTACATCCTTAGCAGGCTTGGGAGGGCTATGGTCCTTGCTGGCTGGGAAGTGCCAAAGACTGGGCGAGAAGGGTGCTCGATGTTCATCCAGAGCCAAAGCATGGTAAGCATGCTGAATGTCTGCGAAGTTGTCAGTTCTGAGCATATGAATTGCGAGAGGGGTTGCTAACAAGGACTTAGATGAATGTTGTGAAAACCAGGGTCAGCGATCCCGACGGCCTTCTCGAGGAACTTGAGATTGAAACGAGTCCAGGGTAAATCGGGGATACCCAAGCTTCCAACAGTGTCAAAAACACCAACAACCTTGACGAATCTGGACGACTCAGGGGCATCATGATGAGGAGGACTGTCCCATTGAGACTGAATTTGTGATCCCCCATTAACCTCCTTTTTAGATGGCACACCGTTAACCCATTCCATGTAAGCTTGCGACTTACGGAAATGGAAACCATCAGGATTCTTCTGGTACAGGGCGTAAAGGTCAGGGAAATCTTGCAGATCCTTGGGACAGACAATACCAATATCAGTGACGAGACCTGCGACTGCACGAGCGGTATAAGCTCCTCGAGAGAAGCCAAAGCAAAAGATCTCGTCACCAATATTGTAGTTCAGGACGATGAAGTTGTAGGCTTCAATAACGTTGCCCACAAAGCCAATGCCAGCACCTCCCTGCCGATTGGCCTCTGCTTGACCCAGGTCTCCTGTCCCAATGCCGGCATCGTAGTAAACTACTTGCTGCCATACTTTCTCGTCTTTGTCCTTGCCGCTACGAGCAATTGAACGGGCAAGTCTTGTAACGTTGGACGGGATGTTCTTCAGGCCTGACACCGAGGACTGCCAAGTACCATCGCAGCAAATGATGATGCGTTTGGGGGCTGCAAATGCATCTTCTTTTGCTTCGTGGTGCGAGCCATCCTCGAGCGGAAGGAAAACTTGTTTGGATTGTGGTTGAGAAGGCATGCTGATCAGTGGTGCTACTGAGAAGGGATAGTACGAAATGCTCGAGTCTGGGCTAAATCATTGCGGTCAACGTAGCAGTCTCTTGACGGGTCTTTTATAATTGCAATGCTGGGCTGGCAGGCTGGTTGCTCGCACACTGCCTCGTACCCACCTGTCAGATTCTCCCTGCTTGCTGCCGTATCTGAGCCCAGCTGAAGCCACAACCTGTTGTGTCTTGGTCGGTGAACCCATATAGGCTCGATATACCATCACCCCTCATCTTGGCAGGACATTGTGCAGGATACAAGTGTCGTGATAGGTCCCTGTCGAGAACGAGGCAGTTGTGGTGAAACTAGTCCAAGCTATGACTGGTAATGTATGTACAGTCAGACATCAGCCCAGATTGGTCGACTTGCGTATCCTGCAAGGTAGCAGCGGGGGTTATGTACAGTACAGAAGTCCTCGACATATAGTAAGCTCGAATTGAATGGTTGTCATCATCTGGAAAGGCATAGTAAGCCGATGGTCAGCTGTCCCCCGTAAGCAAGCAGTGAGGTGATACCGCAGGAACGGAAACTCGCCCGATTCAGCCCCGTGGAGCGGGCCGCAGGCGGGAAAGATTGAACTACCGAGTGTGTGCTGTCGTTGTCCAATAAGAGAATCTGCATGTCGATACGGTGATGAGAGGGGCTTTCACATCGCTCAGATCTGCGCGCCACCTTCTGATTGTTGCAACCTACTTATAGGTAGTATTCGACTTCCAACTAGCGAGTCGTATTGTACAAAAAGAAAGGGAGAATGCAAAGCATTCATTCTCCGCACGACGCCAGAAAATGCTTGTGATATTGACCTTGTCAATTGTGAACAATACCTGAACCCTCGAGACTTCCATAAAATCCATTACCCTTAATGCGCACCCTCTCCCAGGGCTTTATACTGATTCCAGTGGTTGACAAACTGTTTTTGTTGGCGATCTTCAAGAGTGGCGTTGAGGTTGGCCCGAGGGTCAACAGGATACATAGTCGCTGGGGGATATTCAGGTGCTGCGGCAGGTCCATTTTGGAAAGGACGGCCTGGCTGGCCGGCAGCCGCATGACCTCCTGTCTGAGACTCATTTGCTTGGGCGTCGCTGAAAGTGGCTGTCGGAAGCTCATGAACAACGTTTTCTGTGGCATCCATCTCAAAAGTGCCAGTGGGTGGGCGGAGGGGATCGTCTACTCTGTCGATACGGCCTGCAGAGTAGTTTTAGTGTTTGTTTCGGAAAAGAGTCGGTCACTTCTGATGATGACTCTGATGGTGCATATCGACGAGACGTACCTCCAAATGGCGCAAACGGATCGGTGCCTCCCCTGTTGGTGCTGCGTGACAACATCCGGCTGAGGTAACTCTTTTCCTCCTTCTCATCAAAGTTGTTGTAGGGCATATCAGCACTATCAAGTTGCTCGTCGGTATCCTTGCGACGACGAAGAACAATCACAACGAGAACTATAAGAGCTAGAGCCGCAACACCCCCAACCACGCCTCCTACAATGAGACCAATGGAAGGACCTCCAGAGTCACTATCATCTGTTGAAAGGCTCGAGGCTTCTGTCTCAGTGGGGCTCTGTGCCGGCGTACTCTGGAAGGAGGCGGTTGGGATTGTATCGACTGCTGTCTCGGTGATTGATTCAATGGATGTGCTGCTGGAAGGCAGCTTGCTGGTGAATATAACCGTATTCTTGGTCACCGTAATTCGAATCGAGTTAGGGATTGTGCGAGTAGTACCCGAGTCTGTCATAGTCTTCGAGTGTGAATGTCTACGAGGCGAAGCGTCGTTCTCAGTATCGTCGTCCATGCTGGTGTGGGAAGAGGGCCGTCTTCGAGTCACGAGAGTGCTTTCGGTGTCAGAGTCATCTGAAGGAAAGCTCGCAGTGAAAATGCTCCCAACAGCAGACCTCAAATCTATGACACTCTCAATAACAGTGGTCTCTGAAGCACTGCTCTCGGTGTCTGACATGTCGCGAGTTAGCCACGAACCGTGGTCTGAAGAATCGTCGTCGCGACAGCCACGAGGCCTGATGCATGGATTGTGAGAGCAGCAGCCTTTAAACTCAAAGTCGAAGTAACTACATTCGTGGTATGCCTTGTCAGCGCGGCATTCTTTTCCATGGCGAGATTGTAGGCTTGTGGCCATATCGGCAAACACAGTATAGCAAGAGAAGCAAACGGGCAGTTGAGAGGAAGAAAAGAATATTTGTCTGCCTGGGTTTCGCTCCCTGTTGAGTATGATATTGGTTTGCGTTTGCAGCCACCCCAAGCAGTTTCGTTTGATATAGTATCGCAGTCTCCGTGAATCTGGGGAGAAGAAGGTAAGTACCTACGCAAGATTCTGTTACTCTGCTCCTAAGAAGGTGGATGATATTACCGCCGACTTGATAGAAAAGCACACAAACGAACGAAAATCAAGGAAGAAGAGAAGAAAGCAGAGAATCGAGGGGAAATGAATCGATTGCATTTGTGACGTTGCGCGCGTTTTGGCGGGTTCCGCCTGATACAATGAGAAGGAAAGGAGGCGGAGGCAAAGGAAGTTTGTCAGTTGCCAGCTGCCAACAGCTGTCGGCCAAACTTCCTCCATCACGGCCACTTAAAAATCACGATCAAAAGCCATATTACAAAGAAGTACTTGGGTATACTCACAGCGTAACAAATGGCTAAGGTACCTCCTATAGCTGAGTGACGATTGTTTTGTAGCAAATAAGTACCTCCCCCGTGCAACAGTTTGCGAATCATCAGATCACGAACACACCTCGTGGGAGCCGAGGAGTGTGATAGGTTTGAATATACTCAAGTCAAGCTAACATAAACATACTCGTTTCATCATGGTTCGGTGGTATTGCTCTGTGCCTATAACCCATCTGCTAGTGAAAAGATTGGCAGCCCAGTTGCCCCAGTCTCCTCCTGAACTCTGGATGCCTCACAGAAATCTAAAGACATTAATTGATCTTCACACCTAGGCAAGGTAGTATGAAACGTTGGATCACTGTAACACTTCTAACTGCCATGGCAACACAGAGTTACGCAACACCTTTGAAAGGCCACTATATTCAACGGCCAGGCACTCTTCTGTAAAGCACACTCGAGTGATATACGTAGAAGGCGGGTTAGCATCCAGATGCAAGTATGTATATGACAATTTCCATTCCATGGTGTCCTCCCACTTCTCTACGCACCTACACCACAGTCCATTCCTTACAAGCCCTACGTCCCAAAGAGCCCGCATTGTGGAAGCCTCATCGAGATACAGGCAGATAAAACCGTCACTGCCATGTGTGACCCTTGCGGCGCAATACTGTAACCGTTAGTTGTGTACATCGTTGCACTGCACCAACGTAAGGCAGCCAATGATTGCCTGGCGCATTTCCTTCGTAATGGTGAAATGAAAACAGTACTTCGTGCATCGTTTCATCGTGCTCGCAATATTCGATGAAAATCAGTGCTGATCACTTGGCCGCAATGGGCAGTCGGAAAATGGATAAGCAGCATATCATAGTCCGTGATATCATTGTCAAAAACACCCTAGTTTTATACGCCTGATATATGATAAATAAAGCACCTCATCTCTATCCATTGTCCAATATCTTCAAACTGTGCTTTACAACTTCTCCAACAAAAGCTTGCTACCAGCATTACCAACAGGCTTGTCGCCCTTCTTCTTACCCTTCTTGGGTCCCTTAGGCGCAGTTTCCTGAGCCTCACGTGCCGCCTTCTGCTCAGCTGTCTCCTCTGCCGCAGCCTTCTCAAGAATCTTCTTGTTCTTCTTGAGTGTTTTCTTGAGCGCATCAACCTCACTGAAGTCACGGGCCTCAAGGAGACCCACAACAACAAATGAGCCGGGGCCGGTGGCCCAGTCCATGATGTGCTCCTTGATGACGGGATAGAGAGTGTTGGAGAAATCCAGAGGAGGGTCTACAGGGATGATCTTGCCAGCTGCTTTGTCATATTTGCCCCCTTGGATTAACGACTTGAGCATGCGAGCGCCGTGAGGTGTCCTTGAAATGTGGATCTGGGGTTGGAGGTCGTCTTCGGCTGGCTCCTGGCTGGGGTCACCGCTGGCTGATTGAGCAATGGCCTCAAGAGCGGCTTGCTTTTCACCAACTCCCGAGAGAAGAACGTCGGTAATGAACTGGCAGCCAAAAGCGGTCGCGGTCAGCTCAGTGGGTGCCTCTGCGATGGCGGTGATGAGCTGGGGAGAAACAGCAGTAATGAGTTCGTTGCGTCGAATGTCCTCATCTTTCTTACTTGTTGTCTTCCGGATCTCGTGAACCTCCTTGAGAAGCTCGACATCGAATGATTGGCTAGAAGGGAAAAGACTCTTGGCTAATCCCTCGAAAAGGTAGAGAATCGTTGACCTGGCAAAGGGGTTGTTGGCTGTTGCGACAACATTCTGGGCGATGTTCTCGCCTTCGCCGATGAGTTCGGGAAAGATGGTCTTGGCAGTCAGTTTGGTGTCATCGACGACGTCGTAGGCGGTAAGGAGGATAAGGTGGGCCCAAATGTCGCCGGACATAAGGAGGTAGGTGTCCTTATAAGTCTTGAGAATCTGCTTTCGGTCCTTTGAGGAGCCATGGGCAAGAAGCAGGCATGTGAGCTTGGCGCCATTACGAGTGAAAGCCATGTTCTTCAACAAATCTCCGCTCTCGTCGCCCTTGACCATCTCGAAGAACTCGGTGAACTCTTCCGTACCGACCTGGGTGTTGGAGAAGTACTGGAACATGGCATCATGGAGCATAGTGAAGCCGGTCATCTTCTTGTTGACAAGAGAGCCGATCATGTCAACCAGACTCTTCATAATGGGGCTGCGCTTGCTGGGCTCAGCTTCCAGGATAGTCTTGAGGTCGGCAGTGGGCTGCGTGTCCTTGGTGAGCTCCTTAAGAGAGAACTCGGGACCGTACCACTCGCGGAGAAGAATGGCCTTTTGCTCCTTTGTCGCAACGCCTCGGTAAATATCGTCGAGAATCCATGATGCCTCGGCGTGGTTGATCATCTTTCGGACACGGCCGTAAAATTCGGGGATAATGATATCGCGGATCTCCTCATCGTTCTGGACAAGAAGCTTTCCGATCAAGAACTTGGCATATCGACTCTCAGCAAGCTGAGCATATGTGCCCTTCAGCTCACGGGCAATCTGCTTCTTCTGCTCGGGTGAGGCGTATTTGATGGCGGTTTGAACAGCTCGCACAGCATCGTGCTTGAGGACGAAGTCCTTAATGCGACCCGTGATGATGGTGAATAGTTCGTCGACCAATGTCTGTCGCTCCTCCTTGGGAACGTGAGACTTTCGTCGCAGCCGTTCCCACAGCTTCTTTGTGCGTTGAACTTCGTCAGCAAGAGGTTTAGCGGCCTTGCGCTCTTGAGCGAGCTGCTTTTGTTTAGCATGGGATTCGCGTGAAGTTTGGCCTAGGAGAACAGTTAGCATTGGCCAGGCGCGCGTGCAGTATCTACAGAATAACATACCTCGCTCAAAGTTCTTTCCGTTTTGAGCACCATTCGAAGACTTCTGAGGAGCCTGTTCACTCAGTTCGGCACCGCCGTCCTCCTCGTCTGAAACGTCCTCCATATCATCGTCCTCGGGCTCTTCAACGGGTTGTTTTCGGACCTTGGTCTCATCAAGTCGAGCCTTCTTAACTTTGGAATCAGTTTTGGCCTTGCCGCCAGGAGCGGACTTTCGCTTGTTGCCAACAGCTGCGGTTTTGGTAGCCATTGTCGTGAACTTGATGGGTAGATGCAGAGTCGCAATTCAGTTCAGCAACTTTTTTTTCTAGCGATAAGGTTGAACTCCCGCGTTTGGCTAAGTGATAAGAGCGGTCCCATTTTTCTGATCCAGGGTCTAAGAGTCACGTGCACCCCTTGCCATCATCTTACAATAGTAGTAAGAAGAACGAGCTTGAAACAAAGACACCTCGGTTTTGTTGTGATGTATTAAATGTTAGATAAGTCCCAGTTGATATTCATGCTGGGTGTTTATGTATTTGTCTTAACGAGTTTCTTACCTGTGATCTCTTCGAGCTGGGCATATGGTCTCGAGTTGCAGTCTAGAAATGGATTACAAGAGAGTACTTCTAGACAAATAAGAGATCCTGGGTGCTGGAGACTGTAATAATTGGTAACTAGAAAGATTGGATGCGATGATGTCTCTTGAGCGCTAGATGAAGTGTCTGACGGCGAGTTTAGCACCAACTAATAGTACGGGACCACAGATCAAAAGCAAATACAATAGTATTTGAAGGAATCTTGATGCAGAAAACCTTGTCCAATTAACATGATAATATTATTTCGCTCCCCTGGGTTGAAAATTGCATATCCCGACTGCAGTTGATATACTACCGAGTCCAGCCTCATATTATACGTCCGTTGACTGAAACACGTTCATAGACCTAGGAATCTAAGGATATTCGGTGCCACAATGAACTTATCGCACAATATAACAGGCATTGAAGTCCTGTCAGTTGCCACTGAAGTAGCCTCTGCATGTGAGGGGTCTGCATAAGTGCAATGCAGCACGTTCCCGGCTCCGGCGTTGGTGATCTGAGTACGATCAACTTTCACTTTCCAGAGTCAATTGAAACTAAAAAGAGCCTACTCTCATCAATCACAGATAATATGGACTCCCCATCAATTTCTCAGGTTGCCCCTAATCTGTTTGTTGGGAATGTTGCAAGTTCCATGAATCGCAATGTTCTTCGCCATCACAACATCACAGCAATAGTCTCCCTCTTGGACGGCCCATATTCGAAATGGGAGAGTCCCAAAAACAGGCAAATTGTCCCCCAAGAGCGCCATTTATTTGTGCCTTGCCTTGATAATTCAACGATGGACATCCTCTGCTTATTAGACGACATCTGCGACTTTATCGACCTACAACTAGATCGTCACGGTTCACTGCGGTCGCCATCTTCTTTTATCTCAGAAGAATTCGACCTTGACACAGCTTCAACCATCGAAAGCGAAGATTCGGCGCGAGAGTCGAATGTATTGATCCATTGTCGCCTTGGGATGTCCCGATCAGCTTCCGTTGCAATAGCATATCTAATGCGTCAACGACAACTGAGTTTGGACGTCATTATCGCTGAAGTCAGGGCAAGGCGAAAGGTGAAGCCACGAGGGAACTTTATGGACCAACTCCAAGTTTGGCAAGCTGTCGAATATCAACTATGGGAGGACAACCAGAAACGAATCCCCAAGACACCCTATCAGAGTTACCTTGATGGCCGAGCTGTAAGACTGGCGGCAAAGGGATTAACGGGTAACGAGCCCATAGTCCCGCTCTGTGACTGGGACGAATATTGATCGGGCCGGTCGGTATCTCTAAGATCAATATGCAAGGAAACGGGAGCTTTGAGGTCATTGGTTAGTGGGTATTGCATCAAGTTTCACCTGGCGCATATGAATGTGGGGGAAGCTGAGCAACAATAGGATTGATTGAAGCGTGATGAAGCAAGGAGATGAACAAGACAGAGTAATATACTGAAAAGTCCACAAGTACGTCCACGAGGTCCGTGAGATTTCAATGATATAAATTCGGAGCATGTCTTGAGAAGCCATCGATTGAAGATGAGATATATACCTAATCGTTCAGTAAATTAGAAGTCAGAGTGTGAGCCGCCCGTGACTAACACGGACGGTAAAGCATTTAGAAATGCCGGGCGGTCAACGAGACACTAAACCTGTTCCGCCTTACACCCCGCGGCCTGTAAACCTCCCCACTCCCATGAGGACTCTTGGGACTCTCGTCATTCGGCTCTATCAAAAGTAACATTTTACAGTTATAAAGGCTCCCGAAGACAGCCCGTCAAAATGGGGCGAGAAGATCAGATCGAAGAGCGCGAAGTGCTCGAATCTATTTTCCCTGATGAAATCACAGGTACAAATCTGCTGCTGAAAAAACATGTTGTCTTCTTTGCCTAACCATTGCTGTAGATATCTCTGAAACCGAGTTTAGAGTATCAGTCGCGTTAGACATTCCAGGCGAAGAAGATCAAGATCCTCCTACCATACTTCTCCAAGTGAGATATCCAGAAGATTATCCCGAAAAGCCACCTCATCTCGACATCCTCGCTCCTCCAAATGCCACACCCCACGAACACTTCAACATAGCAGAAGACCGCGACCAGCTCCTTGCCAGTCTCGACGACACCATTCAAGAAAACCTCGGAATGGCCATGGTCTTTGCAATCGTATCAACACTGAAGGATAATGCCGAGCAGCTTGTCCAAGAGCGCAAGGACGTCATCACAAAGGCACATGAGGAAGCTGCGCTGGCTGCTGAGGCAGAGGAGAATAAGAAATTTCACGGCACAGCTGTTACGCCCGAGACATTTTTGAAGTGGCGTGAGGGCTTCTTGAAGGAGATAGAGGAGAAGAGGCAGCAGGAGGAAGACGAGCGTCTTGCTGAGCTGAAGAAAGCGAAGACCAAGGAACCTGCTCGCATGACGGGTAGACAGCTCTGGGAGAGGGGTCTTGCTGGTAAGGGTGAAGAGGAGGAGGACGACATGCCTGTCGAGGGTATCGAGAAACTTAAAGTTGAGGCCGCATAAGGCGGCATATAACAAGCATGCATTACTTGGAGTTTGGCCTTGGGTACTGATACAAAAAGGCGAACAGCTTACTACGGCATGAGACGATGGATGTTGCCACGGATTTATCTGGTCTTGGTTGGCTACGAAAGGCCTTGAGAGGCCTAGTACTGCCATGATGATATAGACTTGGGTCTGGACCATCCAGTTTTAAATATGACTAGAGGCAACAAGATTTCTTCTAGATATGCCCATTTTTTGTTCCTAAACGCCATACGTAATGCTCACATGCCCAATTTCTCTGTCCTTGCATAAAGTCATCAACCTTGCATTTCAGCGTCTTCCTCTGCGCCATCGCTGGCATCCTCCCAGTCATCTTCCTCACCATCAGCTGGCTCGCCAAGCTCCTTGTTGATCTCTGATAGCAATTCCTTGGCATGCTCACCCAGGCGCTCATCTTCGTAATCCTGCTGTTGATACAGTTTCAAGCACTGCATAAGCCATTGCCGCGATGACTTCCATGATCCCTTCCATTCCTCGCTGACCTTGGCTTCGTCGTTCCATGGCTTTGAGGCAGTAGTCTTGAGCTTTTCGCCTGTGATATATAGGCACCAACCACCTAAGTACCATGCCTCAACACTTGTGTCGTCGTCTGTAACAAGTCGCTCCAGCACACTCAATGCCTCATCTTCCAATTCAGTCTCCATCAACAAACGAGCAAGCGCAATTCTGGTGGGGAATTCGGGAACATCAGGGTGCTGAGGAGGGAGTTTCTGCCACAGCTCGAGACTTCTGCGCAGAGCTGTCTGGGCTTCGTTGGCGCGGCTCTGTGAGATTCTAACATTGGCGACTGTTTGCCATGTCTCTGGCGCAGCAGGGGCGAGGAGCATAGCCTCAGTGATAAGAGTCTCACAACGTGACTCGGCATCAGGTTCCCATGACAGATCGGTCATGTACACTTCAGCCACAGCGCACAGGACTCCTCCGAGCTTGTGTTGCTTCTCTTGAAGGGTGGTCCTTTGCTCAGGGGTTGGCGATCGGAGCTCGCTCAGGACTGCGATCTGCTTTCGAAGAGCGGTAGCACCTCGCTCATACCATTGCACACTATCGAGACCACCCTCCTCGCTAAGCTGTGCAAGCAGCAGGAACTTCTCAGGGCCTCCACCAATCTTCTCATCTGCGGTACCATCTTCATCAAGAAAGACTGCGCGCTCAAACGCGGCTCGCGCCTCGTCAATGTCGCCTGACTCGACAAAAATTGTACCTAGAAGATTGGCAGCACTGAGCTCAAAGTCGCCGCCCTGACCGGTAGCATCAAGAGCCTGCTGGGCAAGCGTGGCAGCCTCTTCTAATTTTCCGACCTCGAGTTGAGTTTGCGCATCGACAAGGAGTCTTGCGATGTCCGGGTTCGTCTTTTTAGCGTCAGGTCTCGAGGGCGCCATGATGCTATGAGGCGGGGTGTGTGATTGATATGAGATATGTCGACGCTTCTAGAAGAAGTAATGATGCAGTAGTATTCTATAAGGCTATGTGTGAGCCACGGTGAGATATCGGGGTGTGAGATCCGGTCAGATAGCGACTGCTGCAAGAGTTTTAAACGAGATATTGTGTAGTTAATGGACAGTCTTGTTCTGTCAGAAGCTTGTGCCTTGGTGTTGAGTGGGAAACTGAAAAATTTAGGCGGGTCTTATCGATAACGACCCATGAGGGAAGCCAGCCAAGAATCTTGGTTTTCGATTATTGTCTCTCCCTCTCCAGGCAAGAGTTGACAAATGGTGATAAACTAAATGCAATTTCCATTTTCATGTGCCAGCCTGGTGCTCTGCTGACGTCTCATCATTTACATTGCTATCATTTTCTTTTTTCAAAGCCAGGCACTTCTTTGAAGACGGAGGGGCAGAGATTGACAGAATGCCACCCCGCCTGGTAACATGGGAGGTTGACACGAACCGTCATGGGTATTCGGATTGGCAGGTTTATTGAGCCGGATGGTTAGGCAAATGGGCTTCTAAGGAACTACTTTACCACTCTGAATACAGTTTTACGAAATCGATATGCTTGTGCGGCAATAAAGCATCAGAACCCAAAGCTGTCCCGGTATTTCTTTCAGAGCCAGTGCGGGGCATTCGCGGGCCGCGGGGCAGAGTGGAATGGCATCAGTACCCATCCGACTCATTAAGCATTTGTCATTGCTTGTTACCTGTAGACTTTCCGTTAACTTCGATATATAATCCTAGCTATTCAACATCACTGACCCAGGCATCAAATCATATATTCCCATCATGTTTACTGGAATTGTTGAAGAAGTGGGAGGTCCGTTATGTTCACTTCAATATTAGATACTCACTCACTCACATGCTTCTAGTTGTCTCCAACCTCAACACCAATGACTCAACAGGAGGCACCTCTCTGACCATTTCCATTCCTTCTGGCTCAAAGCTCCTCTCAGACTGCCATGACGGCGACTCCATTTCTGTCAACGGCGTCTGCCTTACAGTCACATCCTTCACCCCCGAGGCTTTCACCATTGGCGTTGCCCCCGAAACTCTACGCATCACCAACTTAGGCGATCTCAAGGAGGGCAGTAACGTCAACCTTGAGCGTGCTGTTCGGGCTGATACCCGCATGGGCGGCCACTTTGTTCAGGGTCATGTCGACACTACTGCCGAGATCCTCTCTGTTGAGAAGGATGGCAATGCCTTGACCTTCCGGTTCCAACCAGCCCGCAAGGATATGCTGCGGTACATTGTGTACAAGGGTTTTATCGCCATCGATGGCACAAGCTTGACTGTCACCAAGGTCAACGATGATGAAGCATGGTGGGAGGTTATGCTGATTGCGTACACCCAAGAGAGGGTTGTCGTGGCGCAGAAGAAGAAGGGTGACACTGTCAATGTTGAGGTTGATATGATGGCCAAGTATGCAGAGAAGTCTTTGGGCGGTGTTGTTGGCTCGGAACCTGGAGCTGCTGCCTCGTTTCCCTTTATTGAGAAGATCGTTGAGAGAATCGTGGCCCAGGGATTCGGCGGAAAGCCATGAGGTTAATAGATTTCATCATTAAAGGTTTAGGTTCGTATTTCTCATAATCCTGGGTATCACTATGCTCATGGATCCTACCAGCTTGATACCACCAACGCTTTAATACAAATGCCTTGAAATACCGACCATTCCATCCTGTTGACACCGTCTGCATTTCAGTATAATCGGAATATCCCTCCTTTCCCAATATCCGTACACGTTCGTCTCCTCGCACGTATACAAAACTATCATGCATCACCCCAGACTTCTGCAATTTTGGTGCTCAAAGACTTGGTAAACTTCTTTCGTCCGACAAGATGACTTGTCTGACTAAAGACCAGCTCGCGTTTGCGTTTCAGCCCCTGTTCGCCACTTCCGCAGGCCTCAAAACCCTTGACAAAATCATACGGAGTTTTCCAACGCTTCTGAATCTCGAGCGCTCTTTCTCCCGTGACGCCCTTGGTGGTCATAAGCATTTTCAAAAATACGTCTCGCAGAGTTATAGACTCTGACTTGGATGCAAGTGACGAAAAGGCGGGATAAGTGATATACCAGTCTGGAGATATAGATTCTCTCAGGTGTTTTAGCAGAGGAAGATAATTCTGAGATGTAAGAATTTTGGTAGGAATGACGTTGAGTGGTTTGCTCTCGTATGTCCGCTTCAGCATCGCTGTCATGCGAGCAAGATACCTGACTGTGTCGTCCATTTTTGCCGTCCTCTTCACAAAGTAGCCATTGACTACTTGTGTGGAGGCAATGGCTGACCGGACGGCTTCGGTATATCTAGATGTTACTTCCGGGTCCATGGAGATCTCTTCGATGATGTAAATAACTTTCCTCACACCTGATCGCTGCAGGCGAAACTTTTGCTCGTGGAATCTGCCATCCTTGATACTCCCAATCAGGTCATCAAGGCGTTTCCTTTCAACAATCCAGTCCAAAATGACCTCATCGCCCTCGGCACCTTGTGATACGAGCAGATTTGGATCATGGCATTTTGCGATCCACTGGGCATCTCCAAGTTCCATACTGCGCATGATGGGTTTTGCGCCCAGTTTTGCTAGCTCCTCTTGCATGTAATCGCGATCAGTCTTCGCTCTGACCTCGCGAACGTCTAGCACTAAGTTAACAGTAAAGGATCCCGGAGGTAGTCGGATTGGTGTAAAATTTGGCAATGAATTGTCGTCCGACACTGTTGGGCCATCAGACACAACGTTTTGGTATTCTGAAGGCGCTTTCGCAGGTTCGAAAATTTCAATCGAAGGCGACCTAGGCCTATGATTGGATTCTGGTTGACAATCTGGATTAACAGGCTGTGCTGAAGTCGGGTCTTTAGCTCTTCCATTCTCGGCCTGCCAGTGCTCCGTGTCTTTTATACGTTTTGCAACTTCCCATCCTTCATCAGTTAAGGCGTATCTCCGTAGAGGTCGTCCTCTTTCGTACACCAATTCCTTCTGCAGCAAAGTTTTCATCGAGTTCCAGGCAGTGTAAAATTTGGTAGGGTCGCTAGGAGCCGAGAAAGATGAGTCGCAATGCAGTTGTGCAACTTCGATGAGTTCCGCCTTTGTCATTCCAACAGAAGAGTCTTCATCCAATGTAGAAAGGCCAACTACTAAGGCAAAGGCTCCAGAGCGTAAAGCAGGAACATATGCTTTAGGCTTCCGTGCCTTTTTGGCAGGCTTTGAAGAGCTCTCGCCATTGTCGACTCCAGCAACTGGTATCACCTTACGAGACCTGGGGTGTGGGGGCATAGGCAGGCCATTTTGTTCGCAGTGTTTCTTTAATTGCTGCTCAAGGCGTTCGCAGAGTTTGGGGCCGAAACCTTTGAGCTGCTGCAGCTGTGCAGGGTGTTCAAAGGTGATTGGACATGCTTTTAACGAATTATAAGCAGTTCTGTAAGTTGTAACACCTTTCGAATTGCGTTCGCGCGCCAGATCGAGCCATTCTTTGACCCAAGCCAGCAGCTGCGGGTTGGCCGAATCGGCATCATCCATGTTGCCGTCACCCTTCAGCTGCACAACTGAAGGCCTCAAAAGGGACAATTCTTTAGATATCCCAGAATTTGGCAATCAAAATGCAATACAAGACGAGCGGCAGTCCGCCCAAATCCGAGCTCGTCAATGTTGTCCTCGTCTTTGTATGTCGTGAAAATGACGCGTCGAGAGCCTCGCGTTGCCTGGAGTGGGTGTGGAGACTTGACACGAGATCACGTGCCTCTTTCGCTCCTACGGGGTCATTGGGCGGTGAGAGATCTTGAGGTGAGAGAAACATACATGCACGAGGTGAACTCCTAAGGTAGCCTGTAGGCTGAC
This sequence comes from Fusarium odoratissimum NRRL 54006, assembly GCF_000260195.1. Taxonomy (NCBI): domain Eukaryota; kingdom Fungi; phylum Ascomycota; class Sordariomycetes; order Hypocreales; family Nectriaceae; genus Fusarium; species Fusarium odoratissimum. Next base: position 2,123,597 of record NW_022158687.1, on the reverse strand, counting down.
GTGAGGCCCTGCACCAACAAAATTGTGGCGGGTAAGGTGCTGAGCGATGCACCCAATTAAACCAGGTACAACCCCCACCTGCGTACAGCACCTTACATAGCTCTGGGCATTGGGTGGGGCATATCTGAGAGTTTTGTGTCTGTTTTTAGCACCTCATAGAAACCATTCGATTGAAGCGGTATAAAAAAGTATTTTTGACCGCCGAGAAGACCTCTCCATAGCCCCATCTCATAACCCGTTGCCTTTAAGCTAAGCTAAGCTCAGCTCAGCTTGTAGGATGAAAGTGCAGTGGCTGGTTTGCATAAACAGGTAGACAATGCACTGTAGACCCTTGCAGTAGGTAAGCACTGTTACCTCATTTAGGTACCCCTCGTATGCTGAGGTGCCCTCTGGAAGGTCCCCCGCCAGGTCGTCACTGGGGAGGCCTCGATTTGTTTCAAAAGGGACTCTCGAGCTCCATCTTTCTCGTTTCCTCCCGCCTGCGTCTTGTCTTCTCTGGTCTTTCATTCTTTCATCTCATAAACTGCACCATTAATTTTTCTCGAAAAGAAATCGTAGAATGTCTGACGACAGGTTTCTCGCCGCTTCGGCAAAGCACCCTATTGTGCCTAACCATGTCTACAAATATGGCACTGCGGGGTTCCGTATGAAGGCCGATCTTCTTGATGGTGTTTCGTTCCGTGTCGGTCTCCTGTCTGGTCTTCGAAGCCGTAAGCTCAATGGCCAGGCCATTGGTGTCATGATCACTGCTAGCCACAACCCAGCTGTCGACAATGGTGTCAAGATCGTTGACCCCATGGGCGAGATGCTTGAACAGGAGTGGGAGACTTATGCTACCAAGCTCGTTAATTCTCCTTCTGATCAGGAGCTTCTCGACAACTACAAGGCTCTGGCTTCTCAGCTTAAGATTGATCTCTCCTCTCCTGGCCGCGTCATCTATGGCCGTGACACTCGTCCTTCAGGCCACTCCCTCGTTGCTGCCCTCGCCGATGCTTTCGAGGCTACCAACACAGAGTACACCGACTACAAGATCCTCACCACCCCCCAGCTTCACTACCTGACCCGATGCGTCAACACCGAGGGCACCCCTAAGGCCTATGGCAAGGTTAGCGAGCAGGGTTACTACGAGAAAATGTCCGAGGCTTTTACTCGCGCTCTTCGAGGCCGCAAGCCCCAGGGACAGCTTATCGTGGATTGCGCCAACGGTGTTGGAGGTCCCAAGCTCTCTGAGTTCCTCAAGGTCTTGCCTCAAGGTACCATCGACATCAAGGTTGTTAACGATGATGTCCTCCGGCCCGAGGTTCTGAACCTTGATGTAAGTACACTTCAGATCTTCGGCTGCCAGTCGCAATAGCTGACATTTATTCTCTTAGTCTGGAGCGGACTTCGTCAAGACGAAGCAGCGAGCCCCTCCCAGCCCGAAGCCCGTCCCCGGCGCCCGATGCTGCTCTCTCGATGGTGATGCCGATCGTCTGATTTACTACTGGGTCGATCCTGAGACAGGCTTCTTCATGCTCGATGGCGATCGTATTTCTTCTCTCAATGCCTCTTTCATTGGTGACCTCGTTCGATCTGCCGGCCTTGCTGATGACCTCCGCATTGGCGTTGTTCAGACCGCCTATGCCAACGGTGCCAGCACGAACTATATTGAGAAGCACCTTCAGCTTCCCGTCGTCTTCACTCCTACTGGTGTGAAGCATTTGCACCACGCTGCTTGTCAGTTCGACGTTGGTGTTTACTTCGAGGCTAATGGTCACGGTACCGTTGTCTTCTCTCAGGAGGCCATCCGTGCTTTCCGTGAGACCGAGCCCCAGTCTCCTGCCCAGAAGGATGCTCTCGACACCCTCGCTGCCGTCAGCGATCTCATCAACCAGACCGTTGGCGATGCTATTTCCGATATGCTCATGGTTGAAGTCATTCTCGCCCACAAGGGCTGGACTCTCAAAGACTGGGCCATGACCTACAATGACCTCCCTAACCGTCTTGTTCGCGTTGAAGTTGGCAACAAGGACCTGTTCCAGACCACGGATGCTGAGCGCCGCCTCAGCCACCCTGTGGGTGCTCAGGATGAGATCGACCAGTGTGTTAAGAAGTACACTAGTGCCCGATCCTTTGCTAGAGCCAGTGGTACTGAGAACGCGTGCCGTGTCTATGCTGAGGCTGCTACTCGCTCCGAGGCCGATGAACTCGCTAACAAGGTCGCTCAAATCGTGAAGCAGTTTGGTTCTTAAGTATACCCTGGTTAGGTGAAAATGGAATCGCATAAAATAACTCGGGGATAAAAGGAGAAACGTACCCAACATAGTATGTGTGGGGAAGTGAGTGTCTACAAAGAAGGAAGGAAAAGAAACAAGAAAGGTTTCCCAAAAATGGGTTATCAAGCCCAGGTCAGGATTAGCCAAAGGACAAGGAGCGGGATGCTCAGTCCAATTTAACGATGAATGAAATCTCATTACTTTATCGGTCAATAGATGGTCTTGCTATTGCAGTTTCACATAGTCGATGAGATCACACAGGGTCAGGACGAAAGACTAGATATTAAACCAAAAGATCTTTGACTAGGTGACTCCGGAGTGCTGTTTTTGTGGTATCACTCATAACGGGTCGTCAACTCACTACGCCATCCCTCGCGATTATGTTGTTTTCTCTCTCCTATGTTTGTATCTAGCAGCAATGTTTACCCCGTGTAAGATGCAAGACGCCGTCCCCCGTATACACAGATCCCAAGTTTCCGCAAGTGTCTATCTCCTTGCTCCCTGGGTCTCCTTTTTAACCCTTAGATGTCTTTTTTTTACTTCTCGTGTCATCATTAGCAAGAAATCGGCACCGTCTTATATGGAAGCCTTTTAGCACATGCGGTACTCAAGCGCACCCTTGGAGGCACGGTTAGCATCCTCAGTTTCCAACTCGTAGGAGATCTTGATGTCAAGATCACGTCTGTTCTTGGAGTTGGGTCGGACATCAAGGTTGAGAGCAATCTGCTCGCCCTGCTGGACGGTGAGAACATCCTCGAAGTAGAAGACGGTCTGCTTCCAGTGGGTGTACTTGGTATGTGGGCCAGTGGAGAAGCGGATGGGCTTGTGGCAGGCGGTGAAGTCGATGTCGAACCACGAGACCAGGGCGTGGACGAAGTCATCGCGGGTAACAGAGAGTTTGAAGGGGACCTGGAAAGCCAAATCGTCTGTGGTGCACTTGTAAAGATCGAGCGTGAGGACGGCGGTGGGTTCGGTGACAGCAGCCTTGACCTCGACGGTATCAACGAGGGGCTCGGAGAGAGCAGTGGCCTTGAGTGGGGTGTAGTCGAAGCCATAAACATCGTTCCAGACTAAGACGGTGTTAGCAAATAAACTTATGAAGCGAGAGTCAAAGCACGGTAGTCACTTACACTCAATCTTGTCCTCCTTGTAATCGCCATCCTCAATACCAGCGAAGAAGATAGTGGCCTTGTCAGGGAAGATCAAGCCATCCTTCTGGAGATAAGTGTCTCGGGCGTAAAGAACGGTGTCGAGCATGGACTCATATAGAAGGAAGTAGCCCATCCACTCTGAGATGATGATATCAACCTTGGGGAAAGGCAGCTCGACCTCCTCCATCTTGCCCTGAAGAAGGGTGATCTTGTCGGAAAGACCGTTAACCTTGACGATCTCACGGGCCTTGAAGATGATGGTGGACATATCCACACCAATAACATGTTTGGCACCAGCCTTAGCGGCGAACCTGTGAATAATTTCCGTCAATTCGAGTTCATTTAATGTTTCGTCGGGTTATAGAGAACATCGCATGTTGCAAAGGTGGGATGTGCTGTCGTTCCCCAAGCGCGGGGCATAACAAGGGGCTTTTGGAGGATCTCGTTTCGCACGTACATGGAGAGAATGGCCGTACCACAGCCAACATCAAGAACCACCTTGTCCTTAAAAATGTGCTTGTTTTGCATGATAGCGTTCATGTACGATCGTGTGCGGACCTCATCTTTCTGCAGTTATAGAAAACCTGGTCAGCCAGTGCCCGTACAGCAGCGCAAGGACTGTGGGGGAGGGGAGCTACATACCAACATCTCCTCGTGGATACCTATCGTAGAGCAATAATATGTCAGTGTTATTCTTTCAAATGGTTATGTATCTTCAGTGGTTGTTCGTACCATGGTGATCGTAGCTATGTCGGTGCAGTTAGTATACAATGATTCTCTTGTAGAGCTGAGCGAACTGACCTCTTGAAGTAATGCTGCTCGCTATGCTCCATAGAATTCATCTTTTGCTCAGCAATCTCGACATCCATCTTATCGCCGCTCATTTTGAAGAATTATTGAGTGTAACGGAGGGTTAAAACTGTTGAATCCTGTTTTCTTGGTTGATGGAGAGAAGAAGAAAAGGCAGAGAGGAAAAAAGATTGAGTCGCAAAACGGAGCAATACAGATTTGGCGGGCGAGACGGGGAACCACAGACCAATGCGATTTTGCTAGTTCGGGCAGAAAATAATTTATCGCCGTCACCGCCCGATTTTTTAAAAGGCGGCAAAGGGACCCTTTTTTCAACGCCATCTGCCTTTTCGGTTAGCTTGAAAAAGGTACAAGTGTAGACGAGAGTCAGGTTGTCCAACTCTTTAAGCTAAGGTAATAATAATGGCTGAAAACAGTCAAAGAAGAAAAAAACCCCGAGGCATAACATTTGACTGATGAAATTTAAGATGTCTTGGCTGAAGCCGGTGGGAGTGCTGAAAAGAGGTGCAGAGCTGCAATCAACCTGGCGTCGTTAAGTATTGTTATTAAAAGCTGCACTGGTAACCCATACTAATTGAAAGTTTGAATGTCACACCCGTTATAAGAAGAGTATACCCTCAGCTGTCCAATTAGTTACAGCACAATTCTCGCCCCCGCAAATAGAAGTAGCTCATATGTATGTGAAAGGATCGAAATTAGTACTTGTAGCAATAGACGCTGCTACTTAAGTACCTTCTAGATCTTGTATTCATCTATCTACGGCCTGATCAAGATCTGCCTCAGCAGAGCGTGGCCTATAACTCGAGTGAGTCTTCTTCATCACAACTGGGAATCTTCAGTCGACAATCAACCCGTTTACCAACCATCTACCATCATGGCCATTCTTTTTCGTGCGGTAATCCAATAAACGCCCTGGCGCCAATACATGCATTCGAACTTAGACAAACGAACCCTCTTAACGTTGTGCGGCAACGCCGTTGAGCACATTACACCAGCAAGACACTGTTGATGCAGCCCTCATTCTCCGGGTTGTTAGTAACCTGCGCATAGCGACCCCAGACGACCTTTCCACCGGCGGTGACGAGACCAAGTTCGCTGACGTTGACCTCGATAACGGTACCCTTGGTCAAAACACCCAGCTGGGTGTAAAGAGGGTTCTGGGGGTTCTTCTTGACGCTAATGATGGGGAGCTGGACAGTGACACCAAGCTCGGGGTGTGTGACATTGGCCTTCTTATAACGGAGACCCATAGGTCGAATGAAGCGCTCGTGCTTGGGGTTGCGTCGAGTGAAGTCGGGTCCAACAAAGGTAGGCTTGGTGACCATGCGCTTCCAGGCCTTCTTTTGGATCTTCTTGCCGGTCTTGACAACCTTGAACATCTCCTCCTCGCTGATACCTCGGACCTTGGGCAGGGGAACGGCAAACTTGGCCGCCTTCTCAGCTCGCTTGTTCTTGATGGCGCTGCTGAGAGCCTTGGCAGTCGAGGGGTTTGTGCGGTCCAACAGGTAAGAGGGCATAGGTGTTGTGGGCTCCTTCTCGTCCGCGGTCTTGACGTTGCGCTCCTCGTGCGCCTTGATGGCCTTCTTCATCTGAATCTTCTCCTTATGTCGCTTCTGCTGGTACAGCTTGGCTCGGAGACCACGCAGGTTCTGGGCATCCTGAGAGGCCTTGTGGCCCTCACGGGCGGTACGCTTGCGAACTCGTTCCTCATGATCAAGACGGCGACCGTGTAGCTTTCGCCATCTTTCCATATACTCGTTCTGAGGCTTTGAGGAGATTAGTTGTTCATTCTGGCAATCGTTCGCTCTTTAATGCATACCATGTTGTCTGTATCGCCCAGGCAGGGACTTTATTATGGCTAGCGGGGAGTTGATGCTGAAATTTCCCTGACGATAAAAAAAAAGTGGCGGTTTATCGGGAGGCGGCGCTGGCACTGAGACCGTTCTGTCGGCGCTCGGTAGTACGCTTTTCCGAACGCACCCATGAGCCAACGCCTGAACTTTTTCGAGATGCACTACAACGACTTCAAGGCCGACAGCCCATTCCCCTCAATTGACCAGCGATAGTGCCCAAGCCCGAAAGGCACTGCGGTCCATAATGAGCAGGGCACTTTTCCGCTCCATGCTGGAGCTTAGAGCTCCCAGCGCTCGACTCTCGACACCCTCGTCTATATTGGCAATCCAAGCCCGCGCCTTCACCTCCACAGCTCCCATCGTCGAGCCATTCCCTGAGCGTCACCCAAAGAATGCCACCAATCCCACGGCAAATGAACCTCGACCCCTCGCTTTCAAAGTCAGCCATCCTACACCGCCTCCAAAGCCTATGGAAGACTCAGTCAAGAACCTTTTGCCATTCCTTGCCGCCCAGCCAGACCACTACATCACTGTTCATGTCCATGGATTTCCCTACCTTGTGCGCGAGGGCGATCAAGTTCGTCTACCTTTCCGTATGCCCGGCGTTCAACCTGGAGATGTACTACGACTCAACCGTGCGAGTGTTCTTGGTAGCAGAGATTACACCATGAAAGGCGCTCCCCACATTGATGAGCGGGTTTTTGAGTGCAGGGCTACTGTTGTTGGAACAGAATCTGAACCGCTACGAATCAAAATCAAGAAGAAGAGGAGGCAGAGGAGAAAGAGACAGGCAAAAAGCAAGCACCGATATACTATTCTACGGATTTCGGAGCTGAACATCAACAACTTGGAGGATATCGAATGATTTACGAGATGGCACAGGGTTGAGAGGAAGATGTTTCGAGGATCTGTTTCAACAAAACTGTTGATGTCCATGTACAAATAGGAAATGCCTCGAAACAATGTACCATTACCAGCATCAAGCTGGCTGTACAATAATACAGCAAACTTTACAAAGCCAATGGAGCGTTTCAAGTTTGTTAATATCGCTGAAAATGCTTTTATTCAGTTAACTCGCTGAAACGCGCAGTTAAAAGCCATAGACGCCCCTGACTTCCGAAAGCCTTGCCATATTATAAAAAAATCCCTTATGTCTGAAGTACAAAAGTAGGTATGCAGGTATGCAGCGAACGACAAGAATGATACTCCTCAACACCCAGCTATGAATGCTTTCTTTCTAATCCGTTCAAATTGGTCATAAACTCATTGATCCAGCGAGCAATAGCGCCCCGACAACTCCAGCATTATACATGATAATTCTTCTGTCACATTCTCCCGGCCATCGCTTTCTTAACACTGGCCCAATAAGCCTGTGGCCAGACGCTTAAGCTTTCGCTCTCTGTTGGCATGCGCTCCCGGCATCTCGTCACCACGCTCTGGATGATTCTGGCAAGCAGCTCCTCGTCAATGGGGAGGGCCTTGTCGGTGAGCTCTGCGGGGTATAAGAAGGGGTCGGACTCGTGCAATAGCTCCTCGCAGGTTGGTCGCATATGGTGATCGCGGTTAAGACAGCGCTTCATAGTGCGGATGAGTGAAGGGGGAACGGACATGCCTCCCATGCCGCGTGAAGGAAACTCGATGTCGTGATCCCAGTTAATGATGGCTTGACACCTTGACATCTGGTTGGCGATGTGGCCAAATGGAGGGAGGCCATAAACCATCTGATACAAAATGCAACCCAGAGACCATATATCGCTGGGCTTGCCCAATTTCATAAGCTTAGGCCGACCTGGAACGCGGCCACCCCGGGGGTTATTTGAGTCCATGAGAGACTCAGGTGACATGTAATTGGGTGTTCCAACCTGAGTCTCACGGTGGACGTTGACAGTCTCGTCGGTTTGAATAGCGTTCGCAATGCCAAAGTCAATGAGCTTGAGCTGACCCTTCACAAGCACAAAATTGGCAGGCTTGAGGTCAGAGTGGACAATATCACACTGGTGAACTGCTTGCAAACACTCGAGCATCTCTTTCCAGTAAAATCGTACAAAGACTGGATCGAACTTGGCAGCCTCGGGGTTATACCGTTTTCTCAAAAAAGTGTTGAAGTCGAGTTCTCCAATCTCCATAAGCTGTGCCAAGTAAGCAAATTATCCGCGCTACTGGCTGATGTGAACTTACCAAAGTGAGAACTTGCTTCTCTGTATTCATCTCACAGTCAAACAGCTTGATAACTCGCTCCACCTCTCCAAGCTTCTTCAAAAGATCAATCTCACCAAGATAGCCCTTGATGGTTGAGTCATCTGCATTCTCAAGAGAGACCCGCTTCAGAGCAAACATCTTGCCATTCTCAGCAGCAACACGGTACACCTTTCCACTGCCACCTCGGCCAAGACAGTCAAGTCGAGTATAGGCTACACCATTCACCCGCAGGATATTCCTCCTTTGCTTTGCCTGTGTAGCCGTAGCAGCACCCGCAGTAGAAGTGGCAGCCTCGAGGACAGACATCTTGGGAGGTGGCGGTGGAGCCTGGCGAAGGGGAGTATTTCTAGCCATAGAAGCAAGAGGCTTTCGGTCGGGTGAGACTGTTCTTAGGGGAGCAGGGTCAGCGCTCATCGGTCTTTTTGGCATCTTGTCCAGAAGAACCTCCATTGATGGCTTCGTCCTCTTGAGGCTTGCTTGGACATCGTTCTCTTGATCCCGACCTGAGGGGAGTTCTGGACGAGGTGCGGGGAGTCTGTAATGAATCTCCTCCTCCTGTTCAGGCTTCGGTTCGGACTCGGGAACCTGAACCTCTGGTGTAGGCTCACGAGGTGATGTTTCCCTGGATGCTCTTGCAGAGCCTAGGCGTAGGTCCATGTTGGAAGCATTACGGCGATGGACTGCCCTCGCAGCGGCTTGTCCGCTTACTGGGCTTCCTGAGTTGAAATCTCGAATACCGTCTCCATAATATGAAGCGGCATGTTGATCCTCCCCGGGTTGACTCTCAGCTTCCTGACTAGACAATATCAATTCTCCATCGGCGTTGGCCTCCCCCTCCTCTTCGCTCTGCCTTCGGCGACCGCGTCGGGCTGGTCCGCTCAAAAAGCTACCTGCAACCTTGCTAACACGCTTCACGCGCATTGAACTCTGTAGGTTAATATTATCCTCAGGTCGTGTCCTTGTACTTGTTGAAGGGTATCGAGAGACACTGCCTTGGTGGAAGGGAGGAGGATTTCGCGCGACTGTGGCTGGCTCTTCAGGTTGGTCGTTGTCCTCAATAGCAGATCTATCTAGCATGGATCGCTCCATCGACCTCCCTGAAGAAGGGCCAGTGGAGCCAACTCTGCTCCTGTTGCTTGGAGAACCAGCATTAATTCGGACGACGCGTCCACCTTGTGCAGGTGTGTTCACGTCCAATTGAGAATCATGCTTGGAATCCTTAGAGTCCTGCTTGGAATCCTGTCTCTCGTCAGAAGACATGTCGCGGCTTCCAGGGCGGCTGTGAGGTCGAGATCGTTGATTTGATCGGGAGACTGAAGTTGAGCGTCGCTTTGTTGGCTGCATTTGGCTGAGACTCTGAGGTGTGTTGCTTAATCTTACAACCCTCTTTCGTACCGGACTTATTTCTCTGCTTGTAGCTGGTGTCGGGCTAGCTTGTCTTGAAGACCTTGTATCGTGGGCCTGGACGCTTCCGGATCTTCTGTGCCGGCGTGTCTCAGTCGCCGATGATGTGGACGCGTTCAGGGCACTGGTACGTCGCCGCGTCCGGGGAGGTGAAGGAGCTTGCTCTGTTGATGTAGGGGCGCCGTCGTTTAGAAGCGCCTTGGTGAGAGCGCTCAGCTTCATAGGTACTGGGATCTCATCCTCGGAGCTGTCGTCGTGGAATTGCTGGGGTTTGGGATGGTAGCCCTTAGGGAGAGCAGCATTCGTTGAACCATGGAAGTTGTCGCTGTGGTTCATAATGGGTCGCGATGGCAATCTCCTTAAAGCTTGCCGCTGGGATGTTCGTCGGACAAGACCATTGCCCATGGGCGTCGGCGAAGCTGTCGCCATATCGATAATGTTTTCAAGGTAAAGCGCGTTCAGGCGTGTAATGATCGAAGCGGTGAGGAATTGGTGATGACTGATTTGGCGGCAAGATAAAGTATTTGCTACGAGTCGGTTATTATTGCCATTGCTTGCATTGCAAGACGGTTTCCAAAACTTGAGACTATCGCGTCTGCGTCAGGGAAGAGAGATATGGAAAGCAAGGCGTGTTGTTCGACGAGAAAATATGGTCCAATCAGGGAGCTGTCGGTTGCCGAGCAACCAATCTCGCCTTAGCTTAACTAGCGGCCGAGTGTAGGGTTGCAATTTCATGCAGGATGACTACTGGAAAGGATTTGACTGATGCCCAATCTTCTGAAAATTGGTAAAAGCGATATGGGCATTACCGTTGAAACGGATAAAGCATAGATTACATCTGAGTTAATTATTGAATTTATATTTAAGTTGTCATGTCAAATGTAATTCAACAAGTACTCTGTAACGGCGTTGGATCTGTACAGTGTGCAGTTAGTTGCAGAATTTAGCAAGATGCATGACTTAAAAGAGAAAAGCAGATCCAGTCCAAGTATATCATATTTGAGCAGACTATAACAGCCATACATCCCAGCTAAGGCGTAGCCATTTTGAAGGTTTTAAAGAGTCTTCAGAGACATTTACTTTGTCAAATATCACAGTTTGGATTTCGAAGTCTAGCTACCCCAGCGAACAAGCAAGCAGGTCCTTCTCCACAAAGAAACTAGACCCACCAAAGCGGTCATAATTAGGATCTCTAGCCAATCACGCATCTGAAACATCAACGTTACGTCGAGTTGCAAGTGAGCCACATCGTCAAACCAGCTCAAGGTACATGGAGTATCTCCCCCTCTCTCATGCAGGTTCACATTATTTCCAACCTCATTCTCTCGCCATTCAAAGGTCGATGCGCTCGCAATGGCAACTCAAAGGGGGCGGCCATGGGCGCGGATTTTTTCCTTGACCGTCCTCGTCCTCGCTTTCACGGTAGTTGTCAGTGCCTCAACTGGCGACAAGTTGCCAGAATTTAAGGACTGTCTCAAGGTGAGCCAATGCAGCACAAAAACCACCCCAAAGATTAACCATGGCCACAGGTCTGCAATGCTGAAAACTGCTCCCCTGATAAACCGCAAACTCCAATCCGTATATTCACCCGATCCGCGCGCCTAAAGACACAGCTAATGTGAACTCCCGACAACAGCTGTTCTACATCGACTCCTATTCTGGACTTGCGCCAGTGAATGCGATTATGCCTGCCAGCATATTGTAACAGGTCAGCGCATGGCCACGGGCCTCACGGTCGAACAATTCTACGGGAAATGGCCCTTCTATCGCTTCCTCGGCATGCAGGAGCCCTTTAGTGTCCTCTTTTCTCTCGGCAATCTCTGGGCGCATTGGGATGGCTTGAAGAAGGTCCAGTCTAGGATACCGAAATCTTACTCCCTGCGAATATTCTACGATTGGCTAGCGTATGTCGGTATCTCCTCTTGGGTTTTCAGCTCTATCTTTCATACTCGTGATTTCCGGTTCACTGAGGAGCTTGATTACTTCGCTGCTGGCGCCAATGTCCTGTACGGTCTGTACTACACGGTGGTAAGGGTTTTCAGACTGGATAAACGCACCCCGCGAAGAAGAACCACCCTACGAGTTTGGTCGCTCGTCTGCGCCTCTCTCTTTCTTGGCCATGTCTCGTACCTCAAGTTTATCCGCTGGGATTATACGTACAACATGGCTGCAAACGTGGCAGCAGGCATCGTGCAGAATGTCCTGTGGACCTGGTTTAGTTTCAAGAGATATAGGGAGTCAAGGCGCATGTGGGCTGTTTGGCCCGGTTTCGTGGTTGCTTGGATTATATTTGCCATGAGCATGGAACTGTTTGATTTCCCACCTTGGCTGGGTTGCATTGACGCTCACAGCTTGTGGCACCTCATGACGATTGGACCGACAATTTTATGGTACAAGTAAGTTTTGCAGGCCTGATCACTCTTCTCCAATTGCTAACATCAGGAAGCTTTCTAGTTAAAGATGCTCGGGACGATATGGCTGGAAGCCAAAGACTCAAACTTTAGTAAGAGACAGACTAATATCAGTGTCAAGATACACATTTCATAGAATTAATTACATAGTTCATATTATCCACATCCCTGAGTGATATGGAATATATAATTATCATAATACTTCTTTGTTGCAGAGTTTCCTGTATTGAGAAGTGATTCTTGAATAATGCGAATCGTCCAAAACGGTCCGGCAAGAGGGCATGAACATAAAAACGACCCCCACATCATTCTTTCCAACTCCTTGCAAAGAGTGAACCGGTCCAGGTTTCCCACCATGATCTCGTGTTCCGCTTTCTCATCATCCGACGTCCAAAACAAACCCAATAGATACAGCTCTTTATTTTCCTTCGACTTTTGACCAGATCTATGGTTCCTATAAAAACGCAGTTGAAGCAAATATGGTCTGCCCTCTTTGACCTTCAAGGGCAATATTAAATCTCTCGAAGTCCTTCCAGATGCTTTGCGTCGATGCCAAGGCAAGGCAAGGTTTTTGTGGCAGATACAGTCTCAACCCAGCTTGAACATGCCCATTAGTCGGCTGTGTACCATGACTCTTATGTGCTTAGGAGATCGCGCACTGAAAGCCCTCGGCCTTTTGAGTCACGACGATCGTTGTTGAGCATCAGCAATGCAGCCATGGCCTCTTGATCAAGTTCGCTCTGGGGATTGAGAGCCGGGCTTGTCAACGCTGAACCAGGTGCTGAGGCATCGCTGCGGGCATAATGTGGCGCCCCATATATCTGTGGGCCGAATGCTGGAGATGTGCCAGCAGAAACGCTGTAACTATAACGTCGATGATCGGTTGAAACAGACGAATATGATTGCGCCCTGTTGCGAGAATCCTGAGGTGGGAGAGCAGGAGACACTGATGGGTGGCGAGGGTTACGATCTGACATTGCAGTCATGGCAGGCGACGTAACATCGGAGTCCTCCATCTCGACATCCTCATCGCCGACTGGGTCTTCTTGAAAAGTCGGGTGAAATTCACGAATAGACGGCAAACGGTCGCGTCCCGTGGGTGTTTGCCGCCCGGACTCGGTCTGACCATTATCTTCCTCCTGTTGTGCTTTCAGCTTGGAGACGCAATCCTCCAGGTATCGAATATATTCGATCGAGGCCTGCATTACAGAACCTTTAGTCAGCTGTATCCCTATTTTCGAGGACAATTCAGACACATACCTGGAGGATCGACAACTTATGCATATCTCCTGTACAAGCCGGGATCATTCCTTTAAGCACGGCAAACTCCTCATTCATCTTACTCCGCCTTCGACGCTCGATCAAACTGTGTGCGGTCTTTCTGGCAATTTTTCGACCTGCTGCGCTTGTAGCACTCGGTTGCTTCTTCTTCGCCTTGTCGTCCGCGGCCGCATCTCCTGATCCTGACGTTGTTGACTTAGAAATGGCTGCTGTGGCCGTTTTTGCTGATGCAGAGTTCTTGCTGGTCGTCTTCGCTTTATCTTTGCTGCCACCGTTGTCACCATTACCATCCTGCCGGGGCTTCATCTGGATGATTTTGCGTGATCTCGTTGGTGGAGGCGGCAGGGCAAACGAATTGTCCTTTTGGTCTTTCGCAGCAGAAGAACGGCGGCGTGCCTTCACTGTCTCGGCAGGCTGCATTGGGTATGTTGCTCCTGGGGACGTTGTGGTGAGTCGGTGCGATTTTGTATCTGTTGGTGAGACCTGAGATGACATGGTCGGCGATATGCGGGAAGCATCATGAATTGCTGGAGGCGGCAATTCAAAAGACAGCTGAAATGAGGAAAGCTGTTGAGTTCCGTCCTTGCCCTTGATATCAGATGAAGAACCCGGTGTGAGAGGAAGGCCCGGTCGAGGCATCCTGGAATCGTGGAGTCTGAACTCGTCCTCAAAAGGCAGTGATGATACTTAGTTGCTCTTCGCGAATGATGGCCAATCGAACACGACGGTCAAAGTTTAAATCAAGAGAGCACTCAAGGGAAGGATAAATAAAGGGAGAGATACAACCACTGTGGCTATCCTGAAATTTTTGAGGAAAAGGGTATATGGGAGTCCCAAAGACAGTCAAGTTCCAGTCTCGTTTGAGAGTCAAGATGAAGATACGGGCATGGGGGCAAAAGACATTAAATTGGTCACCGAGATCAACCTACGGATACAGTACCAGACATGCTCCAACGACAATCGATGAACCAAACGGAACATGCACATGCAGACACGAACACGCAACTCAGCGCACCGTAACGCCGCCTAGCCAGCGAGTTTCACGTTCGAACCCGCTTCTTCCCTCCAATCCAGCGCAATGAGCAGCAGACTATATCTCAGGCTTTGTCCAACTTTATCCTAGAGCAACCAGGTTGAAGGGATGCGATTTCATGGACCAAGCATCATCGAGGAAATGGTCGCGTGCTCTATTTGGTGTTGGGCGAATCAGCGTGGGGAATTGATCAACGTGGTCGGGGTAGACTTTTTGGTGGGCAGGGGTCCAGTCTCAGAAGAAGAGGAACGAGGCTTAGGTTGGCGTCCATTCTCGATGGAGAAAGAACTAAAGTTACTTGGGATCTTTAATGGAGGGCACGAGGGTTGGTAGCGTGCGGCATTGGCACCTTTGTGACATGAAATGAAGGTCGAGGTATCATGATGCTTGTGATGGGTATAAGTCACGGTTTTTAGGTGAGTGAGCTCAATTGTCTATTCACGAGCGCCTCTCATCCTTCACTATCAAATGAAAGGGAAATAGGATCGGGAAATAGGATACTGGGAGTCCGCACCGACCAATATCCTTCGAGCTTGGGCCCAGATCGCTCAGATAGTTAGGGATCAGAACGTGAGCCTACAACGAAAGCTGGAGCTTGATGAGATCTCCAAACTCTCCAACCTTTCGTCTCCACCTCCACCCTTATACATACTACAGTACATAGGGTACTGCACATCCGGCTCCGCAAGCCTTTGAAAAAGCGCCGAGCAGCGAACAAATTCAAGAAGCATCATGCATCCTTCGGTTTTCAAATAGGCAAAGATATACAACCAGTGCAGAGTGGCACGTGTCCTATCTTGAACCTGGGAGCTCACAGACTCAAAACACTCCGGGATCAATTGGGACAAGACAAGGGTTCTTTTCGACATTCGATTCAACTGTGGAACAATAAAGGTCACAACTAGATAATTCGGCTTTGTTATTCGTCCTTGGATTGAATTGAGCACGTGCGCGTACTTTCGACGTCGACGGCCTTTTCTATCATACGGCACACCCCATCATTTTCCCCAATCCTACTACGGATGAAATCCACCCATCACCTTCCTGGGTGAACCAACGTGGAGAGAGACCCTGGGGCGGCTCTTGGCCAAGAACATACCCCTGGCAAGCCACGGACCCACGAGCAAGGCTTGACCACGCTGCAGCGATTCAAGATCCTTGGTTTTGCTTCCTAGGCTCTTCGGCAAGATACTTGATCGATAGCCAACTCTCAGTGGCCTGTGACAGCTAGTTGTGCTGTTAGATGTGTGCTCTTTTCCTTCTGTCATGGGCAGCCCTATAGAAGTTCACCTTCGTAAGTCATCCATGTGGTATCATCATTGCCCGAACTCCACTCCAGCTTTTGTATGCAGACGGTATACTGGTAGTCAGCACTTAGACCTCGTTGCTGGGGTAGGTGACCTTGGTGGTAGGAGTGAACTCCTCCTTGATCGCCCGAACATTGACGAAGCGGGTCAGGAGGTTCTGGCTGCCGGCCTTATCGTTGGTACCGGAAGCACGAGAACCACCAAAGGGCTGCTGGCCGACAACAGCGCCAGTGCTCTTGCAGTTGACATAGAAGTTACCGGCAGCGTTACGGAGGTGCTCCTCGGCGAAGCGGGAAGCCTCACGGTCAGCAGCGAACACGGCACCAGTTAGGCCATAGTCGGAGGTGGTCTCAATGAGCTTGCAGACATCAGCCATGGCGTTGGGGGCAGCATCGTCATAGATGTAGGTGGTGAGGATAGGACCGAAGAACTCAGTAGAGAAGAACTTGTGGTTGGGGTTGGTAGTGGCGTAGATAGTAGGGTGGATGAAGTAGCCCTTGGAAGAGTCGTACTTTCCACCGACAACGAGCTCGAGGTCCTTGTCGGACTTGGCCTCGTCAATGGCACCGGAGAGCTTCTTAAATGAAGCCTCGTGAATGACGGGACCCATGAAGTTAGAGTGTTCAGTGGGGTTGCCAATCTTGATGGCCTCAACCTCAGCGACAAGCTTCTCCTTGAACTCGGGCCACATGGACTTAGGGACGTAAAGTCGAGAAGTGGCACTGCACTTCTGGCCCTGGAACTCAAAGGCACCACGGACAGTCTGCTTGACAGCGTTGTCAATCTCGGCTGTAGGGTCAATCAGGTGGAAATTCTTGCCGCCAGTCTCACCAACGACACGAGGATAGCCTCGGTATCGGCCCTCAGCGATACCCTGACCGATGGTGCCATACAGCTGACGGAAGACAGCGGTGCTTCCAGTGTAGTGGAGAGCAGCAAACTCCTTGTGCTCTAGAACGACCTTGGTGATATCAACTGGGTTACCAGGAACGAACTGGATAACATCCTTGGGGAGACCAGCCTCAATCAGGATCTGATAGACGAGCCAGTTGGATGCAATGGCAAAGTCACTGGGCTTCCAGACAACGACGTTCCCGAGAAGAGCAGGGGCACCAGGGAGATTACCGGCAATGGCAGTGAAGTTGAAGGGACTGACAGCGTACACGAAACCTTCGAGAGCACGGTATTCGAGACGGTTCCAGACGCCGGGAGAGTTGTGCTCAGGCTGGGTGTTGTAGAGCTGCTCAGCGTAATGAACGTTGAAGCGGAGGAAATCAGCCAGCTCAGCAGCGGCGTCGATCTCGGCCTGCCAAGCGTTCTTGCCCTGGCCGAGCATAGTGGCGGCCATGATATCGTAGCGGTACTTGGTGGAGATGAGGTCGGCGGCCTTGAGGAAGACGGCAGCTCGGTCAGCGAAGGGGAGGGCCTCCCAGGCAGGCTTGGCAGCAAGAGCAGCGTCGATTGCGGCCGAAACATCAGCGGTGGTAGCAGTGTGGTAAGAGGCGACAGTGGTGGCATGGTCGGCAGGGTTCTGCTGCTTGGAGAGGGTGGAAGCCTTGATCTATGAGAATTCATGTAAGACATGGTTCTTGCAATGGCCTTGACTTATTGAAACTTACCTGCTTGCCACCAACCACAACGGGAACCTCGATGGGCAGCTTCTTCTGGAGCTTCTCGATAGCAGCAGTCAGACCCTCGCGCTGCTCACTACCCTTGACGTAGTGGTGGTTGGGCTCGTTAAAGACCTTGGGGGTCTTGAAGGTAGCCAAAGTCGCAGCAGTTCGCATTTGCTGAGCTTGAGCAGCGCTGCGGATACCTCGGGCACCAGCCCTGTTGAGGAACATCATAGAAGACATTATAATGTGATGTGATGTGATGTGATGTGAATGTTCTTCGTTATCGGGAGTCGTCGAAATGGAGGGAGGGGTATCACAAAGGCAAAACACAGTAACAAAAGACTCTTGTTCGACGACGATCGAAGATGGAAGATGAAGAGAAAGAAAAGAAGGCGAGGGGAAGACGCAGAAGATGGGGGAGAAGAAATAGAAGATAAATTCCTGGCACGACAACCAACGACAACGATCCTGACTAACAGAAATTCCGATCTTGGAACAGTTATCACGACTCAAGACCCAGATCTCGCGTAGCAATTCCTCCTCGTCTCAGACAAAAATACTGCACTGCCGTTGCCACGCGAGCTAAGCTGGTCTCCTCACCAAGCTACACACGCCTACAACAGCTAATCTTTGCTATGGTCGCGGCTTATCACGGCCTAAAAAGTGAATGCGTGGGGACATGGCACATGACGTCGCCTGTCTTCCCCAGCTACGGTAAGCCCGGGAATAGACGCTGATAGGTCAATGGCTCTCTGATGCTGGGGCCGATCTCGGCAGATGGGGCCTGGCATGTTATCTTTGTTTGCCCGCGAAGAGCCGCACCGTACCACTAAAAGCGGTAGTCTCTTTTCTTTACTGTATTCCAGAAGCACATATCGAAATTTTTACTGATTTCCAAGATATTAAAGCAGATGAGGTAGCATTTCAAAGGCAATGATGGGATCTGTGTTGTAGAGAGCATCCGGACTATACATACTCCTATACTTTTCCATTTGTATATCCCTTCATCATGCCAACATTTACGCCCCCTCTCCCCAGTTCCAGCCAGGATGAGAGCTCTAGACTAGTCCACTGGCGTACCTGATAAACTATGGCCGCACTTTTCCGAACGTGGGGGACTTTGATGGTCATGTGCTATCTCGAATTGGCACAGATAGTGGTTCTGACAATCAACGACTTTGCTTCTTTTGACTTGGGAAGCCTGGGGAAGAAATTTTCCTTATCTGCTTCACAAGACGTGCTTTTGGTGGCAGAAAAACACGGTCCAAGACGGATAGACATGATATAATGCTGAAATACATTGGATTAGGTAAAGAGGAAAACATGACTCTAGTCAACCCCGCTAACTCGATACTTCAATGATGCTCTACTAAGACATCTCACTTCCCCAGATCCGTACAGCCTACTGTTCGCCCAATAACTTAACTTCATGTGCATTTTTATGCCAGGCAATTGCCTTGAACGGGTATAAACAAATGAAAGCTACCCCATGGGAATAGCTCCTCTCTTACTGGTCGACGGACAGTCATGGGTTGGGCCATCTCTCACCCCCTCCCCAGGTACTCCCTCACTTTAGTCCTCTTCCATTTCGCCTTCGCAAGCCGGCTCCTCCGGCCCGGCCCCATAATCGTTGGACCCACCCCGTAATTGCTCTTCGCAAGCCCGTAACACCGGCCCGAACTCTAACGGTCTTTCGTTTTGTTTGACGACTCTCCCCCCATTGATCAGCCTTCAAGTCCTCCTAATGCTGGCTGCCTGATGTGACCGACTCTCTAGGCGTCATGGGCTCGTCTCGCTGTCGGTAGTTGAGCAATGGTACCGTCAAGCCGTACATCTCAGTTCGTCCCTCCTTGTCATGCTGGTTGATCTCCACGTTAATGCATACGTCAAGTGTTCCGTCGTTGGACCTGCCATGGGATTGTCTTGATGCTGCCTTGTGTGTTGTTCCAGCCTGAACCTCTCCCCTGTGAAGTACCTTATGGCCATCATTACCCAGGAAGTTCTGCTCTGATGCCTCTGTTCCGTTCTCGTCGATGCTGCCATTGGGGGCCTCAGGATTGTTGGGCGAGTTTTCGGTAATGGTTGCAAAGTTCCGGCTTGGCATTGTGCAGTGGTTGTGGTTAGCCGTCTTGTTTGAGTCGCCCGGGTCTTTGTTGAACAGATCCAACAGGGTCTCATCCGTCTTAGCATTCAAATGGTGGATCTTGTTCCTCCTGGCCAGGAGATTTGCTACAGCCGTGGGTGGTGGCTTGTTGACAATGGCTGACGAGATAACGTTGACCATGTAACGATGGTCCTCCTCAACCGGAATCTTCAGGCTTGGGTTGGAGTAGAAACGACCCAGTGCAGCTAGGTGAACATCACCTCCAAGGATTGTCACACGTATGTTGAACTCGGCAGATATTTTTTGAAGTTCAACCATCAGTTCTCGTCTTTCCTTCTTGTGTGTCCTGGCCGTGTAGTGGTCATCCAGATCATCCAGAAGATCGATGCTACCGTCGAACTGGTTGAACAGACTTCCACCGAGTCCGAACCGTTTGTTGAGGATCTTGATGGGACCCATAACAGGACTGCGGAAGATGTTTTCGAGCCAAGTCAAGCGCTACATCACATTATTTAGCTTGTTTGCATTCCGACCTACTGGATCTATTTACTCACGGGATAGGCGATCGGAATTCCGAGAAGGAGAATCAAGTGTTTAATTGACTCTCCTGCCGCTGATGCTGCTTCAAGCTCCGAACGAAGCCTTTGGAAGACCTTTTTGTATGTCTCAGGATAATTGATTTGATGGCGAGTGCGCTGTACAGTTCATTAGCACCGAGGCTCACAGAAATAGATCCACATTGAACGAACCTCTACTCGAGCGTCAATGCCCAGCAGAGCAATACGGGCGCCGAGGCGTGTATAGATGTTGAGTGAGCGCTCAGCAACGTATGGGCCGGGGTGGTCGCCGACGATATACTCAGGGGACTCAAACATAGGTGCCACATAGGTGTCCATCAGTTGATTAGGATCGGGTCCTTTGCTCGCTTTCTCGATGGCGGCATGGTCTATAAAAGGTCAATATTGAGTGACTCCAGCATGAAGAGAGCGATCCTACCAGAAGTATAAGTCGATAGAGGAGGTGGCATATGATGCTGGAAGAGCATGTAATATTTATGAGCAGTGCCACCAATACCGCGGAATACATCACACTGCATGAAGTTATCGACATATGAGCCGAATCCGTCAATAATCTATAGCCAATTAGTAGGGTAATCATAGAGCCAGAGCCGTTTCCGAAACTCACGTCGTGGTCATCCCAGATATTGATCTGGGGAATCTGCCCGTTGACCTCAGCAAAGGGATCAGTGTTGTACCAGCGAATATAGTTTTTGAGGTAGTAGTCGTCGCATTCTGCTCGCATTGTCTCTGGGAACGGGTAGTCTCTACGTTTCTTGGGATTGCTTATATCAGTCCACGGGCGGAGAGGACCATCAACTCTAATGCCATCGTTGTAGATCTGGTCACCACCGCCAACCATGACATGAAAAGGAATCTCGCGGTGCTTTCGTGCCACGTCGTTCCACAGCGCCGGTCCGCTCCAAGCCTCCTCGTCGGTTCCAACACTGAAACCGTTGCACGAGTGGAACATGATACGCATGGACTCGGTCTTCGCCGGTACGAAAAACCTGTTTACTCGGGGCTTGTGCTCGGTCGAGAAGCGTAGTTCGGGCAAAACATATTCGTAGCTGGCCTCTGTAGCTTGAATTGGGACACTAATATCGAAAGCCCAGAAGGTGTTGCGCGGATCCGAGTAAAGACATTTCCCGTCAACACGTACCTCCTCTTGAGCCCCATTTGTCGGTTCCTGACTTGCGGAGCCACCCTCTTGGGGCTGAACAGCTTGCTTCAGGGTCAAGTAGGGCTGGTCCAAGGGAATTTTGCCGCCACCTTCCACGACAATGAGAACGCTCCCATACCATCGTCCCTCGTTCATACGACGGTAGTTCAGAAGAGGACCACAGACGATCGTCTTCCCATCAGGGGCGTTTTCTCCACGGGCGCCTTGACCAGCATGGCTCTGGCCTACATTGTCACCTGCAACGCTTCCATTGATATCACCAGCGGCGGCGGTAATGGGTCTGTACTTTTCCGTATCACGATTGTCGTCTTCTGGTTCCATGCGGGACTGGTTTAGGAAGTCTGCAAGCTCGCCCACGTTACCGGTCGTTTGGTGAGGGTCTCGTGGTGCGCCATCGCCAGTGAGCTGTGAAGCATGTGCAGCATAAGCAGATGATTCCTGGTGTCGCCAGCGGCTGGCCGACGCATAAGGATTTCGTTGCGACTCGGTAGTCGTAGGTCTGTCTCCTGGCTCCGACATTTTTGTTGTATGATCGCAATTTGGAGTTGAGCGCTGGCCCTCAGGTTCTTGCCTAGGTATGTAGGTAGATATGGAGGCCTCCAGGTTTTGTTGTGGCACAAGATTAGTTGTCGCAGTATGCGATCGACAAATTTGACGACGCGGTTTATCGCTGAACGCGATAATAGACAACGGTAGAATTGAAGGCGAAAGACTTGTTTATCATCTGCTGAGTCCAAGAAGACTTTGATATGAAAACTACAGAAGAGAACCTGACGATGTTTGGGACAAGAACTCGAAAATTAGACTGACGGCAGAAAAGGCCAATCTAATAAAAAGAAATGTAAGACAGCGGCAATGGTACAGCACAGCTGGATGATGACGCAGGTGCAGCCAGAGCACATCGGTGCAGGGGTCACGGGTAGTTGCGATTGCCTGCCTACCGTACCTACCTGACTTTACACTAGGTACCTTATGAAAGTGGCAGTACCTCTCCACCAAGCAGAAGAGAAGATGTACCTCATGATGTTAAGCCAACGCTGCTTTGGGTCCTTCATCAGCTGGTCGCGACATAAACGTCGGTCCATTTTCTTGCTTTCCCAAGCAACAAAGCTCCATTCGAGGCACAAGCTAAATTATACCGAAACTGAGATCAGGGAATTGGATAGGATGGGATGGCGCCAAGATGATAATCATGTCTCTTATTGGTCTATCGGCTATAGTGGGCGTGATCCCTTGGATCATCCATGGGAGAACCAAGACACCATCTGAAAACCAAGCCCCATTTGAGATTTGGTGGTTGTCCCCTAGATTAGCTGGCCAGGGTGTGAACCCTTCCCAATAAGCAATGGTTGACGGGGTAATGATCCCCTGTGCAAGTATTCTGCATCGCGAATTCCGATGACCCAATGGGTAAGAATCGATCATTATCATGTGCTTCAAATTCCCGTGTTTTACGAACGATCCAATACGAATCGCTTGGCAATGGATGAGCTTCAACAAGCTGCCCGCTCGGAGGGGGACATGAAACCCAAACAACCCACACCCAACGCCATCCAATCTTAAGCCCACAGAGAGATCTTCGCAGTAGTTCATTGGATCATGTATTGGTTTTTATTATATGCATAATCCACTGACTTAGTAAGTATGTATTGATAACCTCTTTCTGGACGGGCTTCGTTATTCCTTCCATTATCATGCATTATCCATTTCATCCCTATAAACTTGTGTATCTGTTTAAGCTACTAATTAAGCATGATAGCGTGTGACGTCATGGTCATTATTGCATGTGCTTCGGCTACCCTGTAAATGTCCGCCTGCTAACGGTTTCGACGTTGCATATGTGTGTAAACCTTATTGATATCTCAGCAAGATAGATAAAGGCAATTGTATTCACATCATTACCTAGTTGCATAGGTGTTCTGTTATTTATTTTTCGAAACTCCACGGTATGGTTATCTAAAACGTACAATTTTCACCTTTGCCGTCTTGATGGATGCCTCGTCTAACGCCAACGGAATTTGGAACTAGACTCGTTCATGCAAATGCTTGGTTTTCTCTATCTTTTTGGCAAGCACAACGCGCCGGCATAAAAACTGCCTAAGTAAGTACCTAATACACAAGAACGCTTCAGGTATAAATGTGTCAAGCCAACCTACGTACCAGCGTTTATTGGTACCTTGATTATCAAGAAACTCAATATGTGAACTGCAGATTACCTACTCGTTCCTGCTGAGATGGCACACTCCTGTACCAACCAATCGTAGTTAGCCAAAGCCCCACATTATAAATTACGTAATCAACCAGCCATCTTATCAACCTCGAATTCTCGTGAAAAATTTCAACCCTTCAACAACTTTCGGTGAATTATTCCCCAAGAGTGTCAAATGACTGGCCACCAACAAGCTGCACCACATTATCATTACGATCCATTCTAGATCATCTCTAGATCACAGCATCATGCTCGTTGGAGAGTTCGAACACGAGGAATGCAACCCGTGACTCAAGTGGTTCAACTCGACGTCGTGATAGCACGAGATCTTTAATACGAGTATCTAGGACTCAACCAAGGTTAGTACCGGTGAAACAGTGAAGCGCAGTCGAACTGCGAACGGCATTAGTGTGTACAGCAAATGAGTTCTTCAATGCTCGCCTTGCTGAAGGAAACTTTATCGTGCCAAGATTGCTATTCCCCTACTATTACCAAACACCTCTGCTCTTGTAATCCCACGGACACTGGTGCATGAAGATAGGGGTACATGCCACTATATTGCGCATGTGACTGTCAACAAGTGAAGCTTTCCGAGAGAACTGTACAGATTTGAAAGGTGTTTGTAAGGTCAGTCGTATCGTTTGGCCACCTGATGCCCTGTATCGTGACCCGCCGAGATGGCTGTGAATGAGCATGCAACGCGAGAGCAAAACTGCCAAGTCTGAGACTACGAACCTTTAATTTGCCAAGTCGCTTCTGTTATTCCAAGGATAGAACGGCAGCGGGGTCAATTGTCGTAGGTTGCGTATTGGGTAATACTCTCGAGCCAAGTCAGACAAGCCTTGTTGGGCGGCCATCAAATTGATGAAAAGTCCGCATCACCACACGCTTGCGGTCTTGGTGTCAGAAGGAAGATGCGGTGGAAGAAAAGACGACGCCGCGTTAGGGGTTGTCCTTGTTGTGACGGACCAACGCACGGCGTGGATGGTGCCCACAGGCCCATTGAGCTGGAACTCTGTTTCCCTCGGATTCAGCCGACCAGGGATTCCCACAAGCGCATGTGTTTTTCTTTTGTGCGTCTGGCTTGCAGATAGTAGTTGTTCATCTCCTCGGATCAATTGCCCATCAAGGATATAGCCAGGCCCAGCTGAGAGAATGGGGCTACCAAGAGGGCCAGCCGTATTCCGGAGTTGAACAGCATGATGCATGTAAGGGAAATCGAATTGAGGGTTATTGCTGCAATGTTGTGATTCCGACCATTTCACACTGTAATCTGCAGTAGTGGTCAGACACAGGTGCCTCGCAGCCACAGCCGCAGCCGAGTCGCAGTAAGCACAGGAATAAACTGGGGATAATAACATGGAGAAGTCTCGTCACCGCCACATTGATATACCCAGATGTTCCCAGCGGAAGAGTAGACCAATGGGCTCAGCACGTGCCGATATACAAAGCGTAGAATCATCATTATCACCGCATATCGAATGTGAAAAGTTGACCTTCAACCCTCTGTGTTGACATGTTCAATGCTGGGCTAGCGATAATGGCCGAGCGGGAGACAAGCCCCCCTGACAGTAAGACAAGACTCGAAGAGAAACATTTTGGTGTAATAAC
The DNA here is from genome assembly GCF_000260195.1 of Fusarium odoratissimum NRRL 54006. NCBI lineage: Eukaryota > Fungi > Ascomycota > Sordariomycetes > Hypocreales > Nectriaceae > Fusarium > Fusarium odoratissimum. Next base: position 2,098,613 of record NW_022158687.1, on the reverse strand, counting down.
CCCCCAACAGCGCTTGTTCTCAGCTGTGAAATTACCATGTGCCGGATCAGTATTTGGCGCGGTCATTGAGCATTTAGCATATAGACTCTAAGCTTGATCAGGTAAGACACCTGGATAACATTAAGGAACGTCATCAACACGTTATACCTTATTGACAATGAATACATTGAGGTACTTTGGGTGGGGGCCAGTGAGAAATGAGCTCTCCTATGTACAATGTCCATGGACAGACAAATGGACCCCTTGCTCGGAGTATGAGCCTTCCGAAATCCGTATCTTATCAGCTTGTGAATATGTACTTGATGATGAGCCAACCAATGATAAAATTACTGAACATGGAGACTAAACAAGTCGGGAATGCTGAACGACTGGGGAAATGGCTTTCTAGACTGGTCATATAAGAATCGTCTAAGAGGTCTATTTTATGGCCGGCGGGTACGGATGACGATGGGCGCATCGATTGGATTCGTTACCGCTTTAATGGCGGCTGTAGTTTTCAATTCAGGTCCAGCTAATAATGAAGTGATTTCTCCATTGACTATCCGTATACGATTTAGAAGCCTGTTCTGATCCGCCCTTGTATAAGCTTATGGACAGTTTCTTCCCTTATCAGTTGGAGCTGCCCGTGTGGTGTTGCGGTCGGTCCACAATCTCGGTCATGTCCAGAAATTCCACTTCTGAGGACCTTTTTTTTTTTAGCTTTGTTTAACTTTGCACATGTCAAGTTCAACGATCTGATGTCTTGGACAGGAATTACGGACAATGGTATCGATGTAAGATTGTCTACATACCTTACCTTAGATATCAGTACGTATCCTTCAGTAGAAAGCTGTAGATCTCAACCCCAGACATGAAGCCCGTTGCTGTGTCCATCTCAGCCACTGCCTCCTTGTAAGACCACAAGAGTCAGCCTCAACGGTGTAGCTCCACTGTCAGTTGTCATGGCCCTGGCTCATTCATATCCACTAACTAAAACCTCAGCCCAACAGCGGTTGACTGACAAATTGATGATTTCATCTGGCAAGCCCAGTATTTCCAATTTCGCGCTTAACTGGCGGTAACAATATGAGTTAGGGGGTTATATTACTTTGAATCGTCCCCCTATAGTGAGGAAAGCTTGATAGCATGTCACTGAAAAACTTGGAAACAACATGTTCTCGAAACACCCGTTTTAGAGACTCGTGGATGATCACGCAGGATCTTGCAATGCTTCTCATAGAAGCAAGCCACTCGCCAGTGAAAGCGGGATACAGACGATCATTTCGAGGCGTGTCATCAATTTGTAATGAGGCACAAGCCATATAAAGCCAATGTTCTACGCCTCCTCCACCGCCATCGGGAGGTTCCTCGTGGGGATAAATTAGCCATGTTATAGCTAGGTCATGGATAGCAGTGAGACCGCAAACATGGCACAGATCGGAATAAACTTGGATCATGATGATCGAGGCATGTCAACATGAGTTACATAGTGCATCTCACTGCATCTCATTGCTTAGTTGTCAATGCCTACAAGACATTTGAGGGTTGCATTCGGTTCCGTCTGCCCATCTGTGCCTCTTCAGCTCTGTATACCGCCAGGCTTTGCACCCCTGGCTTTGGTATAGAGGTAAAGTGTGGCAGACTAACGAATCGCATCTCCTCGACATGAGGACAGCGCACTAGCTCTCCTGCAGGCTGTGTGCCTTGATTTTATCGCGAGTCTTCTTTCAATAGTCCTGGATACGCTTATTAAACTTGCGCCTTAGACAACCCATGATAGCGGGCGCACTGTCGTCGGACGTTTCACCGGGTCTGTTTTGTGTGATGTGATTCAATGTTCTAGGTTGTTTCCCGAAAGATTGGAATTCAATGACACAAGAAACAAAAGAAAGAAAGTGCTCTGACCCCGTTGTCTTATCAATGACGTTTTGTTCATTTCGCCGACGTTGATCGAAATTGGATAGGTACTCGTTAATTCTTCAAATAATTCATTTGCTGAGCTGAAGCTGCAGCAAATGTTTTGTGTCAGTGGAGCACCTCCGCTCATTCCACGACCTCTATGAGATCAATTTCGAAAGCTATACATCTCAAATCTCTAGCCTGGTTCCCCAATCATACGCACCGTCAGAATAGAAGAGAGAGAAAAAGAGACAGACAGGAAGGAAAAAAACCAACAAAATATTTCATCTCTTATTCCGTGCGCGGCCCCGTTCTGACAACAGCGCGTCGCCCCTCTGGGCATAGCCTCATTTTCCACGGTACAGCCTGGTACAAGGCCAACCGCACGGAGACTTCGGACTCTCTAAGTCGCTTCTTTAGGGGGGCACCCTGTCAATCACCACCTACCTCCTCCGTCTTGCCGCTCCCCCCGGCTAGTCCGTGGCGATCCATCAATCCTGTGGTGTGGAGGTTGCAGGCTGCAGCACGCTAGCAAGACGCCCAGGTACTCTATGGTACAGTACGAGCCAGTCAGTTCACTTCGCAGTTCGCAGTTTGCCTATGGAAACCCTGAGAAAGCCTCGTCTTTCTTTCTTTCAAACCACCTCGAACATTCTCCTCCGCATTGCAACCCCATACCTTTGCTCCTATAACCCTCATTCCTCTGCCGGACAGAGTAGCATCGAATAATGGTGATTTGAGATCAGAATTATCTGCTTTGTTGATTTTTTTTAATACGGTCGGGTTTCCAACAAGAGGAGCACCAGCCTGCGGGACGCTTCTCTCGTTGAGAGCTGCCTGATTTGTCTATCGTTTTGTCATGAGATGGGAGGCTCAACTATGATCATGGCTTCGGCTGTGGAAACGACGTCTTCCTTCCCGCGGTCTCACTCTAGCCCCGATCTAGAACTTCTCTCGCTATCATCCCTCGATAAATCCTCCTCAACTCAATCACCGCACCGCCAGAGCGTGTCCGACCTCCAATCAATACCAAGTTTCGATCTTCCCACGTTTAATGTCGAGTTCAACCTCGATACAACTGTTTTCCTCGGAGGGGAACAAGCTGGCAAGACGGCACCGGTGTCAACCCCTTCAATCGTTGAAACAAAAGAGGTTCCAGAGGAGCCCTCACGCACCAGACATGCCCGAAAAAGAACAAGCTCGCTCATAGACACCCGCGGTTGGCTATCAAGCTCCAAGAGCACAACAGATCTTCACGAAGAACCTCCTCGACCGACAACTTCTGCTGGCGACAAGAAATTTGGCGATGGATCGATTGGAGACTTGAAACCCCTACAGAGAACGATGACAAAATCAGGATCTTTCGCAAACTTTGCCAAACGGTCATGGAGGCCATCTCGCTCCCCGTCACCCATGAAGAATGCAGACTCGGCCAAGGACAACGAGGAGTCATCTGGGCGTAATCGATCCGAGAGCACAACATCAGTCAAGCTTACAAAGACTCGTAAACGCCCTGGTCTGACCGTCGAGCAGGCAGACAAGAACAAGTCGACTGATTCACTCAAGTCTGCTGGTCCTAAAGCTTTTTCACGAGCGAGCGGCTACTTTTCAAAGCTCAAATCGAAACAAGCTGGCCTGTCAAAGCTCAATACCAGCACCGACTCGGACAACAGCTGCGCTTCTTCGGCCACAAGTCTTGCAGCACCAGCTTCGATTATCGCTGCAGAAGAACGTACGCCGCAATCTTCCACCTGCGACACCACCTCCGCTACAACCGTGACCGATGAATCGGCGTCCGTCGAGATGCCACCTCAACAAAGAGACGTCCTGTGGTCGTCTTTCAAGGCCATTGACATGGACTTCAAGGGATTCCTTGCCAAGAGCACAGCCCAGCGAATGTCGCAGGTTCAAACACAGCTTCTCCCATTCCTGCGAAACACGATGAATCATGAGTCCACCAAGAAGCTCTACCCCGAAGATGTCGATCGAAGGGCGACAATTTTGAACAAGTGGTGGATTGCAATCCTGGAAATGCTGGATGGTCAGGCGCCCCAGCCTGTCCCTGGTGTTGATCGTCCGGTTCTTTTCGATGCCGCGACACTTCTCATGACGCGACACGAATGGCGACAAGCTACATCATACTTCCTACCACTTATCAACCGATCTCCGGCTGAGCGCGTTCGAGCGCGATCTCTGACCACCTCTTCCGCCTCGTCTGTCACATCGAGCCAAGCGGCTTTCTTAGAAGAGTCAGCCGAACACAATGTTAGGACTATGTTTGTTTCCAACTTGGTCAAGCAAATGGGTTTTGTAGTTGAAAAGCTTTCGCTCCGTCACGTCCCAGTCAGCCTGGTTAACTTTGCTGGAAAGGCTTGTGCCTATGCATTTTTCTTCGCACCTGGCGTTGCAGATATCCTGATCAGACTCTGGGGACTTTCCCCTGAACTCATTCGACGAGTAGCTGATGAGCTTGGCCTTCCAAGAAAGAACAAAGGGGAGAGCGACGACATTGCTGCTTTATTCCCTCCAACTATTGGAGTATTCGCCTGGACATCGCCAAAGGGTATGTGGGATGGCCTTAAGAAGGTTCCCAGATTGCCTATGCTGGTGTCTAGAATCCCTTGGACAGGTCCCTGGGCGGCTCGCTGGAAAGGCCGAGACACAGATGTATTCTTCATCTTCTGCAAATATTTCCATATCCTCTCTGAGCAATTCATGCCCTCTGGACTGCCCCTGCTCGAAAAGGCTAGGTCTCCTGCATTTGCTCTTGTTCAAGCTCAGCTTCTTTACGTTCTGGATACAACAGTTCACCGTCAGTCTCCAATGGACGGTAGCTTTAGCCCTCCTGCGATGGACTCTATGTCAGGTGCTGATGCCGCAATGGCTCTGCCACTCCCTGTCAGCAACGTTATGAGAGGCATGTCCGAAAACCGATGCATCATGCTGTTGAAAGACTTCCTTTCAGTTGAATCAACCGAGATCGCCGGCGCTCGTCACACATTTGCAGAGACCTTTGCAACCATGATGAAGGCTGCGACCCGCAAGGTGTCGAAATACAACCATCCTGCTTGTTTCACCCTGTGCGACTTCTTGGAGGAAGTTCTCGTGCTCTATAGCGAGTTTGAGGATCCTGACTGCTCGAATAGCTATCTTGACTGGGCATTTTGGTTTGACGTTTGCCAGAAAGTCATGAGCTCTTTCAACACCATGTCTGAGATTCGAATGTTGGCATTGGTCTACTCCATCTGGGATGCCATTTCGAAGGACCCCGTGCGCAAATTGGCCGTATGCAAGGACTGGCTGCTCACCGAGGAGACTTTCAATGAGTTTTTCAACCACTGGTGCCCAATGGTTCGGGCTTACTACCAGCGTTTGCTGTGCTGGCGGATGTGCCGAGATACGGGAACGCTGGATGAAGTTGATGGGTAAGGCGCCCTCGCTTCGCTTTTGTGATGCTTGCTAACTCGGAATAGTCAAATCTTTGCTCTTGTAGCTGAGCGACTTCAGACGACGTGGTCTCACTATCTGCATATAAAGCACACTGCCGAACAAGAACAGCGAATCCCCCCTTCAACTGCCCCAGTGAATCCCGCACCCGGCAAACGTTTTATGATCATTCGCCAAGAGATTAATGTTCCCCAGCCTGGGCTATATATGGGTAGCTTTGATTCCTTCGCGAAACTTCCTAATAGCGAGACAAGCGTTCTGAATGGCCTGCCTCCTGACCCGTCTAGGAATGACGGAAGGAAACGATGGTCACTATTAGGAAAAGTCCTTTCTCTTGGCGGTAATGCGGGTGCAGGCGCTGGTTGGGACGATGATTTCCAGACTGTCCGTCGTGAGACAGCAGAGTCTCGTTCTTCTGGTGTCGCCCAGACGAATAGAAACTCCAATGTTAATCATAACAAGGGCCGTCCATCTGAAGATGACTCCTTGTATTCTCAGCCAACCTACGAGGAGCCAAAATATGTGTTCAAGTTTATTCTTGCTTGGCAACAACAGGCAGCACCTCTTCGAGATCGTTTCCTGACTCGCCCTCGACTTCCCGGCCCTGCACAGACTCGCATTAGTGGACCTTTACGAGTCAACGGCTTTACTGTGCCAGCTGGATATGCAGCGCCAACACGCAAGTTCTCTGGCAGCCCCCAGCAAGGGCTCATCGACAATGCTAGGAACGCAAATTCGCTGAGCCCAACTGATGAGCAAAATGGGTCTCCAAGTTGGAAGCTTGAGGTCACGCTTCCGAGCCTGAGTGACGAATCCCCTCAAACACCCAGCATCAAAGCCAGCCCCTCGCCTTCACCATCGCCGTCACCGTCACCGTCACCCTCGCCCAACCCAAACATGGGCTCTTTCACCGATGCTGTGGTGGATCCTGTCAAGCCAATTGGCCTGTACGTCAAGAATTCTGTCTATACTGGACGCTCGCTCGCCGAGTGGGCGCAGGTAGTTTTTGAGTGCAACAACTTCGTTGAGCGTCGTCGTGATGAGGGAATGGAAAACCTTGGCGACGTTGAGATACCTATCCTTGGAGTGGAGGGCTTCCGTAAAGTTGGCGGCTAGAAGCTGTGACACCTGAGACAAGCTCATTTTCCAAGCACTCTACACATTGTGCAATACGTTCTTTCTTACTCATGATTCCCTTGCCTTATTGCATGCGTTCACTATCTATGAGCATGGTCATATTTGCTTTCGCACAAACATACATCACTGAGGTGATTTCACGGCTTCTTTGCATACAACCGGTCCCAGGGGCTTAGATGTGGGATATGAGGGACCTGGTATGAATTCAGATCGCTCTGAGTGATCTTCTCATTTGTTGGAGATTTTCAACTATACTTGTATTTGGCATCCAATTTTAAGGCGTTCTCGAGCAACAACTGGTCTGTTTTGCTTCTTTTTGTTACATATATCATATATTAGTCTGCCATAGGGCACAAGTTGGGACAGGTCTTTGTTGGTCAAGGGGATAGGTGATCACGGATGGAGTAGGACTGCATGCAATTCAAAGTTCATAGCCAGCGTGGCTACAGCACAGGTTCTGAGCGATGGGCCACTGAGCGTGATCTCTTGTGTATATATCAAATTGGTTGGGGCTGAGGTTGAATACAGAAGCTGTGTCTTCTGCTTTGGAGCATTATAATGATAATGGCTTTAATGACATTGCGTGTCTTCGAGCGCAGCTATAAACAATACTTGTAACAATTCGCGATCTGCATTGTGCTATTCTCTCATCGTTGCTATACTTTCATTCGTAACTCACTCCCAGCCGACCATTAGCTCTGCCTTCATCTCAGTAACCTGCGGCTTGAGCGCCTCATACCTCTCGAGGGCATCATCTCTCAGGTAGTCCTCACGCCTGGTATAATAACCCTCAAAAGATGGCTTCCCATCGTTGACAGTTACCCAACTCTGACGATTCTGCGTGTAAATGTGGGCGTCCGGCTGAATATCCCAGGGCCTGTCCAAGGTCCCAACGCGAACATATGACAGATGAGGCCCAGCATCCGCGTAGTAATTCCACAGACCAGTATGGCACACAGGACATCCAACAAGTGTCTGTCCCACGCCAGATGCTGTAGGAAGACACACAGACAAGGGTTCGGCTTCGGGGCGAGGTTCACGTGTAGTTGACTCTGCGGATGTAAGACGTGCAAAGGCGGGCTGAACAGCAGCGGGGACAGGGTCCGGGTTGGAAGAAGAACCAACGATGGTGGGGGGTGCTGAAGGGAGGAGAGTCAGGGCGGTGGACTCTATGACAGCATTGAGGGCGCAAATAGAGCCCGTTTGACGCTGGCATGTAGTACAGTAGCAACAATGAACTATAAGGGGGTGGAGAGTAAGCTGGTAGCGGATAAGACCGCAAGCGCAGCCGCCGGTGAGGGGAAGAATGTCTTTGCGTTGAGAGTAGTGAGCCATGGTGCTGGTGTTGAAGAAGTGAAAAGACGAGAGAGGAGACAGAGAGGCTACAAGGGGCTTATAAAGGAGAAAGACAGAACCAGGGCCTAGTAACTGGTCAATAGTAGAATTACTAACGAAAAGACACAATATTCGTGTGGCATTGTCCTCGTTCTAATTCACTCTTCTCAAGTGACTAGGACCATGTCGAACGAAAGCGGGGTGATGGGAGCTGGCCAGTGAGAGTGAACGGGGCGGCCTAATTAGGAAATTTATGAAAGGCCTCAATGGCGATAGGACACAGGACTCAGGGTTTATGGAGATGACGAGAAATTTCTTCGTGCATTTCCGAAAGATACGATTTCAAGAGAACGTAGTGCTGCTATGACTATACATGAATGACTAAACTCCCTATGATGTTTTCACTCACGTTTCCCTTGTGACTCTTGCAGTTTCTCCTGTGATTGGCTTCGGAACAAATCTCAAGGAATGAGCACGATTTGCCACGCAAAGAGTCAACCCTGAGGGTTGATTAGTATCGAGTATCAACCGAGAGGCTTCGAAAACCACAGTTCCCATCATCTTCACTGTCTTCATCTTCCAGAAAAGCCTTATCATCACTGCCCATGAACGCCGTCATCTCAATTTTGCAGGCTTGGTCCATGAGCATATCCATATGGCGGCTAGACAATATCAAGTCCAGTCGTTGATAGCACGCCGAGAGGATATTTGAGAATGGGCTCCGTAGAAAACCTGTGCACCAGTAGTGAGGGTGATGCTCTCCAAATGTAAGCCTTTCGACTTCTTTAAATAGGCGATGCAATCTTGACACGCTGCCTTGATATCCAAGTTGGTCGGCGTTCAACGAGGGCATGAAAAAGGAATCTATCTCAAGGTCTTGTGTAGCTTGGATAAATTTTTCGGGGATGCCGTCTGCAAGGTTCACAGCAGAGCAAGGGCCGGTATGCCAACAGAGTGGGCGTTTGGCGAGAATCTTGATTGCTATCTCCTTGCCTTCTGCATGGAAGACTTCGAGCATCTTGACGCGGTGTTGAGCAATGGGATCTGACAGACTCGGGTTTAGATAATCGTGGCTAAATCGAAAGTCGTCTTAACTCACCGATCAAAGGAATCAGTCTGAAAGTTTCCAAGTCGTCCAGCCGAGTATGTCTATCAATCAACAAGCTGCCGAACTCGTCGACGTGGCATTTTTCGGCGATATCCTGAAGCATCTCCTCCACTGCGCCCTGGCATCCGAGCTCCCAAGCCACGAATAGATTCTTGCTGTATGCCTGCATCTTCTTACTGCGCTGGCACATGCTCTTGAGCCTTTGATACCACGCTGTCGCCATCGGCCGCAGCGTCTTGGTCATGTCGTATTTGTTGGCCAAGACGCAGATGTTGTAGAGCTCTTGAGGCTTTAGATCCAGAGGGGCATGGTCGAAGTTTACATGGACGATGTCCATGAGAACAACAAAGGCTTCTGGATTGTCCTCGGGAAGCTTTACTCCCCAGCGATGCAGGTCGTTGGCGGGCTTCGAGTCGCTGAAGCGGCCCCGTAGCATGGCGCGGAAGACCTTGGAGGCCCGGCAGAGGGCGTGAGAGTCAACATGGAGGATTGTAGAAGATGAACCGGAACCGACAGTCAGCCAGAGATCTCCGTTACCATCGAAAACGATGGCATCGGGTGACGAGGCACCAGGCGATGACATGACGAGCTTCGCGTATTCGGAGCGTGCTAACAGAAGACTTCAAGAGAGTGAAGATGAGGGAGTCAAGGAAGAAAGAACAAAACAAAACAAAACAGAGATCAGTGAAGCAAGGTACGTAAGGCTTTCAGTTTCACCGGTGCAAAGTGCATGATGAAAATCGGCAGTTGGCAGTGTCAGCAGCAGTGTAGAGCCTTTTGACATTCACCGTTGGGCATTGGTGGACTGACTACCTTGAAGAGGCGGTATGTAGTTACGTTGGTCTTGTTTTTACATATATGCAAATGAAATAGGTCCGAATGGGTTGTTTAGAAAGACTTTGGCTCGTTCTGGCACAAACTTGGTATATAGCCACCCTTCTCTGATATTCTACAGCTCATACTCGGCTGGATCTGTTTGCTAGTACCAACATGGAGAAATCCCGTCGAAAGAAGAATAACAATAATAAACATCCAGTAGTGCCTAAGCTCTCCTTTTGTTCATCCTACATCAATATGAGGAGAAGATGCTTGTCAAATAACACACACAATGTGACTCACCAATCACCAATCGAAATATCAAATACCGCCCGTTCACCTGTAAACTCATTCCTCGTCGTCATCCTCTTTATCCGAGACCCCAGGAATCATTCTAACCTTGGCAGCTTGGATTTGCAAAGCCCGAAGATGGCTCAAGTAGAGGGGATCGGCGGCTCTTCGAAGTTGTTGCCTAACCTCCTCGACCGTCTCGAGTACTGCAGGGCACCATCCACACAAGTCGATGTATTCAGCCACGAGACTAATCTTGTGCTCAAGGGTCTTCAGATCTAGATCAGAGGACCGGAATACGTCGAGACTGCCCCCAAAATGGAAAAGGTCGAGTATTCCTTCTTCGCCAGCCTTGCTTAGCATCTTGCCCAGCATGAGACACATTTCCTCTCGGCTATGGGAAGCGCCGCACATACGTCCCTTGACAGAGCTATAGAGGACTTGTTCGCCCAGCTTCTGGCTCTTATACCAGCAAGTTTCTAGAGCGAGTTCGCGGTGTTCTGTGATACAGCCTGTGAGGGAGTTAGCGACGTTCAAGAGAAGAAACGTGTTTGTACTTACCAAGAATAGGAATTCGTTGGAATCCTTCAAAGTCGCAAAGTCGCTCCTTGTTCTCTCCAATGATGAGCTGATCGTCTAAATCCAACGAGCAGTTGAGCACAACATGTCCGACCATATCGCTGAGCTCCTCAGAGAAACCCAATTCCCATGCGATATATGCCTTCTTGAAAAAGAGCCCATAGTCTCCAGTGGAGGTACCCACGGCCTTGAACCAGCGTTCAGCCACGGGTCGTAGGACTTGCGTCATCTCATACTTGCTGGTAAGTATGCAGGCCCCATACAGCTTCTTGAGTGATACCTTGGCGGGCACTTTCTCGAAACGTGTATGAATCATGTTCAGAAGGACTGTGAAAGGGACAGCGTCGTCATCCGGCAGCTCGATAGTCCAATCGCCGCCATCTTTGGTGTCTTTCTGGTTACGGGAAACGATCTCCTTGAGTCTAGGAGACACGCGGCTGAGGGCTCGGGAATCGACGAGCATAATCCGTCCTGGGTTTTGTCCCACCTTTAGGTAGAGATCTCCGCTCTCGTCAAAGCAAATCATAGGCTTTCCGCTCTCATTAGAAACGCTCTCGCTAGTTTCTGTGGATACAGAATCGTCGTCGAGAGTATGGGCATGGGTTTCAGGATTAGTGTCAATGCCCGTGACTTCCAATTCGACACTTTCAATTTCAGTGGTTCTAGCCTGAGCGGCCATGTCCTTGGTGATATACGGTTCCGAGGTGAGGTATTGGGTTTGAAATCCATTGAAGTCCTCATCGAATTCATCGTAAAATTCGAACTCCTCGCCACCATCGGAAAACTCGAAATCACAAACCCCGGCCTCAGCTAAACTGGACTCACAGGTGGTGGGTGCCGTAACGAAGATCTGAGGGATAGTGACATCGTGAAGAGCAGGGTGGGTGGTAGTATGGTCATCCATAGTGTTGTCGGTCGTTAGGGGCTCTCTAGGAGACTGGTTTGTGACAGACTCATCTCCGGTGCCAAGAACAAGAGTATATTCGGGAGTAGTAGGCTCTACAGTGCCGTATTGGATGTTGGCCTCGATAGAGGAAGCTTGGGTGTGGAAGAATGAAGTGTCCCGAACTTCAGTCTTATCCTTGGGAGTCTCAACCTCAGGTGTCATGGGCTGAATGGAATGAGGCTCAATGTCCGGGGTTGAGGGATTGCTCGTCAAAGTGCTGTAAACAGGCTTGCCTGCATTAATGAAATCCATAAAAGAGCTGCGGGTTAGAATCGACCCGCGAAACTTTGCTTGAAGTTCGACGTTCATCTCGGTAGAGTGGAAGTAGATTTGTGCTGTGAAAGGTATTGGCAGTTGACAAGGAAGTGTGAGATGTATTGGGTATGTATAAGAGGGAAATAAGAGGGAGGAAGATGCGATGGGGGGAGATATATAGTGATCTAAAGTGTGTGGTTGCTGTGGTTGTGGGAGAAAGAAAAGTGAGAGGAGAAGAAACTAACAAGAAGAGAATGTTATAGACGAGGCTGCTGTGCACGTCAAGTGGCCCAAGAAGCCTTCAGTGGCAGCCGGTTGGCAGTGGCAGTAACAGTAGAGGCAATCATTCGGACAATAGGCGCTAGGAACAAATGCAATTCGCAGTGCCTCGCAGGGATCAATGTTCATTCACCAGACGCTTTTGTGTTTTGAACCTGTGTTGTTGGTGAACAATAGGGCCCTTGCCATCACACGCAAACTCAACTTCATCCCAATCGTTGGTGTTTATGAATTAAATGTGAGTACATATTTGTAAAAGCAATAGACATCTATAACCGTTATAGTATATCAATAATATACTTTTACAGTGGAAAGTGTTAGGGTCTGATAGAATATATCTGACTAAATATCTATTGATATTTGACATCCCCGATTGTATCTTAGCAGCCTGTGTATGAATATGTTCCCGCTGTTTGCCAGTCAAGACCCTGGGGAATTTGTTCCATCTTACGCTTCGCAAGTCTCTTCAGCAAGTCTTTCACTAAAATGTAGTTGCATTACCTGCTCGACAATATATCTCGGAACTCACTGAATGCAAACCGAGGGTATCACCCAACTTGGAGAGCCGGCAAGGGCTCGATCGGCAAACTCGTGGCATTGGAATTTATAGTATTTGATGAGATGACGGCAATATTAGGCAATGGTGTCTTTGAAACGCTAGCAAAAGCAGTTTCATCGAGGAGCATGGTCCTCGCCAAGCATCGGAAACATTCACACACTATCTAAGGCTTCTCCCTTCCCGTCGACCAAGAATCTGGCATCATTGTGACACTAATTCTGGGACAGTATTGCCTTCATCTTGGTTAGTACGTCCTAAAATCCCGTCTCCCAGGCGACAAACATCATTTTTCTGTAGTCGACGCTTCGATGATCCTGGTGAATCTGCATCTAGGAACGGACGCAAGGTTGAAAATATGTCGTATTAGTTGGTCAGGACGCAGAGTTGGTATAGTTATCGCATGTTATCAATTAGTTACTTAGAGATAGAGTCCATGAGCCATTGTCCGTGAGCAGGGCGAAACACTTCGCTGTCATATTCAAGTCACGGAGCTTTCCATCTTCAACAAACCTGAAAAGCTGTGACCGGGGGTGAAGATTCATCGACCACCGCTGAACTCAAAGCACTCAGCATGATGTTTCCAATGTTTCGAATGTTGCGTTCGAGAGGTGAAGTTTCGCTGGGGTTATGACCATGAGATGTCTCTGCTTCTGCGCCTATGTACCTTTAGTTATGAGAGACGTCAGGTCCAAGTTTGAAACGACATAGAACTTTCAAGTATTTGACTATGTTCGAGTAATCCAGGCTATCTCAAGCGAGGTTTCTCTTGACCAAAGGTGTTGATAACTTCAACAGTGTAAGAGACAGTGCTGTACAGCTTCCCCGCACGTGATGTTCGTATTCCCTGTTGTGTATCCACCCTTCAGCCCTGTATGGCCCGCTAATCCCTTTCCGACGACGACAGCTTCGAAAGGATTACCCGTTTCAACTCTGACAATCCATCAACGGTAACGGGGCCTGCATGACTCTCTGCCATACCTAGCTACCCATAACGCTATCCGTGCGTCCTGTCGTTTCTTGAATAATGCCCAACACGGGAAAGCCAAGCAAAGATTGCCATCTTTGTCGATCACGACGTGTCAAGGTCGGTGCAGCCTTTGAGCCACTTATTCTGTGCTTACGCGGTTATGTCATAAGAGAGACGCTCGAGCATATCAACCCATTACATTCCAATTGCTGACGACATCAACAGTGTGATCTTGGCAGACCATCATGTCAAAGATGCATCAAATACGGGACTGAATGTCCGGGATATCGGGATGAACAGGAGCTTGTCTTTCGCAATGCTAACCCGACCACCATCAAGAAGAGGAAGAAGAGGACTCAGCAAAATGCTCCGGCTCAGACTCGTGGGGAGTCTGTCATGTCTTTTGGCTCATCTTCCTCCTCCTCTTCGTCGAATGGAGATGCTGCCACGCCATCAGTCACTGAAGAAGTTGATCGTGAATTCAGCCCTGTCTCACCCACAATAGTCGACCTTGTCGAATTCACCAGAACTGGAAGGGCGCTCATCCTGCCCCAATCCCTTAATGAGCATTGGACCGCCCATTCCATCCCGATCCTTCTCAATGTCTACTATACTTTGGATTTCCTCCATGACACATACAAAAAGAGCGGTCCTCAAGGGCCTCTTCTTTGGGCCACTCATCTCTTTGCCCGTACATACATCACCAATCTGCGATATCCCACCGCTATCGACAATGGATCTGTCGAGCAGACCGACAAGGAACTTGGAACATACCTTGGTAAAACCTTGAGCTCTGTGGGTGAAGCACTCAAAACACCAGAGGGCGCCATGAGAGATGATGTTCTCGCGACAGTATGGATTCTAACGAACTATGAAGTGAGCAACATGACTTCTTCCCGCCATTCTTATACTTATGTTTTAATAGCTTCTTATGGGCTCCATCAACCGCATATCGCCCCTGAACCCATGGCATCTCCATACCAATGGGCTATACAGTATTCTTCAGCAAAGGGGAACGGCTTCTTTGCGAAGGCCGGGATCGAGAATGGGTTTCTGGCCTGCCTACAACATGGTGGTATGTCACTTCGATCTGATATCTCACTCCCAACTAACAAGCTATTAGCAAGTACGGTGTCTCCTGACAAGCCTCGAGTGCCCTCCGGAATCCCAGGAATGGTTTGCCGCCATCAGACAAACCCTTCATCCAGGAGAAGGATTGGCTGTTGAAGTCGGCGATTATATCTGCAAGATGGCACATGTTCAAAAGCGTATTCTCGATATCATTCGAGCTCGAGACTTTGACACCGCTGCCCTGCAGTACTACGATTTAGTTGGTATCGTTTTCAAAGCCGAAGATCATTTCACGACTTTTGACGCAGGCTACCATTACATCGATGAGGTTTTCAACCCCTATCTACGAAACATGCTCAACTCGGCGCGAGTAAAAGGCTACCATGTCATTTTGACCTTCGCAAACTTTTTAACTCATCATCCGACTGCTCCCATTCCCCTGCAAGAGCTCAAGGTGCTGCGCTCGCATTGCGTATACCGGGTTCGAGACGGCGCAAAACTTGTCATGGAGGCAGTGAATCGGCATCTCGACCCGGCATCTTTCCGCAACAACCCATCACCAAGGACAGTGTTTGACGCGTTGAAATTGATATGGCCTCTGACGGCAGTCTACCTCGTACCGTCGACGCTAAACGAGCAGAGCGAAGCCGCAGGTGAATCGTTACAGTTCATCGGCCGCGAGCTTGGAGTGAGGCAGGGTCTCAAGGTTAACAAGGGAGAGTCTACGCTGCCGCCGGAAGCAGAGGCACCTTCACAGCTGGCTGAGGATGTAGCCTTCGATCCACTTCCAACTAGTCGAGGATTAATGTAGTGAACAGAACTGATTTACCACGAACTGTCTTAACAGGTGAATGTTGATCGTGTTCTTGGGTGTTCTTTCAACATGAGAAGAATGTATCTGTTGCGAGATTTATCTATAGCCCCCTATCAAAGCCTCACTTGATCACCGATTTCAGGGGCTCCTTGTCCGGAGCAACTCCGGTGTCCCACCACAAAAGCCCCACAAGAACACAGACGGCTTCAAATCTCAGATCCGCTCCGGGTCAGTGGGCCTGCTTAGAACTCCGAGACCCGCGCCGTGACACCCAAGAGTTCGGTGTGAGATTCTGACCTTGCTGAGATGCCTCGGTTGGAGACCGAACTTCTCAGGCGGCGGTACGAGATGCGATGGACAATACTGTGGAAAGAGCGAGGCCTCGCTTGGCTTTCAGTACTGCATGTCAGCGTGCAAATTAAGCGACACTTCATGAATCTCAGTGACATCCAATACCATCTTCACGAATGCGATCTACAGTCACAATTGTGGCGTCGTCTGTGGCGGGAGCTGTTAATCTCGGTTAAGCGAGGTGCGGCGGTGCTGTATGCCACTGCAGCAGGACGAAGAGGATTCTGGTTTGGAAGCGCAGGACCGAAAAGGAGGGACGGAAGTTTTCAAAAGGCCGTGCTCAGAAACATGCGACTTGACCTGCTTGTTTTTTGGTCTAAAGATAACGTTGTACGAGAAGAGAGCATGATCAGCGCGGACAGCACGAGTCCGGCGGGTGGCGGCAGTGGATGGGTGATCCAGTCGCAGCTGTTTTATTTTGATGCGGCTCGTGTTGAAGCAGCTAATTCTCGAAATGGAAAACCCGCAGATTTTAAGTTGATGCTTGGGGTTTATGCTTTCCGAGGAATGCTTCTGGGTGTCGGTACAGGCGTGACGTGCTATAATTATAGTGATAAACGTATCTTGGTTTTGAGTCTAGCACACTGTGCATACAGAGGGATTATCACCAGACTATACAGTACGATTGAAAGCCCCAATAGCAAAACGGATGGATTGACATCCGAGCCAACCACCATCTTTCATATCATGATCCAGATCGTGATCGAACACAAGACGGCGCAACCAACATCCTACAATCCCTGCTTCCTCTGCATTAGTTTGTTTTGGGTTGCTATTTGCATCTCTCTCCTCCTCTTACCGAGTCTTACCCCGGATTCCACGACCGTTGCGTTGCGTTACTACACGAAAAAAGAAGCCCTCGCAAGCCTCGGGATGGACAAGCAGATGATGCTTCTGCATTGCATGACAGTATCAATGAATCAGATCGTCAAGTTAAAACATCAACACGCGGTCGGGTCCGTCGATCACACAACCCGAAACTGAACACTGAACAGCAAAAAATTCAAGGCCACACCCCCGGGAGCATGTGAAGTCATCGCCACGTCTCTGTGACCCAATCATCACACCGTCGATGCCAAGACCCGTGATGAATCTGGTAATGAACGACACTGCAGCCGAACCGGAAATGCCAGCTCGCAAGTTTCCTGGGGAGCAATAATATCAACAGGGAAATGAAAGGCCCGTTTACTCCCCAGGTTTGGCTCGTGTCCGGATAAGCTTGTGCGCTTGCAATGTTGGTGTGTAAATGCTCACTCCTGCATTTTGCTTGGTTCGTCTCGTTAACGGCGGAGGCGTTTCCCTTGCCGGCTTTGCATTCGCTATATCCGGTTGGATATGCAAAGATGAGGATGAGGTAACGCTCATGTTTGAAATGTGCTTCTGTACTCCTGCTGCTCAATTGACTTGCCTGGTGCCTAGGTACAATTTACAGCACATGTTGGTACATAGCTAATCGCTATCATCACCAAGGTCCGGGTTGGCTGGCTAACTGGTATGTAGCTGTACCATCTGCGTCCCCATCTCCACGCGCGCCTTGCACCCGCTACGGGCTGTGTTTCGCCTTGCCCACGCCTAGGTATCTCAATGCCTATCGAAATCAAATCCAGACAAAGTTGTCGGGAAAATCGATGATGTAGTGGGCCAGGGGCTGAGAAACAACGGGGTGCTCCGCTGTCTGGGCTGTCTCTTGTCTGTCAATCAATAATCGACATGATTTACACAACGGCCCTCATCTGGTCCAAGTGGAGAGCCCAAGCTTGTTGTTCCTCAGCTCGAGGCGTCGATCATTGTTGTATTAGTTAATTAGAGCTTCTGAATCTCTCAAAAGATCACTCCGACTCCCCCTTGCGAACTCTCTGGGTTTCCTGCTATCATTCCCTCTCATTCAGCACCCCAGGGCCCTTTTCCTCAATTGTATATTTTGCCATTGAAGACCTGTCCCTCATCTTCTGTCATATCATAACTCGCTTGCAGGACATGATCCCTACAGAGTGGTATCGCTTTAAGGTGGCTACATCATAGTACTCGCCGATCCGAGCCACCCAGAGACGCCCAATTCCCTTGGTTACCAGTTATCGCCACAAGCCATCCATCATCCAATCCGTACAAGCAGGCAGGGAAGCGAGCACATGGTCACGATGTCAATGGTTAAATCCCCTCCCCCGTCCCATTCGGGATTTCTAGCTCCAGTCCGGCCTCGTTTTAACTCCCAACGTACCTCGGATCGCCTGCGTGAGGCTCAGACTTTTGTAACACCACCATTTAAAATGGGAGGCGCTATTAGAAAAGGCAGAAGATCCGTCTTTAAAGAAGTTGGTCTAGAACACGACTTGGATTATCCCACTTCTGCATCAGCACCTTCACTGTTGTCAGGCGAGCAACTTGGCACCCATGACAACGACAAACACTTGAGTGATAGCTCTGATATCCTTCAATCGTCCAGCAATAAGCGACAACTCGAGCAAGACGACGACCACAGTCAGGATAACAACGACCGCCAACGCCCTCGACAGTTATCACTTTCATCGCCCAAGACTTGGTACGCCATATTATCAAACCCCAAAGGCCGACCCAGAATCAAGAGCACTTCGGGTGTGTCCCCAGGTGTCTCGGGCCTGCAGCGCTTCACTATGTTAGCACTCCTCATCGCCATTATACTTCCGGCATTCAGTTGGCGAAATGGCCAATCGTTTTCGGATATCAATGGCGCCAGCGCTGGTGTCATTCAGCAACGCGAGATCAGCCCTACCAAGGTTTGCACACGATGGGGTCTTCAAGCCGCCCAGTTGAATGGAACACTCTACTTATATGGCGGTCGCTCAAGATCAAAACCCGACCAAGTCGAAGACACATGGAACAACAATTTTCTAACACTGGACCTCACTAAGGACTGGGATATAGGCTCGCCCGCTTTCAAAGGTCTCGAGAAACCGGACGGTCCTCCCGAGGTCTCTATGGGTTATTTGTGGCATGATTACAATAATCTGTATCTTTATGGCGGCCAATTCTCCGATACACCCTATGTTGATCCCGAGCCCGAGTCTGTCTGGCGTTATTCCATCAAGGATGAAGAATGGACCGAATTTAAGAACCCCAAAACCTCGGCCGGCAATGAATCAGAGCCAGGAAATCGACCAGTACACCGTGCTGCTGAGGGAGCAGGCCTATCTGTGCCTGAACTCGGCCTAAGCTGGTACTTTGGCGGCCATCTCGACTGGGCCACCACCCCAGGCTGGTCTCGCAGTGTTGATCGTGTATATCTCAAGAGTCTTCTTGAATTCACACACCCAGGCTATGTTAACACCGGCGTCGATAGCCTCTCTGACGGCACAGGCGCAGGTGAAAGCGGGGCCTATCGTAACATCACAAAAGCAGGCATCCAGACCGGTAACTTCACTGAGAGGGCAGATGGCGTCTTGGTGTTTGTGCCAGGCTGGGGCGAGCAAGGTGTTCTGATCGGTCTTGCTGGCGGTACCAACGAAACATTTACTGAGGATCTCGGCACATTGAACGTATACGACATTGCCAATTCCGAATGGTTCCATCAAGAAACGTCCGGAGATACACCCAGCGTTCGTGTTAATCCTTGTGCCGTCATCGCAAGCGCGCCGGATGCGTCAAGTTTCCAGATTTACATGTTTGGTGGACAGAATCTTCCTTTTGTAAGCTGTGACATGGTTTGAGACATACCCAAATACTAACATGGTCTCAGGGAAACCAAACGCAGTACGATGACATGTACATCCTGACCATTCCCTCTTTCACGTGGATCAAAGTCGACCAAAACGACGACAACAGACCCGCTGCCCGAGCTGGCCACTCATGCGCCATGTATGATGGCCAAATGGTCGTTGTTGGTGGAGTAGGAGAGGACATCGGATGTGATCCCGGCATGTACGTGTTCGATGCAACCTCACTCAAGTGGAAGGACCAATTCAAGGCCGGCAATCACGATTCGGACCATCATCCCGACAACTTCGTTCTCGCTGGGTCCCATGGATACGAGGTCCCGGACGCCGTACGCAAGGTCGTGGGTGGAGACAAGGACGGCAGCGCTACCGTTACCACCCCCGCTGTGGGGCCGGCCACCGGTGGTCCGTTCTTAACGGGCAAGCCCCCGGTTTTCACAATTACCTCCGGACCGACAGCGACAGTACGGGTCGGCCAGACTGGTACTGCAGCCGCTTCTCCCGATGGAGAAGAAGACGATGGTGGAGTCAATGGCGGTCTCGTGGCTGCAGGCGTAATCGCTGGTATCTTTGGTGCCCTCGCCTGCTATCTTGGCTTCTGCGCCTGGCTCTATCGCCGGCAAGTCAACGCCTACAGACAACACCTCGCAGTATCAAACCGCTACTCCGTTGCGTCCAACTCTCTTCTCAACCCTTCAGCCCTTGCTGCTGCTGGTACTACCCGCCCCAAGCGTGCTATCTCCCAGCGCAGCCTCTTTGGCTGGGTCGGCCCTAGCCGCGATCAGGGATACACCACAGAGCCCAAATGGGGGCCTGAGGATGAAGATGATACCACGCCAGGCGCTCCCGGGTCCAGCAGCGGGTCTGGGGGTGCCAAGCGCAGTGAGGATACGAGACCTGGAACGAGTCATAGCGGAGGCTCGACTGAAGGGCTACTCGAAGGCCAGGAACCGAGTTTCTTCAGCGTCGTCATGGGTCCTCGCCGGGCGTTGCGGGTTGTCAACAATGCAGAGTAAACCGCGCATGTACGATGAGAGGCGTTGTTGGGCAAAGGGAAAGAATGGGATTTAATGGTTTGTTTCTCTGAGATGTGAGATGAGCTGGACTGGTTGGTTATGATAAACGAACACGAACGATGTATGAATAACTGGTGGCCTTGTACCGGCACAGCTGCATTCGCTGATACCCCATGTTTCTTAATGTCCTGGTAAAGGGGGCTTTTGGGCAAAAAATACGCATGAGTTTTGAATCAAAATGTTGTGAGAAAACGATAGTGTAATCATAAGATCGTGTATCTTTAGTTATTCTAGCAATTATGTTCTCTATGCGCCATTAACACCATATATGCCTATTCCATCCGTCTCGTCGCTAAAATGCCAATCATAAAGTTTCCAAGTCAGTCACTATCCTATATGTCTCCGATCATCTCCGTGACCACTTCTTGAGTTGCTTTTCGGGTATAGTGTTGACGAATGCTTCTTGGAGGAAATGTTTCCAAACCTTGTTGGTCTTCCTTCTCTTGTTCCTCCCCTTCTTGCCCCTGGTAGCGGTGAAGTCCAAATCAGAGTCACCCTCTTCAGGTTCTGGAATTTCAGTGTCGTCGTCGTCTGAGTCTAAGTCTGAGTCTGAGTCTGACTCGTCTTCAAAATCCTCATTGTACTCTTCAGCTGCCTTGCCCTTGCCCTTCTTCGTCTTCCTCTTAGCGATTCTAGACGCTAGCCTGAGGTAGCTTCGAACTGTCAAGTCGGGCAGCTTGAAGATCTTGTCGGTAAAAGTGCTGTATTCAACCTCGTATCTGAACTTGTTGGGCTGCGGCTTATCGTGGTTGGGTACTTCATCACTGAAATCGCCGTCGCGCCACTTGCTTGTCTCAGACAAGTCGGCAAGATCATTGTTGATATAGGTGAGGTTGGCAAAGTATTGTGTGTATCCCATGAAGGTGAATGTCTGGCGAGAGTATGCAGGGCCGGGAGGTGATCCCTTTGGGGGAGCTGGTGGGATCACGAGTTCAGGGTTCTTGGGCTTCTTCTTGCCCTTTCTTCCCTTCCTGCCCTTCTTGCCTTTTCTGCCCTTCTTCCTTCGCTCAGCTTCGAGGTCTCTCTTGAGTTCCTGGTGGGCTTCCTCATCTTCAGAAAAGTCGGGAAGCCCTTCGGAAACCTTTGAGTTGATGTCGAATGAGTCGGTCCAGACTGGCGCATCCTCCAGGCCGGTAATATTGTACTCGATTATGCGAATAGTCGGGAAGTAATTAGGGACGATGCTGGGGCTAACAAGAGATACCTGATATCGTTCTCCATATTTGCCTCCGATCTTGCCGTGGCCCTTCTTCTTTTTACCTTTCTTCCCCTTCTTTTTCTTTCTATTCCTCAACTCGTCGAAATCTTCATCTTGCGTTTCAAGTTCATCCTCGGCGTCTAGATCTTCTTCTAGTGCCTTTGCAGCTGAGCCTGGCAAGTCAGACCAGGACTTTCTAAGGTCTATCAAGTAGTCGCTCTTTGACTCGACGGAAAAGTCGTCATCCATGGGTTCTCGGGTAGTCCCTGCCTTGTCATAAAGGCTCAGGTCAATGTCCTTGGTGTCCTGAAATAGGAAGTGGTCAATGTTCATATGGCCGTAAAGGGAGCCAGTAACAACGTCGCGGAACTGCTTCAGCCAGAGTGTGTATTTTTGCCAGCAAGTTTCGTCCCAATTCTGCTTGTTCTCAGTCCGAGCGGGAGGGACATGGCCGATCAGGATAGCCTTCATTCCCCGCTCACGTAATCGCTGAAGTTGAACACTCAGCCACTCCATGTGCTTGAAACCAGGCTCCGAGGGAATTGCGCAACCGTCAACGCCAGCATTTCGATCAAAGAAGTACATGGTGTTGAGGCTGATGACGGACAGTTGATTGGGAATAACCTCAACCTCGAACCATCCACCAAATCCGAAGGAGTGTCGCTGTTCCTCAGGGATAAAACGATGCCATATGCTGCTATAAGCCTGCAGCCACTTGTTTGGTCCGGGATAGAAGATGTTGTGCGGCAGAAAATCGTTGTTGCCAAAAGTTGGGATGACAGGGACGGTAAGGGCTCCGTCATCAGAAAATGTCTTGACAATCTTTTTGGCGACGTTTCGGTTCATATCCAAAACATGGCTCGAGCTTCGTGGCAGCTTCTCGTCGCTATCGTGGCGCGCCGTGTCACCCGTCCATACAACAAAGTCGATATCATCCTTGACGTTCTTCCGTACCCATTCTAACGTCGCGTCGACGAGGTCCACGGGAGAGTCGCAATCGGTAGTTTCGGCGCCGTATAGACCTGCAGGGCCCTTCCCGCGGTGGCATGCGACACCCTGGGCTGTTGATGAATGCGCTTTGTAGAATTCATCAGGGTGAAAATCTGGAGTTGTGGTTGTTAGTGGGCTGCTTTGGATGCAACGCTGAGTTATCATATTTTTATCCGATGTAGATGCAGGAACATGGGACTTGTTTCACATGTGATATTGCGTACCTGTTATATGCAAAAATTTGCCATTCAGTTTGCGACCCGATTGTCGGATATGCGGTGTCTCTATAGGATCGCGTGTCCCTGTGATTGCATCGAGAACTTTTTGGCCAGCGTCGAAAATTGGTGAAGGAGAGACGCTAGGGAGTAGTAAGGCGGCTGCCACGAGCAGTCGGGCGCCTGAGAGTGGCATCTTGTGCGTTTTAGATTGTACTCTCTATTTGATATGTATTTCGTTGATGTTCGGTGTTGCAGTCGAATTTTGGTGATAGCCAGGTGAAGAAGTGATGCTGAGCTAAGATACGAGGTCAAGCATGGAATTGAAGGTGTGAGGTCATTCCAGCCAATCTTGGTAGCAGCTTTCAAGGGGTAAGATCCTGTTCAAGCCACAAAGACACGCTCTGATTCTGGCTGACGCGTTAGTGATGGGGGGACAAGGGAAGATAATATCTTTATAGAATACTTGATACAAAGAAAAAATGATGATGGAGAAGAAAAGGGCGTTAATAGACTAATTTCCACAGAACCAGCCTACCTGAGCTATGATCAATCAATACCGTCGATGAGGATCCACTGCTCGGTGTAGGTAAACCAAGTACCGTAGAGTGCCAAGACTGCCCTGGCTGATCGCATCGAATATCATAGCGACAAGGGGGAAGCATCGAGTTTAAAATACTCGAGTTCGAAGAGTCAAAATAGCGACAAAATTAATGAACAGTACCTATCTTCAGTGGATGCCCCTCCCCCACGTTGTCGTGTGCTCACGCTGAGACGCCTGGTGATCCATTGTTGAAGTTGAGGAAGATGGTAAGATCGGCCAATCTTGAGCGGCGCGGGCTACACGTGTGCTAGAGCAAATGGTGCAAATGGACGAGGAGAATGGGCATGGACGAGACAGAATAAGACACGAACACGCGATACTTGAAATTCAATCACTGACACCTACTGAATTGCTATTCAAATCTTGTGCCTTTGCATATTCAAATATCGCTTGTCCACTGGATATGCTCTTCATCAGTTCTTCACCTCAATCAAAACCATCTGCTCTCATATTCAGGGTCCAGGGGTTACAGAAAACAACTGCAGCCTTGATTCAGGCACATACGTAATGGGCTTTGGCATATGCCATCAGGGTCCCCCTTCTGTAAATCCTCCTCCTAACAGTGGATACCTGCATTGACTATTCCGTCGAGTCTCATATGTGGAACCCCATAAACGCCCTCGTGAACATTCTATCACATTCGCTTTCATAGAGATGCATACACAGAATTTATCAAGTGTTCGTTGTGATTTGTTGCACGTATGGATCATCTACGCTTCATCCAGTATCGACTTGCTTCTGACACCCTTCGATAATAATCCTCGTGATGACGAGTCTATCCGCTTACTGGCTACCCGCACAAGACTGACTATCCTGTGCCCGAAGCGTGCTTATTTGTTCAACACAATAAGTAAACACTACACAGAAGAAACCCCGCTCGCGTGAGCATCTTCGAACAAAGTCCCATAACTACTACTCGGTTCGGTGTTGGACACTCGATATCTGTCGAAACACCCACCAACTTCCTCACCCAACTCCAGGGTAGGGAGATGCCCCACTAGCACGGATCTCGCTTAGCATCCGCCGCTAGTCCTCATGTGGGTTCATACATATGCAAAAATTCTGGCTCTTTTCCTTTCTCTCTTCTTCACTACGCAACATCGTCTCCTCGACGGTGCCGGTAACATCCAAAACTGGCGCCACGATCATCTCAGTCTTCCCACAGTTGGTCACCACTTGAAGGGGAGGCCGTTGCTAGACAATATCGCCGCTCGTTTGAGGGAGGCCATACGCTTTTGTGTGGTGGTTTCCTATGGTTTTTTCGTGGCTACATATCTCCGTGTCCAAATTCTCGTGATGTTTTCCTTGATGCTCAACCATGAATCACAACTCTGGCCAACCATTGAGACACAGTTCATTATTGTGACACCTGAAGCTTGACGATGCCAAGCCTTGAAAGTATAGCCATCGAGTCTTTAGGAGCGCCTCTCTGACGGTCACACCTCCAAGCGAAGCGATGTACGCCGAGTGCTGGCTCGCAGTGTTGTATCTCCCATAAGACATCTAGTAGTATCCGGTTCCAGTAGCATGATCAGGTATCATTGAGACCACCTTTCTCTCTTGAGAAATCCCGAGCGTTATCCGCGTTGCTTCGTTGCTTCGAGGCAGAGAAGGTAGCAACTCTAATTGCCACGTCACAAGATAACAGAATGTGATTTTCAGTCTGGGAAGGGACTGAGCCATAGTTATGTACGCAAAGCTGGAAGATCTACTTAGGTAGGTAGATGACATGGTTGCATTAGAAGGACATATAAGATGTAGCAGCAGACACAATGGTTGCTTTAGAGTGAACTCATCCTGCAAAACTACTCTTGTCGGCCTCTCGGCAACCACTATTACCATGATCACCAGGGCACTCGAGGGTGTTTTGGCAACGGTGTCGGTATCCGGAGTGGGTTGACTAGCAAGACCTCGGCCGAAGAGAAGAGGGTTGCTTGTGACAAACTCGAAAGACATCAGGATCGAGTCGATGATATGGATGTAAAGGGGAAGAGGTAAGGGGTAGCAAATGATATTTCAAGAACATTTATTTTCCGTTGGCTCTAACTTAGTCGTGGCCGTAACAATCATAGACTCCAAAGTTTGCCCCCATGTTGAGTTGTCCCCATATACCACACGTTTAATACTTTGACTCGCTTAATACATTGTTCAATTCCATCGTAGACTTTCTAAGCAGGCGCAGTACCCTTCCAATACTTTGTCTGGATAAAAGGCATCTTGGTGACTGTGCCCTTGCGTGCTTTTCCTCGTACCACAACGTCCACCTCGGTGCCGGCCTTCTGGTTGCCGCTCTTGATGTAGCCCATGGCGATGTTCCTGCCAAGTGTAGGGCTGGGAACACCACTTGTGATGACACCGATCTTCTCACCGTCCTTGTGAATCTCGGCACCCTCACGAGCGGGAGCTCCATCGACGAAAAGGCCAATACGGCGGCGGGTGACGCCTGAGCCGCCCTTGCTCTTGGGTGTGAGTTGAGGGATGATGGTTTCGGCACCGTGGAAGCCTCCAGCCTCGCGACGGGCAGGGGGGATGATCCAGCTAAGACCAGCCTCGACGGGTGTTGTGGTATCATCGAGATCATGGCCGTACAGACACATACCAGCCTCGAGACGGAGAGAGTCACGAGCACCCAGACCAGCGAGCTGAAGGCGCTCAGGACCAGCCTTGCTAAGAAGGGCCTGGATAGCAGGGGTTGTTGTCTCAAAAGCAGGATATTCCTTCCCGTTGAATGAAATCTCAAAGCCGTCCTCTCCAGTGTAGCCACCTCGGCTGATGAGGACAGGGTGAGTCTTGCTGCCATCAGCGAGCTTCAGCTCAGCCCACACGGCATTGCCAAAGTAGAGCTTCGAGAGATCAACGTCGCTAGCGAGGACCTTGCTGAGAATCTCGGCACTCTGAGGGCCCTGGAGGGCAACGAGACCGGAGTTGTCGAGACGTGACCACTGAACATCTCCGCCGAACTTGCCAAGCTCCTCATCAAGATACTTGGTGTCCTTGTCAAGACAGGCACCGTTGGTGACAACGTAGTAGGTATCCTCGCCAAGTCTGGTGACAACCGAATCATCGACGATACCTCCAGTGCCAGGCCACAAGAACGTTGTCAACTTGCTCTGCATAACGCCCTGATTTGTCCAGTCCGAGGGAGTGAGTTTCTCCAAGAAAGCAGCTGCATCCTTGCCCTTGAAGATGTGCTGCACCATGTGGCTCACATCAAAAAGTGAGGCATGCTCACGAGTAAAGTGATGCGACTGAGCAAGTGAGAGGTTTGAGTATTGAACAGGGAGCGAGTAGCCTGCGAATGGCACCAGCTTTCCTCCATTGGCGACATGGAAGTCATATAGAGGAGTCTTCTTCAGATCAGAAGAACCCCCCGAAGCGCATCGTATGCTTTGTTGAGAGAGCCTGAGAGCGCCGAATGATGTGGGCCGTGTAACGGCAGATGATAAGATTCGGGGACCAGCCCTCGCGGCCAAGCTGAGGCTCTTCATGATAGAATCAATTGGCGATATTAGGAGTAAGTGAGGAGAGTCAATTGACCAGAAACAAAGAAGATTAATAAAGAGGAAAAGAGTTTGTACAAGAAGATAAGAAGCCGAGGGGGCGCTTAAGACTGGTACATGGCATGTACAGTACATATCATGCAAGTCACAAGTCACCCAATTTGACAATTGGCGCTGGTGGGGTTGTCACCGAGTCTGAAGTCACTGAGTCTGAACTTCACCGAGTCAATCAAAATCGTCGTTTCTAATTCGCTTCTCCACGGTCTCTGCCTCCGAAAACCGACCCCGGACCCCCGCAGTCCCCGGAGCGCCCTCCGAGGGCCGAAGCAAGAGGTATAGAAGGAAGAGAAGCGCGGCAAATGCTGATAAGAATAAATGATTGATAAGGCCGCGTGAGACATAATTCATGGGATAGGATCTAATTGTTTAACACTTCATTCTCACACACAATCGTAGTCGAGGTGATGCTGCTCAAACTACCAATAACTAAAAAGTATGCCATTACAAGCTGATGCTTTCTCTTGTCCCCGCTCCTCAGCTCAGCTCGTCTACTGTGATTCTCTAAGCTTTGCGAACTCGGACCTGCCAGAACTGACGACATCAAGACGCCCGCGTAATAAACAAGACACTCCAGCAGACACTACACTTCTCTAGGACTGATATCTGACAGTTCACTGTTGCTCAAAACTGTACTTCAACCAGCCTCCGAGAGCTCGGAGACTCTCCCATCGCACGTTTTCGTCATCTGACTGCATGAGTTCCATGATCCTTCTCTTGAGACCAACCTTCTCTAGTTGATATCTCTTCTCGGGAACCTCCTTCACCAGACATCCAACGTCGTTGCAGGCAATGGCAAGCACTTGCTTGTCGTTATCCCAGGGTTGTCGCATGATCTCGGCCAGCTTCCGAGGAATCTCTCCGTTCTCAAACTCGAGGATCTTGCGGGCATTCTCAGCCCAGAAGACTGTGTTTCGGTGAGGGGGCGACCATCGAAGGTGACCAGACTGCACCTCAGCAACATACTCGTCGAATGTGGTCTTGGTCTTGGTATACTCTTCCAGCATTTCCTTGAGCTTTGAAAGATCCTCCAGCAAGTCGGGATCAGTCAGATGGCGACCACTGATGTTCTCGAGAAGAGCGGGAAGGCGAGCAAGAACTGCGGTGGGTAGAAGTGATTTCTGGTTTTTCTCGAGAAGGTTGTAGAGTGTAGAAAGGATCAATCGAGTTGTCTTTTCCTTGGGTGATAATCGTAGAAGGTGAGTGTAAAGAAGGACAATATCGTACTCGCTGCGGTCCAGTATTAGTTGTAGTCCGGTTTTGTCTCTCTTGTAAATTCACTTACTCGTTGAGTTCATCACCAATCTCCTCAGCCTCAAAACTTATCTGCCAGATAACAAGGAGAGCATGGTAGAGAAGCTGGAGACCAACACCTCCACCCAGAGAACCCCCAAAGCCAGTAGATCCGGTACCGGTGTTGCCGCTCCAGAGACTAGCAGATGAGCTGCCTCCATTCCCGATACCAGCTGCAGTTTGAAGAATCTTGATCAGGGGCGCAATCGTCTCGCTTCGCTGGTTCCAGAACTGCTCTCTTGCGACATGCCCAAAGAGCAGAGACGAATACTCCTGTACAGCGATATCTTGTAGGCCGGCATCGTTACTCTTGGCCAAGCCGGAGAGATAGGTGAGAATCACAGGCAGAGCCTGGAGGGTAGATCGGGACTCGTCTCGAGCAAGAGCCATGAGTGTGGTAAGAGCATGTGCAGTAAGCAATGGAATAGGATCCTCGGCATTAGTCGAGTTAAGCAGAGGCAAAAAATGTCGATAAGGCTCCTTTGTCTTGAAGAGGGCCTTGGCTAGAGATGGAACAGCTGAAAGAATGTTATGTTAGCATTGGTGATTGGAGATTATGACGGAAGTCGCTCTATTAGTAGATAGACATGGACTACTCAATGCCACTTCCCAGTGTCGCATAAAGATAAAAGGGACGCTCTTACCCTCGAGAAGGTCGCCAAGCAAGACCAGGATGTACTGGATCACATTCGCATGCTTTCCCGCCGTCTCGAGAACACTCGTCTTTCCATCATCGCCAACAAACAAGACGCGATATCCATCAATATCCCCTGACACAATCTCCTTTCTTTGCTCGGGCTTCTTCGCCTTATCTACAGCTCGAATCTTTGCATATTGCTCCTCGGTGAGGGTGCCGGCCCTGACAGCACCGTCCCAGGGAATGGGTCGCTGACGGATGTTGCTCTGGAGAGAGGCCAGGTACGTTGGCGGGTCGAGGGACATGATTAGCTATGATTAAAGCGTCGCGGCTGCTAGCAGCGAGCGGTTATTTGTGGGATGAGCCAAAGGATATGTCTAGGTGACGAGATCGGAGGGAGTAGAGCGGAGATGGAGATGGAGGAGGATGGAGAAGCTGGTAATATGAAGTTTGAAGTCGCTGGTGATGCAACCAACTTGATCTTGAACCGCGTGGAGCGTCACAGGTCAAGCTTGGTGCACCTAACGGAACCTTGGACTTGGTTGGAGCTTGGGTAGCCACAGCTGCCACAATTAGCGCCACACGTTAAGAGTTCGCCAGACAAATATGGCTGTTGATATAGTGTGGCTTGATCTGGCTTGTGGTTTGTGGCTGTGGCGTGTTCTGCCATCCTCTTCTCCTCTGCCAAGCTGACGACACGATTGAGTCAAAAGCCCAGACCGACCTGGAATTAATCCCTGAAAAATGCCCTCCCAGCCTCCGAGTTTCGTTTCCCTGTCTAATGGCTCAACTCCTTCCAACACCGCCAATGGGAAGAGCCAAACACAGGTCTCGGCTTGCAAGGACGTTGCGATTGCCCCTGACAGTTCAATTAAAATATGCAGCACGCAAACGGCTTTCACTCTCATGATACGTGATCTGCTATTCCGGGGTGCCCCGGGCGTGTAAGTGGTGATGACATTTACCCGCTGTACGAGGCCTAGCTCCAGGGCCGCAGACACGGGCCTACAGGGGGTGGTCACTGCTCCAGGGCTCCAGCTATCGATAGTTGTCCAGTGAGCAAGCACAGGCGTAGTAGCTGGAGGTATCATGAGCTGGCACCCCACCATTGACGTGCATCGTATTCCAAGTCTCAAGTCATCCATCCATCCTCACCGACAAGACGAGAGACCGAGAGTTCACAAGAAAAAGAGGACTGAGTGTTCCCCCTTAAAACCTTGCATCGAGTTAAAGAGACTGATTTGTTGGCGTGTGGACCAGGTCCCCTTATTTCGGATGAGCGCGTGCGTGTGTCAAAGTGCCCTTCTAGGTAAATCAGAGAGGCTGGTATAGACTACAGTTGTAAGTGGGAGGTTGGGACTCAAGAGGAAGCCTTTCGTTGCAGCCCACCACCAGCCGCTTAAAACTCTTGGTGCAGCGCCCAGAATTCAACGTTGCCGTTTCTCGTCTCTTTTTTTCCTGCTTGTAATTGACCTCTTACTTAACTCTCGGAAGTTTTCTTTTTCCTGGAAACTTCACCACCAAACCTTACTTAGCCTCTCACTCACCCTCATCTCACAGCGACCTTCACTCACCTCCAGTTCCATCTCGGGCACCAACAATACTTCCCCGCGACAACGCAGCCGCTTCTCCCGCATTCCAGAAGCTAAGCTGAGCTGAGCTGTTTCACAAGGGACTCAGATAAATCTCGCAACCAGTCTCGGTTTTTACCCAGATCAAATTCCTCACCTTGTGCACTCATCTCAATTCGAAACTAGCACAAGCTCTGATTGGAATTGGCCTCAAACAATATCATTCCGACCTCGGCTTTCCGCCAATAACCAACCTTTGGGGGGAAAAAAAAGTGACGATCACAACCAGAAAAATCGCTACAATGCGCTCCGTGACGAGGCCGCTGCTGCTCCTCACCGCGGCAGCTCTCTGCTCTGCCAAGCCGCTCCCCAGAGATGGTCTTCATGATCGCGGTTACTCATATCTCATGCACCGAGGATGCGACTCACCCTGTGGCTCCGATAATCAATACTGCTGCGGCTCTGGCGAGACCTGCCAAACATCAAATGGAGTCGCAAACTGTGTCGCTGCAAAGGGAGGCTGGGTCGGCGATTATACTACTACCTGGACGGAGACCAGAACTTATACCAGCACAATCATGACCCGCTGGGAGCCTGCTCCGGAGCCTACAAAGGGCGTTGACTGTGTGCCCAAGAACGATGAGCAAGAAGCATGCGGTGAGATCTGCTGCGCTGGCTGGCAGACTTGCGCGTTCATGGGTCAATGTTCTGCAAAGCCTGGTTACGAGGAGCCCACCGCTGTTGTTATTACCACTGATGGAAAGATCACCACCCAATACTCGGCTCCTTATCGAGTCACTGGTACCACCACTATCACCAACAGCGGCGCGCCCACTGAGTCCGAGACTGCAACTGAGACTGAATCCGAGGCTTCTGCAACGGCCACCGAGACTAGCGAGGGCGCCGCAGCTGGCGAGACCGGAACTGGCGGTGGAGGCCTGAGTGCCGGTGCCATTGCCGGTATCGTCATCGGTGTCATCGCTGGTGTTGCGCTTCTCCTTCTTCTGTGCTTCTGCTGTATTGCCCGTGGTCTCTGGGTTGCCCTCTTTGGCAAGAAGGACAAAGAGAAGAGCGAGCGCGTCGATGTCTACGAGGAGCGATACTCTCGCCACGGCAGCCGACCACCTCCTTCGGCCTCGGCCCACTCCCGTCGTCCTCGACACAAGGGCTGGTTCGGCATGGGCCGTCGTGGTTCCCCGTCTTCGGCCGGCGATCGTCGTGAGAAGAAGTCGGATGGCAAGAAGTGGCTCGGTATTGCTGGTCTGGCGGCCACGCTTCTTGCTCTCCTCAATCTCAAGAAGGATAAGCGACCTGCGAGCACCAAGCCCGCGCGCTCATCTCGAGGATCATCACGATCGCGGTATAGCGACTCTTATTACTCATACAGTGACTACACCAGTCCCAGTAAGTCTCGCTGACAACCCATCTCATCACTTTGTCATACTAACAGTCACAGCAGGCAGCTCAAGCTCAGGTGGACGAACGAACCGCACTCGTCGCACAAGAGACAGCCGAGCGAGGTCGTACTACTCCCGCGACAGCAGGCGATGAAACCTTTAAATCCCCGCTCCTCAAGTTTTTATCCCCATTCGTCACACATATATACTCCCCATCCTGTACATGTCTCTGCATTTGACATAAGGATTCGAGCCCACATTGTACACGTTCGACTTGTCGCTTCACACATCAAGGCTACTGGCGTTCCTGGTTGTTCACATATTATGGTATTATGTTGATATTTTTGCGGCCTCTGGTTTTTATTTCCCCCCCATTCACCCCTTTTCATCATTGATGTTGTTATTTTACCCACGCATTCATGGATGGTTAATGCTGCTGCTTTTTGTTACTCAAGAGATCACGTCACGAAAGGAATTGAAAGGAAGACTAGATGAAATGACTCACAATGAAAGTTGAGAAGAAAAATTACGAGTTTGATAAAAGATGAATATACTGACGAGGCACGTCTTAATGTAAATGCGAGCCTCATTTTTTTCACATGCAACTTTTGATCATAATCGCCTCCTCAATCAACGACAGCCATGGATGTGCGTGGACTAAAGTTCTGAAATCATGATGCATTGACTCATTTTACCATTGATCAAATTGGATAGAATAGATCTTGCAGAACCGACTTCACGATAGACAAAAACGTTGTGGGAGTTCCCAGGCACAGATAGTGTGCGCATTGGAAAATGATTAAACGCCTTTTTTTTCTTATCGCAAAACACCCGAAACGAACCCTCGTCTAAAAGCCGGCCCTTTTTTGCTCCTAAAATGGTCACATACACGAATGAACAGATGCGATTCGATTCGTTGGCGAGATTCAAGTGTTTGTCGGCACCAGAGTCATCATCTCTTTGCTTTTTGAAATTTGTTTTGTAGCCCTTTTTTTGCTACATGACATGCAACGATGAACCTTCGCCACTCCTGAGACCCAGAAACGCAAAAGAAACAAGATCCGTGTCCGTACCCGCGCTTATTCGTCCTGGACAATGTTGCCCTTCTCGGAGACGTACAGACCGTCAAGGAACTAGGGCAATTAGTAAGAGTCGGAAAAAGAGACGGTGTGATGCTATGTCCTACCTTTCGGATATCCTTGTTTCGCACCCGGCAGATCTGCTGGATATCGGCGGCACTT
Organism: Fusarium odoratissimum NRRL 54006; assembly: GCF_000260195.1. NCBI lineage: Eukaryota > Fungi > Ascomycota > Sordariomycetes > Hypocreales > Nectriaceae > Fusarium > Fusarium odoratissimum. The sequence goes on along the minus strand of NW_022158687.1, from coordinate 2,065,312 downwards.
TGCGACACGTTCTCCAGAGAGTTACCAGAGAGGACGAGCTCATCCTTCTGGGTGGTGGAAGCCTCAACATCGACACCAGGCTGCATGACAATTCGGCGGACGAGCTTCTCGCCGATGAAGTTTCGGATCTCAACCTCGTACAGGTCGGTCTCGGCGTTCTTGGAGACGTTGACGTTGATGGGGAAATGGGCGTAGACGTATCGCATCTTGTACTTGAAGCCCTTGGTGACACCAATGATCAGGTTGTTGATGAGGGTTCGTACAGTTCGGAGGGTAGCGACATTCTTGCGGACACCGTGGTGAATCTCGATGGAGATCTGGTTCTTCTTGGGGACGGTGAAGTTGACAGCCAGGTGGCTGAGATCCTTGACCAGCTTGCCGCGGGGACCCTCAACGGTGACAATTCGCGACTTAATGCTGACCTTGACTATAGAGAAAACGAGTCAGCTTTTCCGTCTTGTGAGTTGGAGATTCTCATTTCGACGCTCGTGGATAATCCCCTCGGAAATTGCCAGAGTTTCCATTGTGAGCGCAGTTTATTGTTGGTGTTCTTGTGCAGCCTCCATTTGCGAATAACTCTGGCAATTTTTCGAGGGGACCGATACCAAATTATTCGAGCGACGGCGAGGAAATCAGACTTGAAAATGAAATAGGGCGCAACATACCCCCCTCGGGGATCTCAAGGAGCTCCTGGGAATGAATGTACTTCATCCTGCCGGCTGTGAGTTGATATCGGTGTTGAGGGATACAGGCGAAACAATTCTGAGTTCTTGTGCGGGAAAGAACACTGGAAGTGCGTAGGGCTTTCTCTTTCCACGTGAGCAATTCTGGTGGGGAATGCACGTGATCAGTCTGCACGATGGAGGCTGTGAGCCAATTAGATCTATTGGCAATTGGACTCTTTTGAAGAATAACAGTTCTATAAGCAGAATATCGGTAATTATGGTAGGAAAATATGCTAGCACTGTAAGAAAAATAATAATTCTCAGTCTGAATAATGTACTTGTTCTTTTCTTGTCCATATTCATGTGTGAATTCTGATCCCATTCATATCTTAATCAACTCGTTCGGCCTCGTCAAGGTAACGGCGGCAAGCTCGGTGGGTCTTCATCGGTCCCCTGTCTCCCCGGCCGACGTCAGCGCCGACTCTCCTCAACAGCTCGGTCCAGCTCAGCCCAGCCATCCCACTATCATAAAGCTTGCGCCATAGCCTCATCTCACTTATCAATAAGACACTAGGGGCAAGAGGCAGATAACATACACAATTGTCCGCCATGTCGTACTTCTTCGCGACTCCCGTCGATATCGACGTTGTCCTCGATGATACAGATGAGCGTTCTATGGTCGATGTCAAGCTCGACAAGAACCGTCGCGAGAAGGCGCCTCTCTTTATGGATGGCGAGTCTGTCAAGGGCGCTGTCACTGTTCGTCCAAAGGATGGCAAGAGGCTCGAGCATACTGGCATCAAGGTCCAGTTCATCGGCACGATAGGTTCGCGACCCCTATACATCGCAGTGCCTCCCTAACGCTTTCACACGCTTGGCAAGCTGCTTCAGTTACTGACTTGTCGCAAAGAAATGTTCTTCGATCGCGGCAACCACTACGAATTTCTCTCCCTCAACCAGGAACTCGCTGCGCCTGGCGAGCTTCAGCACCCACAAACATTCGACTTCAACTTCAAGAACGTCGAGAAGCAGTACGAATCATACAATGGCATCAACGTTAAGCTGCGCTACTTCGTCCGCGTCACCGTTTCACGCCGCATGGCCGATGTCATCCGGGAAAAGGATATCTGGGTCTACAGCTATCGCATCCCCCCTGAGATGAACAGCAGCATTAAGATGGATGTTGGTATCGAGGATTGTCTACACATTGAGTTCGAGTACAGCAAGAGCAAATACCATCTCAAGGATGTCATTGTTGGGCGCATCTACTTCTTGCTTGTGCGCCTAAAGATCAAGCACATGGAGCTGTCCATCATCAGAAGAGAGACGACGGGCGCTGCTCCCAACCAGTATAATGAAAGTGAAACCTTGGTGCGCTTTGAGATCATGGACGGTTCCCCATCGCGAGGAGAGACAATTCCTATTCGACTATTCCTCGGCGGTTTTGATCTAACACCTACATTCCGCGACGTCAACAAGAAGTTCTCCACGCGTTACTATCTCAGCTTAGTTCTCATCGACGAAGGTCAGCCAAGCCCCCACCCAGTCTCATGCCTCAACCACTCAACTAACAACGTTCACAGATGCTCGACGATACTTCAAGCAATCTGAGATTATTCTTTACCGCCAAGCTCCTGACGCCGCACCTGTTCTAAACGCCGGTACCTCCTCACTACCTGCGCCCCCAGAGAACAAGTTGGCTGCTGCACAGGCATAAAGATAAATTAGAAGAGCCTGGCTGTTGGTCTGATGTACATACACTGTCAACTTCATGCGCGTCCTTTAAGCATCGGGTCCTGGCGTTTCGGGTTTAAGGCTGGAAGAGCAAGATGATGGAAGATTTGTAGTTCCTGTTTCCTCTGCAAATCAAATTAATACATACACCGTAAACAGTCCCGATAATGTCCTAGATATTTCGCCCGTCCGAGTTTTGAAACAATACACCTCTAGTCTACATAAAGTGACCTGTCCTATTTCTGCATTCATGCAATTTCCATAACGTCGTCCGCCTCGAAGCCAAATTGGTTGTTGTGAATCGCTGCGATTCGGTCCAGCTCATCCTGATACTGTTTGCGAATATCCGCCAATGACACCACCTTGCGCTTTCCTGCATCTTTCTGTCCAAAGCCAGCCGAGGACTCATCATAAATCCAAGCCTGCTTGGGCTCCACACAGCTGAGAGCATTGATGAGCAGGAGGTATTGCCTTGTCACTGGTGTATCGAGGATATCTTCTCCCGTAGCCTCATCTCCCTCTCCGGCGCTTTGCAGCTTGTGGATTCGGTCTAATACAACCGACGCGGCACCACGGTAGTTATTGTGCTTAATACGCCATGAGTAGAGGACCTGGTGGTAGGGGAATCCTTCTATAACATCCAATGATGCTTTTGTCTTCTGTGCCAGGATATCGTCAACCTCCTGTTGGAGACCGGGGAAAGGGAGAGCAACGAGCTCATTGTTGTGATAAGTCGCACACATTCTGTCAATCAACTTGCGCAGATTTGAGATCTTCATGGCTTGGTCCTTAATCGAGACCAAGGTTGTGTGTGCGAGCTCAAATTGCGATGTCGCTACTGCAGCGTTGAACAAGCGGCTTTGCATGTCAGTCTTGGTAAACATAGCGTCCTGCTTAGTACCCAAGAACTGCATGGCCAGGCGGGCGAAATCGACCACATAAGAGTAGGCCTTCTGCTTCTCGAACAAAGCAACAATATGCGAATAGTACTTTGCAAGGCCTTGGTAAAGGAGGTTCCACTCTGTGTCATCAAGCAAGCCGCTACTATGGCGGTCGCTTCCGGCATTCCCAGCGCCTAGCTATCTGTTAGTAAGGAGTCAATAACAAAATTGGAAGGACTTACTCATTCCAATGGCTGCTCTTCTGAAGAAAATCGCAGCGGTATTAAAGTCCTTCAACGCCAGCTGCAAACGGCCCTGGACATATGTGGAGAAGGGGTTTTGGTCGCAGAAAGGCGCAAGATCCAATGCCAAATCAGCCCTCTCTCGTTTGATGAGAGAGCACTGAACAAGCGGTGGTGAAATCTCAATATCGCTGTCCGGAGCGCACAAGTTGGTGACGAGATCTGTGACACTGGTAGCCAGTGGCTCACTTTGGTTCGCAAAACCAAGCAGGTGACCAACATGCGCCTCCAGTGCGGTTACGAGTTGAGCATCCTCAGAGCTCTTCTTCACAGCTCCGCTCTCACTCTTTTCTCGGGTGCTTGGCACTGAGATTTCTACCTGGGCGAGCCACTTCAACAGCTCCAAACGTCGCAGGGCCGCAACGAGCTGTCTGAATACGTTGCCAATATCAACGCGATTGTGAAGAGCTTCTGCCTCATTGTCGTGCTCAAACTCCATGTGGACGAGAAGAATCAACTGGCTGAAGTAGACCTTCCACTGCAACTCAATACTGTCTTGAACGGCTTTGACGACCAGTTTCCTGCCAAAGTCGCTAAGTGGGTGACGTAAGTTCCGTGACTTGGCTTCCTCTGGTGCAGAGATTAGATTCATCACGTCGGCGTAAAGCTCGTCTGTCACTACGTTAAAGTTTGGGCCGAGAACATCGACAACTTGGTTACAGTCGTCATCAGTGATTCCTCGCCAAAATCCAGACTTGTCAGAGAAACATGAGATGCGCTCGAGGTCAGTCTTGGAAGAATCCTCAAACAGCTCAGGCCGTAGTGCAGCCTGACAGAGCGGCATCAGGTGCTCAGGCAACCCAGCAACGAAGTTCAAAGCCGTATCGACTAGAGCCGCCTGTGCAACGTGATCTTCCTCAGGAGAAGTGAGGTTATGGTACAGTCGCTCCAAGCTACTGCACTCACGAATGGCTGAAAGGAAGTCGGCGCAGACAACCCAAGTCATTCCCGTAGAGGGGTCAAGCGTCAACCCGAGTGCTTCTCCTCGTTGCTTATCCAATTCGAGCAACAGGCGGTAGAACCTCAACCACTGGGCCTCACTGGAAGCGCGGAAGGATTCGTACTCCATAGCGCCCGAAGAGCCTCGATCTAGCGTTGCAGCAGCCCCCAATATCGAACAAATCGACTCTGCCAGCCCTCGAGCCTTGGCAGCGGTCTCCTTTGACTTTCCGAAGCCTCGCTCATAAATCGATAATGCTGCCTCTAGGGTCGACTTCGTAAATTGACCAGGCTTCAGAATAAGCTGGAGCCACTTCTCTGTGACATCAGTAGGATCACAGGGGCCAGAACTCTCTGCGGCCTGTATGAGGTTATCTGCATAGACGCCATCCCAGTTCTCCTCCCAGCTCTGTGAGATATTCTTACGATCCACTTCGAGCCTTTGCACCCTATATGTCATGTTGTTCTTCCACAGGGTCCAGAGTTGGATAGCGCTCTCTGCAGGACAAGAGAGAACGAAATCAGCGAGTGTCCACACATCAGAGGATGATGGCGTCACTGGAACTAAGGCGTTGTTGGGGAAGATGTCTTCGACGACGACGGTATGCGCATCCTTTGCGATGATCTTCCAGAACTTAAACTCTCCAGCGGCGATGGGTGAGAAGGTTGCGCATATCCTACTACTGCGGCCCCTTCCAACAATCTGTACTAGGTTCGTCTGTGATGGGTCAATAGCCCACTTTCCAATCTCTTGAGGGTTCCTCTCAGCATTGAGAATATCGCCTGTATAAAGAATTTGGCCATCGTTAATGTTCCAAATTCGCATTCTATGATCGAGACAGACTGTGATCGCAAAGAGACTATCGTCCATTCCGAAACTTGTGATCTGAATCGACGTGGCTGAGCTGTATTCCATATTGATCTTGCCGTTCTTGATTGTGTGTTTTCCTTGGAAAGGAAGAAGACTTCGGAGATTCTGCGCCCATCCCTGAACGTTGAAGAACGATTCCTTCCAGACAAGTGACGATGCTGTAAGAATTAGCATTGGCATATTTTGATATCACTAGCCCAATAGTACTCACGTTCATGCGCTTTGTTCTTGTCAAGCCTGATCATTCCTCCATCGTTGACCGTAATCAGCAGTGTCTCCGCGTTCACAGCAATCATGCGATGAGGATGCTTGAAACCCAATCCTGCTGGCGCTTGGACCTTACCGAGGTCAGAAAGCCCAGCATCGACGGCCGATCTCTTCCTGAACAAATCTGGTCGGAGCGTGAAGCTATACAGCTGATATGCTTGGTCGAGAACAAAAACACAAAGGGAATCGTGCTCTTCGGGGTCCGAAAATGTGACGCATCCTGGCTGAATAGGTACTGAAAAGTGGAAGTTCAAGACAAGCGGGGAATCGGTCGCTTGTGTCTTCTTGCAAACATCAACAGCCCGAATGCTGAGGAGAGTGCCGTCCTCCAAGATCCTCCAAAGGAAACTCCGTGGTGTGTCATGCCAAGTTCGGTGGTAGACGGAAGAGGCAGTCGCTAAGTTCTTCGTTCGAAATGTCGTCTCATCTTCTGCTGTGTTCTCGCGCGCCGGTTTTCGATAATTGCGGCTCTGTATTGAATTCGAGGGTACTCGGATCGTGACAACAGAAGACGAAGTTGGGGGATCGAGGTTCACTCTTGTCTCTTTGAAGAGATATTGTGTATCGCCTTGATCCATTTTGCCCCCATGAATCGAGTCGATCGTGACGAGATGGGTTCGAGTACTAGGCGTTGAGTTTGATGTGATGATGGATACCTAAGGTAGCAAAGCGAAATCGCGTGGTAGAATTTCTGGCAGAGGTCGCGAACCACGCTAACCTAAAAAGGCAATCAGCTATTGGTCACTGCATCACTGCCGACATATATAGTAGAAAAGATTGGATGCATCAAAGTTATGCACTGTTAATGATGTGTCATTTTCATTTCTTTCTTTGAGACGAATTGCTCCAAAAGAAACTTGTTTTGACTGAAGAGAATTCCAGCTAGTCATCCCAACCACCCTATCCTCTAACATTTAGGTAACATCCATCGCAATAACAACACATGAAACAACCATTAAGATATGCGCCAGCAACCATACCAAGAATCATCACCATATACTCCAGTGATCGTACAAACATACAAGGTCATCCGTTATCGTCTAATCCTTCTCCATGTCCTTTGGGGCTGGGTCACCAATACCCTCCTCGCCAATGGCAAACAGAGTATCACTTTCTGGTAGGCATGGGCTGTCGTAAATTTTGGCAATACGTGTCTCCCCACGACCCTTCTTCAGGCTGATTCTTGTTGTACTGGCGTGAGCGATGATGTTACCACCAATAGGCTTCTTTGGATCAGGGTTGAACATGGCACTTGGGCCACCATCGACCTGAGCCACAACTTGATTTGTAATGACAACCGCGATACCAAATTCATCCGCCAGACGCTGAAGTGTCCTCATGAACTTGGCCAAGTGAGTCTGTCGATTCGAGAGCTCACCGCGACCGCAAAAGTCTGTTCGGTAGAGCGATGTTGCACTATCGACGATGAGCAGAGAAAATCGTGTCTCACACATCATAGCTGCAGCCTGGTTGAGTAATTGAAGCTGGTGATCAGAGTTGTAAGCGCGTGCGTACGCAACATTGTCCAAGACCTCTTCGCCAGAAAGGCCAAATCGGTTGGCAACGCCCAGCAGGCGAACAGGTCGAAATGTACCCTCAGTATCGATGTACATGCATTTTCCTTCACCACCGCCCATATCAAAGGGTAATTGACAAGTCACGGCGAGTGTGTGGCAGATCTGACTCTTTCCGGTTCTGAATTCACCGAACAGTTCAGTAACCGAACCTGTTTCAATACCACCGGCAAGTAGAGTATCGAGGTTCTTGGATCCAGTGGTAATAGAAATGAGCTCGCTGCGACGCTGGTGCATCTCTGTGGCTGTAGTGAAACCCATGGGGACGAGCTTGGAGGCTGCGATACTATCAGTAATTTTTTCCGATAAATCCGATCCGTGAGACACTTACCCTCTCCCAGAATCTTGGTCGCCTTCTGTTCCGAGATACCCTTGATCTGTTCCAGCACTCGTCGCGGCGTGTAGGCCACGGACTCGACTGTGTTGTAGCCTCCGTCAATGACAAGCTGAATATCTCGCTTCGTCAAACCAGCAATTCCCTGCAAAATCAGCGTCAGCCTTTATCGCAATTGCGTTTCGACAGAAGTTTACCTCGAGCGCGGAGAGTGGCGTTGGAGCACCAGGGCCAGGCATGCCGCCCTCTTCGCCCATCTGAGCCTCATCATACTCCTCGCTCATTGTGATTCTTGAGTCCCTCTCCTGGATTGTATCAGTAAAAAAAGATAATCACAGACTGTACTGTGAACTAGAAATTTGCGAGAAATGAGCGAAGGGGGGGAAGGAAGAAAGCGCGATCGCGTCTACCTACCTTAGTGGGGAGGCAACAGCGCCACCATTCTACGCCAAATCACGTGCCATCAGTTAACAATTACATGACGGTCCACTTTTGATTGGTAAATGGAATTGGTGGGCTTCAATCTGCCAGCGGATAGCCATTGTCTTTCAATCGCAAGCTAAGGCTTCTGAGAATTACTTACAGATGATATGGAGTTTCTTCATTGGGTTGATGCGGGATCATAAACTTATCATATAATCATATAAATCGACTTTCTGACTTCAAGATTTTATCCGTCTGCTACCCTTGAGCCCCCTGTCTACTTGGCTGTCTTGATTAATAGTAAGTACATAGTCCTGAAGGAGCAAGGAAACCTCTGACATTTAATGATATCGCCGAAAATTACAAATCTTAAAATCCATTAATTTACACTAAGCTTGCCTGAACCATTCTGTCGCTTAGGATATAGGTCCTTAAGTTTTCGTGCCTTCTCTAGAGAGAAGGTAATTGAGGTGTAACTAATACTATTGCAGTGTTAAGCGTTAATAACTTGGTGGATATCGCAGTATATATATGTATATATTGTCACAGGCAAATAAATAATACGGAATATGTCACTTGATTTTTTATGAATGTTTGGGAAGTTGTTTGTAAAAGCAGTTGAATTATTAGTTGCTGTTGTACAAGGAGCGAATGACCAAGCCAGGCCTACAATGCTATTTCATGCTAAGAAACTTCCCAACACCGATCCATGCAATGCTAAAGTCGTAAAGATGAGTCATTACTGATCTTGACCTGTCGCGAAATCTGAGAGCTGGATAATAAGGTCGTCAAGATTCCGGGTTGTGGTGTGTTGTCGCGTTTATTCGACGTTGATGCGGCGAGACTCGTGCTTCTTGGCCTTGGGAACAACAATGCTCAGGATACCGTCCTTAAACTTGGCAGAGACGTTGTCCTGGTCGACACGAGTGGGGAAGTTGAAGCTGCGAGAGAACTCGCCGAAGGTGCGCTCGGTGAGCCAGTACTTGGATTGATCACCGGGCTTCTTCTCGACCTCCTTGGACTGTTGGTGGTGGGTGACTTCGGTGCTCTCGTGAGCTTTGGCCTCGGCCTCGTCCTCAACTTTGGCGTGGTGAGAGTTCTTGTTCTCATCGTTACCCTCGCCCTCAGCAATGGCGCCTTGGGGCTGAGAGCCCTCGACGAGGCCAGCGGGAGGAGTGCCGGCAGTGTATGTGCGCTCAGTCTTGCCGCGGATGGTCATGGTCTGAGGCTCAGTGAATTCGATGTGAACGTTGTCCTTGGTCATGCCGGGGAGCTCTCCATGGAGCTCGTAGGCTTCGCCAGTCTCGCGGACATCGAACTTGGGCTGCCAGTGGGTGAGGCCGCTTCGGCGAGTACCGCCGTTCTGTTGTCCCTGACGAGAGTAGCTATCGAAGTCGTCGAGGAGACGGAAGAGGGGAGTAAAGGAAGCATCGGAGTTGTAGAAGTTGCGAGGGAAGAAAGCCATTGTGTTTGTGTTGATGTGTTGAAGAGTGTGTATGAGAAAGAGATGGTTGTAGTGTGCAAAGAGAGTTATAAAGTTGTGGTTATCGTTGTTGTAGAGTGTCTTGCTTGTGTTTGTTTGCTTGTGTGTGTTCTGATGAAGAATGAAGTCCAGCTTTGGGGGGAAGGGAAGCCTTGCTTTATACCCATTGATGAGGAAGATATGATCGAGATGGGAGTTTCCTTGCCTTTCGCGAAAGGTCGACGGATCCTACCGCTTGGGGGTTCTAGAAATCGCACGACTGCAGAAGAGGACTACGGAAGCATTGGCAAACCTTAAGCGAGGTCTACTACGTGATGTTTGCATCAAAATCGTACGAAATTAGGTGGCATCGCGAGTCTGTTGGCTGCTCGTGGTTGCATGAAGCTGCTGGACAGTGGTGGATCATGGTAGAAGCTTCCAACCAATTCGAGAACGTACATATGATACAGCAGCTGCAATACAGCCCTTGACTTCTGACAGCCACGGAAACTTCTGGTCATCGGATCAGGTGTCATGGGTATTACCCGACCCTGAACAAGCCAATGAATTAGTTGAGGCTTTACGCTGATCAGTTATCGGTTCCATGGACAATCGAAGAATGTTGAGGATACGGAGTACAATACGATGGAATGTCTGGGAAAAATAGTCCAAGCGTTGAGAATGCTGACATAATATGCATGACTCCAGATTTGGTTACCCTATACCAAGCTATATCATGCTTGAACAGGTATAGTTACTGTAGTTCAGTGTCCATCCTATGGTGTATACTCTACCTTGAAAATATTAAGTATTCTGATCAGAGATTTGCCTTCGTCTTTGTTGGTTGACTCAAGACTGTTTGTTTTGTTGTTGGTACTTTCATAACTACCTTAATGTTTGTTACAACAGTTATGCTCAACTCCACTACAGAAAGGCACCTTCAGCTGAGTAAAGGTTCGAGGCAGCCGCAACCTCCAAATAAAAAAAAAAAGTTCCCAAATGTGATAAAAAAATGGAGTTTTTACTTGATTTATCTGATTTTGATCGTATTACTCAAGAGCTACCACGATGTACCTGCGTTATGTTATATTTCCTCTGAAAGGACAGCTTATTTCAAAACAGTATGTGACCTCAAACTCGAGCTGAACAATCCCCTGCAGCGAGTACCATATAGCAATTGCAGAATATGCTGATATAATTACCGAAGTAGTGAACCTGTGATGCATAAGGAGGTCTGAGAATTCTGCATCCATTGGGTTTGATAATGGGCGAATATTGACACTGAAACTACCCTGAATCGAACCAAAAACGATAGGCAGAGGACAAAGTATTCATCTATGAGAGATACCCTGCATTAGGCCGACTACTACTAACTACCTTGGGAATCAATTAAATATTCTTATCACCTGATACCTTATACAACAAAGACGGCAGAAGCCAAGAGGTGTTGTTGAAGAAGTAAAGAAGGATACTCCCGCCCTATGATCATGCCTTCACGGGAAGATTCGGAGATGTATGATAATAAAAAATCATGTCCTCTCAAGGGACTGGACCTAGGATGAGTGTCCAAGCTCATGAGGCACAAGTCTGTGAGCTGTAATGTGTCGATGATGAGCACTAATCAGTGATTGAGGATCCAACCACACAATGCCTAATTGAATATGATATGCTTTAAATCAATTAGTGTTTCTGTGCTGGAAACTGTCAGAAGAAGTTGAACTGAGCATATAATCAGATAAAGAAACATGTGCTGGGAGTACAACCATCGAGATTCAACCAAGTGGCATCGACATTGGTCACCAGGAGCCAGAAGACATCATCCTCAATACGGTGACAATATCCCGTATCTATTGTACTCTACATGTGCACCGTGGCTAATGGGTATAGACATGATTTTGTAGACCAGGAGAGGGAGGCCTGGATATCGTAGGTGCATTGCATCGAACGGTGTACCGCTCGGCGAGGGAAGGCTAACGTTCGGTGGCAGATCGGTGCATTAAAGGCTTGGAGGTTCGTGAAGTTCAGCCGTAGTTGAAATGCTGTTGTCATAGGTGAGCAAACGGTTTATGAGCTGGAGGCCTTATACGGCAATATAAGTAGAATGCCGTAGTGATAAGGAAAGAATGGGTAGAGAGATACACTCAGACGTACTCAGATGTATAGACTTACAACATGACCAAGTTAACTGTAAAATAAGAGTTATATTTCAAGTCATCTTCCCATTGACCTCGAATTTGTCAAGAAGGGCAACCGACAGAGAAAATGCCATGCTTCTTGGATATCCTAGGCGAATCCAGGTTCCATATCCAAAGCTCTGATGATATGACAAATGACGTAATTAGCGACAAAGTGAACAGGGGGCAAACGGGATCGATTGATCGATTGTTCTAGTAATGATTCATTGTGGCTTGGCCTTACTTGATTTGTTCTGTTGAATTGCGACCATGACTTACAGTAGTACATAGCCAAGGTGCGATTGGGATTCAATGCACATCATGACCATCACCACTTCTATCTCCAAAACTCCAGGGATCTAATATCAATGTGGGGTCCGGTATTGGAGAAGAAGAAAAACGGGACAAAAGATAGTTAGAAATAGTCAGACAAATGGGGGGAATGAGTACCTGGCAAAGTGATCAAGTATTTGTGTCACATAACTCTCTTGGTGTGTAATGAATCCTTACTCTTTTTGCTACCCACTTGGAAGGGGTCTAGACCATCTAGCACCATGACGTAGTCCATGACGTTCTGGACCTCATCCATGTGCAGCTAAGGTACCCCAGAAACCTCAGCTGCTTTAGGTAAGAAAAGACCAAATCTCCAGTGGCTGAAAGTCAACTTGTCAGTTCCTTGCGCGTGCGTTAGCGCTACATTTGAGGTACCATGTACTAGACGCTCAGTTTTACCAGATTTCCATTCTAATCACCCCCCCCGTCCACAACTTCAGCCACAGCCTTGCCACATTTTTTGCTTGACCCAGCTCATCATTATTTGTCTCATCAATCACTGAAACCGTACTGTAATGATGCCCGATGGAATTCGGGCTTTTCATTTAGTTGCGACCCGCTGACGGGCGTTGACGGAATCTTGTATATCCGTGTTTTTTGTTGCCACTTGAACCCTGCTCTTCCGAGACGGTCTGGCAGGTTGATCACGTTTGACGCAAGTAGTAAGGTAGATCCATGATATGATTTGCAGCTAGCTTGCCAGCTCTGCAGCAACCTCTTAAATACTACTCAAAATCCTTCAATTCAGGACCATATCACCACCAAAGCCAAAAATACGTCGAAAACTCGAATAGATATAATCATGAGACGTAAAACTGTCGTGTAGTTACATTTACAACCGTCATTGATGACCCTTGCTCGTCGTGAATTGCCAACTATGTCCAGCATAGATCCCAAACCGTATTCCAGTATCTTTGAATTATCTTCTCGGCAAGTGTGCTTCCAAGAGCATTAAAGCACCTGAGCAGCAGGAGTATCGCTTCGAGAACCCGTCTCAAATTCTCTCCGCCTCTCATTGTCCATATGGCCGCATTGACCCGAAGCCTTGCATCATGACCATGGAAGCCCGCACGCCGGCGTCGACTGCCTCTGGGTTCTGCGCGCGGTTGAAGAGCCCAATAAGTCTTCGTCCAACTGAAGGCTCTATTTCAGTACCATCTCGAGCAATTTTTACTTCACGGTTTGAGTTCCAAGGATTGCGCAATCCTCTCGTGCGGTAAAATGGTAGTCGACTTGTGGATAGCCACTCCAATTTGAAAGGCTTTCCCCATGTCTTAGCAGCACCCTCATCCCCTGCATTGCTCTTGGTGCTTGATGCTTCGCTTTCCGCATCAGACAAGTCATCCGCATCATCACGATCCGCTTCCCAGAAGATAGTGCCTCTGGCCGAGTCGTCAATGATACGCCCCTTGGGGGCTTGTTCGTTCGCTTCGGTCGGTATGGCTTTCGGGAGGTCAAGGTCGCTCGTTGCCTGAGCCGTGGGTGCAAATTCGATGGCTGCCGCAGGGTCTTCGTTGATCTGCGATATCATCCTAGCATACCCATAATATTCTCCTGATTTATTGGCCGAGAAGACCAAGTATACATTGTCAGCGTCCTGTTCGGAAAGGTTAGTTGACAGGTGGCTCAAGGGTATTGCGGAAAGACCAACGTACCTTGAAGGCACTGTTCAATGCTTCTTCATTGTGAGATTGGGTAGCCCAGATACCAGTGCTAACACTCAATTCAAGATCTTCCACTGTCAGGCTCTTGAGAATGAAGAACTTGTCCTTCTGCGGTATCTTCTCGCCAGCAACTCCAAGCTTGATGGTCCCTGAAGGTTCGGACGCCGGGCCTGGAATCACGATCTGAGATGGTGACTTGTCTGCAACTTGGTCCGTCTTAACTACTGTTGTAGCCACCGAAGGACCAGTTGGAGCTGTTACACCGGCTGCACCCTCCACTGTGCTCTTGCGTAGCCGGCTGACGAGGCGAACTGACTGAAATTTCGAATCGTGTAGCTTCTGTTGTGCTGCACTACAAGTTTCCTCATCCTTAAAATTGGCAAATGCACAGTTGCTCTTGGAGATGAGAAACAGTGATTCCAATCCTATAGCCTCTTTGCATACATGATGAACGAGGCTCATGAGGTCGGTTTGCGGAGGAAGGTTGCCGATCCAGATTGCGTGTCCTGATTCAAGAGTTTAGCCGACACTGACGGTCATCGAGGTAAGTAGCTTACCACTCTGCCGCGGCTTTCTGGGAGGGCCCCGAACAGCACTTTTTCGCCTCTCTGTCCCATCTGAGGTTTGCTTTAGCTCAGTTTTGTTGGGAGATTGCTTCCCAGTCCTACCTTGCCCCTGCTTGAGCCCCTGTGGATGTATTCCACCAAAGTCTGCAGTCTGTGCCATCGCCCTTGGGTCGCTGGTTGTTGGACCACCAGCGGCATGGTGGCCAGACACCACTCCGTTCGGAACTGGATGCGCGGCAGGTTGATACTGGGGACCAGGGGGGTAGTAATAGGGAGATTGCTGAGAGCCCATCATCATCTGGTTGGGATAGTATGCCATGCTGTGCCTCTGAGACATCATGTTTGCTGCCTGAGCCTGGTGCATCTGATTTTCGTAGTATGGTGCGACCTGTGGCTGTAAGTAGTAACCTTGGCCGGGGACTGGAAGTGGCGGATGACCAGGAAACTGGGACATGTGCTGCATCATAGGTGGTGACCCCGCGGGATTCATGCGTTGGTGAGTGTTTTGGGGATACTGTCCAGGGCGAAAACCCATCGTAGGGAGGGCGTTGGCCATAGGGGCCATGTTATATGGCCCAGGGCGAGGACCGGAAGAGGGTTGAGACATATCGAACTGTGTTGAGAACGCGTGCTGAGAAACGGTGGGATGCTCTTGAGTGTGAGAAGGGAACTCATGCCCCTGAACAGTCCGAGGCTCGTCTTGAAGTGCCATAGGATCGTCAGATGTCGTTGTGCTGACAGTCTTTGCAGTATCCTGGTCGAGTGCTCCCACATCCGGGACTTGGGCGCTAGCTATATCTCCCATTTGATGCATCTGTTGGTGGTACTCTGATAAAAGTTGAGAGATAACCTGGTGCTAATTCAGATCAGATTAGTAACTCCTCCAACCCAGACGCAGGTTTATAGCAACAAGTGTGTGGAAGGGTAGTATAATACCTTGATGTTCTCTATTGGAGAGAGGATAAGACAGCAACAATCTGATGCCTGAAAGCTGTGGTTGTTCAGGTGAACACCAGGAGACCTGCTAATCGTGCCGAAGTCACAAGCCAACAGGGCTTTTTCCTGCAGCAGAGCAGCCGCCTAGAGCTTCTCGGGTGGATTTGACTGGCTGCTATTAAAGAAAGGGTAGAGAGGGGAAATTATCGAGCAATTTTGTGGCCGATTGTGTGTCAGAGCCGACGATAGCGCTCAATGGGCGGGGGAAATATATGAAGACCCCAGCTCTTACCAACAAAAGACTAAAAGGAGACACAAATTTGTCGTTTTGTATATAATGAATCTGCTTGTAGATCAAGAGACAAGGTGGCGGCGGAAGTAAATACGGTTCCTATAAGAAGTTGTTCGAAGAAAGGCGTGTATTATTGCCCCCACGGGGAAACTAGCGAAGTCGTTGAACACCTGTTAACCCAATGCCAAGTTCGGAAGGGAAAGGAGCTGAATGATAAAACGAGATCGAAAATGGGGCTCGGTTGTGTTTCCTTATGGCGTAACAGGGATATGAGCTTAGCCCAGGAACCACTGGGAGAGTGTTGTAGTGTTGAGGTGCAGTGACAACTATTCGAAGTCGGCGATCAGCCACAGAGTTGGACTTAACCCGCGAAACTAACAATCAGTTGTGATGAATAAATATAGCGGTAAAGGAGATATTGGGGCTCAAGATGGGTCGAGAAAGCATTTGTTCATACGTTGAAGGAGCCCTAAGTCGTCATTTGCGAGCTGGCAACAAGCAATGCCAGCTTCAGCAACAAATGAAGGTTACCAGAAATGCAAGCTGGCAAAGTAAGCTCCCCTGAACCTGTGAGCTTTCAAAAGAGAAACGATCTCTAAAGACCTTCGAGGCTTGAGAAGCTTTTGGGGGGCAAGGGGCGAAACCTAAGCCAACGATTAAACAGAAGAGGCTTTAACAACGGAGATAGCGAGTGGCTAATAGTCCAAGCTTCCGAAGCTAGGGCTCAAGGAAGGCTTGGAAGGTAAGGAAGTGTAAGGAAATGCAGGGTTAAGAGGGATAGACGGCCAAAAAGAGATCAGTTGAAGGGATGCTAGTGTGATAGATTCATGGGGGGTGTGAGCTACAGATGCGTATGTTGGATGGGAAATACGATGGGCGATCCCAAGTTGGTCGAGCTCTTAGATGGGATTTTGTTAGGGCCGTATAGGTGGAGGAGTGAGTGGAGGGAAGTGGTGGAGAGGAGGGAGCTTGGACAAGAAGAGGTAAAAGAGAGCGATAGTTCAACGGCAACAACAAGCCGTCAAGCCACACGATGCTCAAGTAACGAAGCCCGCAATCCATCGGTGATACTTGAACTCAAGCGAGGCCGATGTTGGCAATGGCACAGGTATAGATCATTTACAGTTCAATCTTGGAACAGATTGGCAGCGTCCCCTGTTCGACTGGGGAGTTCCAAAGTCGCACGTATACCTATGTTAAGGAAGACAATCATCCCGTGAGACGGTGTGGCTGAGGTCGCAACATAGAGTTACCCATTACCGCCACCGACCATGCGCCCACCATCTTGGTGAACATTCAGGTACCGAGTGCCACAGATTCTCAACGAGAATGAAGTCAAGAGCTCACAGAGAAATGTGATTGGAGAGTGAAGCTCGAGCCAAGCAACGGCGCCGGCAGCAGGGAAACAGGGTCCAAGAAGAACAGCCACAGCAGAACCCAACCCGGATGACAGGGAGGGGGTGTTCGAATAGTAAAGGGTGGAGAGAAAACCTTGTTATAGTACGTAGTGGTGAAGCGATGGCAGAGGAGGACAAGACCATTTCGACGCCAAGAAATGCCCTAGCCGTGACATGATATGCGGTACTTCGCATTGGACTTCTAAATTTGTTGTTCCTGTGGGGAATCGCTTCTTCGATGTCGAGCTCTGCGAGCGAACCCAGCGTCTTGAGGCAACGGTCCCTGAAAACGGATGTTAGCGGGGTCCACCAGAAAGCACAATCTCCGAAATCAGAAGGTGTTTGATGCTTTTAGAGGGTCTCGTGGATAATAGTGGTTTTGCTTATACATGCACCCAAGTATGTGTCTGTTGTCAATTGCATGTCGTCTGATGCCTCCTTGTTCCCAACCGTCATCAGAATGACTTGGATTCTGTAATTAGAATGATGCACAATTGCGTTCCAAAGTCGGACAGGACTAAAATATGGTGGTGCATGGAGGGTTGTCAATGATGTTAGTGGCTTGAAACGTCATGAAACATAAAACGGGCCTGATGACTCTGACATACGTTGGCTTGGGTAAGCAAGCAGAGTTTTTGCTGAAGGAACCGTTCAAGATGGAATGGGAACGTAAAACTCCCCGTCCCGCTGGTAGGAAGGAACCGTTTCGCCACTGAAGGCTGTTCCTGCCCCAGATTTTTAACTCTACGTAGCAGCTTAAGGCTACAGGCTACAGGGCAGTTTGGCGCTCACCGAGTCACTGCCATGGGCATTTTTAGAGAATGGCACACGGCAACTCTATTCAATACATCGAATTTTCCACCTCACTCGGTAGGTAGGAAAGTTAAGTATGTACATGATGTATCAAAGAGTCTCACGATATCAGAAATCATTTGAACCATATCTGCAAACATGCCCAACATCAAGTACTAAGTGGCCTCTGGCTCTGCAACCGGCCAACTGCCCCAGTAACCCCTAAAGAGAAGCAACAACCGCTCGCGATTCAGCGACGCGTACGAAGCTATCGCCACTCAGTCCCTCAGACAGCTGTTCATGAACCTACAGAGTAGGGATCTGCATACAGGGAATAGCCGAGGCGGCAGGGTGGAGGTCCCTGAGATCTGATCGACACGCGCGACAGACCCGCCAGTCGCCTTGCCAGCATGTACGTATTCCTTTGAACTCAATTCGCTTCACTTGGCTGTTAGTTATCAAGGTTGACCTGATTGTTAGGAAACGGGCACTAAGGGTGGGACATTTTGAATTTCATGAGCCATTGTTTCCACCACTATGCAACGCAGCGGATGCTCAACAGTCTGCCTTTCCATGTGGCGTTCTACCCGGGCGAGCTCCGGCGCTCTTTGACTGGTTTCCCTTGAATCTCACTGAAGTTGGACCATCCTCGACGGGGCTTCGAACCACTACTGAGGACCGAGGGGTCTAGCCCGGTCTACGGTCTTGGACCTAAGGTCCACGCCGGCATTCGCTTCTGCTTGCACGAGAGGACACAAACCCACTTGCCGTACTTTTCATGGCAGAATCTTGCGCATGCTGTATAATGAATGATTCGCTGATCTTGATGACTGAGCAGGTTACAATTTGCACTCTAGTCTGACCTTGGATTTCTGCCGACCTGGTAGATATCTTGCCAGAGCCACAGTTTCCCCTTAGATCTGAGCGTCCGGCTGACAATTCTTTCCTTGGGGCCCCAGGTAGCTCTTGATAATGGCTGACATGGATAACTTAGCTTTGCTATTCTCTTGCCATGCGTATCATCAAAATACAGTACCTGAAAATCGCGACGTCACAGCCCGACAGCAATATGGAGGCAGTGGGTAGTAAAACGGAGGTTCCCAGGCGGAATCCTTGTCGCTTCTGAGCTTTCAATCAGTTGCGTAAGTAGCAACAAATGTCATGTTCCAACAGTCCTTTTCGTGGATGTCGATCTATCCCGTTTTCTTAATTCTCCATCACCCACCAACTTTTCTCAACTAGTGCGCCGGGGCGACCAGCCTCCCGTGTTACTAGCGTCTTATTGGAGACAATCGCATGGTCCTGACAACTTGGGTAATCTCATGGCTGTTCTTGGGCTTGTCTAGGGACCTCAGGACATCCGTAAGTGGATGATCGACCATCCCACCTCACGATTCTGCCTCAAACACAAGTCATAGGTAGATACGTAGGCTCCTCCTGCTAGAGACCTAGTCAATTCCAGATCTCGAAATTGAGCGCCTCACATCACCAATACTATGGAAGCCAACATGGCCAGTTTCATCAAACTGTTCAGCATCAACACTGACTCCATCAGCTAACATAAGTCGGCCATTGCTCTTCGGCCAGTGATCCGAGCTCCCGGTCGTACGACGGCTTTTTGGACTAACGACATGTGCGCGCCCTACCACCGCTGTGTGTTTAGTTGGACCCTTGATGGGTTCCTGGGACGCCACTTAGCCAATTAAGACCCGGACCTAATTAAGGTTGGCGGATGAAAAGCTCCGTCCGTTCTTAACAAGAATACTTGATGTTGAATTTGCGTGTTCGTCTAGAGGGGTAGATGTCGAGTATGATCAGCTAAAGAAAGAGTCAGCGACGCACGGCAATTGTGTGTGAGAAATCTGCACCAAAAATAAATGTGGAAAGCCTCCAACTTGTGGTACAATTATGACCCGCAATCAAGGTCATTGGGCCCTCAGATAGAGCGGCGCCTGTCGACGACTGTTGCCTGCTTGCCTGACGCATTCGCCACCCGCCTGTCAACCAGGGTCCAGAACCTTTATCGCTGATCTTCACTGCTTTAGGCGCATCCAATGCCTATCTTACCTCTTGTTGCACAATAGCCAGTGACGCCATGACGACGGTGCTCCGTTTACATGCCTTACAGTTACAGGTAGTCTTCGCCGATGGCGCAACCAAAACAGCAATTGGCCGTCTTCACTGGTGTCGGGAGGTCCGCAGCAAGGGTCATTGTGGCTTGTGAAACGATTATCAGCATTGATCGTCCTTCTTGAAGCTCTGTGCCGATGCGCAACCCGCTTTGAACCTCTCTTGATTTGAGGGCTTGAGGAGCCGAGGACCCCGACATCAATTTCACCCAATCGTGGGCTATCAAGAAACTCGTGTAAGGCTGTTGATGAAGAAAGAAAGCTTTGACAGCTCCCTCCAACGTGGCAACTGCGTTGCGCCGCCTTGCATAGGTAAGTAGGTAGATAGGGTCTTTAGAACGGACAGCTGTGTAACTCTCACCGTTTTCAGCTCTGTCTGTGGACACTTGACGAAAATTGAGTGTATTGGGCTTCCACTCCCTATCACATGCCTCAGTTTTGACGATTAGAGGTGGCAAATGTCAACCGACTGGTAACGGTTGTGTAAGTCGTCAGCATTTGAGTTCGGTGCCGTTTTGGCTAGATTATTGTAGCGCTTTTGGACCGCTACAATGGCATCTGCCGACACCAACTTGACCATCAAATGCCGGAAAACCCCTGCAATAGCAACTGATCATTCCTCAACACTTGGGCAGTGGGCATCATTGTAGGATTTCTGCTCGCCGATCAACAAGACGCCTTTCTGATTTCTCCGATGACGGCAAGTTCCATGTCCAAGGATGGAAGAGTTTGACAAAACTTGGAAGAAAAGCTAGACCATAACTGAACCAAGAAACTTAAACAGTCCCGGTCCAGGTGCGGAAATAAGACCATAATTGAATTGCGTTCCAAGTCCTGTAGACTTTCAACAGCGAATTGCTCTCAGCCACACAACATTCGCTCATGTCAGCCAGCCGCCAGCCGCCAGCCTCGAGCCAACGACATGCATGGCTAAAAACAATTCCTAGACCTTGTGAGACATGGAAGACAACACTTGATTGTTGGAAGCTACGTAGGCTTAGGTGGCGAATAGACCAGTACGCACATCCATCATCTGGAGAGGAACAGATGTTGTCAGAAGTCCTGTCTAAGGATAGTCATACCTCCGATGTAATCAAAAGCTTGCCACTAACATAGGGCAGTAGTTGTGCGACAGTCTCTGCTGCAAACCGACAGCCTTGTAAGAATTATTTGAATAGAAGTTGTATAACTCGAATTTGTTGGGTAGCTGGTCCAGCTTTGCACAACAAACAAACTTTTCAAAATCTGTACGCCGAAGATAGCATCATGGAACCCAGCAGCCTGAACAAGTCCGGATGCAGAAACCCCATTCTGTTGAAGAGGGGGCAAACGAAGAGGGCTTTGTACGGTATATCTACAATGCATATTGAAGGGTAGTTCACTGAACACACACACTAGGTGAACTGCTCGCCTGCCCACTACCCAACAGAAATGTGATCACTACTGCATGATACCCTTAGCACATGGGCTATCATGTCTTAATTTCATTTTTTTCTTCGGGGGCACCAATACCAGTCCAAAGCAAGGATAGCTAGCCCCTGGGCAGCTGAAAAGGCGACTTGTCAGAATACAGCACCTCGAGAGATGCTCAAGCTCCAAGGCTTGATATTCGTGGCGTGTGCACGCGGTGTGGTGTCTGGCTACTGTAATGGCAGTGTATCATGACTTCAACCTTGATTTAGGGTCATGCATATTGTGCGATGGAGCAGACGCCACTACATCGGTTGTGTTAGCGAGACACTCACGCATCCAAACGATATTGAGATACAGTATCTTGCAGAACACGGAAAAATAGGCCCTGTCCACACCCTCCCTGCATCGGGGCATTGCTTAGCTGGGATACCTCGATGGATCTCTGTACAGCCATTGAGGCAAAGGGCGGATCACTGCAACGATGTTCAACCAGCCACTAGGCCTTGAATAACCCTATACTACTGCAACCAGGTCTTGCCTCACCTATCAGAGTTGTTAAGTGTATAGTGGACTTGATAGGCTAAGAAAGAGACGGTCTGACCAGCCGGTGTGGGCAGGGCAGGGCAGGGCAGCAAGCGTCTTCGGGACCGAGACTGAGTAGACAAGTACTTGGATGAGCTAGCAATGATAAGTTCTCTCTCGTGATCTGATACCTACATCGGTGGCTAGAGAAACAGCATGGCGGTATTAGACTGCTACGATATTGGCGGGATGGTTAGCATCTGACTCTGATCAACATCGGAAAGAAATCGTTGCTAGCAAATAACCGGACCGTGCTTTGATGATTGTCGGGCATAGGAAAAGTAACAAGCGCTTGAATCTAATGAACCAACGTGGTGTTGCCATTTGCCGCGCTTGTGGTGCGATAGAGGCGCTCCAGAAGAGTCTAGACGCGCTCTTAGAAGTGTAAGTGGTGTTTCACTCTCCCGGATGTAATTCTATCCGCGGACTAATGTTAGGTGTCTCTTGAGATGATCAGTGTTGAGTGACTTGGACCAAGGAGCTCAGCTCGACATGGGTCTCTCAAATGCCGTGTGCCGATACCATTCCATCTCTTATTAGCAACGTTACTTGTCCATACTCAAAGTACATCAAAAAGACAGAGAAAAGCAATACATGGCCATGCCAGACTTACGAAAATGTCGTCCAAGAGTAGTGAGGGTGAATAGCTGTGGTACAGCTGATAACTCATTCACAAACAAGCACCAGTGCTCGGTGAAGAGAATAGTTCATCTCTTTCAGGGTGGTCTTGAAACCACTGGCTGAGTATGCTGATAAGACGCTTGAGTATTGGTATGCCCATTGAACCTCTCAATGATTAAAGCGTACTTTGAGTATGCCGTTACAACTGCTTCGAACCTTAGTTATAAGGTTAAATCGCCGTCATACCATCGCTTGTTTTCCAAGCCGTCAACACAGCAAGTTAGGTGTCGGGCAGTTAGAGTTGAAGGCCAATTGATACAAATACAAGGTAACTTGAACCTGGCATACCTTTAGCTAACACCCCGAGTCAGAAAATTAAAACTGCAATCGCATAGTGCCAATAAGTGATCTAGGTGCCCGTGATCTGTGTGAATGTTTGATCGAACACGATGGCTTCAGTGGCGTTGGGGAAATCTTCCTCATATCCAGTGCATAGGTGATGTGCGGTCTGCAGAGCTCAGTGTCGCCGAAAGTAATTATAAAACCTAACATCCCAAGTTAAGTAAGACCTTTGCATCCTGAAGCCTCACAGGTCACCTATTAGTTTGCAATTCGTGGAGCGTGACGTTCTCTTTTGTCGTTGAAGCGACTCGGTATCATATTCATATTCATCACACCACAATTATGCCCCGCAGTTGACCGTAAGGAAGGCTCATTGATTTCGTGGCGTCTAAGTAATCCCCTGTTATACATTCCTCTTTCGCCTTTCCTGCCATCTAATCCTTCTTCAAGGGCAAGAAAGTCTCCTCAATACCGTCTGCTGTGATGATGAGCATTTGAAGGTTATCACCAACCTCAATGTGACGCTCCACCGCACCATCGAATGCATCCTTGACGACAGTCTCGACCTCTGTTCGTGTAAGAGGACGTCGCTCCCGCTCCTTCAGCTCATGGCCTTCTCCGCTTCCGGGAATATACTGGTTCTTGAAGTTGACCTGGTTGTCCAGGAAAGGCATGATCAGACTGCCCGCAGCACCGCCTGCTCGGCACTGCTCCCGTTCGTAGCTCCCCACGGGATCGTATGAGTACACAGCGCCTCTGCCCTCCTCATCCAGACCGCCGAGCATCGCATGCGAGTAGTAGGGGAAGAATCGCTTCGAGTAGAGAACGGTAGAGAGGCGTTTGGCACAAGCATTGACAGTCATAGGCTTGCCGTGGCGGTAACGGTAGATCTTGCAGATGGTGTCGAGGTGGTCGCGGAGGGCCTCACCATCAGCAGCGAAGCCGACGACAGATAGGACTAGTGTAGCATCCTCCTGAGAGGCAGTGGTGCCGCCGATTCGGAAGACCTTGGGGGACATACGAGAGTTGATGCTATAACCGCTGGTGTGGCGGGTGTCACCAGCCATGATGGTAAAGTCTGCGCCAGCAATGGCAAGAGTCGAGCCGCCATTGTCGGTGTAGCTTGGGTCAGTTAGCTGTAAGCCCTGGAGATGCATAGATGAGGTGTCTCACGGGTTAAATCGATGTTCTCGAAACTCGCCGCTGTTGGCCTTGGGGGCATCGGAGAATGAATAGTTGGGCCCATTCATCAGAGGGTTCTGGCTGAACATGGCAGCCATGATTACGGTCTATGTGACGGAAGGTTTAAGTAAGGTCTTGGTGATCTTTCTTGATGCGCAGAGATGATGGAATTCGGAGTTGGTGATTGATGATGTTGATCTGGTGTTGCCTTGTAACTGACAATAGAGCTGAGGTTAAGACGCACGCGTCAAGCTTGCAGCCTTGCCCACCTAACCTGCAGAGCTGAGGTAGCTACGATGACTAAGCGCGCAGACAGGCAGGGGTTCACCTCCTAAAGTTCACCTAACAACCATCGTCATTTTGAAGGTCTCGTTTCAGAAACAAATTTGTTGACTTGGTTCTTGTTGGTATTTTGTTTCGAATTGCTGTGCTTTGAAGCGGCCGCATCGCCTACGCACCAACGATGATAGGCGACATTCGCTCCAAGGCGCTGCAGAAGATAGCTTCGCTATCTGCGTCTAGCTCTACAACATCCTTCGACCGATCCGATCTCGACCGACTATGTAGAGCCTGCCACGCCGGCGCGAAGAGCAAGGACTATGTCAATGGCTATCAGAATAAGAGCTCGCTAGGCCGAGTGCCTATGGTAGGTTGTTCATAGAACATAGGGATCTGATAGCGCGTGATTGACAATTGTAGTCTATTCGCGAATTCGAGGTCTTGATCGCATTATGCAAGACAGCACCGAAAATCAAATCGAGCCAGAGCGCCCAGAGACTCTCGTATCAGCTGTTCCCGTATATTCTTGAAGCACATATACAGGTTTTCCTTCCTTCACCATTCTTCCGAAAGATCGACCCGTCCCCGACCGAGGCCCTAGCCTTTCATGTGACAGGGGCCCTGCTGGCACTTGGCATCAATTACGATGAGCTTCAGGAGAATGTGACCGATAAGATCTGGGCCTTCGTGAACTCTTGTAGACGAGCTACCGAGAGCATTATCTCACCTCAAGCAGGAGATCCTGAGAATCCTCACCTGGAGGATGCAATTCGAACTGTGACAATTGCCGTGGCCCTGCTCGGATTTTTGGATGCGGCAGCCGCTCAGGCCGACTTCTGGAGAGCTGGCGGTCGACTGGCCATGATCAAGAAAATCAGAGAGTTGCTTTCTGAGCCTTTCCTTATCGCTGTGGAAACAGCACTATCCACCATTCGCAACTGCCATAGCCAGGATCGCGAGGTCAAAGAATGGAAGAGATACCTGCGCCACTATGCCTCCTCTGGACGACCTCTCGGAGCTATGCTCCTGCACCGAAGCTTCGCTCATCTTATTGTCTCCAGCACTTCACTGATGGTAAAAGACCCTCGTTCTCTGCGAGAGTCTCACGTGCTGGATATCTACATTGCCCAGGGTGAAGATCTTTGCAATATCGCGTCCTCTGCGCTCGAAGCAGACTTCAAGACGGTTGAGGAATATGCTGCCCTGGCCATTGAAGAGATCCAGTATATCGAAGGTGGTGCTGACTTTATCCGCATGGGATCTCCTGACCAGCAGAGTCTCGCTTACGCTGTGAAGGCTGCGGCGCTCATTTCCTACTTGAATTGCGCTCTGCTCAATGAAGATGCTGCTGATACAGAGATTCTCATGAACTGGCTTCAGGAAACCCTGGATGACTCTGTTCAGATGGCTGACCCTACTCTTGCCTCGGTCACGTTGCGATGTTTGGCCCTGATCTGCCAGATCTCACCATCCTTCTCGTCTAATGTCAGCCGCATCCTACCTAGGTTCATCGTTCAGGATGCCCCGCAGAAAGATATTGTCACTATAGCTTCCAATAGCTTGGCTTATGCTCTCAAAATGCTCTCGAAGGATGCTGTCATCGGCACATTGTATACCCTGGGCAACGTACTCAGCCCTGGGTCGGACCAAGCGTTTGTGAACGATCAGATTGATGGAACGGCAAGTGAAACAGGACTTAACGCCATTTATACCAATCGTCGGTCCATTGGGAGCTCGATTTCACTACAGATGTATGGCGAGGAGGAGACTGCGATCGTTTCAGGCAATGTCGTGCAAACCATCTGTGGGATTGCTGCTGCTTTCAAGGATGAGAAAATTACCGCACTGGCTCAGTCTATGCTTCAGCAGAAGCTCGAAAAGGTCAATACAGGCGTGGATGCCCGGATTATCAGTGGAGCAGCTGCTCTGGCTCTCGAGGGCGGACAACTCGAGTTTCGCTCTTTGCTCAAGTTGTTTAGTAAACTGTGTCATACTGGGGTTGTCGAAAACCAGCTATTCTTACTGGAAGCTGTAAGTGAATATGACTTTCTATACTTTGATATATACTGATTTGTGTAGGTGAGAAATGCTCGCACTTTCATTTCTGCCAACCTACGACGTGACTCGCAGCTGTTTGGTATATACTATGAACACTTGCTTGACAGCATCATCGGACTTGGTGATGTACATTCGTCTGGACATACCAAGGAATCTGACGTACAAATGGCTGCAAAGGAGATCGCGGAACTTCTTCATCCGCTGGCAATTTTTATGTCCACGAACGATTTTGCTTTCGAGCCCATCGCCGATGACGAGACGTATTCTCTGCTTCGAGACGCTTGGTTCAACATCGTGGTTCACGGCTTTACCACCAACACAGATCGTGGCAAACAGTATATGAGAGAATTGCGTATGATTGCTATTCACTCCCCACCTCTTGTGGCCGAGCAGCGAGGTGAGCAGGTCGAAAGTGATATCGAGCTCAATACTGTCTTACGACGTGGTATGAGCAACGATAGAGAGTCTCTGCAGAAGAAGCTTTTGAGTGATCTTGTACCCTCCAAGTCCAATGAGATTAGGAGCCTCAGCTATCGCAAGGTGATCTTCTTGCAAGCAGCTTACCTGATGGAAATTCTTCGAGCCGACTCAGGTGATTGCACCAAGGTTCTGTCCTATTTCCTGGAACCGAGCATGTCCAAGGGAGAGCTGAGCAGCGCCATGGAGGGTGTTGCAGCTGCTGTCATGGATAAGTATATTCAAAAGACTCAAAGCGGCGCCGAACCAACCTTTTCTGCCCAGTACGCTGCCGAGCAGCTCGCTACCATCTTCTGTAGCTGCTGCCACCGTATCGAGCGAGTCCAGCAAGCCGCGTTTGTTTGCGCCGATCGCTTCCTCCGTGAAATTCCTTCAGCCCTTTGCTATAGGTCGTCACTCTTCGCACTGATTGAACTGCTCTCGCTTATGTGGTCTAGCTGCTTGGAAGCCGAGACAGATGTTTATGCTCCTAGGTCCACTTTTACGTCAGAACTTGGCGGAGTGACTGTGCAGCTTTCAGACGACTATGATTTTCGAAGATGGACGGTAGATATCCTTAACCGCAAGGCCAGGGTATGGGTCAATTCTGCTATCAACCTCTCTCCTCTCGATGTCAAGGGAATTCTGCAGACATATCTCTCGGAGTTCAGTGACGAAGGCGCTTACGGCCATGTCTCTTTGGGAAGGTCTTTTGCTCTTGAGCTAGGATCAATTATTCCATCAACAGACAATCGTCTCCAATCCATGGACAAGATTGGCAACTCGAGTGTCAACACAGCCTCTGCCTTTGTTGCGCAGTACACAACTCGCCAAGAATATCGGTATGGCGAGACGCTTCCGGATCGTGGTACAGAACTTATGAGCTTCATGAATCACAACCGTCGCTTGTCATTTGTGCAGTCATCTGTGAAGGAGAGTGCCAATGCCACTACTGCACTCGCTCATGTTGAGGCAAGAATTCTCAGCAAGAAGAGTACATCCATCACTGAAGTCCGAGATATTCTTCGTAGGGCAGCAGCACTTCTTTGCCGCACGAGCAAGGATGAAGCTGCTGTTGCTCATCACCTTGTGAGCATTCCGTTCGCCCTATTCACCAAGCAATCTATCAACTTGGGTGTCTCCTTATGGCTTGGTGTAATCAACGAAAACCCAAGGCAGGAGTCGAGACTGCTAAATGAGATCGTCCAGCAATGGGAGTTCACTCTTACGCGAAAGGTCGGCCTTTTCAGCCCAACACTGAATCATGTTGACCCCTTCTTCTTGAAGGAGGAATTTGCGCCCAGCGAACTGGAAGCTCTAGCCAAGAAGAAGCAAATTGTGCATGACATTCTCTCTCCCCATACTCGACTGCTCCAATTCTTTGCCAGTCATTATAACGCTACCAGGCTCGGTAGCCCTGATATCCAGAAGGTGTTCCTCCGGATGATTGATCTTACACTGGAGGCAATGAAGCAATCTGCAACTCATCCAATGGCCAGAGAGATTCGATTCCAAATCGTCTTATTTGGTCTCCGCGTCCTACGTTCCAGCACCACTCTCAAGCCTGCAGCACAGTGGAGGCTCAAGGAGCGACTTCTTACGGCCGGCCTGTCTTGGTTCAGGTCTGCACCCAAGTGGTCATTCGGAAGTAACTTATTGCAGATGAAGACCGAGATCCGTCTTATCTCTGATGTCTTGGCGGCCCTCCAACAGGTCTCTTTTATAGGCGCCCAAACTGTCGGCAATGTCAAGTCTCTGCAGTCCAAAGAGCAGCTGCTCGACCTCCTGCTCAGAAATGAACAACTGCGCCTAATCGTCTGGGTAAACCCACTCAACAATGCGAGCAATCAAGCATTGACTCAAACTGCTGGTAAGGCACCGACCGAGGCTGCACTCTTACCACTCATTAGAACTGCATGGTGGCAGGACCCAGCTATTGCGATCGAACTCGCAACTAGGTTTCCATTCCCTCGCCTGCAGCGTGATATCAGGTTCTTGCTTCTCACCATGCCTGAAAAGGCCATTTTCGAGCCTGAGGCTCTGCACCTGATCTTTGGAGGATTTCTTCCCGATGATGTCGCTTCGCAACAACTCAAGGTAGGTTTCGTACCCTGACTGACATTGCAATACTAACGTTGGGCAGTATTTATTGTACTGGGAGCCTGTGAACCCCGTAACAGCCGTTACCAT
Organism: Fusarium odoratissimum NRRL 54006; assembly: GCF_000260195.1. NCBI lineage: Eukaryota > Fungi > Ascomycota > Sordariomycetes > Hypocreales > Nectriaceae > Fusarium > Fusarium odoratissimum. The sequence goes on along the minus strand of NW_022158687.1, from coordinate 2,036,454 downwards.
GTTCTTGCCCGCCTACCAGTCGCACCCGTTCATTATTCAGTACGCCATGCGTGCGCTGGAAAGCCATTCTGTCGACGTAACATTCTTTTATGTTCCCCAAATTGTCCAGTCTCTCCGCTACGATAGCCTTGGATATGTTAAGCGCTATATCCTCGAAACAGCTCAGTTTTCCCAGCTGTTCGCTCACCAGATCATCTGGAACATGAAGGCCAATTCGTACAAGGACGATGACGCTCAGATCCCTGACGAAATCAAACCAACTCTCGATACGGTCATGACTCAGATGGTTGACGGTTTCGCCGCTGAAGACCGCGACTTTTATGAGAAAGAGTTTTCTTTCTTTGACGAAGTCACTGACATTTCTGGGAAGCTTAAGCCCTTCATTAAGAAGTCGAAGCCGGAGAAGAAGCAAAAAATTGAAGAAGAGCTGCGCAAAATCAAAGTTGAGGTCGGCGTTTATCTTCCTAGTAACCCTGATGGTGTTGTTATCGGCATTGATCGCAAGTCTGGCAAGCCTCTACAGAGTCACGCCAAGGCTCCGTACATGGCCACATTCCGTATTCAGAAGAACAAAGGAGGCGTTTCTGAGGTGGATGAGATGATGGAGGAGAATGACGGAGAAGATCATGGAACACCAGAGAGGACTGTTGAAGTCTGGCAGTCGGCCATTTTCAAGGTCGGCGATGATTGTCGACAGGATGTCCTGGCGCTGCAGATGATTGCAGCGTTCCGAGGCATATTCCACGATGTCGGCCTAGATGTCTACGTCTTCCCTTATCGAGTCACTGCCACAGCCCCTGGCTGTGGTGTCATCGACGTGCTGCCCAACTCGATCTCACGAGATATGCTTGGTCGTGAGGCTGTCAATGGTTTGTATGACTACTTCATCTCCAAATACGGCAATGAGAACTCGCTCCGATTCCAGCGAGCCCGCAGCAACTTCGTCAAGTCCATGGCGGCCTACTCAGTCATTTCCTACTTGTTACAATTCAAGGATAGACACAACGGCAACATCATGATTGACGACGCGGGCCATATCCTACACATTGATTTCGGTTTCTGCTTTGATATCGCCCCAGGTGGTATCAAGTTCGAGCGTGCCCCCTTCAAGCTCACAACCGAGATGGTGGCGGTCATGGGTGGTTCAATGGAGCACCAGAGTTTCAAGGCCTTCGAGGAACTCTGCGTAAAGGCTTTCTTGGCCAGTCGTCAGTATTGCGAGAAGCTCAGCCAGATCGTCTGGCTCATGATGGATAGTGGTCTGCCCTGCTTCAAGCCTGAGAGTGTCAAGCATTTCCGTGAGCGTTTTGTCCTTGACAGGAGCGAGCGCGACGCTGCCAACTTCATGAAACATCTCATCAAGACCAGTTACTCGAGTCACAGCACAGGTATCTACGATCAGTTCCAGCTTCTGACTAACGGCATTCCCTATTAAGGGATGGCACAAGAGGACGATCAGTAGTGAATGGGTCTTGATGTTTTTTTTTTGTTATTATAGCGCTTGTCTAGTCTTCCTTTCCGACTCTTTTGAGAGATAATACTCTTGATAATACATATATAGTACAATCGCTCCGCTTCCCGAAGCGACTGAGGGTTTTGCAAAAACGACTATGATGCTCCCACAGAACTGCTCCGCGCTTGAACACGCTTCTATATGCACCCAAGCTCTTTGGATATTGCCATGCCCCTTTAGATCTCTGGCGACTAGTCTGCCCGTCTCGCTTGCAAACGGGGGATCTAATCCGCATGGCCTCGTTATATTGTTGCAACTCAGCCTTATTTCTGTTTTGCGGCAGATCCTTTGAGCATATGAGTCGGGGCATTATAACTAGTATAATCGACGTGGACGAATGCTCGGTCAACGATTGGCACAGACTCGAGGAAGTATGTCAGCACCTCGCTAAGATCGTGACTGTCCTTGAGAGGTGTCGCAGCAGAGAGCACAATATCGACCTCGACGAAGAGTTTGTCACCAGCGTGATAGGCGCGCAAATTTTGAATCTGACGAATGGCAGTGGCGAAGCGCATGGTCAAGTATAGCAGCAGGTTTCGCTCGTCAGGTTGGGCGGAGAAGCCTGAAAGGTTACGGACGTGGTGTGCCGAGGTCTGACTCCAGTTGAAGATGACAACAAGGGAGAGGAGCAAGCCACCGACAGCATCGAGCCACCAGATTCGCCCATAGTAGCCGACTGGAGCCAAGATTAGTAGGGTTCGGCTTTGCAGGGTCTGCTATGATTACTTACTGATGGGGAACAGGATGGAACCAGTGTTGAAGATCACATCCGTCTTTGCATCCTCAGCCCTATGATTTGGTCAGATACGGAGTACGAATGTGGATGAATATGCCGACTTACAATGCTCTAACACTTGAGTTCTTGACGACACGACACCAGATCCAGCAGGCACCCTTGATGACGATGGTAGAAACCATGATGGCAATAGCTGGAATACCCAGCTCAAGAATAGCATGCTCAGGGTCCATGAGGCGAGAAATACACTCGAGTCCGACTTGGCAGAAAGATGTGATCATGATGATGGAAAAGACGAGGACGCCAAGTGGTTCGAGTCTTACTATATATTAGCTTCTGTTCACTTGAAATGCCACAAGCTCTACGGCAGCGACTGAGACTTACTTGCGGCGACCAACAGGATAGCTATATTGGTCTTGATGACTGGACGAGATGAGACGCGTAGTAATCCATACGATGACGGTACTGAGGAAATCTAGCACAGCATCTACCAAACTGGCAAGGACGGACATTGAAGGCACTGAGACTATGACAACAAGCTTTCCAGCGAGTAAAATGGCATTGGCAATGAAGTTTACCCAGATGGCCAATGTCACGATGGGGTCGTCGCTGTCGATTTCAGCATCTTCCAACCAAGGTAACAAGGGCTTGGGGCCGTTGTCATCTTCTTGGCTAGCAGGTCGCGGAGGTTGCTCCTCGTCTTCGTCCTCGGATTGATCCTGACGCTGAAGAAGTGGCAAGTTCTCGGAGGAACGGAAGATATCTTGAGGTGTGCGCGTAGCAGGGAGCTTTGTGGTCGAATTGCTAGGCTTGACACTGACAGTGCCATAGGAGCCTGGAGTGATAGATGCGGATACAGGAGTTGATCCAGTGAGAGGGGGGGAGTCGGATGTAGTGGAGGGCTCCTCGTTGATGGTATCTGGGACGTCAAGTGGTCGGAATGCAGAAGCTTCAAGCTCTGCTTGATACTCGTTGAGGAGATCGTGGGGGATAGCGGAGTCGAGGAGAGCATCGATGTACAGATATTGCTGAATCAACTCATTTGTTCTCTCATAGTACTCGCGCCTGGTGGGTTTGGTCAGCTGCTGCGCGAGGCCGAGGCGCGTAATTGGTGGCGCCATTGAGGACTCACAGTGGTTTGGACATAGCAGCCAGCTCCTCCTCAGGCTTCCAGTACTGCTCCCATCGATATCGAGGGTTGCTTCTGCCAATGAGTTTGGCGCTGCGGTTCTGGGGGCCGTGAAGCAGTTGGGTGAGGCGGCGCTCATCAGCGAGCAGCTTGCCAAGCTCATCATGGTCGTGGCGGAGCAGTCCAGTCTCCTCATCGTCAGGTCCCATCCAGAAAGAAGGAGGATGCGCGGGAACAGAACTGCTCAAGCTCTGTATGCTCTGGTGAGAGCGACTGCGGATGAGGGACTGGAGGGCGCCACTGCGCGTGCCCAGAGGGTTGTGGCTATCCTCGTTTGAGAGGAGAGAAGGGCGCCGTAATTGAGCATGGCTACCATGCTTTGAGGGAGTGTTTGGAGAGCTCATTGTCGCAAAAGATGTCGCTTTTTCGCAGCGACTGGCGGGAGAATTGGGTGGTTAGGATGGAGGAGGCGCAATTATATATCGCGAAGAAAAATAAGATAAAACGTGTAACGAGTCAGGTTTGAAGTATTGCCAGGGTTTTGAAGCGTAAAGTAGAAACAATTGCGACTAGGTAGGTGCCGTACCTTAAGTTAGTAGTCAAAACGTTGTTTTTCCGAGCTTCCGCCTCACCAAAGAGAAATAAGATTAGCCAAAAAGGACACTGACAATATAATGAACAAACATTAACAAAGATTGACTTGAAGAAGGGGCCTCTCTCCGAGTCCAGCGAGGCAAAAAAGATTTTGAATATGGAGAGGAGAGAGATTGATTAGATCCAATGCATCAAAGCTATTCGCCCACATGCTTGCTGGAGGCTCCGCCACAGCATCCATACAGACCCTGGCGCCCCTTTGAGATTTGGGCCCTTGGCTCTTTAGCTGAAGGGTCCCCCATCGTGACGGGGTCCCTCATTCCGGAGAGGGCTTAGCCAGATCCCCTTGATGGGTCCTGCAGGTGTTTTTGATGTTTTAATGTTAATGTTGAGAGAGGGTCTCTCGGCATCCGTAGAGGGGCAAGAGACATTGATGCAGTTCGCGCGCGAGTGTGAGTTTCAAGACACTGAAACAGCTGTGATGTTGTTTGATGTTGATGCTCTTCTTTACAATAGGGGAAGGTCGAGAAGGATGACGATAGCTTGGCCTTTGGGTGGTTACCTCATCAGCAGGTGCTAGGCACATAACCTCTTCAGTAAGGTAATCGAATCGGCCTGAAAGCTTAGGTGAGCCCCTTCCGCTACAGGCCCCCACTAACAGAATCGAAGGCGCCAATTCAAACACAACAAGTTCAATTGGATCCTTTGAATGGCTACTGAGGCAAAGCTTGATCTGCCGAGGTTTCACAGAATGTCCCGCCCGCCCCTAGTTACAGACAAGATGGGGTAACAAAACTTGAAGCTACTGTAAATAAGTGAATACCTTAATAATATGCTTATCACTATTGCTAGGGTAGATCAAGGGTCTTCTCGTTGTTCATTGTCAACTCTGCTGACCTATTGGTCCATGTCGTTCGCTCAACCAGCCTGACTTATTCCTGTTGTATAATTAGTTGCCAGCCTCATCCACAGATAGACAACGAGGTTGGATCGCTTATGGGTGCTGATACATAGTAGGAAGGACACATTGAATGCTACTGTGACTATGGAGTAGATAGCAGAGACTTGTTCAGAACATTGCCGACTCAATTACATTGGAGAACTGCATGTGCATCCAAGCGCTGCAGCCGCCAAGACAATGATATATCAAGTCGCCATGGACTTGCAGGAAAAGAGTGAGCATCCAAGTATTGGGTGGCCGTGAACAAAGCAGCAAGAATGAAACCAGATCATAGAGCAAGTGAGTGGGCAATATCTGGACAAAAATATTCAAGAACCTATCGTTGCCCATCAAAAGATAGTAAATATGAACATTCCCAATGATTATTGGTGGCTGGGTTTGCCCTGTGGCTTATTATCTGGCTTCACATGCATTTCCCTACCAACTCACCTCACCTGAAGCATGTAACGCATCAGGAAGCGTGCCTCAGGATTGTCGATCAGCACTTTTCAACTTGAGGTCCACTATCCCTTTGTGTTTCAACAGATGTAGAATGCAGATTGCAATAGATTGTGGGGATAGAGTCATTGCGATATGAGTCGGAAGATTTTGAATCTTTAACCGCCATGTCATGTTGCTGATGTTGTCTATTGTCTTTGAATGTCTCACCTACACCGTGCGGCATGCGACCAACGAGCTAATAACTTAGCGTATCGGGGAGTGATCGTGTTGATCCGCATAGGACGCGCAATTCATGTCTCTTGACGTGCACCCGCATTGTCTATGTTGTACGAACCCGTCATCAGAGCTAACCGGAAGAATGGTCTCAACCACAGAGAACGCAGCTGAAGCAACTGGTTAATAGAGTGACCTTCTCAACAAAGAATTGGGTGGTGGAGCCCTACTATGTTTATTCTTCTCATGTGCCTTGTTTTGGTCCCAGTCCTGCAAGGCCATGATCTTTGTCCCTGTCCGAGCAGAACTTTGAACAAGATAAAGATTGACGTTGATGACGAAACATTCAGATTCTGACTCCATATTATCACCCTTACCTGGGCCAGCAAGTCAATAGATGACGGTTGGGGGGGAAAAAAAAGAAAAAAGAAAAGAGCGAGACATGGGCTGCACGGTTAATGATTGCACATTTGTGAGATTGTTTGCTGACATGACAGCCTATTGATCTTGAACAAAACTCCAACCAAATACGCGCTTCTTAACAACAACAACAACAACAACACGACAATCGCAAATCGCAATCACAGTCCCCAGTTCTGTGGAGAATCTCAACATCTATACGAAGTAATACAGGGAAACTCGAAGAAAAAAAGAGAGGGGCTGTGACAAACCGGTCAAGAACAAGCTTTGAGTTGATGTTGGATTGGGTGATGGCCCTCAATTTTGTGTGCCTGCAACAATAGTAACTGTAACCCAACAACTGTGTGATCAACCACGTCCTAACGCTCAAGGCGATCATCTCAGCAGCCGGTGGCGTGAGACGATGGAGCCGCGACGAGGGAGCCCAGCCTTCTGCTGAAACTGTGGCTCCTGAGCCAGAAATAATTTGAGGAATCAGCATTGGACGAACACTCTGCAAACGTTTGCGGAAAGTTTAGCTGTAAATAGCTGTCAGCAGCCAATGCATCATGAGCTCAGCCATGATTCATCCATCCACATCGTCAATATTGCCTCTCTTGCTTTGCCGTGCTCTGCTTGGTTTCTTGGCCTTTAGGGCTCGAGGTATTCCATCCGGCCCAGCCCTGTCCGTACTCCGTGGAATAACGGGAGAGCAAAGTTGGCGTGGCACAGTACACAGCAGATATTCACTCTCGTACAGTGCACGAGCTGCTGCGTAAACCGAGGAGCATATTGCATTGTGGTTCCTCGATAGCAGCGAAGCCGTTTGAATTCCGAAGCCTTGGGCATCGATGGTCATTATTAGTGACACGTTCAAGAACACGAGATGGAAATAACTTCAAAACACCCAGAGTATCCATTAATCTCCTCCTTGTGCTACAGTCTTTAGTCCATACGAACCTCACATATCTTGTCTCTCCACGGTTGGGCCCCTAATAAGAAGCATTGGCCAAGCTTTGATCTAAAAAAGACCATCCCGATCCACTCAGCGGACAGGGGCTAAGAAGGAAAAAAGGAGGGCCCTCCCACTCGCTCTGATTTTTTTTTTCGAAAGAGTGATGATTTTCAACTGACGAGCCGCGTACCTGAACTTGACCCGATCAGGTTTGAGTTTCTGTGCAGATGAGTTTCCTAGTACCCGATTAGGTTGCATACATGCACAGTGCGAGAGGCGACATTCACAATAATTGATTGAGATATCTTCTCAATGCCTGGATCTCGGCTTCTTTCCAAGTTTTGTCCTAGTCCTGTAAGTGAAGAGACGTCGTGAAGCCCGAGTTCTTGTTTACGAGATCGTCAACTCGGCTCCTCCTGTAGATCAACGACGTCAGTGAGGAACAAGGGCATGTTTGGAAAAGATAAAAAATCGAGTGATATCTAAAATGGGAATGGAAATCACATCACGAAAGGGAGGAGCATGGTCATGGTCATGGTCATGGTCAAGGTCAAGGAGTAAAAGATCCTCTCTCATCCATGAATACAGGCTCATATCATGTGGAACTCTCTGCTCGTGTCACGCTGATTTGGGGCCTTCAGTGGATGCTGCTCGGCTGTCGTGGATCGTGGTGGGGAACGGCCCCCTGTGCCCGCAACCCCAAGCCCGTAACTCTGCAAGCCAGAGCCCAAAGCTCCAGGGGTCTTGAGAAGGGAATGGAATGGAAAAGGTCACGGTCAGGGCGGGAACGGCGCAAGCGATGCAGCCAATAATTGACTAACTCAACTCTCTTTGAGATCCAATATCCGAAGGCCCCGGGCTGTTGTTGTCTTATACTATTATATCTGATGCTCGAACGCAATAGAACAGACGAATGTCGAGTCTCGGTCAATGACAGAGATAGCTGTGAGTCGATAAATGCCAAGCAGAATCAAGCATTGAACCCTTATCTCCACAAGAACTCCAGTATTTCTCTTTAGTCTAGACAATGGATATACTGTGCGCGTATTGTAGAGAGATTACAGCAATGCCTTGGTTATTCAAAAAAACACCAAGGGGTCAATAGCACAGATCAATCAACTATATCTGAGTAACGAGTTATATATATGTATGTCTATTCACGATCAATGTTGAAGTACAGAACTCCACTTTGATATTGAGCATCCTACTATAATTGTCAATCATTACATCAATCATCAATGACAAAAATAACCAACTCTTGGCCAAGAGTATGCTACTAGTAGACGATGGGAAGTCCCCCTTGTTGGCTTTTCATCCAGGATACTTTCTTGTTTTCTTCTTCTCCATATTTGACTCAGGGCTAAACTGGGATATAGAATTGGACTATCGTGTCGTCCATTACATAGAAAGTCGACGGAAGTCTCCATAATCGAGAAGAAGTCGCGTCAACAAAACAATGGATTCGTGAAACGTTGAAGCCCGGTAACATAACCCATTGGCTCATCATCCGCCCAGCTCACCCAGCTCACCCAGCGTCGACTGGGCTTAGACTGTCTCACGAAGAAAAGATTCATGCTGGCTTATCCACATCGCTCCCATCTGCAGCACATCCCCAAGGCTGAAGGGATTTCCAGGAATGGCCATGATCATGGTCTAAATGCAAGTAACAGCGCTATTGAGGTTGTTGGTTGTGTCTTGAATGCCACGCAATTTCCCCCTGCAACTAGCGCACCGGCTTCTTGATATGCCCGGCTTAAAGTGCAGCATTTCATCATTAATGTTTCTGCACCTTGCGGCTTTGAGGAGGTGCCGTAGCTGAATTATCGGAACTATTGAGCCTTTGCGGCTTTGCCCGTCCAGGCTTGGCCCGCGCCTCTTTTTAGATGAGCAAGCCTCAGTATCAGCTCTTGATTATTGATGCCACTCCAAGAAATAAGGCTTTGAGATATTGTTTCGGACAGTCGTGTTCCGTTGGACATACGTCAAGCCATGTCATGTTTTGATCTGCCTGCATTTGCATTCGTAGCATCAGTTGTCGTGTAGGTCTGATCTAGGGCCAGCTGAACCTGTACAATACCACATGCTCTCTCCGAAAGTCTGGATGCTATTGGCGAAGCCATGGCCGCGGCTCTGGCTCTCACTCTGGTTCAGCGGTGACCGTGCCCCCAAGACAAGGGTTGCCTGTTCTCATGGAGCAACGACGCTAGCGAGGTGGTAGTCGGGAGAGGATACGGGCTAGGACGGACTAGATGAACGGGCTGTGACGATGAGTCTACGGGGGACCATTAACTTGAGCGAGCCATCTGTCTATTCTGATGCAATTGAGCTGATATGTAGACTCCGATTCCACAGAATTTCACTTGATGAGAGTTTGCCGGGTTTTGACTTGAGTTGACCGAAAGTTTGTTATAACCACTACAGCTATCATAGGCCTGTTATGTGTCGTTATTCTTGATTTACTCACCTCGGTTATTCTATAAACCACTCTTTTGTCCATACTCTTCTATAGGAATTGTAACGTTATATGAAATCGAATCGAATCAAATAGCATCACATCGCAAAAGCAACTCATTCCACATTCGCTCACTGGCTCCGAGAAGCGACTCTTCTCTCTATTGAGACGGAGGCCGTGCGCTGGCCACGGGGGTTTAATAGAGCACACACTCTTTCAGCATTTGCACTGTGCAACCCCCGACCCCCGTTTAGGTGCCTTCGAGGTCTGTCTGTGCTTGGCCGTTCACTTATCCATGACCCTAAATATCCATGTCGATTGGATTGAATTGGATCCATGAACTGTACTGACTGGCGCTGTTTGTACTGTAGCCTGTACCTATCTATGTAGCCTGTCGGGCCACCACTGAATTGGTCAGGTCTGGTCTAGTCTGGACTCGCTTCTGCTCGTTCGCCATCTTTCTCTCGTTCAAACCTCACCACCACCACTCGCTTCTTCCCCCCCCCTAATCATCTCCGCTTCCTAACTTTTTTACTGCTGCGTTTCTGTCGTTGACGTTAGCCGCCTGTCAAGTCTCGTTCTATCAGTCTGTCTTTGCCCATCGAAGAGAGAGACTTTGAGACGATACGAGACGACTAAGACTGAGCCTCTATCGTCTTACTTTCTATACATACATACTTTCACTCTCGCTCTCGCCTTTGCCCCGACCGTCTTGTTCCGGCTTTAACCAGCCACTTTTTACTCCTAATACAAACCGTCCTTCGTTTCTGGAGATCATAATGTGAGTCTCAACTCTCTTTGCCTTGGATCAATGACACATGCCTCCAACCACCCGGATTATATGTTTCTTCTCTGGAACTTGTCTCGACTCTCTTCATTCCGATAAAGCCTCTTGTCCCCGATTCTGTATACCCACGGCCGTATTGCACTGCTTATTGCTGCTGCTCTGTTGCTATCTTTCCCGCTCAATTCCTTTACGTGCGGTGCCCTCAACAATTGCGACAACCTTCAGTACATCATTTGTCACCAACACCAGCTGACCGGCGATCCCTCAATCATGCAGTTATCCGCGTCTATCATACGCATCTTGTTTGCTTGACACGGTTCGGTTCGAATACCCTCGCTATCGTTATCAAACGCCGCATCAACGCACGACCTGCAATCTTTGTTCCATATCTTCGTTTCGATTTCATATTACCTGGCCCAAAACGCCGCCGTATATCGATCAATAAAGCAGTACCAATAACTTCAGCTCAGCTCGGACCGTTCCGAGTCTCTTTCATGGGTTGTATCTAATCCCAAACCGATATTCTATTATTATACCTTCTACATGCCTAGATTCGGTGTTGCGTTTAACAGGCGGAAGTCAACCGCAACCTCGGAGGATTTTCAGCATGCGTCAGTAACACCAGAGCAATCGTCATTCCGAGTTATTGAGCGCACCGACCCTGCGCTCGGCAAATCATTTGACGGAGGCGCCAGAATGGCCAGGAACTCTGGTCATCACATTCCTAAGCCTAGTCGTCTGGAACTCGACACTGAAGATAACATGTTTGCCGACCTCAAGAGTGGCAACAGGTGAGTTTTCCCCTCGATCCCCCGCCTCCTCCCTCCTCTGCCTGTGTGACTCGCCAAGGAATGTTGCACGACTGCCGTTGGTTCTGGAAAGATAAAAATAACACAACCTAAGTCATGCACCATGGCGCTGACTCCTTTCCAGGGGAAGTGGGGCCTCTAATACGACCAAAGCCACATCAACTGATACCTCATCAAGGCACAGCAATGCCTCGACTACTCCGTCTTCTACGAATCTCGAGGGTCAGGACGATCCCAAACATTCCCATTCACAGAAGAAGAACTTGCACGAGATCGCTCCTCGACCTGGAGTAAAATCCAGCGGGTCCGGATTTCTGAACCGAGCGGGTCGAACATTTTCTTTTGGGGTCCAGAAAAAACACAACGCGTCTTCCCCAAAGATTGACAACAACGACATCCCTCCCGTTCCAGCCATTCAACAGGATGCTTTTGGTGGAAGATCTAGAGGCTTGACTGAATCTACAACCAGCACTGCTACACCGCCAAAGTTAGAGATGGAGAATGGGGGCATGGATATGGGAGGTGATTTCAGCTCCATGTTCTCCTCCTTCGATAAGAGAGCGAGCGTCGCCACCATGAGGGCTGACGGGTCCGCGGCTCCTCGCTCACTTACCAGCAACCGACCCATCCAGCCGCCCCCTTTGAGTATCAACAAGATCACCAAGGTTGAGCCTGGCCCTGAGTCGTGGCACAGCCGCAACGAAGACGACAATCTTCTCGGATCTCAACCTGGGACCCCTGAGCTTGATGATGTGCCACCCCCTGTTCCGCGCCACCAGAGTTCCTTCAAGACGTCGAACCGGCCGTCCGATATCATTGAGGATGAAGATGCAAAGTTACTGCAGGATTCCATCGCAGTCGGAAGGTTGCTTTCCGAGTCCAGTAGCCCCAACCCCCCTTCCGGCCGTTACCGACGAAACGAAGATTCCTTCTCATCATTCGAGAGGAAGCCTCTCAACAGCAGCTTCAACAGAGGAGACGACAATTTGTTCGAAGGAACTTCCGCTCATTCTTCGCGTATCACCAACCGTTTCAATTCTCGAGCCCCTAGCCCACCACGAAACAATAAGGTCATGACCCCAGCCCAGTTCGAAAAGTACCGAAAAGACAAAGAGCGTCACGATTTGAGCGATGGAGTAATGCAGTCAACCCCCAACGATGACGATGACGACGAAATCAATTATGATGATGATGAGGACGAGATTGAGAAGTCCAAGCAGCAAGCAAAGCAGAGGAGAAAGCAGGAGGCTCATATGGCAGTCTATCGACAGCAGATGATGAAAGTCACTGGAGAGCAGCCTGATATGCAATCACATGAAAGGCCTGGGCTGGCTAGCTCGATGAGTGCACCTCAACTTCACCTCATGAAGACACCATCTCCCGGACCCCCGGCAGGTGCTTCTGACGAGGATGACGACGAGGAGGTTCCTTTGGCCATTCTGCAAGCTCACGGCTTCCCCAGCAAGAACCGACCACCCGCTAGACTCAGCACCATGGGCTCCAACCCCAACCTGCGAGCATCAACCCAGCTGGCGCCCCCAAGACCCGGCTCGGCGATGGGCGAGAGCAGCGGTCAAAACCAGCGCCATTCGATGCTACCTGCATTCGCCCGGGGTCTTCCTCAGGACCCTTTTGTTGGTGCAGGTATCGCAAAGCCTGCTATGCGGGAGTCGCTCACTTTCAGCGGCGGTCTTCCTGCTTCAGAGTCTCAGCAATCCCTGCCTCCTGGAGGGTTGGTTGGCGTGATCGCCAGTGAGGAACGCTCAAGAGCTATGCGCCGCGGCGGTCCTAACGCAAATGGCCAGAAGTTCGTCCCTGGCATGAATGGGCCTCAAGGACCTCCTTTCGACAACATGCCCCAAGGCGTGATGAATGGTATGGGCGGCATGTACAATATGCCAGGTATGGGCATGTCTCAACAACAGATGCCTATGCCCATGGCGCCACCACAGCTCACCGTGGGAGACCAGGCACAGCTTCAAATGACCCAGCAGATGTCACAGTTCATGCAGATGCAGATGCAGTTTATGCAAATGATGGCTACCAACAACCAGCAGCAGCAGCAACCCGGAATGATGCCACCAATGCAACCTTATGGAGGACTTTCTGCCACTCAGTCTATGAATGACCTCTCATCTCGCCACTCAATGATGCTTGAGCCAGCTTTAGAGCCTCCTCGCCGCATGGACGCCGGAATGCGTACCATGAGCATGGTGGCGCCACCTTCAGGCGCTCCCTTCCTGCCACCACCTGGCGGATACGCTGGTTCGATTCACGGCATGCCCCCTATGGGATACACTCCGTCAATTGCGCCATCTGAGCGAAGCAACATCGGTCTTCCCGGCCGATATCGCCCAGTATCACAAATGCCGGCTGCAGCAGCCCCTGACCCCCACCGACGCACCAACACTATGTCTGGAGCGCTGGGTCGCTGGGATGATCCCAAGGGCAAGTCTACTATTAACGTGGTAAGCTCCGCGGGTGACGGTTCAGATGATGATGACGAGGAAGGGTGGGAGGCGATGAAGGCCAAGCGAGACAAGAAGCGTAGCATGTGGAAGTCAAAGAAGGGACTGGGAAGCGATTTTGGAACCATGATATAGTTCGAAGGATTAGTGAGTGCGGAATTATTACAAAAGAGACGGAGGTAAGATTGGTTTATATGCTCTATTTTTGCATCTGGATATCCATGGGTTGAAATAGCTCAACCGCCGAGTGGAGAGCCACATACAATTGTATATTCTAGAAGTGCTTTTCACCCGGGCGTCGTGGGGAAAGATATGATAGGCACTGGCTCATTAGGAGTGAGACTGGCGCATGATAGATACATCTTTATGCGGTAATTGACTAATTGGGAGGTCATTTTCGGAATGGTATTCATCTGTGGCCCAAGTCATGCTTTCATCGATCCGTTGACGAGCGCCAAGGTTATCCACGCCTTGTCCAAAATGTGATATTTTATCATTTGTCATGCACATTGCTGTTCTAACCATCAATGGTGCCGTTGGCCCACTCCTTTCTCTTGACACCCATCTCGACAGCCGCCAGACCCCAATCCTCTCCATGGTTGTGACCCTTACCGTCGACACCGGCACGAGCCTTCGCTTGGTCCTCGGTCAGAACGGTCAAGACACCAAGAATGACGGGAACGCCAGTGTCGAGCTGCACGCGCATAAGGCCCTGGCAAGTTGACTCGGCAATGTACTCAAAGTGCATGGTCTCTCCCTTAATTAGAACGCCGACAGCGATGATGGCATCAAAGGCGCCAGAGGAGGCGGGAAGAGAGGTGAGATCGGTAGTGGATGAAGCCAGAAGATCGGTTGCCGAAGGACCGCCAGTCGAGGTACCCTGGATCTGAGAGGCGGAGAACAGGCTAGACAATGGCAATACGTCAGCGACTCGGCATCAACGGATACAAATGAATGGGAGGTTACCGCTGGACGGCAATGGGGAGCTCCCAGGAGCCAGGGCAAGATTGGATGACAATATTGGACTCCTTAACACCAGCTGCGAGGAGCTTCTCCTTGGCACCGGTCACAAGAGGGTCGATGATGGTTGAGTTCCAACGAGCGTGGACAATGCCGATGCGCAGGCCAGAGCCATCGTGGTGTTGCGGAGAGGGACCCTTGAGAGACATCGTTAGAATTTGAGATTGAGATCAACTGGGATGCTGCGATAGAGAATGTCTGCAGTCGGTAATTGGGATGAGCTGTCGCAATCTACTGAGATGGGTAGGTAACTAAAAGACGAGGTTGGAGGATGGTTTAGGTTCGTGAAAGGAAGCTTAGCAATGGTTTCTATCCGCCAGAGACAACGCGGGGCTCACAGCGGGGCTGGAAGGTCACGTCACAGGGGAACAGGGACAGATGGTGCCCTAGAGGCTCCCGGGTTGGATAGATGGAATGCAGGGACTGAAGGTACGTACCTTGATCGGACCTTTCTAACCTCTTGGCGGCAGCCGGTGTACATTCTGTGTGTGATGTGTTAGTCGGAAGGAAGGACTAAGGGGGACTAAGGTAAGAGGCTGAATCACCTCCTTCAAAGAATCTCTCTACGTTCTTCATTTGTATGGAAGGCAGACGAGATATCACCACTCGTCTCAATTGTTTTTATTCCCCTTCATCTTCCTCTTCTCCAACACCCCCTGCTTTAATTCCCCTTCTGCTATAACTCCACCAGCATAATATCCACATGATCCGTGTTAGTCTCTCAGGCAACCAGATGCTGTGTCTCAATACAGCATAAACTACCTGGGAAGTTCATATCTCAATTCCATCTTCAAGCCATCTCATCATCACAATGTCAATATCTGTGTTGCCACCATCTTTAGCACACCTCCTACGGTCCTCGTCTTCGCTTCCAGACCCTCTCTCAATGGTCAAGGAGCTTGTTGATAATAGTATTGACGCGGGTGCTACATCTATCGAAATCACGGTTGCTCCCAACACCGTCGACAAAGTCCAAGTCCGAGACAATGGTTGTGGGATACAGGTGGACGACTACAAGTCATTGGGGCGTCGGTCTCATACGAGTAAGCTCCGAAACTTCGACGAACTTCATTTGAAAGGCGGCAAGACACTTGGTTTTCGTGGCGAGGCTCTTGCTAGTGCCAATTATCTGGCTACAATCAAAATCACAACTCGAACAGCTCAGGATCCCATTGCATCGCTACTTCTCTTAAACACAAAATCAGGCGGAATTAGCAGACAACAGCCTGTTTCCGCTCCTGTCGGAACAACTGTCCAAGCTTTGAATTTGTTTCAGAACCTTCCTGTTCGGAAACAAAATGCTATCAAAGTGAGCCGAAAGACCCTGGCAGATATCAGACGACTCCTAGAGCGTTATGCGATCGCACTTCCACACATCAGACTCTCATTCAAAGTGCCTGGTAGCTCAATCCAGCCGTGGGTTTACACACCATGCTCAGCACCAAGCACGCGAGAGGCAATCACACAAGTGTTTGGTCACGCTCTTACTACTCAGCTCGTGGCGGTGTCATCAGACTCTCGCGCTGGAGCAACTTCAACAGAAGTACAGTCGAAAAATTTGAAAATTGTAGCCTCCTTACCCAAGCCTGACTCTGATGCCAATATCATCAAGGGGAAGGGAGCTTTCATCTCGGTCGACTCACGACCCATTTCATCGTCCAAAAGCACGGGAAAGAAGCTAGTTTCTATTTTCAGATCGAGTATTTCCGCAGTCCTAAACTCACCCGAGAACTCGCGAGCACCCTCCAATGCATTTATGCAACTTAGCATTCAGTGTTCACCTGGATCATACGACCCCAATGTGACGCCTTCGAAAGATGAACTTCTTTTCGTGGATGAACTAGCCGTCCTAAGTTGCTTCCAGAATCTCTGTGATTCCGTTTACACCAAGAAGTTTTTGGGTGACAAAGAACTTCAACACAAGCTGGTGGCGCTGGAGAATAGCCTATCACTTCTGCCATGTGCTTCGAAGACGGTTGAGCCAAGACGAAGAGATGGAGCACGTGTTGATAGCATGGAAAAGGAACTCTTGTTGACCGACCAAGAACTTGTCGGTTCTCTTAACGATAAGCCTGAGAGAGTTCTTGGTGGTACTGACGTATTTGGAAGTGGCGAAAGGGCTTCTCCCGGTGCTTTCACTGTTCCCACTTCGCCCAAGAAAAGCTCACGATCTGGAAACCTGGACGAGACGAGGGGTCCTAAGAAAGCCCAACCAGTTCAGGAGATGATGAGGACACGATTAACAGTCAATCTTTCACGGAGGGAAACCGCTTCGACCGACCTGGACGGCAAAGAAGGACTAATTCCTGTGCATGTTATACCTCGACGAGCTGCCACTCCTCCAGTCCGAGATGAATTGCAATCAAGCCCTCGACGTCGAGGATTGACTCTAAACCGTCGTTTCGGCAACATCGATGACTATTTTCGCTCATCAAGGGATGAGCCGATCCAAATCGCAACAGATGAGACTGCCACGCCCGAAATACCTCATACAAGGAGCTATCTGACGAGTGTCTCTCATAATCGACGCCTTCCACTGAAGGAACTGTCAGAATCACTCCTCAACCTGTTCCGTGAATATGAGGAAGAAGACTACGAAGACGAAAGTGATGACGAGTCCTCATTCAACCTTCCATCTGCTGGGCCCAATGCCGTTCCATCTCCCCGCACATCTCCACGTCGTGAGGCTCCTTCTTTCTCAAGCCAGCCTTTCAGGCCTCTCTTAGGGCAGCAGTCAATCCGCAATTCAATGCCAGACTTGCAATTAACACTGCCGGCAAATTTACAAACGCCGCCATCATCAGACCCTACTGGTGCCCATAACTCAACTCGTCGTGATTCTCGTCGACAATCCACCAACAATATCTTGGTCAGAGCCCAGAGGTCTTCTCGGGGTAGTGTAGTACCGTCAGTCGACAGACGAAGCGGTGACGAGTTGAGACAAAGCCGCTTGCTCCTTGGAAGTGGTCCCACTGCATCCCAAGGCAGACGTCGGTCGGACCAAGTTTGGTATGGCAATGGACTACTTAACCGCAGAAATGCACCGATGAGCAACAGCCGTGACGACTCGGACGCACATCTTAAGGAAATGTTGCACAACAGTCACGCGAACTCCGAGGACCAGGAAGGCTAGCATCCTTCTAGCCCTGGAGAATTCTCCTCTCAGGTCTATGCGCAATCTTGGTTGTCCGATCAAGTACCACACAATCATCTAAGCTCTTGCGGAGGCATGAGGGATTCTGAACGAAGTCAAACCCAAGGTAACAAGCAGTGGTCGCACTCTCTACAAGTGTTACTTCAGAGAACACCACCACCACAAGCCACAGGGTCGGACGAAGAAGCTACTGGTGAATACAGCCCAGCACCGCTACATCATATCCATGACCAGCACAATGAGGGATTCTACTCAAGATCATTCAAGCGACAGCGACGCTGTTCAAGCGTTTCAACTTCAGAAAGCGCAGAATTGGATTCTAGACGCCTTCTCATGAAGCGACAGCGTATTCATGCAAACGGAGGGAGATTGAAACGCATTGCGTCGACAAAACTTCCACTTGAAATAATATCACAAAACGATTCCACAGTGAACCTTTCGGTCAAGGTCGAGGTTCAAATGTGCGAGCTACAAGCTGCTGCTCTTGAGTTCACGAACTCTGGTCGAGCTACGAAGCCAGACCTGGCCCTGCAGTTCAGGAACATGGACGAGGTTGAAGTGGTTGACAGGCGATTGAGGCGAGTTACGGAGTCGTGGCTGAAAGGAAACCCATCTGTCACGGTGGAGTACATACTTCG
Organism: Fusarium odoratissimum NRRL 54006; assembly: GCF_000260195.1. Taxonomy (NCBI): domain Eukaryota; kingdom Fungi; phylum Ascomycota; class Sordariomycetes; order Hypocreales; family Nectriaceae; genus Fusarium; species Fusarium odoratissimum. Next base: position 2,018,185 of record NW_022158687.1, on the reverse strand, counting down.
ATCTGAAGTGAAAGGCAAATCGAAGGCGTAAAGTGTTTTGTTTGGGGCTCGGGCGCAATAATGTCTATGGGAGGAAGCAATCGTGGTGTTCATTCATTCATATACCGTTAACTATAGGGAAATTGGGGAAAGGGAGGAGCGCTTGCTTGCGGAGATTGCTTGTACGACGGAACGACTAAATTGACGAGGCTAGAGATGTTGGGTTGCTGGGCTGCTGGGCTGCTGGGCTAGATGGTCAGCTTGCAGAAGGTAGTTAATGAAATCACACTAAGAATTTACTAGTAAGCTGAACCTGAGGATGGTGATTGTATCTAAGAGAACCCTGGTGCAGCTAGTAGCATCTGTTGGGAGCCGCAGTTACATACTGCAACTACCTTAGTTGATCCTGAAACGTGAGTTCTTTACTAGGCGGTACATAAAGCACAAGCCGCTTCAAGATGAGGTGTTTATAGAGAAGCACGCCAATAAGACCAAGAAACATTAGCTCAGAAGGCGGTCATAGCGGCCAAAGTGTTTGGTCGTTTCCATGTTCCGTTATAGCTTACCTTATTAATCTTGAAATTAGCAAGTGCTACAATACAACCAGGCCACAGGGTAAGTCAGTAAGTGAGGCATCGAAGTCGGTACATGTCTGGTGATAGAGCCAAGAAGTTGCGAGATAGGCTATGTAGATCTGCATGTGCCAGTTGGTCAGCCGCGTGGCCTCCACTGCACATCACCATCAGACAATAGGATCTAGGAAATATCATCAATGGGGAGCAGGATATTTCATGCTCCGATGGTGGCTGGGTGGTTTTTGGGTGGGCGACTGAGACTGTGCTACTGGCGAGAGGGTGTAGTTAAAGGGTGAGGGAGAGGGTTCAGGGGTCTAGATCATTGATGGAACCCTATGATGATCCAATGATGAGCTGGCAAATCATTGAGATGGCGTTTTGAATGATTTTCTAATGACGGGCGAGATAAAACATGAGATATTGACATGGTAATGATGCGGCTGGCTTGGAATTTACTAGAAGATGTCGGGTATATCGATGGATGGGGGGCCTTTGAAGCGAAGTGGAGGTTGATGGGGACCTCAAAACCAGATTCCAGGCAACAAAGAGGGAAGGTATATATCATCGCTTAACGTTGACGGAGGAATCGGCAGCAATTGAGGGACAAGGGTTGTAAGTGGATTGTGTCACTGGGGCTAGTAAAACAGATCATCTCGGTATGTAGAAGGATTACTGATTTACGAGCTTATTCCTCTGCATAGAGTTCTTGATGACAATAGAAGAGACTGCCGGTATAAACCGTATGGTTACGGTAGAGATGAGCTGAAGATTAAGACTGGAGCGCATGGATTCCACTGTTATGGGTGGATGGAAGGATGTTGCTGAAAATAGCCCACTCGGTTGGTCCGTCCACATGTTAAGTTTGGCACTACTGTAACAGGCTCTCGTGAAAATGGTCAACGAATAGGGCCAGAGCAAAGGTCAAGATGGGAACGGGAATACCCACGCTGACCCAACTCCCGCTCGTATCTGCGCTGTGCTCCACGGGGCGAAGAGTGAGTCGACGTTGGCAGAAGCAACTGACATGAAATGGAGTCCTTCTGTTCTGTAACGTGTAGTTCGATGTGGTGATGACTAACAGCTCAGCTCAACACGGGCCCATCCCGCATTCAGATATCGAGACCTCAGCTGCTGGGAAGAAGAGACTGTGTCCGACGTGAGTTGTAACATGTTATGGCGTCCAGTTAAGAGTCTGCGGTATCATGTAAAAGAGTAAGCAGCTTATATGTGCACTGCATACAACGTTGTATGCGAAAAGCATCAAATTCAGAGAAGTAGCCCAGAGAGGTTCAGTGACTGTGATATACGTTGCGTTCCGCTCCATCGTGGCTGTGGCTGACAAGATGGCCTCCTTGCATTGATGAGTTGGGAATCTGGAATTCTAGCATATTTGCTCCGGATTCAATTCAGAAACTGCGGGTAACGAGTTGGTTAGGTATGTTGGTGAGGAGAGAAGACCACTTTGAACTCGAAATATCATGATATATAACCTAGGTAGCAACACGTCGATCAAATGATGGAAAGATTTGTAGGTGTTGTCCAGCGGCCGTTGCCCGTTTTTAGAAGGGACAGCTCCATCATCGGGCTCAATCTAAGCCGCAAGCCATGACGTTTTGCGCTAAACGTCAAAGGCTAGCGCAGATTGGGATCCAATGGGAGGGGATTTGTTTTACGAAAGCTGCAGGACACAAGTATCAGATACTCGAGGTTCAGAGAAGGGAATCCCTAACAGAAAGGCAGTTCTATGTAGTAGGACAAGAACTGCAGAGGTTGGAAGCAATCATCACCTCTTACATGCAGCATCTCTTAAATGATAATTCGAACTGGTCGCACAAATCAATGGAAGTCTTCTCCTGATAAGCATCCACGACTTGAGCCCTGAGATGGCCTGAGATAAAGATAGGACATGCGTTCTTAGCGTGGACCCAGCCACAATGCCCTGCTTTGGAGCAGACACCAGAGCCGATAGCTCCAAAACCGAATCCTTCCATCTACCTATTCATTCCACAAAATCTCACTCGAGGCCAGGTGTCGAACTCCTTCGTGCCAGGGCTGATTAAGAGGAGATTTAAGCGTAAATCATAGTGCATTGTGAGACACAAGAAGTATGAGATACGGGTCAGTTGAAGAAATTCCTAGTTAGAGCTCGTAATGCTCACCAGGAAACAATCCACTTACACTTGCAAATCCTCACCAAGCCTGCCAGGGTTTCGTTTACTACGGGAAGCAGAATCCCGTCCATCCAGTTCAGCTCCCTACAGCCAGCAGCTAGTTCAGGTGCACTGCCGTCTGGCCCGGGGCGTCTTACAGGCCCCTCTAGCGTTTTATCCCCAGCGCTGACTTGACATGTACCTGATACTTCTCCATGGGTCCCCCGTTAGATTGTTCTTCCCACTTCAACGACTGGGACAAGGGCGTCTCTTTTCCCTTGCTGCCCCCCAAAAAAAGAATACATCCGTCAGGTTCGATCGACACACGACCATTGCATTGCGCGCACAGCAGAACCTACCTATTCGCTCACGCATTTTTGCTACTCTACTGTTGGGCCTTTTTTCCCTCCTTCTCCTCCCTTTGGTTTCTTCCTTCCTGCCTGATTCTTCACTCGCTCGTTCCGTCAATCGATTTCGCTTCGCTTCGCTTCCCTATTTTTGTATTTCAGGTAGCTCCATCAGCTTTGTCTACCCATCGTAGATAACTCTAGTAGCAATCAGCATTTGATCCGTGGTCATTTAAACAAACATCATCTCACATCCGTTGCCATCTCGAGAATCACGTCGCTCGCTCCTTCGTTCGTTTGCTCGTTTGCTGGTCGGTCTTCTAACCTTCTGTCGGCTTACTCTTCTCGACACCCAAGATGATCTCCGTCTGAGCCACCACGAACCTCCCGGATCCGATTATTCGCCTTCACAGTTTGACTCCACTGGCAAATTTCAACAGTCTTGGTTATTTCAGCTTCTTGGATAGTATTAATCTCGAAGCTATGCAGCTTGGTCTGACCAGTCAACAACTTGTCGACTGTTCGCAAGATTGCCGCCCTTACTCACACCATCGCGGCCTCATCCAAGACCTGCCCAGGAGGCGACATGTGGCACGGTCGTCGAAATCCCCGATATCTGGCTCCGCGCCTGCTGCCTTCGCTCCCGTAGATTCTTCTGGTCACTCACGCAATCAGTGTTATTCCACAACCATGACACAAGCTGTCCCTCGACAAAGGGCGTGGCTCCCTCGATATAGCACGATATCCCGGTTGTCGAAAAGTCTACTCGTCGCTCTTCTCATTGCAATGCACGCCGTATCGCCTGCTCATGCCGTGAGGATCCCTTTCACAAACTGCCTCAGCGACGCCTACCGCTTGCACGAACCGACGAGGCTGCAATGGGTTCCCTTATACGCCGATGCCGTCTTCGATACCGAGAACGAGAAACACAACCTTCGAGTTATTGTTTGGGGAAACGTCACAGGTGCCCGAACGACCAGCGCGCTGCCACCGCCCGATGACCCTTCTTGGAAGGATGCCAGCGATATCAATGGCAAAATCGCCGAGACTCCCCAGAAGAAGGATGGCTACAACACTGCTACGACTTACTTCCCCAAGGTTCACTTCTTGACATATGTTCCGTACAACAACGACAAATTTAATTTCTGTAACACTTCATTGGTAAACGGATCTTGCCCGCTTGGACCTTACTTCGGAGAAGTCGATTATAGGTACGTCCTTGTCCATAAACTACTCATGAATTGAAGTCAAGACAGATGTACTGACCATAAATTTATAGTGATGCATACAAGTTACCTTCTATTAACATCACATGGGACGCCTACTCAACATATGCGTTTGCGTCCCTAGCACCTAGTATGTCGATTATTGATGGGACTCGCGATGCTCCTCAGATTGGCTGTGTTTCCATGGCGGTGACTCCTGATCTGGGAGGTCTCTCGTGGCTACTCAAGTTTTTACCCATGATAGTGCTCCTTTTTACAGGTTTTGCAGTCGTGTTCTCAGCCATCTTTAGTCCCTGGGGCTCATCTGATATCTTCCACTGGACTTCCAATTATGGTCGAGATGTTGATCTGCTCCGTCTTGTCACGCCGGGCTTTGGAGATTGCCTTCAGTATATCCAATTTATCGCGCTAAGCGGTGGCCTCACTCTTGACTATCCCGGCTTCTATCAACCCATTGTCAGCCAGATGGCCTGGTCGACTCTAATGTTCAACGAGAGCTTTGTCGCCGATGCCCCATCATGGCAGAGCGTTGTCGATGGTATTTATGTCACCAATGCCACTTACGGACTTCAAGAGCTTGGTCAATTGGTTGGCATGGCTGAGAGTAGAGATATCTGGGCCGGTATGATGGTTTGGCTATGTGTGTGCATTGCTTCTGTTACCGCTCTAGTTCAGGGCGCATTTGCAGTGCAGTGGCTATTCCGAAAGATCAACAACACCCCGGAGGAAGATCTGCGTTCAAAGAACGTCCCCTTTTCCGTTGGCAACGCCGTCCGCATTGTCTTCAACTATTTCTTATTCCCGATCATCGCCCTGTCGTGCTTTCAGCTCGTCACTGCTGGCGATTCTCCGACCTATACGATTGCTCTCGCCGTCGTTACCTTGGTTTTCCTCATAATCTTCGCGGCATACCTCTTTTACCTCATAATCAGAACGAGGCCAAAGTCCGTCCTCTACGATGATTTGCCGACTGTTCTTTTATACGGCCCTCTGTATAACACATACTCCGACGAGGCTGCTGGGTTCGCTCTCATTCCCGTCTTCCTAACATTCCTCCGGGGTATCACTGTCGGTGCCGTGCAGCCTAGTGGTATCGCTCAGGTGGTACTGCTCGCCATTTGCGAAGTGATTCATATTCTTACCATCCATGCCTTCCGACCGTTCCAGCGTTCAACAGCGATGAATGCTTATCATACACTTTTTGGAGCACTTCGTCTAATTTCTATCTTACTAATGGTAGCATTCGTGCCTACTCTTGATGTTTCTGAGGGCGACAAGGGTTGGATTGGTTACATCATCTTAGGAATCCACGGTGCGGCTTTGATATTTGGTTTCTTCCTCAACGCCCTGCAGACCATTATCGAGGTCGCGGCTCGCATGCTTGGAGCTGGCGGAGACGACGCTCGAGGTCTGACCCGTGGTGGACTCACAAAGATCTTTGGTATGCGACAGCTGTCTCGCCGCAACACACAGCAACGTAACACTGGTCCATCCCGAGCAAGCCAGTTGTCGACAGCAGCAATGTTGGACGTGGACGATAGCGGGAAGTCAGGATATGCCATGCCAAGCGGAAGGGTTCGAAGCGAGTCTGGTGCTAGTCTCGGTGGACTCATGAACCCTCGGCATAGGAGCAGCTCGGCGCTCGATAGCATCGATGTTTACTCTGGCATGCCGCAGAACGTGGATAGCAGCAGCTCATACATGCCCAACACCCCTGGGGAGAGGAGTACATTTTCATTCCTGCCCTCCCCCAGCGCTGCCCGCCATCATCCTACACAATCAATAGATGCTGCCGATCCCTACTATCGACCTCCTCGAAGACGACAGACGATGAACGAGTCCATCCACTCCGAAGGACCTGGTGGCTCTAACGCAGCAGATGTTAAGGGCGCCAACCCAGCTGGAGGTCTAGGTGATCCTGCAGATATGGGTGCGGATATTTCTCGAGGAGCAACACCAGCGCCCCCTCCCGCTGGATACTCTCAGGCCAGTATACCTCCGAACCGACCCGATTATGCCACTCGCGAGGTTGACTTTTACTACGGGGTTCGTGGACCCGCCTTGAACTCGGACGGCCCGGGCCGGAAACTTGGAACTGGTCCCGCCGATCCAACTGGTCCTGTGGCTACTGCCTCGGGCTGGTTCCGGAATCTATTCGGTGGAAAGACAAAAGAGAAGGGCAAGGGTTTCGAGGTTGTGAGGAGCTCACGGATGCCTCCAGCCATGATGGCTAGGAATGGTGGAGAGTCGCCCCCTGAGGGTATCCCAGTGGCTATGGGCGTACTACGGAACGGTCCAATTGACTCAGATGATGAAGACGAGCCTCGACCAAGGCGGTCTCCCGGACGTCAACCTCAAAGTGCTCTACTAGATGACAACGGTGATCCTCAAGACTCTGAGCCGGAAAGTCCTGTGCTGGAGCGACCCCGACGTACTTTCAGTGCCGGCAGCGAGAGTTTCCCTCGGGAGCCAAGCAAGTCTTTGTCCAAGGCGCCTCATATCGCACTGCGCGAAGCTGAGGATGACGATGCCCCAGAGATTCCTCGGAAGAGCTCCAAGCGTGCTTCTGGCCACTTTGGAGGCAGTGATCACAGCCGAGCACCATCTCTTACCCTCATGAATATGCCAGGCTCAACGATATCCTTTGAATCTCAGTGGCGAGGAGAACCCGATGCTGTTAGCCGCACTTCAAGTCACCACCGAGCTACACTATCAGCGTCATCGCGGCTACCGTTTGAGCGAACCAACTCCCAGAAGCGATTGTCGTCCAATTCGTCCATGGAGTTCCCCGGCGAGTTCACCAACATCGACTTCGGCCCTTCAGTTGATGAGCGGCCGGCCAGCTTTGGCATGGTGTCACAACATGGTGTCAGCCGAGTTGACCCGTTGCACCGTGACGTGGATCTGCTCGGCAGCTCCGCCGAGCTTGTCGAAGATCCTCCTGCCAGACCTCGCACTTGATACTTCTGCTGTTATAGCCAAGTAGGAGGTCTATTGGTCACTCTTCTATGTTGCTTACCATAACACACTCGTCGATATGATCAGTCACTACACCCTTCTCGGGTTTCAACCTAATACTAGTTTCTTTTTTGTTTGGTTGCCTCAAGGGCCAAAACCATGTACACGATTTATAGACCAAGGTCCTCAAGGTCCTTGCACATGAGCACACATGCTCACCTTCTCTCATTTTTGGTTATGAATCGAACACAATTCAGTCACAGCCGCAGGTTCTCACGAAGGAACTCGAGCTCTGAAAGTACAAGTGAACGAGAAGGCGTTACGTTACATACGGGTCTTTTTATGGCAAATTTTCATTACTTGAGCCTGACTGCCTCGAGTCAATTTTCTTTGTGTTTAGGGATATGTTCTTTTTGAGAATGTCCATACTAGCGTTGGCGTAACAAAAAGCTGGTTCAGGGAGGGGGATTTACACAAGGGGTCATCAAAGCCCCAACATGTCTATTGTTTTTTATGTAGTGGGTTTTGTGGGAATGAAAGTGTAGTTATATAATTTTGGAGGGATATCCTGTCAAAGGTTCTGGGTATGACTCACCATCCTGGGACGATGAAGAACCAGGATTTACTAGGCACAATTCTAATGAGAAGTTGTAATGATCATTGTACTTGATCTCGTTTATTTGTGCACGTTTTAACAGACGATGGTCTGTTTACATGCAAGTAGTCTTTTTGTAATACGATAAATAGCCCCTCAGCAAGATATGCATTTGTTACGCATCTGGCATTTCGTCTTCAGTTGCAACAGTATCCTTTGTTATCTGATACCTTCGTGTCCCTTTGGTATTTCACTTCACCGAGATAAACCCAATGCCTGACCGAGCCTTGCGCGCCGCTTCCTTGAGCGCCTGGTCCTCGACATCAGTCCACTTGACACTCAGGTCGTTCCAGTTCTTACCGGGTGTGTTGTACTCCTTGCGCCACTGGGCCTGCACCTTCTGCAGACGCGACATCTCGCGCGGGTCGCCCGAACCGCTGTACAACATGAAGGCTGTGCAGGGCGGCAAGGAATCATAGATGCGTGTGAGACGCTCTGTAAGGCGTACGAGGGCCTGCTCGAGCTCTGACTTGTCGGATGGGATGGCCTCAGAGTCTCGTGGAGGACCACCGTCGCTGTTTGTGTTGTCGACACGGTTACGGTTCCACCAGCCTTGAAGGGCCTCAAGCTCTCGCATTCTCGCCCAGACAAAGTCAACTCCGCCGCCGCGGATTTCGAGGCCATCCGGGTCTCCCTGCACAGCACGAATTACGTTGTTAGTTACATCCTCGTCGTTCTTACAGCCGAGCTGATGTGTTGCGCCGGCTCCAGCCCCCTTGGAGGGATCGCCCCAGTCAACAGCTGCGCTCGTCTTGCCGACCTCAGCGCCACCTGCGGTTCCCCCTTGGGCCTTGTATGCAGTTCCAGCTCGCGCTAGTCGGCGGAACAAGTTCTCTCCCTGTGAGTCAGATGTTCCCCAGGCCTTGCCCTTTTCACATTTTTGTTTGACAAGATCGAGGCAGGTCTTAGAGTCCTCGATGCTGTCGTGGCCATTTGCGCCGCCTTTTTGAATCTCCTTTGACAGATATTTTTGCGCCAGCCATTTTAGAGACGATTTGAGAGGAGGGCCGCGAGGATGCGGGTAAATGATGGATGTGTCGATGATAAAAGGGTGAGAGATGCGGAGAGCCTTGGTATCTGACTCTAAAGAGTGTCCTATCAAGACTGTGCGAGGGGTCAGCAGTTCAAGTAGCTTCTGCTGGATGTCATGTAATGTAGTTGTTACAGGTGCAAGCATCTCTTCTGTGATGCCAGAAAATTGGGTGACGTAGTCGATAATAGGCTTATCAGGCTTGACAAGTTCATCGAGTACAACGTTGCCGAACCAGTCGACTATGCTGATTCTCGTCAGAGAGAACTCGTTCTCTCCAGTCATACACATTTCACAATCCAGGGCCAGAACATTTCGTCCTTCTGTGATGCTGCCCTTTTCAATTTCGTCTTCTGGAACTTGACCTTCTTCAAGGCTTTTCACATGGGTGATGACCCATCCTTCGGGGAGAACGAACTGGTCTTTGGCAACACCTTCCAGCATAGCTGGGTGAACCAAGTAGCCGTTGTCAGTCAGATCATCGACTGTACAAAGGAATTCAGTGATGCGTGCTCTCTCGTTCTTCCATCCCGAAGGCTCATGTGCTGGTTTGATGCCCTTCTTTGTCCCATTCTTTTCCTTCGGGGTGGGGGTTGTTAGGAAAGCGGCCATGGGCGAATGCATCTTTCCGTGTCTATCATCACCTGGTGTCTTGACGGGCCATAGATGCGTGAACATGTCCGCGAATGGTTGCAGAGCCTCGGGTAGGCGCTCTCTCCTCAGTGGTCGGGGATAATAGTCGTCCGGCGACGCCACAACAGCGTTTTCCTCCTTATCAGCATTGTTGTATGTATCGAAGTCAACGTCGTGCTTGAACATAGCCTCCTCAATACCGGGTATCATTATAGCCACAATCTTTCGGAACGCTGGGCGATGGGTAATGCCGATCCATTGAGGACCAGCTCCGTCGGCAAAGATATATGTAACCAGGTCTCGCATTTGGGAAATATTGATCTTGGATTGCAGTCGCGCATTAGGCGAGAATGCAATGGTGGGATAATTCTTGCCAGGTTTAGGGACCTTCTTAAGCTTCTTTGAAGCCCGTGAAACGACCTGCCACTCTCCGCCGTCGTCTGCGTCATGGGGATTTGAACGCTTCAGGCTGCCGTCGCTTTGTGTTGAAGCATCCTTCTCGAGAGTCGCAATGGCCGTCGTGACAGGAACACCTTGGTCGAACTTGTCGGGCGTTTGGGCCTCATCTTGATTGTCGCTTGAAGAGGCCTTGTCGATGGGATCGGGGATTGGGTCAGATCCTAGGGCTGTAAGGGCTTTGTTGACGAGTTTGGCAGCTTTTCTCTTTGCTTTCTTACCCATTATGAGTTTTACACGAGTGCGAGCGCAAATAATACGCCGCTAGAAGGAGAAACGTGAAAAGAGTTCACGTCGTGAGGTAACAATGTTTAAGGAAATAAAAAAGAATTGCGATCCGAGAATGCAGATGCACTGCTGTGCCAAGGGTACGTACCTGTTTGCTTGCCAGGCGTTTTTTCAAGGGACTTTACCTAGAGAGTGGGACGCAAGCTTGTTGTGAGATCAGCCAATGAGAGTGTCTGTAGGCCTAACCACTTTACGCGTCTTGCACGCGGCAGGAGGGTTGAAGTAGATATAGGAATCTATATAATCATGTAATGTTACGGTACTCAATAATAGGTCCAAAGTCTTCAAGCATCTAAATTCCTGACTCGCGAATCTAGTGGGTTCCAAAACCAACACTAAGTGATCTCTATTTAATAGCCAAAGTCCATCTCAAGTATCTCAAGTCCCAAATTCGCCAGAGAATCTACTTGCTTCACTACAGCATACTCAAAGAAGGCTCGAGCTTGTTCACCCTCAGGATTCTCTTTCCAGGCGTTAATAAGAGACAACTCCTGGTCTCTTCCTGGTAGTTCATTGATCTCATCCAGCATCTGCTGAGCAGTGGCCGAGACTTCCCATTCTCGAACATAGTCTCTGGGAACAGACCGTATAATCATGATGAGAAGCATCTGGCACAAGGAAACTTGGTCAATGTCCTGCAGTGTCTGAAGGGCCCTCTGGTTAATATCTCCTTTTGATGCCACGGCTTGTGAGTTACCGAGTGAGGCTGTGTCAGCTGCCGTATTGGCGAGTAATTTGGCGACGAGTAAAAGGCCCTTGATGCGAATAGGATGACATGGCAAGACATGTCGATAAGGGTCGCTGGAAGTCGCAACGAAGCATGCCGTAGTTAAGGCATATATGAAGTTGCTTTCTTCGATGTATAGGATTGATACCTCAGTCAGCAGCTGTGGGAGTGGTGATACTGCCCAAAGCTTCTCGGCTGTCAGTCCTTTGCATTGCTGGTAACGAGCTCGAAGTACTCTTCGACGATTCTCTGGTGATAAGGCAGGGTCTTTCTCATCTATTAAATCAGACAGTTGCTCGCTGAAACTCGTCGCCGTCGAGGCTCTTGTCGAATCTGTTGCAGCAGGGTGCTTGCCAAGCTTGCCGACATCAGCGACAAGGCTATGGCGGTTCATATTGATGATTGGAGAGCCAGCGCAGACTTGGTAGACGTTGAGGTCTTTCTCGCATCTAGGGCATTGGCAATCAAAAAAGTACGGTGCAAGTGCATGTTTTCTCTTGGACCGAGGGAACGTGTAATCTGATAGCATGTCAGTGGGCATCTTGAGGATATGACGGGGAGACATGCCCGTGTAAGAGATCTCAATCTCTTCATCGACTTTGATCGGCTTTTCAGCTCTGAGTATGGCCCTCCTGCCAACAAACTGCACCATGGCATTGGGAATGCAGGAATGGTTGGCCATGGCGAGCTTTGGTTCGAGAAAGATGCCGACCTGTCCAAGATCGGCATCATATCTATGAAAGGCATTTGTCTGAATCTGTGATATGTCAGTATATTGACCTGCTGCCGTACATTTCTGAGGGCTTACCTTGCAGAGCAGAGCCAGCGTCTTCTGCAATTCCTCTTGACCCGTGCCCTGCCCAGTAAACGCAGTAGCACCCATGGCCATCATCTCCATGTCAGCCCATTTGTCACTCTTCCTCCAAGACTCGACATTTCCTTCAAGGTTCTCCAGCGCAGCGCCAATACCAGGCTTCACCAGCGCCTGAATCACTGCGCGTACAGGCGTCGGTATGCCCGGGTGTCCTTGCTCGGTCACTTTACGCAGTAATTTGCACTCTTTGGAGTGTACTGCAGTCCAGTTTGCAGATTGACAGGCGGCATCGCAGTAGGACACGGCGTGGCAGCCGGAACAGGAGCGTACGTCAGCCGGCTTGAAGCAGTGGCTGCAGATGGTTTTTGTGTGAGATAGTGAGGGGATGAGAATCGTTGGTGTGAATGGGAGGATGATGTCGCCTGGAGAAAAGGCTCTGGTGGAGAAGATTCCACGACCTTTTTTATCATGCCTTAGCTGGAAGGGTACGTCTTGATTCATTTTAGACGAGACTGAGGTTTGGTCCGAAAGAGCCGGATAGCAGAAATACGTATCAAAACGGGGCCGATTGTGGTATATAAGTAGGTACTTATCTCAGGATTCGGGTGTCAGCAAGATCCATGAATGTTTTGTTGTTTGTAAGATGGAGTAAGGCCAATGTCCGAAATTCTCCTGCACCGAGCTCAATCTAGCGAACCACATCAGGATCAATCCTTCAATTGCACCACATTTGGGCACAGCATTCTCACATGCAGAATGTCGCAATACTCAATTTTACAGCTTGAAATAGTTGCTCTATTGCTCTGCTTATAATAATCTCGCTTGGCAGATGCTGTGCTGTGCTGTGCTGTGCTGTGCTGTGCTGTGCTCTACAATTCAACGCGAGGAGGCACCTTTCCGCTCTTCCTCAATGCCGCAAGCCGATCATGTAGATCCCGGCTCCAATGTCCGCTGTCTCTCTTGTTCTCCTTCAGGATCCTCGCAACATGGTAGTCCCAGCACCCCTCTCCGGTGCTTGTCTCAAATACTCGACATTTTGCGTCGCTGTCTCGCTCTGTGCGAGGCCACTGACCAAGCTTTGCGCCCATATCTTCATCCAAGAAAGTATCTAGAACCAACTGGCCGACCTTGCGCTGTGTAGTATCCCATTCTTTGCCTTCAGGCACGAGCACCTCAAGCAACAGCTTCATGCCGTCGTTCTTGAGGAATTCATCTCGGATGACATCGCTCTTGATGAGGCCGTTGATGGCTCCAACCTTGGCTTTCGCTGTAGAGGCCAACGTCTTGGTGCTGAGCGACGATGGAACATGAGCGGGCACAAGAGGTGTATAGAAGGACTCCTTTAGAGACTTGCTGTTGCTCGGGCACTGACCCTCCATGAGACCAGGCCACTGCTTGGTGATCTCTTTCAATGCCGCAGCATTGTTCTGCAGCGCGGCCCCGAGAATGGCAGCTGCTTGGTGATCCCGAGGAGTGATATCCGCAGGGTAAGCAACATCTGAATCCGCCATCATGCAGAAGAGAGCCTTCAACACCGCCGCGTCTTCGGTGACCTTGAGACCGTAGTAAATATCATGTGACAGTTCTTCCATTCCCTCGAGCGCATCGTCAAGCTCCTTGCCTTGGCCGGTCTCGCCAGCCTTCAACATCTTCATGGCGGTGAAGAAGGGCTTACCGACGAAATCCTCGCCCTCAGGCTCCTTGATTTTACCAATAGGTTCATAAGCCGGGGCGCCCCTGGGAATTTGGGGATCCTCCTGTTGCTGCTGATCGACGACAACAACAGCTTGGTCAACCGGGAGGCCTTCGAGTGCAGGGTTTCCTTCATCGGGGACATTGATCTTGGCCTCCTTCTTGCCGTTGGACATATTCAGGCGAACATGGAGTCCGTGGGGAAGTTCCTGATCATCGTGGACGACCTGGAACTCATCTGTTGGTTGAAACACCTTTGGGTAACAGTCTTTGGGGTTATCTGTGTGGCAGATAAGTTCGACATCTGCCTCGGGAGATGGTTGTGAGGCTGGAGCTGAGGCGAGTGTTGGTGCTGCGAAGATGCAGAGGACAATACCCAGGACGAGGGCGATCATGAGTGACAAGGATTTTGCCCTTGAGGGAGCCATACCGAATATCTGATGCTTTAAACAGGCGAGAGCTCTTCAAGGCTGAACGGCGAAGGCGGCCAGGGTCTAATGTTCGATCTGAAACTAAGGAGTATTATTGGTGATTCTTGTAAACCCTCGAGCAGAGTATTGAAAGGGCAGATTTAAAACTGTAGTAGGTCGGAGAACTCAAGGGTAGATATCTGCAGTGAGTTCAAGGGGTTGCAATGTAAAATGGTGACAGACTTTGGAATCAAGAGTGAGATAATAGGTAGGATAAACAAATAAATGAATATGTTTTCCCGTTATATGCTATGAAACTCCAAGATATGACTCAGTCGAGTAAAAGGACACTTCTTTTTATCATAAATCGAAGTCACTAGAAATGCAACTTGTCAGGATCCATCAACGCCCGTGCCACCATGGATGCTCACTGTAAAAAAAGAGTTTTGGCAGGTTTCTATTGGTTCGGAGCAACATTCTCGATTAGTCATGCTTCATATATGGCCTTCATGTAAGTCAATATCATGAAAAAGATTAACACGTCAACTTCATAGTTCTGATGTAGGTTTGATTCAGATCGCTGCCTGATAACATTCAAATCGTGATATTGTAACCCCACAAAGTCACATGTAGCGCGATTATTGAGAATGTCTCACAAGTACCAGCCTTCCCTTTCACGAGGGTCAAATCAACATTGACGACGATCTCAACGGCCAAGGAAATAGCTTATATGAGGGGTTTAAGACTTGTTCATATGAGCTTTATCCTGATAAAAGGGTTCATGTGATGGAGGGAGCATAAGTTGAAGGGGCTGGCGGGACCAGAAATAGTTTCTTGTCGCAAACAGCTCTACTAGAAGATTGTCTCAGTGCGGCCCACGACCCTGCAAATTCCTTCCGAGGGGCTCCAAGACAGGACGATTCTGACCGAATGCGGTACTGAAGCATGGAATAGACTCATTGTAAGTACACTACTCGTCATATGGTCTCAATGGGAGAAGGGAGTAAGGGATCTCAAAGGACATATAAGAGCGAATAGCCCAGTAGAGTTTTCGTGATAGCAGCAAGCACATAGTCAAACCAATTCGTTGCATCACTTCAGCTCACAGCACAAAATGTTGTCCTTCAAACTCTCCTTCTTCCTAGCCTTCTTCCTTTGGGCCTTCACTCTCGAGGCTGCACCAGCAATGCACCATCACCGCCATGGTAATCAACATCTTCGAAACCTCCACGCAACAAGAGCAGCTCTTCTGCACCGCGCAAGATCACACTATCACCATGGAGCCCCCCAAGTTTTGTTCGAAGAGCCTCAGAAGCCTAGTCAGAGTGTGCGAGCACAGGCTGTACCTGACCAAGAGATGCACCATTCCGTGGAGCGGCTGACGGTATAAATATTCAATGGTAGGTGACAAGCCCACGATTAATATGATGCATGTACTGACTTGTAGAAGAACAAAGTTTTGCAATAATCGGGTGGAAGTGATGAGGGGAAATCAGAAGCTGGCTCTTCTGATATTGGCATGTTGGACGGAGTTTGTTTAATATTGGATGGCCAGATGGGCATTGGTGAGATACTTGAACCAAACATGGTTTATTATCTTATATGTTACTTTCAAATACTGTAACTCCTTGATTTCCCACAGTTTATAAAATTTATAAGATATTACTGCTCAAATTCTAGGTTTACCAAGCGTAGAAAATGAAATGCTGTCCATCTGTAGCACAGTCCATGATGACACACACTGTCTTATCCCCATGAGACGCCCTGATTGGCCACAGACACCAAAACCCTCCGCTGGAGTTGGAGAGCTCTCCCTTACCTCAGGTTCTAATCTGGAGAATCTGTCCCTGGGAGTCGACTCTCGTATCCCGTTCCTCTTCATTTCCGTTTCCATTCCCATTTTCCCACCGTCATCTTCGGCTCAACACCCCAGCCGACCGATATTTCTCTCACTGTCCTTCCCATCTTTTTCGACGCTCCTTAATCATCGCTATCCGAGACAATCCTGCTGCTCCTCCATCAACTCCAATCGCTCGTCGCGCGACGCTCAAGAGCTCTTGACCAGAGCTCGCTCCCTAGCGCACCCACCCCTGGTCCCGAGATCATCATCCCGCCGAGATGCCTTCTCCACGCCGAGTACGCCTACTAATCCTGGCGACGATTGGCACATTCATCTTTATCCTCTTCTACACCTCAGGATTCGACTCGCATCACGATGCAGAGACCTACACAGGCCAGGAGTTCATCAAGAAGACCCAAAATGCCATGAGCGCAAACGAACCCCCGGCGCCTATCGTCGACTTTGCAACTGGAGAGAAGGCTGGACAGCCTCACGCTGATAAGGATGGAGACGGTGATATCGACGCAGACGACCAGAAGCTAGCTGCTCAGATGCAGGAGCGTCTCAAGGCTGCCGAGGCCGAGGCGAAGGGCAAGGCGAACGAGAAGGGAGGTCTGCGACCTGATCCTCCCAAGAAGGTTGTGGGAGTTGGAAGTTCTGCGGAAGGTCAGGATAAGGATAAAATCGTCAAGCCTGTTGGCGGAGTGTCTGGCGATATTCCAGCTCCTGCTGCCGCGGCCGAGAAGAAACCCGAGACAGAGACGAGGAGCAAGGAAGCAATTGCGGCTCGCGAAGAGCTTGACTCTATCCTCAAGAAATCGCCCGGTAGGTCTCCAAGAGCAAACACTAGAAGAACCATAATCACTAATTGTCATCCAGTCATCATCTTCTCGAAGACGTACTGCCCCTTCTCGAAGCGAGCCAAGAGCCTTCTGATCGAAAAATACTCCATCACACCCGAGCCCTATGTCGTTGAACTCGATATCCATCCCCAAGGCCAAGCCCTGCAAGACCAACTACTCGAGACAACCGGCCGAAGGACCGTACCCAATATTATGGTCAACGGTGTGAGCCTGGGAGGTGCCGACGACATCACCGAGATGGACCAGGCAGGCAAGCTCGTCGGCAAGATTGTCGACCTCGGAAACAAGCGAGTCGAGGTTCTGGAACGAACCAAGTAGCCTGCGCGCGCACACTTTTTTCTCTCCTTTATGACCTCTTTAATCTTCACGGGGCACTTGTACAAGGATTTACTGCTGGGTTTTGGGTAAGAAGGGACTGTCATTTTGGGCCTTTGGCAGCATGATTGGAGTCTGGGCGTCTGGGAATTCCTTTTGTCACTGTGTGTAATGGTGTCATGAAAGGAGCACTAGGGAAGATACTCTTCGACCGACGGTGATGTACACAACTGCACAGCTAATGAATGAGATATATATACCTCTATATCCAGCCTTTCCCTTATTTGCGTGCCATTTCTCTACTTCATGTATCGAGTAACGGCATTCCAGCCTGATCCTCAAAGTGCAAAACCTTATCGGATTGAGGTGGTGATTTGCTTCGTTGGTGTAATCTCATTAGCGCCGTGAATACGGAGTCAAACAGGATTGACACTGACATCCCAAGTAGGCAGGTCTTGTAAGCCAACCCAACCAAGCTTGGCCATTTGCTACCGAGGCATGATTTTTGGCATAACTTTAACCAACATAACATATGAAGTTACATTTTGGTCGCATGCACTAAAGTGAAGCCATGGCATCATGACTCGCAGCCCAGTTCATCATGTGAGGTTGATTCCATTTTTGATACCACGACATCATCGGTTTTGAAAGCTTCTACATGTTGCATAAAGTTCGTATGAAAACCCGCATCATTTCCACCTTTCTTGAGTCTTGTTGTTTTGCATATGGAATGATCCCTCGACATAAACAACATCTAAATTCGCAATGGAGTTCGCAGACCCTATGACCAGAATACTCGCGGTCCCGGAATTGCTGGAACTCATCCTCTTACACCTTGACATGAAGACACTTCTTGTGTCTGCATCGCGGGTATGTCGTCACTGGGCTGCGATGATAGGAGAATCTCCCAGAATACAGCAAGCGCTGTTCTTCCAACCCGTGTCTTCGGCAGGGGCCCGAAGACCGCAGAGTTTCACACTCAACCCGCTGCTGGTTGAAAAGTTTGGACGATGCTTCTTCGATATCGACCGCAAGTACACGTACCTTCGAAGAGCAGACTCGTTCCTTCGCTTACCTTGGGCTCCCGAAGGTGCGATTAAAGCACAAGGGGAAGCAAGAAGCTTATCTATGCTGGAGAAGACGGAGCGGCTTGAGAACTTCACAATGGGCACTTCCAGTTGGCGACGGATGCTTGTATCTCAACCACCGCCTCCGACTATGGGATATCTGAAATCAGAGGGCTTCAACATGTGGTTCCGCAATGTTCGCACTGCTCTTATCAAGCCAAAATCCTCACAGGGCCTCTGCATGGGCCAGCTATACGACATGGTTCACAGCACAACATGCCAACCGGAGAACTACTCTATGTGGTACCGGATCAGCTGGGGTGATGCGCGAGAGACGCATCAGACGCAACTTTGCCGGGAACAGTGCGAGCTGCTCTTCGGCGCGACTAATCTCGTGGCTGAGTTCTACAGTATGGATGGAGGGGATTGGGACTGCGGACCGTGGAACATAGACTGTGTGAGAGAAGTGTTTACGTGTGCCGATAGTTGTGGTGGTAGAGTTGAGAAAGGGGAGGAGGAGGCTAATTTGGAGGAGTTTGAGACCTTGGGTTTGGATGTGCTAACATCGATTTGGTGGCATAATGAGGAGGATGATTCAGCTGTAGATGTCGATGTGAAGGGTTATGGGGTATAGCCAGTGGCCTCAGCGAATGGCTCAGAGAGTTTGACGTGTGAGTGATAGGGAGGGGTGACACTGGGTTGTCTAGACTGTCTGAACAGCAACTAACCATGAGGAAAGGGAGATGTCTCTGGAACGTCGCATTGTATTCGAATTAGAATATATGAGACCGTTATGATATGAAGAGAGATTTGATAACGATTAATGATGTATTACTATGTCTTTTATTGTATCAGAGCGACAATACCATAGTAATTCCTTGAGATAAGTGGAACTGATTAAGGTTAATGAAAGTGGGTTCACCCTACAGTAGCGCGGGGTCAGTAACACTACCACCAAAGATCTAGACCCTGAAAGGCAGACAAGGCAAGAGGCAGACAGGTAAAGTCGGGGAAGAGGAGAGGAGGAGATAGGATAGGACAGGACGGGACAGTACCTACCTTCCTATCCCTTGCCTCCCATATATAAAGCTTCAGCCTCACCCCCGCCATTTTAGCTCTCTATCAATTTAATATCACTCATACAAATAAAAGCGTCTCCTTCTTTTCAAAGTCAATTCGTCTGTCGCAAAATGGACACCACAAGCGACGCTGCCTCTGTCCTCTCAGGCTCAACCGTCTTCTCCAAAGAAGCCCAGGACCATGTCTCACCGACAAAAGCCGACACGGAGATGTCTACAAACGAAGCCGCAAAGCACCGCAAGAGTATGCGACAGCGAGTTCGCAATGTCGTAGCCGACCTCGGACGTCCTCCGACTGCGAGAGATGATGCCAAGAGCGGAAATGTCACGCAAAAGCATGTGGATGTTGGGCCTGCGGCCGGGACGGTCCTCATGGGCTCTGCCACCGTCTAATGCAAAACCATCGAATATTTGAGGCTGGGAATTTAATGGGATGTATGGAATGGATGAACGTTTTGGATGGCTGGATCAGATACCTTTTACTGTACGAGTTATGGCGTTGGAAATGAGTTAAATTGGATTTCAAGTGTTGACCACCATTTAACGGGGGCCATTTATTGGCGATGGCATGATTGACAACTAAAGCAGCGTGGAATCCTGATATTGAATCACGCCTTATCACTACTATCTTCCATTCAGCTCGGTTTTGATCATTTATTACTGCATCATTGATTAAATACTTTCCTCTTTAAGACTTCATCTTACATCAGCATATCCACCTCAGCCTTGAAACTCAAACCCATTATTGTTGAGAGTCCCATCTTGCACTCGTGGGGTCCATGAACTCTACCCTGCCTTGCCGCTTGCTTGCATCTATTCACAAGGTCGCCTTGTTTTGCATACGAAACATTGTGCGTGTTTCCTTACATATGTAGAAACTTCGGTGGGGCTCATTTAGGCGTTCCACGGAGTTCAAGCTGACAAATATCTACGTTTTAATAATACGACTATATATGCATTACGCATTACGCATTATCAGGAGATGAGATCTCGGGTAAAGTAAAGAACAGTGAAGTATATATAACTCTATAGAATTGCTATGTCTGCAGAGTGACATCGATCTCTTCATCAAGCCATTCATCACCTACACCGAACCAAGCCCGTCATGTCTTCTATCCCCTCAACTCAGCAAGCCATAGTCCTCCCTGCAAAACGCACCCCGTTCGCCTTTCAGACGGTCCCTGTGTATCCTCCCGCCCCTGGTGAAGTCCTAGTTCGTGTTGCCTGGACCTCTTCAACTCCTCTCGACCTTCATCGTGCCGATGGCGGTCTACTCATCTCCGAGTACCCGCAGCAAATGGGCAGTGGAGGTGCCGCTGGAAAAGTCGTGGCTGTTGGCGATGGCGGTGACCTTAAGGGGCTGAATGTCGGAGACCGTGTCGTTTCCTTTGCTTTCCATGGTGGAAAGGAGGCAAATCACCAGGAGTACATCACAATTCCTGCATATCTTGCTTCTAAAATCCCAGACAACATTTCTTACCAAGAAGCGGTGACAGTCTCCGTGAATCTCGTGACTGTCTTTCACACTGCCACTGCGGATCTCAAGCTGGAGCTTCCATGGCCTGTCCCAGAAGGTTACACGCCCAAGCAAGCTGATGACCCTATCCTTATCTGGGGTGCCTCGAGCAGCGTCGGCATCTATGCCGTTCAGGTCTTCAGGCACTGGGGCTTCAAGAACATCATCGCTGTCGCAAGTGAAAAACAACATGAGTACCTTCGCAGCATTGGCGCAACCGAGACTTTTGACTATCGAAAGCAAGATGTTGTCGATAAGATTCTCCACTACACCAGTAACAGAACAGAGCCCAAACTGCCTTATATCATCGACTGCATTGGTTCTCTAGAGGGCACTCTAAAGCCTCTGTCCAAGATTGCTCAACGCGGCAGCACTGTGGCCGTTATGCTCCCTGTTATTCTCAAAGATGCCACACTTGAAGAAGAGCCTGAGTATGAGATGGACGTCTCCAGGGTGTTGGTCGGGCAATGGGCCGATGGTGTTGAAGTTCGCGGTGTGCGAACGCATTTCTACCTCTCCGTAAGTCACTCTTAGTCACATGAAGCGACCAAATACTAACATAAACTAGAATGAGTTTCTCAAAGAAAAGGCCCAACCAGAGATGGTACCAAAGCTACTCAGAGACGGCGTCATTACCCCCAATAAGTATCGTGTTGTGGAAGGTTCATCGGCTGTTGAGAGGGCCCAAAAGGCGTTGGATATTCTGAGAAATAAGGGAGTCAGTGGCGAGAGGCTGGTCTGGAGGATCACCGAAGATGAGGTCTGAATAAGCGTCAAACACCTGTCGATATAGCATTATTGCGGTAGCATTTGGTTGTCACTTGTGTGTTTCTGAATAGTTACCAGCTCAACAATTTGTTTGTAAACCAACATGATCCGTGATATCGTGGACAACTTGGTGAATACCAGCACCCTGACGCCTAACTACCATTACAAAACAAATGAGACATCCGTTACTTGCGCAGAATCAACACGCAGCACCCATCATGAACTGATCGATAGCTTCTGGGCCCATTTGTCTGTTTCATGTTAGATATAATAACAAACTCGACAGATGGAGTTACTTACGCAGTAAGCATTAGCTTCGTGAACTCATCAACATCCTCAGGCTGAGCATGCAACCAGACACCCTTGAAGTCGAGGTTCCGCACCGGGTATTGTGGTTTGGTCTGCCACGCACGGTAGAAGGCCATTGATGAATCGGCTTCCCAGAGGTATCTCGATGCAGTGAACTGAAAGGTTGGACCCTCCATGATACCGCAGGGTGCTGCGAAAGTGTTAGATATGTGCACAGGTAAAGAGAACAAGACGTACGCTCAAGGGACTTGAGTATGCTTGTCATGCACACAAAAGCAAATGACATGACGGTGGTTCGGCGTATACTCTCGGCGAGCAGCCAACTCTATCTCAACGTCAGCAAGAATCCTCCTCCATGGCACAGTTCCTTGATCATCTTACCTCCCAGCTTGGTGGAGGTGGACCTTTCATCGTTGTAGCACCAGGTTCATCCCCCACTGACAACTCCTCTTCCACCTCCTTGAGAGCAAACATCCACGCCATAAACTGCGACAGCTCGCGCTCGCTCGTCGCCCTCAGAGTAACGTCACCATCGAACATACGGATAGAGTCCAGAACAACCAGCGCTTGCACCCGCGCCAGCTTCTCCGCCGGCGTCGAGGCCCGCTCACCCTCGCGATGGATCTCCTTGGCCATGTCAGTGATGAGCTTGTACACCCAACCTTTGTTCTCGGGAGTTCGCGCTGAATAGGCTGACGCCGCTGAGAAGGCTGCTAGCATGGTCTTTGGGAGGTTGGAGCCGTAGAGACGGGGGTGGATGAAGGGCAGCCGGCGAGTCCGAGCGAAGTCCCGGTAGAGGTTGGTGATAATCTCTACAGTGTATCCCACGCGGGTACGAGGGTCGTACACGTCCAGCGGGTTGAAGTCGGCCAGGCAGGCATCTGCTCTATCTAGAACAGCCACATCGCGGATGACGACAGGCCCTGCTGGCACGGGTGGTATACTGAGCTTGTTGTTGCCATAGTCTCCCATGTTCCATAGCTCGGAACCGAGAGATGTATCGTTGGCCATGAGATGGTCGATGATGGAGAAGTCAAGGGGAGAATCGAGCTCTATCGACGATGTGGTGACTCTGTCGAGGCTATCGGGCGTGGTGTTGCTGGTGCTGGCGCTGGCGCTGGCACTCGAGTCTGCTCCCAAGTTGTTGATATCAAAACCCATATCAAAATCAGGGACTTCGTTCAGATTATCAGCAGCGCCAAGACCGGCACACAGATCGTCGTCGTGAAAGTTGGCCCCTGGCGGCAATCTCTGATATACACAGTCGAGGCCCTTTGCCGCACAGCGAGTACAGCGGGGAGTCTTCTTGTCGCACTTGCGCTTCCCTCTCACGCAGGCGTTGCAGCTCTTCTGTCTCGAAGCAGCTGAACGGTCCATCTTGCGCGCAGCCAGCGACCCGAGTGAGTCCATGATATATGTATAAGTGAGATAGAATGAGTGAGTGGATGGATGAGAGTAGAGGCGAGTGAGAGTGAGAATGGTAGAAGAGGAGAGGCGGAAAAAGGATCCCAAGAATGTCGACGGACTTGACGTCGGAGAAGGAATAGGCCTACCAGAGTGAAATATAATCAAGAGAATGGAGTAAGAGGAACCCTTGATGCATCCTCTGTGCGGACTTTGTCTGGTGTAAGCCGTAAGCATTAGCACTGTTTTCTTTAGTCAATCGTCAATGGTTACTGCTCGTCTCTCAGACCGAATCGGGGACTTTCTCTCTTGGGCGGGGCTTCCGCAAACTCCGCAAGTCCGCAACCCCCAACTCCGCCCGGGCTCGGGCTGCCCCGTATATCCCGTATCCCTGGCTCCGGTCTGGGGGTAAACAGTCCAACTGTGAGCTGCCCAGTGCTCATGGATCATCTTGTCTTTATCTTATCATATCGCATTGTTTCATCAGATCACGTCATGCCAATGGTATCCGTAGTACTCTATATAATACGGATACTCAGATCTAGGTATGCCCACTGCTTTCCAACATGACATGGCAAATAACCGGCAGAGCATGTTCATTCATCTCACAATTCGCATAATATAATCAATCACAAGCACGATTTGGTGAAGATGAATATCTTGTTCTCGCATTTTACCATCAATCCCCCGATACACCGAGACCATACGATACGCTCACAACCACGCCATTGCACAGAAGAGAACAAAACGTCTTCCAACTGTATCACCTCCACGACGTGTTTGTTCCACAGCACAGACCCTTCCTGTCCGCTTCGCCTCCTTTCAAATGGGTATATACGCCCTGAAACACTATCGCGCCATCTCCGTATTTTCCATGACGTCTTTGTCCTTCCGAGCCCAAAAACCGAGGAAATCCTTTGCAACCAACCCCATTGCACCTATTCCTTATCCTTGTCCCTGCCTTGCCTTGCCTTGCCTGATCATCCACACCTAACCGTACCGTACCATTAAGTGGCCTATATGTCCCAAACCTAAACAAACTCCTAACAGCCACCTCATTAGTCGAGCGTGGTGCATGTTTAAATAAAAGAAGAAGAAGAAGAAGAAGAAGAAGAAGGAAAAAAAGAAAAAGAAAAAGAAAAGACATAATGAGATAAAGACCTAGTACTGAACAAGAAATTGACAAAGAAGAGTGACAGTTCACGGTCCGTTCGCCGTACTGGTACACTGGGCGGCAGCGTTGCCGAAAAAGACAAAACAAAACAGAAGCAGCTAAGCAAATCTAATGCCACGGCGCCCTTGTGTTGTGGCTCAGAGCATCGCTGGTGACCCAGCAATAGTAGTCGAGTCCAGCCTTGTGCTCTCCCGGTGTCATAACTTTTCGCCGTCATTCATTCATTAATCGAGTTCCAACAGGTTTAAGATGGTGGACGTTTTTTGGGGGCAAGTATTCCCCGCTGAGCCTCATTTCCCGGAACATTCGATTGGTCCCGTCTAATGATAGCCATTTGTACGAGGACTGTCGTACTGAACACCCGTCATAGAGTCCGGTCCATTTGGAATACTGTTACGGAGCGACCTGAGGGGTGGCAGTTCTGGTCGGTTCGGGTTAGGGTAAGGGTCTGCCTGATAAGTCCCGGCCTGTGGTGCTGGTGTTGCTGCTGAAGATAATGAAGGGCGTGAAGAGGAAGAGTTGAGCTCTGAACGAAGCTGTTGGTTTTCCATTCGTAGCGCATGGACATCTCGGCGAAGCATCTCGTTCTCGGCCGTGTTGGACTTGTAGTGATCTTGTAATGCTCGAATGATATCTTGCTGCTTCTGATGCTCTGCAATGGCTGTCGAATTTCACGTCAGTCGAGATCTAGCCCCTTTCTCGTAACTTACTGACCTTTAGTTAGAATTTCCCACTTGGAGGCTTTGGAACCTCGTTCCTGAGGCATGAGATCTCTAAGCTGATCAAAGAGCTCCTTCATCTCCGTTCGTCTTTTCCGTTCAGCAAGCTTGTGGCTGACTCTCAATTCGGGTGTTCGACTATATGGTTGCGAGCCCGTTGAACCATTCCCTTCTTCGGCCTGGAGGTCACTCAATTGCTTATGCTGCATAGAGTGATGGTGAACAGGCGGAAAGTCGGATGCGTTGGACATGCGAGAGTACTCGGACTCGTTCAGTCTCATCTGACCAGGAGGTAGGCGAGACTCTGTTGTGAATTGGCTACTCGCGATAGACTCGGTGATACTGCTACGCCGCGAGTCGGTGTACGTGGGGGCACCACCGACTCGCTGAATCTCTTCTTCGGGAAACGCCCATGCTTGACCTTTGGTGGGCTCTGCAGCGCGCGCGATGTGTCCGGTGGCAGGACCAGTGATGGCCGGTGCAGTTTTGACCGTCTTGCCCTCAGGGTTTCGCTCCGCACTGGGTTGGTAGCCGTTTGAGATGCGATGGACTGATAAATGATGAGGGTTCCGCTGATTATGGAGGGTGTTTTGTATCGAGGTAGTTGAGTGATTGTGAGATGCATAAGGAGAGCCTCCCAGGCGCAAATCGCCAAAGTTCTGGTTGATGCGGCTGTCAACACTCTCCCTTCTCATTGCTGCCATACCAGGCGCCAAGGTGTCGCCCATCGTAGGGCCAGGGTTGGGACCGAGACCGTTGGACTCGATCGACGTGGGTCGGTCGCGGCGTGCATCGAGACTGCTGGGAGTACTGGGGGATACCATTGCGGCAACGCTCATGTTGGTAGTCGATGGCGAGACAAGTCCGTTGGGAATCATGTTGGAGGCAATCGGAGATGGTGTCTTCTCGTGCGACGAGGATTGATAGCCGGAGCCGCTTGGGCTAAGGCCATTCACGTTGAAGGATGCGGCGGATGTGTCTAGGTAAATCAGGTTAGCAATGGAGCCGAGGCATTGGCACAAACAGTAATGAGCAGCGTACGCTTACTGGAGGCGTCTGCGTTGGAGTAGAAGCCCGAGTCTCGCATGTGAGGCGGGCCGTTAACGATTGAAACAGGTGCGTTGTCGTTATTGAGAATGTTATTAAGTCCAACCGGTTTGGGAGGGGGTAGACGCGGCTGGTTGTGGACGTCCATATCTGTCTAGAGGTCGAGTTGATATCGAGGGTATCGGTCGAGTCGCAGCCAAAGCGAATCGGTTACAGTGAGCCCGACGAGTCTCCGTTAATGGGAGCCCGGTTAGCAGAGGGCAACGGTGACGGCAATATGATTGTGTTCGATTGTTTGCGTTCAAGGCGAGGCCAGGGTAGCGAGCAGCAGGCGAGAGGCGTCAGTACGACGAGCCAAGGTGGAGATTGCAACTCGAAGTCGGCGGGCCAGGACAGACAGACAGACAGGACAGCAGAGACGCGACAATGCGATCCAAAGCCAAATTCTATAGTGGGCGGGCGTGTCAGAGCATGAGCCCTGAAGGAGGGTTTAGAAAGGGACCGTCGCCTTGGACAAGATAAAGATGTGATGTGATTGAGAACAAGAACGTAACGTAACCCTGATCTGTAAAAGGTGAAGAGAGAAGAGGTGGAAATGGAATTGAAGAGGGAAAAGTGCACACGAGAACGAGATGACCCTGGTGAAGGCGAGTGAGTGACGGTCCGGGGGGGATGGATGGACAGTGGAGGGCACTGCAGGTGAGGGAAGGGAAGGTGAGGAACGCCTAGCTAGTTCCCCGGTAGGTACCTGGGCTATAGAAGGAACCTAGGGCATGTGCATACCTATAGCACTGCACAGATAGTACCCGACAGGAGAGAAGAGGAATTGAGTGAGACGGATGGGGGGGGGGCAGGAGGCTACCTAGGTTGCGTTGGTAAGGAGCCCTATGAAAAAAAAAAAAAAAAAAAAAGAAAAGAAACGAGAGAAACGATACCAGATGGTTTCTCGGATGAAAAATGCAGGTGGATTACTAGACCTGAAAGATCAGATCCATCAATCAATCAACTGGACACCAGGAACATCAAAATGACCTGAGAGCGAGCCTCATTTCCCCTAGCACAAATGGTAGCCTCCATGTCTCGAAACCTCTAAGGGAAAAAATCATCTGGCGTCGTACGCTGAAATGGTTGGGTCCCCAGCACATGCATGTTCAGCAGCAGCACTGTATCCACCTTCACTGTCCATACAGTAAGGTACCAACTCAAGCTCAAGTGACAGAGAATGGGATGCATGTGGACGGCAGCCGCTTGGAGCTTTGAAGCAGGGGACCGGGCAGCGAGACCTCCCTCCAGCTCTTGGGCGGGTCTAAGCAACGAGCCCATGGCAAGCTGGCTAGAATTTACAAGGGCCTCACAGTAGCCGTCCCGCTGGCTTCAGTACCTCACTCTGAACTCCACGCTCCCCATTGCAAAACACGGCATTCATGTACCCATCTCATCCCTGTGTAGACTTGCAGCGTGTACAGTACTCGCTCTTGCCGTACTGCGAAACCTTTGCCGTTGCCAGGGATCTGGCTTCCCACCGACAAAGCTTGTGAACCATTGGGTTCAACAGACAATTTTGAAGCAGGCGAAGAAGCATTCGGAGTCTTCTTTCGACCCAAAACGAGATTTATCACTATATTGGCGCATCTCAAGTAGTTTTCAACCTCCTTCGAAACAGTTGTACAAGCAATAATGGCACTCTCGTGGTTGAGGCACATGTTGGTGATAGAAACAAAATCTACCCGAAAGGCTCGTTACTCTCCCACCGCGTCCTCCCATGTGTTCGAGTACGATACATCCAACGGAAGGCGGCGCTATCGGGGGAGTGTTGGAAGAGTTTGTTAGAGGCGCACCTTGAGCGGCTTAGAGGTGACGGTGTCAAAAGCCACTCTTCACCCCTGGAATCCCTTTTCTTCATTCCCCTCTGGATCCCTCAAAACCTTGTTTCTGCCATTGTCCGAAAGTCAAGTCGTGGAGGGTGGTGCGGGGAGCTTTTAGCTTGGGGGATCGGGGCGGCGGAACTGGAAAGGGACGCCATGTGGTTGCTCAGTCTAACCGGTCTGATTCTACTCACAACCCCTTTAAGGCACAGCATCCAGTCTTGATGAACGTAAGGCGCCATCCGGAGATTCAGGCCACGGAGGGTTGCGACGACAGCACGGCTGGACGGTTGGTGACTGCGAATACCTCAGATCGAGGGTCAAACATTTTGACAGAAAGTACCGACTTAGACTAGGGTCAAATTGTTTTAACTCAACGTGGATCTAGATCTGGATCTGGCAAGCCATATTTGCCTTCTCGGCTTCAAACCAACCAACACACATGGCTCGCACTGGTCCAGGCAAGCATTTCCAGCCATTGAATAATCCAGCCATTGAATAATCCAGCCAGGGAAACGCAGTGGCTGCAGCATTGTCATGATCTCAAATTTGATATGAATCTGGATGAACTTGTTCCAGGCAATACGTATCGGCACCCTATGTGCCGATTACGATGCGGGATGCAGTCATCCACATGCCAACTCTTGCCCAACTGCCGCCAGAGACTCGGGACTGCACTGTACATATCCGGCCATACTGTACTTCCGACGGGAACCCATTCCTGCTAGTGGTCAACCACGTATAACAAGGATCAACTCCATGAAGTAAATCCATGATAGGTAAGAGTGATAAGCATGCAGGCAGAATTAACCAGGCTCATCGAAGCCCTTGTTGCTCGTTGCGACCAGCAACTCCTCAATCGCGTCCTAGACAGATAGAAGGGCTGATATCGCACCCAGTTGACCTTGTGGACGACAAAGGAGCTAGCGCCCTGTCCAAGTGAATACTGTACACGGACAGTATTATTGTGTGCAGCAATTGGATCTCGTTGCGGATGATTTTCCGGGGTGTCCTGTGTGATACTGCGAATATGAGATGCTCACCAAGGGATAGGCAGGACTGCAAGCCTTGTAAATGTGGCTTGCACCAAGGCCGGGGCACCTCGTGCGCCGTTCACTAGCGTATCCATGACCCCATCAGACGGCATGGTTCTCGAGGTCCATGCCGCGGTGCAAGGATATGCTCACGGCCCACGTCCTTGAACTTGCACAGGACTGGCTCATCGCCATCTGTAGGCCCCTCCATCGCTCGCCTCGCCCCCAAAGTTTAAATCCCCCCTATGTTTGATGAGCATGGAGTGGAGCAACTAAGCACCCCAGTACCACATGCGCGATCTTCCGCAGCCACGTGAGGGTCATCTCTCAGAAAGCAGATCGACTGGTCCACCAGTCGGTCTTGGCCCAATATTGCGAGAAATAGTACATGGGCATGATGTATTTTTGCTTTATCCCCTCGTAAGCGCAGTCGTGCCGCGCAGCAAATAGGGCTACGTACCGCCCCAAGTTTGCGAGATGCCATGTGGCAGATCAGAGGACCTTGGGAATGTCATATTGGACCATGGACCCGGCCGAGATAGTTGGTTCACCCCGATATCTTCCTGGCTGATCTTTCCTAGAATGGTAAGTAAAGAGCATACGCACAGAACTTGTCATGCCCAAAATTTCATAAGCGTTACCACCATGAAACAATCGGGTATAATTGTGCACTGTAAGTAAGCCTTCGTCAATCATTGCTGCTTGTGTCTAGCAACGTTTGCAGAGAGACCGCTGCTGTTCCCTAACACACTCCACGCACGTGTCGGGGCGCGTCCAAGAGATCTAGCCGCCCTGGTGACTAGCCGGTACGATTTCGGGGCGCTGATCTCGACGAGCTAGGCGGGCCAATCGACAAGGGTGTTTCTAAAGCGACACTGCATGATGGGCTGGTCCTACAAAGAGCGCTCGTGAATATCCTCGTGTCTGGTGCAAATATTGATGTAGAGTCGCGCCGAGGTAGTTGATGCGAACAAGAAAGCGTATGAGAGAACTTTTGTTTCTAATAACTAGGTACCTACTAATGTTGTTACAGAAGTTGCAAGGATGCCTACAACTGTTTCGTACAGAGGTTGGGTTCAAAAGTCCTTGCCAGAAGAGACTGTGGTTATTAGGCCCACTCTTGATAAGATACCGGGGTACTTTGATCTTATCAGTTTCCGCTGATCTTTATTTAATTATAGGGGACCTAGCCAGTAAATTTATTACTTATAGCGATATATATCACTATAGCTATAGGGGTATTACAGGGAGGCCCCTCTGTAACTTACTTACCCATTTGTACTTCTGGTAGCTGGCAGGGATTTAGGGTTGTGGCGTAAGTTCCTTTTGGCAAGGACTTTTGAACCCAACCTCCGTGCACAGAATACCTATTACCTTAGGTACGTGCGAGATCGGTATTCCTTTTGACTCAGAAGGTGCGACAGCGATGTAGGAACATAAGTTACCTATGAACAAAGTATGACACTTGCATTGTATGCCATATTTGGAGTTTTCTTGACCATCCAATCCTGTCCCCTTTTGTTGTCGTTCCGTCTATCAACTCCATCCTCAACTTGAACAATGAGATAATATTGATTACTTTTCTCACTCAAATATTGCTTTGGCCTTCCTTACGCTATCGCTTCAGCTCATGCACCTTGCCGCTTTATCATGACCTTCCGTGGGACACGCTTTTGGTCTGAGTCGCTGCGAAACACAGAGAAATTGCTTTTTACACAACTCATATCATGCGACGTTCCATACAACAAGTCGGAATCGGTCTCTTGCTTCGCTTACAGACTGTTGATTACGGATACTATGCTCGGACTATCAGATATAACCCCCGAAGTCAATGGTGAACCTGGTATATTCTGCAACGCGGCAACGCAAGTCCTACCACTGAGAATGTTGAACTATGGCGCCCCTTGTCTATTTAAGACAAATTTACCCCCGCAGTCCGAGGCCAGCGCGAGCCATGGTCATCAAGCGAGTGCCCAAAATCTCTTGGTGTCGTTTTAACGCCAGATCCGACTCTAAGGGCCCAAGCACCCAGCAGCTACGTTCGGGGACATTATCCTGGGGATCCTTATTATCGTCCTTTCGACGAGTAAGCCAAAAGCTGTCGATCTCTACTTTGGGGTTTCCAGCCGACTCATGGTTGCGAAACTGTAGCTGAAAATTATTTCTACTATGCGTCCCACAGCAACCCCTGTTACGAGTCAATTCCCCTGATTGGATGGATAGTAAGCCATGATTGGTGAGTCTGGCTCCCATGTCAGGGTATCTATACAACGTTTCATGGGGATCTGAAATTTTATTATCCAGCAACTGACATCTGTCGATACTGCGGCAGCACGGGTTGCTCAAAAACATCAACGAGGGCCTGATGGCTTATCCGTGCTTGGCAAACTTCAGCTTTTGCTAGTTGTTCAGTCATTGGGCTTCAAATCCCCTATACATATTCAACATGGCCTGCACATATTCAACATCGACTAAGATACCGCGCTTGACTTTTGGCGCCATGGCGAGAAGCCTTGATTAACATACCACGGTAAGTGCCGGCTCGGTGATTAATATATTTGCCAAACCACGATTGTTTGCCTTGACAAAAGTGGTACGGCCATGCATTATCACGCCGACTCGCTTGTTTAGTTACACACTGCGTCACTGATGAACCAGATCAAAGTGATACCTGTGGAAGACCATGCAACCAGTCCCTCTTTCACACAATTTTTCATCACGCGTCCCACTCCCCTCATATCAGCCCTGTGCAATGGTATGGCGCAGTGCAACAGGCGAATCACCGCTTTGCTTCATCTGGGCTAGTTACGGAAGACTCGAGATATTGAGCCCCTTCAGCTCTGAGTTTAGAGCAATTATCGTCAGATGAAGGGTCCCTCCAATCTCTCTGGGTTGTTATACCAAAACGCCTGGATTCATCCATAGCGGGGAGTCGGCCTTCGTGCTAAAGCCTCTTGTTGTCGAAGCGATATACCCTTGCTCCTTGTCAATGAACACTCGCATTGGCTCTTCTCAGATGCTTGTGGGTTCACAGGCTGTCTCTGGACCCAGCCGTCTGGTAAGCCTAGGCACTTCACGAAAACAGACGAAGTGAACAAAGTTTGGAACTATCGATAGTGGATATTTTGCAGTACAGTATCCTTAGAGGCCATCGTTCAATCTTGCTCACCATCATTGCTGGGGTTGTAACTGGTGAGGATCAGATCTGCCCTCAATCAATAAATACTTGATGACGATGCTGCTGGGCACTATTAGAAAATAACCCTCGATCTAGTGAATGGCGGCAGGAAACGACAGCCACGGACCGACAAGATAGCATTTCTCCACTGACACGAATCCAGCAAGACCATATCGCAGAACGAAGTTTACTTCAGATCTTAGCTAGACCACAGTCTCAATCAATATCCTGTCTGACAGACAATCCGAGTTTAATTAACACATGCCGCTGAGACACAGATAAGCGGTCAGCTGCAACAATGAGTGTTCACACAAGTATTGGAACATGGAAGCAAATTAGCTGCTACTTCGCACATCAATGACAGTGCCACAGCTGCATCCCTTTCTCAAATTCCTGTTCCACACTGAAGTTGGTAAACCACCCATGTTAGGGAGTTCAAATTCTTGCTGTCGACTACCCTGCTGCCAGAGGATAAGTGAGGCACTGTACAATACATAGTCGCACCCCAGGGCACATCAGTCCGCAATGAACTAACTTTAGTATCGTCACTTCTGCACCTCGATCAAGCATGTTGGCGCTTGGATCGAATCTGGGGCCCCTAGACTAAGTGACTAGTTCAACGCCCTCCGTTTCTCAATACCCGATGATGGGAGCCCCGTGGATGGCCCGTCATAAGGTCCAAGTCCAAAAGTGCCATCTTAAGAAAGGTCGGGCAAAAGATAGGTTTGTTGGCTAGCAGGAGACTTGTTACGCAGCGGAATCTCCAAACAGCCGTGTGCCACCGTCAGCCTTGCTTGTTTGGGCCGACATTCAACAACTTGAATAACTCGCTTCATGGCTGCCTTTGAGACCGTGAAGGATGTGTTGCTTCTGGAGGTCCTGGCGACGAGGGGTTGTCAAGGACAATGTAGGGAGGACCAAAGCTTTCTGCAGGATCTGGCCGGTGTCTTGGCTACCCTCAGTCAGATAACATGCATCGCATGGCATCACTATTTTGACAGGTCTGTCTCCCAAAGCACCCATCCCATCGATACATAACCTGATTTGAGCAAGACTTTGCGTGTTGCATCTCTTGTCGTTCGTCACATAGATGTCTTGCTCAGCCCAATCAAGTCAGTCAAGTGCCTGAGACCTGTCTCATACTTTTTGCTTTTGCCAGCAACATGGTCCAGTCATTGCCCCAGCGCGCTTCTCCCCTTGCGTATTCAAGCCCCGATTCTGTTGGATGACCTTTCTAGCCTCTTGCATCTCAAATATTTCTCCACCTCGGAGAAGAAGCTCAATGTCTGATATCCAGCTGCCGCCGTGGGCTCTATAGCGACTGCATGAGTTACGTCTCGTTCTGGCGAGACATGCATCAGCCTTCATGAAAGTGCATTTGGCCTGTAATAACAGACGGCACGGAGTTGGCTTCCTATTGATCTGAAGATACCCGACAGATCGTTCTTCCCGGAAAGCTACTTGACCTCTACACTACCTCGGCAACAGGACCAATGGGAACAAAGACAAGACTAAATCAACGGAGATGAGAGAGAGTTGGGTGGGAATACCGAGGAAATGATAACGATATGTCACTCTCATGCTCGCCAAGGCGCATGGCTCAGATCACCACCGCCCATGCCTAACTTGTTAGTAAAGCACTCTATAGAATGACTCGAGATGTGTGGCCGTTCGGCTAGACATAGACCGATGGACCACGGGGCCATCGAAGCCGCGCCGACCAGTTCAGGATGTCATTAGCCTTCAATCCATAAGTTGATGATCTGGCTGTCCTAACATTGCCATCGTGCGAGTCATCTGGTGTAACACTAAGATGCCTGATTGAATCGCCAGTGGGAAGGGTAAAATAAGTTTTGACCTTTCCAACATTTGTTCATCATTGCATTGAAAGTAGATATTTTCAGACTGGTCTAGACTTCAAGGTTCAACTCTATTAGTGTCTTTGCTTCTCGATATCGTGGTTTCACCTTGAACTGTGCAAAATGTGTCACAAGCTCCAATTTTGACTAACCTGCACATAAAGATAGCTTGCTAGATGTTCAAGCGTGTCAGCTCATGCATCGAGAGCGCTTCGGATGATTGGCAAAGTCTTATGAGGGTATATCTCCAAGATTAGAGCTGATAATGGAAGAAGTCCTTCATCTTAGTCGACACAACCACTTGCGGCAGTGACCACTTTTCCACAGCAGAGATAAAATGGGTTCTTAGCGTCAGTTGATGCATAGATGCAATGTATATGGTTAACCTGGCGTAACTATTCGTAGACATTGATGCATGATAAATGAGCGTAGAAGTGGTTATACACTATATGATATCGTTGCTCCAGGGACGGCATCACTGCGATGCAAATTCTTCCAGAGCCATGCATGTCTCTCATATATAACATCCAAGCTAGGGCCAAAATCATTTCCCACAGCAAACGCACTATTGCTGAGCCCTCTCCGAACTTCCTTGAGGCAGACCGCTTCTTCATGTAAGTCAACTCATTCAAAAACAAAAGACGTGAAGCCCTAAAACTCAAATTCAGGTCTGAACACATCCGGATCGACACCGGCAACGGTCTTCTCCGCCAAATCCCGGCGACCCATCTGTGTAAAGACACGCCGGAGGGTATCGTATAGAGTGCTGCTCCGGTTTTGCGCCGACATGCGGTCGAGTGTCTCATCGACGCCGGAGGCATTATCGCCTAGAATCTCGTACGCCTTGCTCCGGCCGGACTTTTCAATGGCCTTGTGCATCTCCAGAGCGGCTAGGAAGTGACAGGCAGCCTCATGGTGGCAGTGAATGTTGATGCAGCTGACACCTAGGTTGTAGCGGGCTCGTACAAAGTTGGGAGCCATAGCAAGGGCCTCCTGGTATGCCGCAATGGCTTCTTCGGAGCGTCCACTATTGGCAAGAGTTGCACCGAGGCGGTTCCAGAGGAGATGAAGCTGCTCCTGTTGGTTGGATGTACCAACCTCTGATGAGTGGAGGGCAGACTGGAAGCAGTCCACTGCTTTGTCATAATCCTCTGCGCCATAAAAGAGCACTCCAAGGCCTACTTGTACATCGGGATCCATATGCTCACCGTCAGGGCTCAGCTGGGCCGCCTTGATAAACAGATTTGTCACCTTGTCATGAAGCTGCTGCCGGTCTGTGAAACCCATCTCTGCAGGGGGGTGTAGGTCTTTGGGATCGAGAATGTTAGGATACTTAACGGACAACCACCTCTCAAGAGTTCGATATGCTGTGCTGTCATATCCTTCATTGGTGTATGATACGGCCAGGCCCATCAAGGCCGCCAAGTTGTTGGGGTCGAGTTTCAGCGCTTGCTCGAGAGCCCTGATGGCTGCTGTCTCTTTCTCATTCTGCGCCTGGGCTGTTCCTAGGTAAACCCACGCCTCGGTATGATTGGGATTCTGCTGAACAGCAGATTCGAAGGCCAGCGCGGCCAAGGACAGGTTTCCGCCTTCTCTCATGATGCGCACACCCTCCTCGAAAGCGTTCTTTTCGTCGCGAAAGAAGTTGTCTTGTTCGAATAGGTAGGTTTCGACGGCCGGGTCCCCGAGGCGGCCCCAGTCGCCCATACCCTCGAAATCGGGCATCATGTTGTTGCTCCATTCGGTATCGAATTGGTCAAAGTCTTGTCTAGAAGCAGCCGTCTCAGCTTGTATTCCTCTCCATATAGATTCGAAGTCACCCAACTCATTAGTTTCGGCCGTTAAGCCTTTGTCCATTTCGTTAAGCTCCTGCTCGGCGGCATTTGCCTCCTCTTGTTCCTTAGCCTTATCACTATCTTGCAGCTCCATCGAGGCGAACTGCTCCTCCCACTTGTGGTCGTCGAGCTCCACGAGGCGGCCCTTGCCCTTGAGATCCTGCTGTTGTGGTTGGTGCATGGGCTGTTGGTTCTGGTACATGGGCTGGAACATGGGAGTGTAGCCCATCGGTCGGTTCATCATGCCGCCCATCATGGGTCTTTGTTGGTTCATCTGGCTAGGAACGTTGCTTTGCATCGGACTCGCTCTCGCGGAAGAACCTTGTGTGTTAAGCTGCTGAAAACGGGCAAATTCGTCAGCGTTAAAGTGCGATTGCGTAGCAGGTGGAGCCTGGAAAGCTGATTCCATCGCTGGCTGGCCATTGAAGTCGTGCGCCCATGTTGGTGATGCCGAGTTGGCTCGCATATGGGACTGGGCTGGGCCGAGAGGGCCCATCTGGCCCGGCTGCATGGGGAATTCTTGCTGGAGGCTTGGGCCTTGATTAAGGAAGCCGTTCATCATCTACAGCATCAAGATTGGTGTATTAGTAATAGCTTCAACGGCCTTGTATGGCGGCGCACCTCATCCTGGGGCGCATTGGCGCTCTGGCTTCGAAATCCATTGAGCTGTCCTCCAGGTCCTCGACCAACTAGACGGTCTTGCTGGAGTGTTCTGTCATTCTGAGTATGCTTATGAAGCTGGCTGAGGGGGTTCGCAGATGTCGAACATTCAGCGCCACCCATAAACGACATGACGGCTAACGTTCAGTAGGATAGGTCTTAAGTGATCGGGTATGTCGGTAAGCAAAAAGAAATGATGGGAGTTTCGAGTCGATGATCAGTTTGCGCTTTATTGATATGACAAGATATGATGAGTTGTAGTTTACAGTTCAGATGGAAGAGGGTTGAACTCCTACTACGAGCTAGCGAAACCCGAAGTGATGCCCGCGCTATGGCGGGGAAAATACCGAGGCTCCGCCGTCTTCTTACCTTTAGCGGCAGAACTTACCGAATGTGAAGAGAACTGTGCCGCACGTGACTGCGGGGTGGCCCCAAGTCAGCGAGCAGGGGTCTCACCGAGCTCAGAAGGCAAAAGGGGACCATTACTTTCGGTGAACGGTGAGTAGCGTGTAGGCTTTATCGATAAGAACATTTTTTTTCCTCGTTCCTATTCTACCAAGGTTGCAAGCCAACCTCCCACCTTGAAGCCTCACCACCGATCTTTTCAAGGACATCTATTATTCCCAATTTACAAGATGCTCAGACAAGTGTATGTCAAGCCGACTCTCAACTACAACTATTGTCCTATAAACTAACAATCATGAAGTAAACCTCGCAATGCGCGCTCAAAGCGAGCCCTCGAGAAGCGCGAACCAAAGGCAAACGAGAATCCCAAGACGTGCCTCTTCCTCCGCGGAACAACATGCTCTCAGATCATCCAGGATGCCCTCAACGACCTTCATCAGATGCGCCAACCTCTCGCTAAGAAGTTCACCAAGAAGAACGCCATCCATCCCTTTGACGACGCCGCCTCGCTCGAGTTTTTCTCCGAAAAGAACGACGCCAGTCTCCTCGTTTTCGGTAGCAGCCAGAAGAAGCGTCCCCATACCTTGACTTTTGTTCGCACTTTCGGTTATAAGGTCCTTGACATGCTTGAGCTCTACCTCGACCCGGAGAGCTTCCGTTCTATTGCTCAGTTCAAGACTAAGAAATTCGCCATTGGTCTGCGGCCTATGATCCTGTTCGCTGGTACTGCTTTTGAGAGCCCTGTCAGCAACGAGTTCACCCTTGCGAAGAGCATGCTCCTTGATTTCTTCAAGGGCGAGCCCAGTGACAAGATTGACGTCGAGGGTCTCCAGTACATCATCTCCATTAGCGCAGAGGATAGCACTGGCGACGGTGATGTTAAGCCCGCCATCCACTTGCGAGTCTACACCATCAGTACCAAGCGATCCGGTCAGCGTCTTCCCCGTGTTGAGGTTGAGGAGATCGGTCCTCGCATGGATTTCCGTGTCGGCCGAGTCAGGGAGCCCGATGAGTCGATGCTCAAGGAGGCCATGAAGAAGCCTCGCGGCACCGAGGAGCGCACCAAGAAGAACATCACAACCGACTCTATGGGTGACAAGATTGGTCGCGTGCATCTGGGCAAGCAGGATCTCAGCGAGCTGCAGCTCCGCAAGATGAAGGGTCTGAAGCGAAGTCGAAAGGATGCCGAAGATGCGGTGGATGTCGTTGAAGAGGAGGAGTCCAAGAGGATAAAGCAATAGTAGATGTGCGGCATTGCATGCTCGGAGTTGGGCGTCTAGGAAAAGGTCTTGTAAAGACTATGTCAATAATTGATTTACTGGGTTCCATCCCTAAGTATGACAGGCCCTGTCGTATGTCTAATTGAGGTTTCTGATATTGCTGTCATTTATCTGGGCATGGTGATCCCGATGCTGTCATCTCTCCTTTGAAAGTCAGCCATAGTGTCTAAATACAACTGCTTGAAGCAAGGCTAGCGCTCCTTATATGTTCCAATTATTACAAGTATCGCTCGCTGGACGATATCATATGCATGACTACATTCAAAGCCCCGAACCGCATTTCTCTATTGTAACGTCATTATATACTAATTAAATCGAGATCAAAGTGGAAGGCTCCCCTTTCCAGCGATGACCTGGACACTTGTGCTGGGTATGCAATATGGAGCAATGAAACCATAAGCACAAGCTTCGCTTGGGCTTGTTCGATCTAATTGTACTGTTTCCCGTGCCTGGCTGAACCTTTCAACTCGTAAGTCGTGATCAATGATAGGCTTGCCATTGTGCTGATCAACACAATGGCCAAGTCCTGTGGGTGTCTGGCAAAGAATCTCGAACATTAAGCTCTTCCCTCGTCGATAGTTTATCGCGCCGCGAATGTAATCGGACTGTAAGGTGCCATGTGATCTCTTACACAAGTGATCATTCGGACCATCTCGTCTCGATGCGTCTTGGTACAATCACCGGTTCCGATTGTGAGGAAATGGTCGTGAATCATCAAGTGGAGTGATGTTGGCCGTCCTCTTCTGTCGACTGTAGATGGAAAGCATTTCTTGCTGACCAGCGACATGCTGAAGCTGGTTACCAACAAGATATTGAAAAGGCCGCGAGACCAGCTCTAAGCCCTAGGGCCATCATGGCTGTGCATGGCTGCCACGACCCTTCAGTCAGGTGAGTCAGGAACGATGAGATCCTCGTCTGCAATGGGAATAGGAGGCTGTGCATGCTGGTGCAACATCTCAGCAAATATCTCAATGTGCTGTGTCATGGAGCCAACAGTCTGTTGCTCTGGTGCTTGCTCTTCGAGCTCCGTGCCCCAGATGTCTTGTGGTATAGAGCTGCCGTCCAACAAAGCGATCCTTATTGGCCACTCAAGGTGCCGCCACCACTTAGATCCGGGCTCGAATAAGCTGACCAGGCCCATGACCTCTCGACGAGCCACATCTTGCAACCACCATACATTATCCATTCGCTTCAGCAATGCAAAGAAGCAAGCAAGGATGGCGAGAGCACGGGGACGTCTTGCATCAACAAGATCAACGTAGCGCTTCGAAACAGTAGCAGGGAATGTGAGCGCGGCAGCTGCGTGATAGTTTTTATGCGCCCAGTTAAGCACGCTTACGGCATGTGAGTAAGCCTGAGTGGTCGTTGAAAGCAAACGAGGATCTTCGTTCATCAATTCATCGTTTAGCCCTTCTAGCATATGGCCGAAGAATGAGTCAGGCGAGCGCGGGTTGAGGTTCAGTTGGAAACCAGGTTGCGAATCAATGACAACTTTGACGATGTCGCTGTGATGGATCCATTGCCACGAGTTTGCGACCACGGTCTTGACGCCCTGAAAAGCATGGAACCAGGAGAGCGGGGGCACATATCGACTCGTTGCATCCCCAGGGGCAGAATCCCCGTCGTCCTTGACAAAGATGCGAGAGGCACTGGCTTGGAAAGCAATTAGCGTCGCTGTGAGGAACAGAGCCTCCGCATTGTCGGGTGTAATGCCCGAGCCTAGCGACGCCCCGAATGCAGAAAGAGAGGAGGCCGAGTAGGCATGTGAAGCGCGCACCAATGCTTTGTCATTCGGAGACATTGAGCGTAGATGGAGGGCTGCGACAGACAAGATGGCGTCGGCGAGGTACGTCTTGCCATTGCCAGAGAAGGCCATCTGTGGGACGGCACGCTGCCAGATATCCTCAGCGGCAGGCGAGTTGGTCAGGAGCGTCTTGGAGGTGACATTGGTGTAGTGATGCATCAAACGCAGCTCGAGCATTCGTTCGCCATGGTCTATGGTGTTGGTGGACGAGCTTATCGAAGGTTGCGAGTAGACGGAAGTGGGAGGGGAAGGATTTGGTCGCGGCGCTCTTGCTGGACTTGAAGGGGCACGTGGGCGTGGTAGCGGCGTTCTTGGAGCAGAATTGAAGTTCACAGTCGGCGCAGGCGAGGGAGTAGGTGCGCCGACACTCTCAGTACTGGTATTAGTTGATATGGCAAGTTCTTCGAGGACATCGGGGTTGCTGAAATCGCAAGGAACGCCGTGCTTGGCACAATTACCACATCGTGGGTGAACCTCGTCGCACTACAACCAATGGGAATTTCGAGTCAGTCCAGGCGTCCAAAAACACCAACAGGTTGGGGGGGGCCATTCAAGCCAACGCGAAGAATGTCTATGTTTGAACGACAAGCGTGCAATATGGTGCGATGCGTTGAGGCATAAGCAGAGGATCGATAAGACCTACTTTTATCTTCCTATTCTTACACCTCCGACAACCCGCCCGAGACTTTTTGTGAGAGCGTCGAGGAGGCATGATGGATTGAGAAAGGGGGGAAAGGAGGAAGAGATATGTATTTTTTTCACGTGTCGTTTGTCAACAAGTTCCTTGAGAATGTATGGAGAGGACCCTGAAATGTGAGTAAAATCGCAG
Source organism: Fusarium odoratissimum NRRL 54006 (assembly GCF_000260195.1). Lineage (NCBI taxonomy): Eukaryota > Fungi > Ascomycota > Sordariomycetes > Hypocreales > Nectriaceae > Fusarium > Fusarium odoratissimum. The sequence goes on along the minus strand of NW_022158687.1, from coordinate 1,977,395 downwards.
CATGGCCGCAGAGGCAGGGGGCCTCTATACGGTTGGCTTTGAGTAAAGGAGAAGCAACAGTAGAGAGCAGAGAAGGAAGAGAGATTATAAGGAAGAGAATTCCATGACGCGTGTTGAAGAACGAAGAGAGGCGAAATCGTGGTTGAGCACGAAACGGTCAAGTTTTCGAACTTGGGGGCAGAAGCTGGTAGTTACTGCTGAGATTCTCCGTTTCGAGCAAGTGCGGTGAAGGAGAATCTGGTGCTATTGTGATGTGATGAGATGCAAATGAGGGCAGAAGAGATGCAGCCAGCAGCCACCGCGCACCATGAAGTGGAGGGGCGGTCCCGTCGGCAGGACAGCCTAGTGGAGCTTGGAGCCCCCGGTTCAGCGCAGTTCTAACCTGTCATGTCCTTCTGTTGGCGTCTACAGCGAATGGGAGCTGGGAAGGCTGCACTGCCACAGCAAGTCAAAAGTCGACAGGGATATGGCCCTGTCCTGTCCTTCTGCTTTGCTCCCCGAGCCCTCCTGATATTGCTGTGCGTGTCTTGCCTGTGTCGGGGATGCTTTTGGTATCAGCTTCTCATTGTGGAGCCCGAATATCGACGCTTTGTCGATTGTGTCCTTCGCCTAAGGAACCACGTAGGCGGGTGGACTGAGGATAACATAAAAAAGGATGAGGACGGCCCGGATACCACCAGATGGTTTTCCTTTCTTTGATCAACTCTATGGCACAATGGGCTGGACGAGAGACAGGTCGCAGAGGACCCTGTGACAGGAGAGACATCCATACTCAGACACCTGCAAAAAGGTCACACAGATTGAAAGATTACGCATGGACCCCTATCCAGACGTACTATGGCGTATTCCAACCAACATGACAGCCTCAAAGCCACTCCAGTTCAGACTCATCTTGATGTCAATCGGGTGAGATAAGTTGTTCCGACTGAGGCTGTGTCAATTGGACGTCAATGGTAACTATGACGGGTAGATAATGGATGCATGGAGATATTAATCTTTCGTCCAAGAGTACCTACAGAATATGGGGGTTCTCCCTCTGTCGGATATTGGGGTGGTTTGGTGGTCCGATCGTATCATGAGATCTACCGTCTTTTGGGGACACGGGACGATGGTGTCCAATGAAACCACGACATCCTGTCAGACTGAGAAAACGTTGAGCCGTCGGGGATGTGGTTATTCCGAGGGTTAGGATGAAGGATTCAAGACATTCGGTGCCTGTAGATTTGGATGACGTTTCGAGATTAATTAATTGATGGATTATGATGCATTTTCTAATTGATCTGCGGCCTCCGTACTCGTATCATAATGTCTGTTACAGGCTAGTCACCTTCCTACCTTAGTAGGCGGATTTAGTTCCCTATTGTCCAAGGGAGGGCGTAAAGGTGATTGATAGTGCAAACAGAAGCCAGCCGATCCAGGCAGTGTTACTTGTGTCCAAAATGCACGGGAACAGAATATGACATATACCATAGCATATTTTATGTCCAAATGCCATAGACTTTTACAATAATACTATGCATTTCTGAAAGAAAAGGTCAGAGTTAGTTCCTTCATTCCACATCTTTAAGAGGATCCATGCATGTTTTTTCAAGGGTGCTGCTCGTCATGACTATCGGTTAAGGCAGCAAAATGAGGCTAAGGCATTAGAATTGTTAATTCGATCCAATATCACTTACATGCATGCTACAGAGTACATAAGGTACTTATCAACTCTTCTTGTTACAGTCATTGATGATCCTGGCTTCATTTCAATTCAGTATAACACGTCTTCTTTGGTAAATCTCAACGATAAAATCATTGAACTCTACATCTAGACTTGATCTTGTCCGCAATCTGTTGGTGCCAACATTAGATCTGCTGACCTCCATTTCCGAGCGGACATGACGACACGAATAATCACGACATCGTCGACCTGCAAGGAACCGCTTATCTTTTATGGCAGCTCTCTCCAGGTGTGTGAGACTTTTGCGGGGGACACGGGACAATCACAAATGCCATCGGCCTCTGTACCTAATAAGAATTGTGTTGCAGCCACATAAAGAATTCGGTAAAAAGAGGTTGTACACACCAACGGAACAAATCCTTGCACGGGATGTCGGTCATGGATTCTATTTGAGGATCACGACTTGAGCTGATGCACTGATTCCAAAGCAAACAGCGGAGTTCTAATTATCAGACAAACACAATGTGACGCGAGTTCGTAGGTACCTAGTTTGCTCGAAAACATTGCGGCCATATCGGCTCAATACTCTGTTTATATCCACCGAAAGGAGTAGGTAGGTAAGTAGGTATTCCGGTGGAACTATGGATTGGATGTCAGACATGGGGCGGCTTACAGCCAGCGAGAACCATATCTTATTACCAAAGACAGGTTCTCCCTTCTATCACGACATCGAGCACATGATGCGCCAGAGCCTCACCGATCAAAGGTTCTCTGTTAGCTGAGCTGACTAAAACGCTTGAAGACTTTCCTCCGTTGTCTCTCGCGGTGAAATGATGGATACAAGAACACCCCCTCCACTTATCGCCGAAAGGACCGCATCTGCCCGTCGCAAACCCGACAAACAATAGGAAACATCGAATGGTATTCGCGCGCCTTGCGCCAGGGAGGTAAGATGATACGAAACCAATTATATGTAAGCCATCGAGGACATAGGGAGGGGACCTTTGTTGCTGCAGTGGCGCCAAATTACCATGGATATGCAGATACTGCATGGTAGATAATAAAAAGGCGAATGCTTCTGTAAGCAACTTTTCTGGGTCACATTTGTCATTGAGGCCAAGGAAATCAGCTCGGGCACGCCGCAAGGTTACCCAAACAGGCATTCACCTGTCAAACCGTCAGTTGCAATTCATACATTTTTGGGCAGCGGACTTCGGCCGTTTTCTTTTCTTTCCATGCATACTAGGTATTCTGACGGATGACGAAAGGCACAAGAGGCGGCGCCATCCGGGCCATCGGCCAGGGTACGATCCTGTACATGAGATATCACCAACTCTGAGGTGAAGTTGGGGGGATGCGCAAGTAGACATGATGTATACCGATTGAGTCTTGTGTAATCCATTTCCCGATTGTTCTCCTGGTCTATCTATTCAATACAAATGTATGGAATGGAACCAGCCATAGAAGAAGGCAATCCATCTAATCCAATTGTGTAATCCAGGCGCTAGAAGAAATGGAAATTTGATATAAATCAAGAGAGCCCATTTTTTTCTTCGCTGAACCCTTCCATGATTCCACAATCCCAGCATCCAATCTGTCTAACTGATCCTTGCCCTCCACTCTGATCCTTAAGCCGACGATATCTGTCTGTACTTTGTACACCGAGAGCCGATAACCGACCACGAAAAAACACAACCCAGCCAAAGTTGCATATTTTTTTGGCACACGGGTCACTCACTAATCAATTCTTTTTACGTTTATTTACTCTCTGAACCATAAATTATTAATATATTGAGTCAATTTCCCCGACAAGTTGACATCTCATCATTGTCTTTTTGACTCTTAAAACTCTCGATCCCTTGCTCAAGAGGCTGCTGTGACGTGATCGTCAAGGTTTCAAACCCACCTGCTCTAGACCTCTGAGACTTTCTGTCTGTTTTATTATCGACGACACGACATTGCTCCTTCAGGACTAAACTCTACGCCCTCCGCCTTTTGCGCATCATCTCGACCCTGGATCGCGTCAAACCGAGGCTTCCCTTTGTTTCTCTGTAACTTGGCGCAGCAGGATTGCATACAGTAGCTAAGGTACCTAGCTCTGATATAAAAAGGGTCCCCTCTCACGTTCCCCATACCTATTACATTACACAACAGACCAGGGCAACACAGGAACAAGGGAAGAAAGGCTTTTTTCCCTCTTTTTTTTACCCTTCAGCCCCGCCTGGACCTCCACTTGCTTGTCGCTAGAGCCCAGAGTTTATATCTATATTAACGTCTCTGTCACCACATCCATCCCACCTCAACCTCTTCCTTACTTCACCTCAACTCGCCAACTTTCTTCAGCTTTTCTTCTACCTCGTATAGACCTTATCGAGGCTCAATTATACCCCTCTCCTCTCTCTTTCACACCCTCAGTCAATCCTCAGCTACAATGTCGGCTGCTCCTCTCAACTCGGACCCTGTGGCCACCCCACCTCGCCCTCCGTCCCCCGTCCACAGCTTCGGTACTCTCGCCGTCCACGCCGGCGCTCCACATGACCCCGCTACCGGCGCCGTGATTGAGTCCATCTCTCTGTCGACTACATTTGCTCAGTCCGCCGTTGGCAAGCCCGTTGGCGAGTATGAGTACTCCCGATCCTCCAATCCCAACCGTACCAACTTCGAGACCGCTGTTGCTGCTCTCGAGCACGCCAAGTACGCCCTCGCTTTCTCCTCCGGTTCCGCCACCACCGCCACTATCCTCCAGAGTCTCGCTGCCGGCAGCCATGTCATCTCCGTCTCCGATGTCTACGGAGGTACCCACCGATACTTCACTCAGGTCGCAAAGGCCCACGGCGTCAAGGTGACCTTCACACCAGAGATCGAGGTCGATATCAGCGAGCACATTACCCCCGATACCCGTCTGATCTGGATCGAGAGTCCTAGCAACCCTACCCTGCGCCTTGTCGATGTCCGAGCTGTTGTTTCTGAAGCCCACAAGCACGGTGTCCTCGTCGTTGTTGACAACACTTTCCTCTCCCCTTACGTCCAGAACCCGCTCGATTTCGGTGCCGACATCGTTGTCCACAGTGTCACCAAGTATATCAACGGTCACAGTGATGTGGTCATGGGTGTTGCTGCTTTCAACAGCGACGAGCTCAAGAACCGTCTGAGCTTCCTTCAGAACGCCATTGGCGCTGTACCCTCAGCATTTGACTCCTGGCTTGCTCACCGTGGTCTGAAGACTCTGCATCTGCGAGCTCGTGAGGCCAGCCGCAACGCTGACGCTGTAGCCCGAGCTCTCGAGGCTTCTCCTCTGGTCATTGCCGTCAACTACCCCGGTCTTGACTCTCACCCTCACCGACATATCGCCAAGAAGCAGCATCGTGATGGTCTGGGTGGCGGCATGCTCTCATTCCGCATCCAGGGTGGTCACGCTGCCGCTGAGCGTTTCTGCCAGGTGACGAAGATCTTCACTCTCGCTGAGAGTCTTGGTGGTGTTGAGAGTCTGGTCGAAGTTCCCAGCAGCATGACTCATGCCGGTATCCCTCGAGATCAGCGTGAGGCTGTCGGTATTTTCGACGACCTTGTCCGCATCAGCTGCGGTGTTGAGGACGCCCAGGACCTTACCAATGACGTTCTCCAGGCCCTCGAGAAGGCTACATCCGCGGCCAAGACCAATGGTTTCAACGGCAACGGAAATGGCATCAACGGCTCCTAGGCCCATGTCCTAATGGTTTTTCCCACTCGGTTTATCCTTTATTTAGAAGAAGATGATCTATGATGACATGTTATGAGAATTATTTCCTTTGTTTAAAGATGCTCCAAAAGCAAATAAAAAAGATAGGGGCGTGCTTCATTCAAGGCCCCCCTGGGTTGGCATTTATACAGCGGCTATGGTCAAAACTGATGCAAATCGCATCTCTTTGTTATTGAGGCTTGAATGACAAGCTACCTGAAGAATATTATTTCGATTTCTCGAAGTTGTCTATAACCAATGGGTCGTGATATCTCGTCGTGAAGTAGGTGACCCCGAATCGTCATTAAATATGTTCGTCGTCAGAAGGTGGGATATTAAACAAGTTTTCCGTGAACTCGTTTGCCATACTATTCTCGGCAGACCACTCGTTGCGACGCCGATGTATCTCACTCATGCCTTCACATGCCGTCTCAGCGATAAAATGTAATTCATCGAGAGTGTTGGAGTTGCAATTTGGGAACACGCCATCGATGCTGCGTTGCCACTCTGACGTTGAGTTGGCAACAGCCGTCTGGTACGCATTAGTATCGTATTCAACCACTCTCAGGGCACGATTCCGTGGGAGTAGGTTGTTCAGAAGACTGTCGAACAGAGCGTCCGCAGGAAGGTATTCAACTGCATCTTTAGTAAGAGCCGTAGGTTGGCGGATTCCCATGACCACTTCAACAAAGCGTTGAGAGATGCTTCGACCAAGACCACAGGGGTCAATAAGGTCAAACTCTGGCTGTGTGGGCATTTCTTCGAGCATGTAGTGATCATAAGCCAGGAAAGATGCTCGGCAGATTCTCAGATGTGGTGTTGCACATCTCAGCGCCATAGCAATCCAATGGCAGTCATCCCCTGGCCGTTGGTTGGGCATGCCGACCCAAAGGATTTTCTTAGAATCCTCGTTCCAGTCGCGCGATTGCTCAACCTTAAGATATACTTCGTTCAAATAAAGCTCTCGAAGTGTGGTCCCAAAATTTTCCGCAGTACGGACAAATACCTCTGGGCACAACTCGATCCGTTTGAGCTCCAAACATGTGAGGTTAGAGTGTATGACGTTAGGCGCCGGTAATGACTTTGCGCGCCACTCGTCAACAGGCATCTGCCAGAATTTCGTCTGTTTTAACCCTCGTGGTGGGCGATCGTCGTGGTCCATCCCTATCAAGCAGAGACTCTTGAGCTCTCCCGCGTTCTCGACAAGGTTCCAAAGGCAGGATCCGAATAATCCCACGGTTATGGGCTCGTTCTCGTGTCGCCGTAACGTCAAGACGAGGTGTTCCAGCACCTCCAAGACTTTCATGATGTTCATCACGTCGATCGGGTTCATCCAGAGGTGGCGTATGGCTACATCGGTCACATTCTCTACGACGAGTGTATTGAGCTTCGCTGAGTCTTCCTCGGGTCGCTGCGCAAAGGCTTTCAGTGTGTTGGCCAGGATCATTGTGGCGGCGTTACAATGGCGGCCGACGAGCTGGAAGGGGAGGTTAAGTCGTAGACGGTCAACGTCACGGCAGTAGAATAGCATTTCCTCGACCTTCTGATAGTAATCCGTCTCCGTGAAAGATGTTTCATTCATGCAGTATTTTTTGTGTAGTGTTTGACAAAAGTCCGCCATGGACGGGACTCGTGCAAATACGGTGTCAAGGAACTCGACTTCCACTGGCAATCATCAGTTAGCCACCACATGTGCGCAAGCCTGGGGTCGGACACTCACGGTCATCTCTCAGAACCATCAGGTCAATGTAGAGGCTCTTGCAATGATATCCTATCGTCTGGAGTGCGTCTATTTGTGGGTGTTCTATACCGCTGGTCTTGCTCAGGCGCGAGAATTCCAGGTCCAGAGTCCGGCATGCGAACGGCTTAAGGATCTGGTCAAAGACGCGGCAAACGAGCCGAAGATCGAGGACTGCATTCTTGGGGCCATATTCAATACATTGCTGAAGTATCGCATCGATTAGTTCGCGTGGTAGGCGATTCATGATAGGCAATGTCTTTATGGTTCTGCTGATGGAGTTGGCTGATTGTGGGAAGGAGAGGAAATGGAGGGGTCAGCAGCAGTTGGTGTGCATCGAGCGCTGCTGTGCGGCTTCAGATTTCATTCGAGAGTTGCATGGAAGAGAAACAAAGGCCCTTATTTTTGTCGGAACATAACTCATAAAACCTGTATCGTAGGGCAGAGAGCTTTTGATTGACGGGCAGACACAGGTCCTAAGGGCCGTGAGTACCCAGGTAGGTAGTTGAAGTTGGAGTTGTTAGGTTGGGCTATTAACCAATGGAGTTCAGGAGCTGAGATCATCATGCAGGGACCCGACCGTGTTACTTGACGGGGAGCTCTCCACCCCCACTGATTCCGAGCTTCGCATTTTGGTGGAGTACTAATGAAGTCAACTACCCTGGATCCAGCTACCCGCATCCATCTGAACGTAAGATATCGGTATGTCCTCTCCGATTGATAGAAACGCCATCTCCTGCCTTGTCTGACCTTTGATTTTATATAATCTTAAAACATCCAAGCTGAACAATGGAAGAGTTCCACTCTTAGACCAGGAACAGTTGGGCGATGGGCTTAGGTGTATCATTGACGACACAGCTGATAGACTATGACAGTACTCAATTTCGACATCAAAACCCAAAGATTCAATGGAATTTATCTAACAACAGAAACGAACATCCCTCTAGCCCAAGGCGAGCTCCGAGTTTTCCAGAAAAAGGGGCGACAAGGAGCCCAGTTGAACCATATGAAAACCGAAGACTCGAAAGTTGGTGTTGTTTATGAATATTCCATGATGACGAATGAATGTGTTGTCTTAGATATGACAGAAAACCACCTGGAACTCGGAAAATCGTGCCGAGCTGCTAGGGAATGCAACGAGATACTCATATAAGACCGTGATTACTCTCTGATGGAGACGGAAAAAACGGCACCATGTTGTGCCTTAGAAAAGGAGTACTGCTCTTGCGGAATATCGGCAGACATGAACTGGAACAAACTTGAAGCCATTGGTTTTAGCCGCGTAAGAGCCAGTCCAACTCAAATCTATTCTTATCATACACTGTACGCGTAGCTCGATGACAACGCCTGAACGGCTACCTTGGCAGCAGTTGAGGAGAGGAGAAGTTAAAAGGTGGCTAGTAACGTTAGCCATCCGCGTGTGGCTGCAGGGGCGCTAAAAGAGTCCAGAATTCTGCAAGCCTGGGCAACCTCCGCGCTCCCTCCTAGCTCAGCGAATGCCAGCAACAAGAGCCCTCGTGATAAGAGTATGAGAGGCTGGTCAACCACAGAGCTGCCAACAGCAAAGGCAAAAGAAAGCCACTCCTAGCCGCGGCACTAAATTGATGGTCATAGATAGGGTTCGAAGATCCTGAAATCATCCAGCCTCTCAATGTTCTCTCCTCTCGCCCGTAACATGGTAGTTGGAAGCCAACAACAGAATATTCAAATCGCAGGGAATGATACCTACACAGCCATGTAACCTCTCTGGGTCGTAGACCTGAATATTTCTATGCCGCTAAGGTGAATCTCAAGCTAATAAGCCATGCCCTCCCTGATGGGCAACTTACAACAGCAGCCACAGATACGTGGCGCTGAGTTGATCGTGCCTGGGGTGCCAGTGAAGTTTCTCATTGGCGAAAACTGACACAAGCTTGTCAACAAGACTTCGTTTGAAGGCCGGCCTCGGTTTCATCGTGGGAAATTGAGAATCAATGAATGATGCGGAGTTTTCAGGCCGTGGCCCCTCAACCTGGACATGATAAAACTAACTCCAAATCAACTCCATACACAGACAGCCAGTGACTGCAAGAAGAAAACAGCCTGTTGACACCTGAACAGGGTAGAGAAAATGGTCAGATTAGTTCGTGACGGGGATAATGGAGTGACGCACTTTAGATGGGACGAGACAAGGGACAAGGGAACGCGGACCAAGGGTGGATAAGGAATTGCGCTAACCAAGTCTTTTATCATCCACTTGTCACTTTGCTTGATGAGCTGCTTCTTCGGTGAAAAGCGAGAGGGGAAAAACAATAACGGGACCTTTTATTTCTCTGCCAGATGTGAAGAGTCTCGAAACTGCTGAAAATCAATATCACGAAACATGAGGAGTCTTTACTGACAAAGCGATTCGACTCCCAAAACCACTTCGAAACTCATGTATCATAATTTAAAGAAATAGCATGCAAGGGCTGTAAATGAAAGTAGACATGGTGGATGGAGATAACCTACCCAACATGAACAAAAGGTCCGAGTGTCTGATACAACCATCGGCGCTGAAATGCCGTGACCCCGTTGGAGAAAGGGTAGCATCTTGGCGAATTTATTTCTCCATGAGCAAGTGACATGAGAATGAAAATTGCCTTTGCCTTTTCCCGTTTGTTCCGGAATAGCGCGTCTGGGCAGATCCGTCTCCATTTCTTTTAGTCGCGCAGCAAAACCAGCCTCCCGCCAAGTAAACATTGCCCAGCCAACCCCCTCAGTTGCAGCTGTTGCAGCGATAGAATCTTGAAGTGTGTATTAAGAAACAATCATGCTTCTGCTTCTGTGTTTGTTTCTGTTGCGAGCACGGAGAAATACGGTGATATGGTAGACCAATAAGATGGTCCGTGCCAGAAATCAGAGACAATGGTGATGCAAAACGTCCGAAATCATTGGCTCGTCTCATATATGGGCCTGCAATCTTTATATGCTGGGCGGACTTTTTGCTCGCCTGTGAGAACCGAGTCTACCAGGAGTGAAAACCGACGAAACCAAGTCAAAGTTCTCTCATAATTATGAGAATTGACGGTAACACAAAGCCTAAACTTTGGATTCAGTACTACATATCGTAAAAAAACGCCGAGCCTTTAGGCTATTCACTAACCATCCATTGTTATGAAGCTATTTTTTTTTTTCATGATGGTTGATTCTAAAGGCCGCCATACTTTTCCAGTATACTATGCAGTTGCTGGGGAACCCTTGTGCTTGGAGACTTTCAGTACGTGTTGGACTGAGAGTGAGTGATGAGTGATGACGAGACTGGAACCGGACACCGCTGGAATCTAGCGCGATATCGAGAGCTCAATCTAGTGCCCGTCAACGTGCATGAGAAGATCCTGGTCACCCATGAGTGAGTGACAATAGATTGTTGATTGTGTCCCATTTGTTCGGTCCCAGCCGCTTACCTGGGCCTTGTCACTCCATGCGAGACGGGTTTTTACCCGGAGAGGATGAACGACAATGGTATCTCGATCGCCAATATGAGAGGCGGCGAAGGCGCAGCATTGCTCGGCTTCATGAATTCTCAAGCTCTGACACCTAGACGGAAAATCATGGTGGTTGAGTAGCCATCACGACTAAAACGGAAATGGCGCTGGCCAAGCTCGACTAGGGTCAATATGGTGTGAGTGGTAAGTGGCTAAGACAGGGAAGGTGTGGGTACGATGCGACCTCTAGCCGAGCTGTGCCTGTGCGTTTTTCCCTTGTTGAGAGACGGGGAGAGTTTTGCAGCGAAGTCAATGGCGGATGCTACCAGGAGGATATTCTATTGGCCAGATAGCCCATCGACGTGCCCGAGATGGAGATACTCATGGGTGACGGGTTGTGGGCACTTCATGCCGGGGCCGAGTTCCAGTTCGAGTTCCATCGATTTCAGTGTTGTTGCCAGTGTTTACAGAGGCCCAAGGTACCTACCCAACTGAGTCTGGAAGCACGGTCTTGTCTAAGGCGAGCAAGGTAATCAAACCGAGGCCAGTCGCAAGTGACGGCACCTGCCCAGACAAAGCCAAAGCCAAGGGACACAGAAAGTTAGCCTGGTTAGCTACTATCCGCACCTGCCCAAACTCTGTTGCTGTTTCTTTCCCATCGTTTAAAACCTACTCTCTGCCTCGTCTTTCTCCTCTCTTCCTTCCTCGTTCCGTTTGCATCAGAAGACCTCTTAACCCAAAGCATAAGAAGGATTTCAACCTCAATTCTTCCACTTGCAAAATCAACTTCTCGCAAAGCATCGATTCATCATCGTTCCACTTATTGCACCGCCTTCATCACGATAATCGTCTCACAATAGATCCACAAACATTCTACCCAAACATTATTCACGATGCGTTCATCTTTTGCCCTCCTCGCCATGGCCGTCTCGGCCGTCTCGGCCCAGTCTGTCAAGGACTACAAGAGTTCCCTTGACATGACAATTGACCCCAATACTGTGGATCTCGCTACCAGATGTACGTGCTGAGAATAGAAAACTCACAAATGTTCACCGGCGTGCTAACATTTCACAGCTTCCTGGTGTGGTGCCCAGCAGAACACCTGTGATGCTCTTTGCAAGGACGATACCAACGAAAATAAATGTACCGAGGTATGTAGTGCTGTTCAAATCACTTTCTCGTCAACTTGAAGGATGCTAACACTTCATCAAGAACGATCTCAAGTGGGAATGCACTTGCTCCTCTAACAGCTCGACCCCCGGTCTTCAGTACTACACCCAGACCATGCCTACCTTCATTTGCCAGGAGCTCTTCAGCCAGTGCATTTCGCAGAACACTGGCAGCCAATCTGGTCAGAGGGAATGCACTTCCAAGATCGACGACAAATGCGCCAAGCAGAACCCCCCTAAGGACGTGGTCAGCGACGACAACGACGATACTACCAGCACCGCTAGCGACACTGCTACTACATCTGCCACTCGTGCCTCATCGGCAGCTACTGGCACTGCCGAGTCCGTGACATCGACGACATCCGATGGTTTCGCTGCCCCTACCATGGCGCCAGCGGGCAGGGGTGCGGCCGCCGCTGTCGCTCTCGGCATGCTTGCCTACCTCATCTAAGTGTTGGAGGTTGAAGCATGAGGTGCTGCTTCAGCAGTGCTACGGCAATATCCTGGCTCCCCATCACGTGCCACCCTTGGCCGATGAGTAACAGGTCAGAGCCTATCCCGTGCGCCGTTCTTCACTTCTCTTGCCCATTTTATTATACAATACACCTTTTCGACGTGCAATGCGATACCTTTTGATGAGTTTAAGACCCAACGATGTAGCTTTGTTAAAGCTTGGACGAGGTAATGACACGCTTCGGCGTACCGACTGGCGGATTGAAGGACCGGGGGTGTTGTGCGCCTTTCATGGGGACGACGGAGAGATGCACTGGTGAGGGTGGCGATTATTTGTTTATGCTTTGCAATTCAATACGTTCATAGCAAGAGGCGAAAGGAGTAGGAAAACTCGATCACTTTGAAGAAGACAAAGAAACAATGGCTTGACCTTCACCCTTTTGAAAAACCTTTGGACTATGGATATTGTGCCAATTCTTTGTGTGATTGTACACCGAATTGCTGTGATGTTCTCTCGACCCAGCGTGTGTTAACCCTCTGAGTTGCCGAAGATGACAACTTTATGTCTTGAAAAGGTCGCCTTGGTAGCATGCTAACAACTAACGAACAGGGACCGAACTGTCTCAAGTCATGTACATATAAAGAGTCGATGCCATCTCCGGGTCCAACAATCTCAAACAGCTCATAGCATCTGGTATCGAAAGTCGACGATTGAAGCATTATACATTTTTGGTAACTCCGGAACGATAGAGCAGGCTCTCTGTTGATCACTCAAGCATAAGGACCATATTTCAACATGGGGAAGCGGAACATTACTACCAATACTCGGAATCAACTTGCTTCCGAGCAGAAAGTCAAGATGGAGCCTCGCGTTACCAATGAGACGGACCATAAGCACGACGACAAGTATACTCGGCCTCCGCGCGCCAGCTTCGGTTTTGAGCTAGAATTCCTGGTGCCTCTAAATCCAAGGAAAGTTAAAGCAGACGACAGCATCCCTGGCCTTGCGCCAGTCGCGGGCCACCTTGGTGGCGTAACAGCAGTTTTAGAATTGCTACGAGATCATAATTTCTATGCAAGGACGGTAGAAGAGAGTTACGTCCCAAAGAAGTCTGAAACGAAGGGATATCCATGGATTGTCACGACAGACACCTCAGTGTCAGAGTCTGGAACAGAATGGAAGAATGAGGCCTATGCGTGGGATGCGGTAGAGATAGCAAGCCCACCGATGTATGCTTGCGATGAGGCATACTGGCTTGTGTCAGTAGTTGTTAGACTTTTGACTAATAGCTTGCGTCTTCGGGTCAATGCCTCGTGTGGCTTCCATGTTCATGTCGGCAATGGGCCCCATCAGATGGACATGCATGCATCGAGAAACTACGCGGCCCTCCAGTGGGCATCCAACCCGGTGCTATCTACTCTCCATTGCCCGGCGCGAAGCTTTGCTCGTTACTCCAAGTCTATCCGAGGCTTTAGTGGTATTGAGTTGAGTGACAACGTGACTGCAGATATGGCACGGCGAGAAGTCACGGGGCTGAATTTTATATCTCGATATATTGCACGGGCGAGGAAACTCGGAGGAGATCCTGTTGCTTCTAGTGTGGCACTGATCGAACCTCTTCGCGAAGCCCGCGAGAAGGAAGACGATGGAAGATTCCTGGATCCTGAGTGTGAAAGTGATGATTCCGACTACAAGTGCGAAGACGGTAGACCTTTCGATCGACCAAGGAAGGCCAAAGGAGTTCGGCGAGAAGTTCGTTATACGCCCCACGTCAGAGAGTTAATCAATGAGGACAAGGCTAGACAGTTAGATGATGAATCTAACCGTACCCGTCGTGATCTGCCTCCATAGCTCGATTCTCCAGCCTCCCAGTCAACCGCTTCTTGTAGGTCATCTGATGGCGTGCCTTTGCTAGACGATCAATGGAAGAAACTAAAGGCTGTATGAAGGCAAGCGGACATCCCGTCACCCGTTTGTGATATGGATCATGACAAAGGTGGCGATTATGATGACTTACTGAAAGCCTCAAAGGTTGCTTGGAGAGGAGTCACTGAGCTCCTGGCCTGAGACGTGGGTGTGCATCAGGTCGCACATCTCATGTGTGACAATACCACTTTGGAGAAATGTTACAGTTACAACTGGAAAGGTCAGTTGATGGGAGAGATACCGCCCTTGACAGGAAAGGAGACTCACGGCACTGTCGAGTCTCGGCTCGCAGCCAGTAGCCTCTATGCCGAATGGATCGTCACCTGGATTAAGATACAGTGTCGTATGCTCGAGTGGGCACGAGACGCGGAACCTTCACAGCTCATGCGTGTCATTGGCAAGCTCTCCCGGGACGACGTATCTCGCGAGTGCACATACGATGTCTTGGACTTCCTGAGGGATCTCGGTGTGTATACAGAGCTTAAGCACTGTCAGGAGCGTCTGCTCAGAGCTGAGGAAGCATGGTTCGAGTGCACGATGCTGCAAGTACGTGGCTCATCATCTTACTCGGGAGCATCATCTCATCCAAAGTCTTGGTCTGCAGGCTCCGATAAGCAGGATTCGGGAGACACTTGGGGAACTCCTGATCAAGACTGGGGAGGTGAGTGGCAAGTTGCCTTGGATCCAGATTTATCCAGCCTTTGGTGAGGAATTGGACGACAAGTGTCGTTCAATAGAAGTTAACTGGCTCTCCTATTAGATGGGCATGATAAGCCAAGTTGCTTATGTGTGTTCTTTTTTTCCTTTTTTTTTTTATATATCATGGTTGAGTTGTTTGGCAGGGTATCTACCCCATGAGTTTATATCTTCATTTTCCGTTTAAATACATCAACCAAACTATACTAGATCAAGCAAGCACTTTACATGGTGAGATTGAAGAGAGAAGTGATAGTTACAATATGTACAGAATGCACCTAGAGCTTCATTATGGTTCGGCTGACCATGAAAACAATTGCTCTGTTCCTTGGAGGTATCTTACCCTACATAAAGAATATGAATCAATGCCTTGGAAAGAAGTGGACTCACCGCCTCTTACTACTTTGTCCAGCCTCGACTCCTGAAACACAAGTATAAAGCTTGACGACATTTATTCATGGCATTGCAGGTTTGTGGCTTGAACTATTCTCGGGAATAACCTGGGGAAGGGGAGGAAGACCGTTGGTGCGTGGCTTGACGAGTCATTCAT
This sequence comes from Fusarium odoratissimum NRRL 54006, assembly GCF_000260195.1. NCBI lineage: Eukaryota > Fungi > Ascomycota > Sordariomycetes > Hypocreales > Nectriaceae > Fusarium > Fusarium odoratissimum. Next base: position 1,962,035 of record NW_022158687.1, on the reverse strand, counting down.
CACTAAACAAGCAATGATCAGTTGCACAATGAGTTAGAACAGGAATCAGATTAACGCCTCCGAAACATTGCGGCCCTCGAATAATCCCAGATACAGTGGCGTCTAACATACTGCAACACAATGTAACATGACACATTTTCACTCTGATCCTCTTAGAGATTGTGGATATGATATCAAGCGTTGGTTACCCTATACACGGACTGAGCTCCATAGCCGAAGCAAAAATAAGAGTACGTGGTGTACATTGTTGGTGGCTTATGAGGGAAGTAAAGATATAATATAGTGACCCCAAAGTGGCATGGTCTGTTTTATGCAGAATGAAGCAAAATACAGCCCTACACGGCGATAGCATTGTAATATCAAACAGTTAAGATCGTGATGGATGCGTCAAGTCAAAGTCCAACACCAAACTCGGGTAAAGTTAACCACTGGAAGGTCTTGACGGTAACTGAATCGAGAACCGGGCATGGATCTGACCGGAAACCGATAAAAAGAACAACAATATGAAACACAAAGGCTCAGGACTGGTGAGAACTAAGCAGACACGCATGAGGCCATGGCGGTATTGGGCTTATAGCGGGCTGTCAGCAACGGCATGACCTGGCAAAACTCGGCTGTCAATAGTCGTAGAAAAATAAAAGAGCGGCATTCACTGCAAGAAAACGGAACACGAAGAGGAGGATGATTTGGTGGCAACCACACAGTAACTCGCATGCCACGTTTCATGCGGCCAACTTCTGCGACCCTAGGTTGTATTCCAGGAACCGGAACCGGCTCAGGAACGGCAATGGACCAACAGATTCCCTTTAACAAGCCGTGACCTATTTTTGAGGCCTTCTACCCTGCCTCAGCCCTAGAAGATGTTTGCCGTATGGAAGCAAGAACCTTGACCACGGCCTTGGGATGCGAAATAACAGGACGATCAAGGTTTGTGCCATCCTACGATCTGCTGGCACCGCACACGGCTTGTTCATGGCTTCTGCAGCTGCTATTTGTCCAAAGATCCCTACCTAATCACACAAACTGGTGAACTGTCTTTTGTGCCTCCTGCTGGGCTGTTGAAGAGCCGCATCATCTTGTATGAAAAGAAGGAGTCTGTGTAGCAGAGACTCGGTTAAGTTGGGCCGTAACGATCAAGAAGCAGTGGTCCATAACTCTCAACTTCACGGTGGGTATCTTGTTTTGTGTCTCTGCTGGATTGGACCGAGGGATGATACGTGAATGCGAGTCAGCTTTGAGTGCATTAGCTAGGTGCATAGGTATTGCCGTAGAGATGGAGACCAAAGTCAACCAACCCTTCCTGTGACAAAGAGAAACGGGGCCCTTTTCACAAAAGAGACACATATCTAAAGTTCTGTGAGGATTGTGGAGGAGTTGACACTTGAACGGTCTGTTCTTGGTGTACTTGCGTGACCTCTTGACTGCAGTAGAGTTGTAAGTCTCGAATTAGCCACCGTGAACGAAATATTGGTGGAGAACTGGCCAACAAACGCAAGCCAACGCAGTCCACTCCGGTGCAGAGTGTGCATATTCGAAAGAGCTCAACGATCGTAAAGAAAGCCGTTATGATCCATTGCTTAACGGATTTAATGAAGCATCAAAATTCTAATAAGCCCCGGAAAACACAGACCACTTTCTTTGAGGACGGACTCATCATCTTGAGCAGGGATGATGCCTGCGCCGAACCCTGCCAGCTTAGTTTAGCTTGCCGCAGCCTCACAACCGTGCAAAAGCCAAGACCAGCCACAGCCATGGAACAGGCATTGAAGTGGTCTCTTTATTTTTTGTACCGGTAGTCTTTCTTTCATGTGCAGCTTACTCGTGCTTGCGGCTCTCGCGACGTTGGGCACACGACTCATGCTATGGCCTGTGTGTATCAAAACATGTTCGTAGAACAGGAGTGTTCGTTGCGTGCAAGACATATACTTGAGATACTTTGTTGGCTTGCGAAGTACCATCTGTCACTGGGTGCGTTGCTCATTGACCCCGAGACCTCCGTGAGTATCAAGTGATAGGATCATCGGCTTATCTTATCAAGGTCATAATTCCCAAGTTTTCCGTTCAATACTAATGCCTTAGGCCCTTTGTCAAGAAGCCGCAGGGTCTCATCGCATGCGGATGATTGCATTGGGATGGACAAGCGAATGATCGCTATTGGAGGAGAATATGCAAAGCCTACTTGCTGTATCGATGGCAGATTAGAAATCAGTGATTGTCTGAAGGTTGATGAAGCGAAGGATCACCGTACATACATTAGTAAAAGCCGACCTGACCAAGAACCATCTCTCGTCTCTGGACCCGTTCGCGATGTAATGTCAAGGTGGAGCAACCCGGCGTTTGAAACGGCGGGGGAGGAGAAACACACACACTGAGTGGGTTTGCAATGACGCTGATGTGCTCTCGGCTGTGAACTCGTGGGCTATATCCCTTGTCTGGTATCAACGGACATGTATGTGTGGTAGCATCAGCTGCAGGACCCTGGAAGATGCAGTCATGTCCCATGTATGGACAAACATACCTATATAGCATGAAATTGAGAGTGCAGCCATCGCTTTGTTATGGTTTGTTGCGTTATTTTTATGTCGTGAGATAGGACAGGCAGAGAACTCAAGTTCAATATAAACCACGGCAGCCTCTATATAGCATAGTTAATAAGGATGCTAATGTCGTCGTCCAGGTACCAACGGCATGAAGAAGGACGGGGAGAGTAGCCACCGAGATGACCCGTCTACCGTTTCATCCAATATATTATGATGGGAATCGCAAACCCTGCATTTTGATATCAACTCCATCTGTCCACTCATAATGATTCTGCTTGATGTTGAACGTGTGTAATACATGGTAATTAAACTCACCCGCTCGATCCTGTCACGGGCTCAGCCTCGTGCCGCACGTGGACCAGTGGCAAGAGAAGATCGGGGGATTGCTGCCCCGAGGCTCTCGAGCTACTACTGCAAGTCATTTCTTGATGGTGTCGTCATGATCTTAAAGGAGAGGGCCACGACGAATGGCACGACAAGGAGGATGCGGACTTTGGTCTTGAGAGATTCTTCCAGCCCCGCCCAAGTCGCGACAGAGGAGAACACCAATAGGTGTCGAATTCGACCAACCAGCGGCCGACCCTGGACCTCCATCTTGAAGGTATGCCCATCCTACCCCTCACAGATTTTGCCATGATCAGGAGGGCTCGTGCCTTGCAGTAGAACTGCAATCAGGCAGGTAAGAAAGGGCTGGGCGTGGCTGGCTCTTCAGCCCATTTCAGTTGAGGTGTGCTCTTCTGGCCAACCGAGGGCCTTGGTCTCAGTCGCCCACCACCTTTTTTTTTTGGACGGGTTCACTGTACTCCGTACAGTACAGACCAATGCACAACTGGACGGCAGCAGAGAACCAACTCATGGTGGTAGCGGTTCGTGGGATGTGGGATAAGAGGCTTGGCAGGAGCCCCGATATCTATCAAAGTTGGTTACGGTAGTGGTAGTCTCATCGAATCCTCAGTACGGTAGGCTTGCCTGTTCGTTTTTACATAACTAGTGGCCGCAGGTTGTTGTAAAGCTGACGAACGCGCTGAAGCAGCTGGGGCTCGTCCTGCCTCAAGATCTATTTCTGAAGAAGCGGTGTATGCTGTAGGAGCTTTTAATGGAAAGAAGCTCACCAACATCCTTCAGACCTGAACCAGGCATACCCCTGTTTGTCCTCTCCACACTTGAAATGGACATGGGCAGGGATCTAAAGGTATAATGGTTCATCATAACCCCTCCAAGCATCCGATCTCAATACTGGCCAGCAAGTGGCATTGCTCAGCCTCTCAGGTCATGAGGCAACAAACTCTGTAACAGCGACATGCATGTTTGGTCGACAGTTGGGTGCGATGCACCTTCAAGGTTGCTTGACGTCGCTTTCAACTGACTGACTCAATGTGCAATTGATGCTCTCTGAGGAGTGGAGAGCAGTTGGCCAGAGCTTGAAAAATTGAGTTGCGGGAGAAAGCGAAGCCGATCAATTAATTGCCTGGTGATAAGTCAGACTCGTCAAAAAAGGTGTTGCGCTAGAAGGAAGAATCCCCCTCTGAGACCGGCCCCGGACAGAAGAGGGTTAGTCGCAGAGGATCACGGCCAGAGAGAAAGGGAGAGAGAGACTAACCACAAGATCTGACTGTGTGCCGTCCCGCTGATAGGCTCTTCCCGCCCGTTAATCACGGTATGGTTTCGCTTGGCTTCTCGGAGGCCATGGCTCACTCGGGTTAAGCGAACGCTTGGACTTCTGGCCGTTTGTTTCGTTTTCCCTTTCTTTTGTCTGGCTTTGTTAGATATGCCAGATGCATCACCATCGCGATCGCGATACTCAGTCTATGCTCTGCATGTAAGACACATAGATAACTGTATTGTCACGAATGAGGTGGATTGCGCCAAGTAAAGGGGCTCTGAATCATATGTCACGGAGTATCAATGCGGCCGAGTGAGTATAGTGGTGAACCCCAAACGCCATTCTCGATTGACTGGGCCCGCTGTACGAGGCGATATAGCGGTCTGTATCAAGAAAATGCTCACTATCCAGCTAGCGCATATGGTGCCGACACAAGAAGCGGAGGTGGACCAGGTTCAAGGTGGAGTTATCTTGGAAGTTGTTTGTTCAGCTGCAGTAGTGGCGTGATCCGGTCAGGAACCAGGAACAAGCAAAGTCAGGCACAGGAACAGACTTGAAAACCCGCAAATTCCGGAAGAGCCTCAAAGCGAACAAACGGTTGTCGTTATGTGCTCGGAAAGCCTTTTCCCTTTATATTGGTTTGTGTTACTTTCTGACGAGCGTAACGAGATACTGATTTGCTATCATGGCTCAGGTTGAGTGCCGTCTTGGTTTTGTTGCAATACCTTGCGGTGGTCCATAACCGGACATGACAGAACTTGGCTTTTGAGGCGGTGACGGCCGGAACGTCGAAAGGTCAAGAGTCTGAGCCTCAAAGTCTCAGGCCGTCTTATTAAGTTCGTGTTTCAATCGTTTGATCTGACCGTTAAATGCTAATTAGACTAGATGATTAGATCTATTGTGTGCATTCAGCCCAATACGTTATGATGGACGACTTTAAGAGGTTGGGCCAGGGCTGGCGGCAAAGGGGTTCGACAGGGGCCTGGAAGCTTCCCACGTTGACAGCCAAACGGTGAAGATGATAGGCCCGTGTATTGTTCGATGGCTTACCAGCCAGCCTGCCTAAACAGGAAAGCTTGTGCCGGACAGGTCGATATCCGTCCAAGATGGTAACAATGGCTAAAGTTCTAGGCCAAGGATGTTCGATGGGATGTCGTCGTGCATCCCGATTTGGCATCTTGTACGGTGACAGCTCGATCGAAGGGATGATTACTGAAGCAATGACAAAATGTAAAAGCGGCCTCGTATTTCCATCGTGACTTGACGCTGTTCACCATAGATAGCATAGATTATTGATGAGGATGATCGAGTGATAGTTTGTAGGTCGATGGCAAAGTAAAGATATTGTCGGACAGCAGAATAAGAATAGACAGGCTGCATAATAAGCAATGCTAAGCTTAACGAGCGGACGACTCTGTGCCTAGCCAACAGATAATGCCGTCCCTTGAAAACGATCTAGGCGCATGGCTTGATATCTCCGCGAGCAAAGGAAGAGTACTTGTCTGCTGCAGGCGTTTCAGCGCCATTAACCAGGTTTTGCTTACATGTAGAGGCTTTGGGAGGCAGATAAGTGATAAATCCCTATGATTTTTACACGGGTACTTCGTGTTCCGTACAAGTCCGATTTTTGATAGGCACGGTGTCAGTTCGCCGGCCCGGTTGATTTGTCTCGGTTCACCTGAGGTGACTTGTCATGCCGAATGAGCCATGATAAGAATGCATTGTACGGTGACAATGATTGACAAGGTACAAAAAAAAAAAATGGTTCGTGGAAGGAACGGCATAATTCTCTAGGACACAACAATTCATTAGCTGCTGCCGGGTTCACATGGAATAAGGCCGCACGTATTCGTGAAGCTATTTTGCCGAGTCGCTATCCCTCATATTAGTGTGACCGTAGAGGGCCGTGGAAGGAGATCATGGGGAGCTATTGAGCGTGAATAACCTGATTATCGCGCGTCCCCATTCTAGATCGCATCGTCGACAGGCAAGACGAGACGTGACGAAGTGAGACATGGGCTTCATGATGGCAGATGAAAGATAACGAGCCTGATTTAATCTCAGCACATTCCAGCCGGGTCAGGCGAGGCCGCGTTTTCGAGGACATCGGCAACCTTGCAAGTAGCCATCTGCTCCCTTGCAGCCCATGCCATCCTACCAGCGTGACCGCACCATTACCTTGTGTGATTAGAGCGAGTGGTGACATACCATCCATCGTTGATGTAGCGTCCATTTCTGGAATCGTGGGTGAGGAATTAACAGAGGGGCCCGAGCCGTTTATTGTCTTTGCTTTTTGTGTGCTTTGATGGGATGCGTCTATTATGGACGGGCTTGACTGGTGAGTGGTGAGGTCTGGAAGCAACCGGTTTTTGTCAATCTCCCTTGCTGAAAGGCGCAGATGCATGTTCTGCTCAGCTCAGCTGCATGCTTGTCTTAGATCCTTGGCAAGACCGGACTAGTCTGTGTCCGTGATGTTAGACGAAGAGAGAGGCCGGTTGATATGTGAGGGGTTCAACGAAGAGGAGGTGAGGCTCCAAATCCGGGGGATCCTGGCATATGTCGATGACGGTGAGTTTTGAATGCAGGTCTGAGGTTGGTAATATGTAAAGCATGATGGAAAAAGGGATGAGACATGAAGTCGGTATTATGTGAGGAAAGTTGGGAGTCGGCTTGCTACTGCCTCGTAGATCGAGATATTTCAAGGAAGGAACTATTTACAGCAACTGCCAGGAATGGATTTGGCGTAGAAATGTGCAAATACAGTACATGGCACAGCAGTTCCTGCCGCTCTTATCTCTACGAAGCAAATTATAATTTATGAGGGTTCTATGCAAGACTCTCCTGTAAGAGAGTTCTTGATATACCTTAGTAGGTATAGAGTTGAGGTGCGTTGATAGCACATCAAAGTATTTCAGGTTGTTGACATACTGTTCTGTAGTTCTGATAGATGGCCAACATTCTCATACGTGGTAATCAGTAATCACTGAATTGAGCTCACTCACCACACTCACCACTCATCACCCCTGTCTGTTCCAGTAGATCGTAGGCACAGAGAATAGGGACTGTTCGTCCCTGAGTGTGCCACGTTCATGATGCTCCTCCAATCCATCAACGCCATGGCGCTAGAGTCCATCAATATCCCCTGTCTCCTGCCCCTCAGGTCCGGACGACCGACTCCAACTAGAATAGTCAGTTCCCTCTGGGGCCTGGCCTAAAAAACTGCGTGGCCCTAAACCGTCCTGAACCGTGCCCAGCGCCGTCTCACCAGGGGGGTATCCACTTGTCTTCAGTGATAAACTGACACATGAGGGACAAAAAGAATTGTCGACGCAAGGCACGAGTCGAGCTGGATTGGTTGTGCGGGAATTATTCCAGTTTCAACTCGTTCAGGCACGAACTTGGAGGGCGATTCAGATTGGCTGTGGCCTTGTTTCCTGTTTCTCCCTACATTGACACTTTAATGTGCTGCCTTGTGTCTCTTTGCGACACTTTAACAATGCAATGCAATGCAGGGCATTTCTCAACCCTGCACGTTAACGAAAAGAAATGCAACTCTGCTGTAATAATTAGAAGTCGACCTCTTGATCGTAAATAATGTACGGATAATACTTGGCAGACCAGACCTCTTTGGTGGTTTGTAGACCAGGGTTTCATGTATCAGCAGCTCAGAGCCTAGTCTCACCCCCTATCCACTCACTATCCACCATAGCCCACACCCACTCGAGTGAGGCTTCACACCTCCTGTCTCTCACCATCTCGCATGTCTCTCATATCTTGTTCTTATTCTTGACTAGCTAGGTACATACTGTACAGCACATTTTTCTTAGTAAAGACTAACATCTGGCGTTGCATGCTCGCTGGCCATGACAATCCTAGGCCTGCAATGTTCCCACTACTACCGTAATGCTTTAGGTAGTCTGCACACCCTTTCCCACTCTTTGAAACCCCCAGTCTGTATATAGCTTCAACCGCCCCCCAACTCACATTCTGATCTCTTGACCTTCGTCCTGCCTGTGCCATATACAGGGCCTTTGAGTTCCTGGTCAATATACCTTCACCTATACTCTTCTCCTCTCCTCTCATCTCACCTCATCTCTACCGACGTCCCACCCAACGTCGATACCTTGAGGTTGACTTTATACCGACTGTCGAATCGAGTTTAATCGAACCGAGTGAATTTAATTTTCACTGGATCCGATTATCACCGAAGCTCAATCCCGAGCAGTCGCTTGATGATTGTTAGTTAACATTGCCCATTTAAATATATGAGTGTGCTATGTCTGTTACATGGATGATATATAGTGATCGGTGCATTGATATGCATGGACACCATCCATCATCTCATATCTCATCCAGCTTTTATACAAATGATCTAGTACAATAACTAACCGTCTCCCAGTTGGCTTCAGCTCGGAAGCGTATATCTTCCAAGCTCAACATCCGCTCACCTTCTCTCCTTCCACCAGACCTTTGGACAACATTGGTGTGATTTTACTGATACTTGTCAGCCTCACTTCACCTCCCTCTGACGTCTTCACATACAGACACAGAATGGAGATATAGCCATGAAGGACTCACACCTCCAAGCTCTCATCATTGTCCTCGCGACCGTGGTTCCCGTCACCGCCATCACCGCAGTCGGATGTTTCCTCTACCGCCGCAGCCGCCAACGCCGATTTCTCTTTATGAACAGAGGCATCACTCCCATCGGCGACGAGGAAATTGAGTCGTGGAAGAAGGACAGGAACCAAGAAAAGGCACGCATCATCGAGGCTGCAAACAACGAAGCCAATGATCTAGAGCGGCAACTCCAGCACCAGAGACAGAAGAGCACATCGTTTAGTTCCATACGCAAACCTCCGAGTGTTATCGTCTACGATCGTCCTCATCCCCGAGTCTCTGAGGAACTTTCACCACGCTCACTTCACCACAAGCGCAGCATCGATACCCCTTCAACCCCAGTCGTTGCCCGTGCTCCCAATTCTCGCCCCGGTCTGACTGATGAGGCTGTCCAGGGTGAAGATGCCTTCATCCCACCTGTGAAGCGTCAGCCTTCACGATTAGCCAAGCTTCCTCCCTCTGCTCGCCACAGTCGAACTCGCAGCAGTCGCAGCAGCACCATGAGCGCAGTGTCGCCCCGTGATCCCTGGCACGGTCACTATCCCGATGCTTTCTTCGGCACTCGCAGTTCCAGCGAATACCTACCCAGAGCAAATCGGTCATTGGATATTCGACGACAGCACCAGCGAATGCATTCCATGTCAAACATGAACCGACTCTCATTCGACGACGAAGTCTTCCTGGGAGGTCTCTCACCGCGACCTTTGATTCGCAAATCAGAGATTGGCAGGGCCATCGGCTGAGCCAGAAGAATCTGGCGATACTGTCACTGAGAACCAATACAACACAACACAATACGACATGCATACCCTTGTATCGTTGATTACCATCCCGAGCCGTATCAAGAAACGGTTTCCGTGACGGCTTGTTTCAACCCCCGTCAAACCCCATCAACACCCCAGTCACAGTCAAAATTGGCGGGGCCGAGATCATTTTTGACCCATTTCTAGAAGGACTATATCCGGTCCATAGAAACATTGCCATTCCATTGCCGCTGTCACTCGGAGGCAATTCGATCGTGATGGGCCCCCGGCATTAACCTGAAGATATTGCTTCATCTCGTTAATGACCAAGAGATTCGGCTTTATGACGCTCGACGCAACTCTATCCCAAGCCTCGACCTCAAACACCCACTTACATTCTCTTCACGAATACGCAAGAACCCACTGTCATTTTCGATCTTCGCTTCTCACTCCTCTCCTAGAAGAGGCAGTAACTATGAGGCCGGTTGAGTCCGCCTCATTTTACCCTTGGCATTTGGATGCTGGGGGGACCATGGTTTTATGCGCTGGCGTCTATGCCCGGTGCTGGAACACGGAGGAATTTGTGTGCATTTTAATGACGGATATACCCCAGACTTTCCTTTATTTTTTCTTTTTATGTTATCATGACCAAGCGAGCAAGTGATATGAACGGATACGAGACGGTCCGTTTCATGCGATGCAGATGATATCCACGGCTGACTCGAGCCTGGCGACGAGAGTTCTCCTATTAAGATAAGGAGCTGGACAGACCAATGCGTCCTTGGCACTATCAATCATGTGCCAAACACCTACACGAAAGCTATATATATAGATATGCACTCCAATTCAAACAGATTGACAACAAGCCCTCCCTCCATGCTTCTCCTAAACCCTTGCTTGAATCTTGGGCGCATCGGACTGATAGACGAAGTAGTATCACTGACGCAATTAAGATGAACAAGATTAAACTTTAGATCGACATAGTTAACCTTGTACCAGTCACGTTCTAAAACGTCTTTATGAAGTTTAATTGATATGCCTTTGGCTTTCCTTTGTATAATCGCACTCTGTTCCTGAGGTAGCCTTGTTCCACTGAGAAACCACTTAACGCGTCCCTAGCCACTCACAGCGGGGCATCGCGTCCAGCCACATCCCGTCTCGATCTCATTTGGCGCGTTCACTAAACTTGCACTCAACCTCAGTCCAAGTTCACTTGCGTTCTCACTAAATTTCAAGCCAACAACGAATTATCTTGGTCAGAATCTACAGCGTCCGCAAGCATCGAGATTGAGTTCTTACTGCGTAAATGAATCTCGACCAACAAAATAGGGACCAATACTAATCTCGAAATTCCTTGCTCTCCAATATCCGACTTGAGATCATCACCAGAAAGGGGTTGAGAAGAGAGTGACCAAGTGGTCGCCATATCAGAGGTGCCCTCTCTGATACTCATCAAATACAATAAGGAGATAACATTGCTGTTCGATCAAAGTATTCATTTGCCTCATCTCAGCTGTATAGGTAGCAAGATCTACACAGCCACATCTAAAGCATCTCTTCCCAGCATCAACATACTATTCTCACCACCATTCACAATGCCACCTCGCAAGTCTAGCTCGCGAAAAAGCGACACTTCAACTGCACGATTTGTCCCGATGGATGATGTGTCACCCTCGGAGCAAAGTCCAGCACCCGCTCCGACACATGACAACGATTCCATGGCCACACAAGTACCTGCACCAGCACCAGCACCAGCACCAGCACCCCCAGCTGCCAGTGAGACTGCTGCTACGGAAGCTGAAGCGGATTTTTCTATGACCCAGAATGGAGACAAGAAGGACAAGGACAAGGACAAGGATAAAGAGCATAAGGAGCACATCACCATCGAGGTAGGTTCAAGAACAGCAACCCACCCACCTCTCAATCATTGAGTGTCCAAACCTATCAATAAGGGACGCTCAGAACCCAAGGCTTACTGACTAATTCAAACAATAGGACTTGACCCTTCCAAAGTCTATAATAACCCGCCTGTCCAAGGGTGTTCTACCCCCCAACACACAGATCCAGGCCAATGCCATCATGGCTCTAAGCCAGAGCACCACAGTGTTTATCAACTACCTAGCGTCTCAGTGCGTAAAATCTTCTTCTCCCCCAAGAGAAAATCACTAATTGCGAATTAGCGCCAATGAAAACACAGTAAATGCAGGCAAAAAGACAATCTCCCCTGCAGATGTCTTCAAGGCCCTTGAGGAGACCGAGTTTGCGTTTCTTAAAGAACCTCTTGAAGCTGAATTTGCCAGTATGTCTTTTTATATGCCCTGCCATGTCTTTCGTTATGGGACAGATCGTATGACAAGACTGCTAATACCCTACACAGAGTTCAACGCTATCCAGACTGAAAAGCGCACATCCTACCGTCAAAAAGTCCGCGCCAAGAAGTCAGACGGGCCAGACACTGACATGCCAGACACCTCCAACATGGAGACCGACGCAGACACGACAGCTGTCTCAACAGGCCCTCTAACTAAGCGCCCTCGTGTAGAGCCTGGAAACGCAGAGGCGGAGGAGGATGCCGTGACGGAGGATGAGGTTGAGATCCCCGAAGATTCAGAGGACGACGAAGTCGAAGAAGAAGACGAGGAGGAGGCGGAAGCTAGCGGCGATGATACCCAGGATGCCCTTGAGCTCAAGGAAGGGAAAGAGGAGAGAGACGAGGCATTGGATGGGGATGAGAGTGATTAGAAAAATGTAGTTAGCCATTCGGCCTGGGGGTTGGATGAACGACTCTGGTGTTCATGGTGCCACTGTCACACAATTTATTGACACGCCATTCTAGTTTACTTTCCTTCAGTTGCCTCCCTTGTACCTACACGGCTGGGTAGGTATGACAAATCCTACTGTAGTCTGCTGTACAGTTAAAACCCAAATCTCAACTGTCGTACTACGCACCTTGTCAACACTCTCCAGACACTCCACATTCCTTGCCCTCTCACAAGATAAGCCCCGTTGCGAATACTGTCCCGGCGGAAACATCCGGGCGGGTGTTACCGTGCTGTCACTTCAAATGTAGTACATAGGACCTAAATATTGGACGACAACATCCCAGGCTGCCCGATTCGCTGGGCCGGGTCAAAACATGCTGTCGTGGCTTGTATATCACATAAACAGACACGAACAGCACGTCGAGTCCGGGTTTGTTGCACAGCTTCGATACTGACTGACATGAGCCTCAGCCCACGATGCAAAGAACATCACAAAGCAACAAGATTAATCAAGACCCTAAACGTCTCATCAAGCATCATCATTATTTCCGCAGCAAGCAAAGCCGCAAAGTAGTCAAGGTAAGACTATAGACATGAAATATCAAATGTGAATCAACAATCCAATCCCAGTATGTCATCCAGTCGGTATCACACCCCTCTCGAGCGACACTCACATGTCGTACATGCATACACACGCTTCACGACTGGTACGTTGTACCCCAGGAAGAAGAAATGTTTAAAAAGGACGAATCGAAGAGTGACGTGGTATCAAAATGAAAGCCTAATAGATGTATGCCTCGCCAACACAAACAGTACCCTGCGACGACGCACAGGCGAGTCGCAGTGGAAAACTCATTCGTAGTACCACCAGAACAACCAAATCAAACCAAACCAATAATCTGCCCAAATAATATCAGAGTAAACCCATATGCCTGCATCCAACAGAATGGCCTGGTAAACATATAACAACAAAAAACAACAGCAGGGTATGTTGCCGCCGTGAATGTACCTAACCAGACTTACTACCTCATATCAAAACCCACGAGTAGAAGAAAACATAAAAAACCAACAATCATGTGTCCCTGTCCTGTCCGACTCCTCTATCCCAGCCAGTCCAAATACTATTAGCAATTCTTCAAGCCAGAAGGCCCCTCGAGATGCACATAGCCCCTCCACTTATCTGCATACCTGGAGACCCAGGAGGGAGGAAATCAGACCAAGAAGATAGTCGTCTTCTGGCTCAAGTATGTAAACACAAGATAGGTCAAGAAAGAAATAAAAGAAATAAAAAGGGCAAGTGGAAGAAAAAACACAAACAAACCACACTATCAGATTGGATTTCTCAACGGAAGCAAGTGAGATCGTGGGCTATATCATTCCATCATTTCGCATCACCAGCTGGTGTTCACAAACTTATTGAGGCTGCTGCCCTGGAGTCCACCACTGCTGGGCAGGTGAATGCTGACCGGACCAGCCTTGGGAGACTGATGGTCCACCAGCGCCACCTTGAGGCATGTATTGGCGAGGCGTTTGATCTGCAGGATACATGCTCTGACCCGCACCATACTGCATACCAGTCATGCCGGGGAACTGCATACTTTGCATCTGGCCCGAGCTCCCTTGACGGAGATGCGAAGGCGACTGCGACGGGTGAGGTGCTTGGGACTGAGCAGTGTAGCTGCCGTAGCTATGCTGGGGCGCCTGCGGAGTCTGCGGCCACATTTGACCCGATTGGTAGTTGTAACCAGGCGTTCCCTGAGACATGGAGCCCCCTGTACCGGGAAGTGTTGGTCTGATCGATTGCGTGGGTGATTGAGCCATACCTCTCATGGGTGCTTGACTGAGACTGCTCTGCGCGCTGATTGACTGGGAGTAGGGCGCAGTGGTCATCATCATTTGAGGGCTCTGAGTGGAAACCAGTCCAGGCTGCTGCGACATGGCCGTAGCCGTAGTGTGAGGTGAGTGTGAAGGCCTGCTGGTCGCCGTGTTGGAACTGTCGGCCGAGGCCACAGGCTGCTGGGTCAGATTGGAGGGGGGCTGCTCATGTGGGCGTCGCCAAACGCCTTGGAGATATTCGTTGCGCATATCCCGCTGCTGATTAACTGACCTGTTGAAATCTGCGGCATGATGGGCCTGGGCGTTGAGCTCCCCGAGGGGCGAAGGACGGGTCTGGTCTTGGTAAGCAGGGCCGGTGATCTCCTGACGAGGTCCGCCTTTGAGAATTCCTGAATAATCGCGCGGCCGGGAGTCGCTTAGGTCTGATCCTAGTGTCAATCCGGGCATTCTTGTCGTGGTTCCAGGTGGTGGTCCGATCATACCTGGTTGAACGAGGTGCGGCTGCGGGGGGCCGGGGAACGGTCCTGGGTTGTTGCTATACACAATCTCTGGATGGGGACCAGCTAACAAGACGTTGTTCTGCTGGGCCTCGGCCGCCTCTCTTGCCTTCGTAGCACCGGGGCGCTTCTCACCGGCAAGATCAGCCTCAGTGAATCCCTGTTTCCGGGCCTTGGTTTCCCAATAGTCATCGCGAACTCTGCGACCATTGACAATCACACGGCTTCCAAACTGTCGAAACATGGACCTGGCGGTGACGATGGCAATCTGCCTGGAGCGATACGAGAAGGGAAGGATTTCTTGTCCAACCAAATCATCCTTTTCGGCCTGGCTTGCGATAATCTTGTACAGAGACCTGTTCTTGTTGAATAAGAGGTACGAATCACGGTAGCCCAAAACCCTAGCACATTCGGTAGCCAACATGAACAATTTATCCCCGCGGTTAGGGACCAAGAATGTTCGGCACTTGTATTCACGTCCTCCGTTGAGCGTGCCGTTGAGCTGGACTTTCTTCTCTCCGAACTCATCGATTTCGCGGGGTATATACTCATCTCCAGTCGGGTTGAGCTGGTCGGTCGTGTGGTCTCGCACAGTGGGCAGAGCCTTCAGTGTTGACTTTGTCGGAGTGGTCTTTGGGGGCATCTGTGTCTGCGGCGTGTAGACGGGGCTCGTTTGTGGCAGCGCTGAGCCTTGAGACTGGGGAGTCTGCGGTGGAGGAATAGTCTGAGGAAGGGTCGAGCCTGCGGCCTGCCCGGGAGCCTCGGAAATGCTCCCTGTTGATCGTTTATTCATCGGTCTTGCCTTCTTTCGAAGTGGTTTCGTATCACCTGCAGGTTGCAAGATTGGTCAGCACGTTCTCTCACCAGTTGCATTTTTGAGCCCGCAAGTACTGCAACGAAATACGACGTAAAGCATATGAACAATAATAGCAGTTAAAAAAGAAATCGCAATTGATCGCCCGGTCTGGCGCAAGGTAGTCGGGTGCCGAAGTGAGTAAAGTAGCGGCGGAGTACTAATCGCCGACATACCGTCATCGCCAAGCTGCGGCGCGTCGTAAACTCCAGGAGAATGACTGCGCTTGAGTGTGCGCTGGGGTTGTTGCGTCAGACCTATGACTAGAGAAGGCTGATTAGCATGTTGAACCTTGAATTGAATTAACGGACGGTGGTGACGGGTGGCGCAACCTATTTCACGCTTGAATACCCTGTCGCAGGGCACGAAAGTTGTAGTGCGGGGCAAATGGATTCATCATGGAGTTTGAGCGCAAGTGATATTATCACTTGTATGTATGTATGGCATGATACAAGAGTGGAGGAAGGTTTGTGGAGGCCATGCGATTACGAAAAGAAAGAAATAGAGTTATTAAACTTACCAGGTGAGCTGAGCGCAGCTGGATTGATTGTCGCATTATCAGCGCTGGTTTGCTGAGCGGAGTACATCACAGAGCTACCGAGCCAGCGGGGGATGGGTGAAGTTGCGACCACGGGAAAGCGATGGCGACGTGTCCAGAGATGTTTGGACTGACGAGCTGACGGGTTGGAGAAGATGCAGAAAGGAGGCAACGCCAGTCGCACGTGGTTGGCAGCCAGAAGGAGGCGCGTCGTTGAGCGTGAATGGCGAATTGTAGATATATGGCGAGCTTAAAGTGGAAAACCTGCCTGGCCTTGTGATGTGCGATTTGGCCAGCCAGACCTTGGCTCGGAAGGGAGAGTCAAGCGCAGGCCGGGGCATAGACTCCAGCCGGAAGTTGAGCCAAACCGAGACAAGATCGTAGTAATCCAGACGCTGGCCGCGGCAGCAGCGGGACAGGTGTGTGAAGAAGCAAAAAAAGACAAACAAGACAGAAGGAGACGAAACAAGACGTAGAAAGCAAGAAGGGGAAGATAAACGCAGAATCAAAACTTGGGCTGGATTTACCTTTGTCTGGTGATAGAGTGATATGAAGTATAGACGCGGAATCGCGTTGTGCGACAAATGCGACAACGACGTCAAAGAGGCTCACGAATGAATCTCAATGATCAGATCAGCCAGTGTATGGCGCGCAAGTAAAACCAACGGACGATCGCGTAACAAGAATATCAACAGAGCTCTGAAGATTCCAAGATTCGCGTCAAACAAAGTGATTGATAGATTGTCAACAGGATGGTTGGACGATGCGATGGAGCGGGTGTATGCGTGTGTGCGTGCGTGTGTGATGGCGGAAAGCCGATGGTGGATGGATGGATGGATGGATGGCAATGGGTTAATGATGAACGATGGGATGGTGGCAGGTGGAGGAGGGGGACGGGACTGCGCGCTGAATCTTAATGGGGTGGGAGGGAAGGTGCAGTAGTAGTGTGAGCAGCTAAGGTAGCAGCTGCAGTGAAATCTGGGAATCAGTCGCACTTGCAGTAAAGGCAGTGGCGATTTGAGACCAGGAAGCTAAGGTAAGAAAAACCACTCTTGGGAGGCAGGAGCATGCCCGAGCAGGAAGGGACCAATCAATAAACCCTGAAATGGCTCCAGTAGAAAGAATCCACAAAAAAAGGACCGGGGATATCAAGACCAAGACCCAAGAGTCAGAATCAGAATCAAAAACCAGAACCAAATCCTTGGAGGCTCAAGCCGGAGGAAGTGGAGGAGCAGGAGGCGGCGGCGCAGCGGGGGGTGTAAGCAACGGTGAGTGACTCTTAATGAGGGTCTCTAACACGGGTGATTGCGCGCCAGTGATACTGTAGCGTAGGTAGCGTAAGGTAGTATGAGATAATGCGACAGAGGAGGCGCGCGTGGATGTGGAGAAGAAACGAGTCTGAAGCGTTCAAAGCGGAGATCGTCTAGCGCATGGGTTGTATCAAATATCGACCCGAGTCGAGTGTGGTTCAAATCCAATGTCAATGCGATGCGATGCGATGTGATCGCTGCGCTTTGAAATGCGTGCGCTTTTCAAAGAGAATGAATGAATGAATGAATAGACGACTGGCGCGTGTTAGGTAAGAAGCGTTAATAATGCGACAAAGGCAGAAACAAGATTCGCAATCAATGATATGACATATCGCGACTGGAGTGATAAAAACGTTTGATAGCGGACAGGGCAAAGTTCAACTTGCTGCGCTCTGTCGACGCTGTACAAGTTGCGCGTGTTGCGCGCGTGAGCTGTGCTCCTTGAGATTCAAATTCAAGTTAAGGATGAACAACTCGAGGGGAGGGGACTTCACTCCCGGGTGCTTCAGAATGCTGTACGAGGTGGTGATGGGTGATATGATGAGGGGAATGCTGTATAAGGCAGAGTGAAACGAGGCAGCTGGCCGTGTAGCGACAAGAGGTCGATAAGATGGTGATGGTGCCGACGATGTTTAATCACCGTATTGCCAGTCTGGGCGAGTTGATTGTTTGATAGACAGATGAACAGACAGATGGATGGTTTATTGTAGGTGCGGATGGCATCCGTCTCCGGTACAGACCAGCACTGGAGGATGATGGAGGGAGGACGAGGACGACGAAGAGGGAGTGGGACAAAGATGGCTGCTGGGATATCAAAGAAGATGGAGTGGAGGGCAAAAGGGTTTACCGTTGGAAAGACGGCGCGATCGAGGGAGACGGATGACGAAGAATGGTTGGTTGAGATGGCGCAAGCCTGGGGGAAGGAGGGGGATGTGAGTGGAGAGCTAAGCCAAGGCATGGACAAGAACAAGGGTCAGCGAGCAGGGGAACAAAAACCCTGGTTGGCTATGGTTAGGAAATGGTGTGTATGTATAAGAGTAAGACAAGACACAGTGAGGAAGAGGATGAGGAGACGACCAGGCGGAGGCGGAGTCGAGCTTTGAGTAGCAAAGATAATGATTATGGTGAAAGAAACTATCGTCGAAAGACGTGACAGAATGCGGTGTAGACGGTTCTGGCGGGAGAAGCAGCGCAATATCAAGAGGTGTGTTTCCGAGATAAGAAACTGTCGATGGTGAGCAGGCTTGACAGGATAACCAAACTGAGACTGTTCAACTTCCTAGCACAGTCACGTACATCAGTTTCCCCGCGTCATCAGCATCAGCATCATTGGGACCTTTAGCTCAGCTTCGGCTATAGCCCAGCGCCTCCCTGGCCAGTCTCTCAAGTAGCAAGATGTCACTGGGCAAGGTTGCTATTGAGCTTGCAGATAGAAAGCAAAACCCAATTCAGAATACACCGTAACGGCTGAAGCCTACTGGTTCTGGTAGGCTCAAGTAAACGACTTGGGTGTCATCGGTTGTCAGCATCTCGTAACGCGTCAATGTGTCTGCTGGATATGCCTACATATGCAGCTTGATATTGATGAAGTTCTGATGCTTTGATCTGCTTCAGCCGGCACATGCTTCCTCTATCATAGGTTATTGTTTCCTCAAAATCCCCGGGCCAGGACTTGATTCTGCACCTGACAATGAAAGCCGAGTTGCGGTCTTTTGGCATATTCCTTTGTGACAGATCCATGCACTAGGCAGGTTCCTAGCTTTGAGATGGACCTAGACTCTCGAATGGGATAAGGCCAAATATCCGCATGTCTGTGTGTTTTTCTGACATTAACCCAAGTCTGCACAGAGGTAAATCAAACTGATTAGCTTCGTTCTCCTGGCCAAGATAATAGTTGGTCGAAGACTTCGGCATAGCATCAGTGATCCATCAGTTTGCTCAGTACTAAGTTAGTTGGTCTCAGAAGACTCGAGTCTCGAGATAGACGGTTGGATATGGATATGGAGATCCTCGCCAGCCTCTGATCCGCTATACTGGGTCTGATTGTCGCACCGTGCGCTGTGTGGTCCCATTCCCTGTGACGGGTGTGTGGGTATGCCGCTCACTCCATGCTCCATGCTCCATGCACGCAAGCGCCCTTTGTCTCCCTAGCCTCCAATGTCTGCCTGTCGCTTGTCCTGTGGGCGCCGTCACGATGCTAACTGCATGCAGATGCCATTACATGGCTAGCAGTTCTGCCTTCAATGACATGAAACGTTGTTGCGTTGCTGCGCCGCCGACGTTGATCAACATTTTGATTTCTCATCGTACAGTTAATAATAACTCTCTTTCCATACCCGTATATGCGATTTGCTTAGGTGAGCTTCCAGTTGTTGTATCTGCACAGAAACTCTTGCGGTGCCAGACAAACAACATGGGGAGCCCTATTCAGGATCTTGAAGCATTGCAGCACCCGACCAGCTGCGTCGTGAACCATAGTTCGGTCAGTCTGGGCTTAACACGGTATCAACATGCTCACCGAGGTGCCAGTCGAAACAGGATGAGAAAGACTTTGATGTCGTCTTGCTTCCTGTGTCTCACCTTTTGGGCCCGTGATATCTTGTCTCATATCGTGTGCATTTATTACCTTGTTTGACCCACATCGCGTCTCTTCCGCGAGATGGTCTCGCCTTAGCATCATGTAAGAAAAATCCATTAGGCTAACTGCCGCCTTCATTCTCGTCATTCGAGACGTGAATCTTGTTCCTTCCTACCTTCGTGAGAAACGAAGGGACGTCATAAAGTCGCACTCATGTTGCATCCCTCGTTCGCTCATCGTTAGAACACTCTAGCCTTGCACTCTGTTCCTCGACAGCTGGTCAAGAATACGGCCCAGCTTGACAGTAACTCAACGATAAATTCGCGAAAGCTGCACAGCATTGGAGGAACCTGAGCAAGTTCAGTAATAGCCCGTCGAGTCATGCCTGATGATGTAATAGTGCACTCAAGATCCGGAACACGATCTCCCTCGACGGTATTTCATAATGAATCAAACGAGCCGAGGTTCCTTACACACCTCGAAAAGCTCCAGCAAGGATTGAAAAAACACCGTGAAGTGATCAAGACACCAATTCTCAGCCAGCCATTTAGATGGAACCCACCTCTATGCAATAACGTTGCAAGTCTCCAACGTACCGTTGCAAAAGGCTCCAGGTGTCTGGAACGCCAACCGAGTCGATCAATCGCGACCCCAGAATCATGATCCGTTCCACTGTTGTCCACTCAACTCCCTTGTCCCTGCCATGCCTCTGATGTAACCTGCTCTGCTTGATAAGGCGCTCTGCAGAGCGTCCCAAGAGTTCGTAAATGTGTTTAAGATACTATAAGAACTCACCACCCAGCAGACTGCTAAGAAATGCATTCCTAGGTCCGGATAGTTAACAGTCAGATGGAGCCCCGGGAAACTATGCCAGAGGGAGGGAGGTGCGGGAACGATCGCCCCAAGACCCCAGACCACACCAATTCATGAGCCCAGCCCAGCCTAACCAGCCCAGCCCAACCCACGATCCTCGTTCACCATCCATCCGTCCCCGCACGCACACAGTTCCCGCTATGTGGCTCTCCTCCCTTCATGGACATTGTACGATCATGGAGAAATGCCATGGCTAGCGAGAGGCTGCATCTCTGCATAGTACCAAGCAGGGGGACCCGCTACCTATGTTAGCAATGCGAGTGCTCCCAAAGCTTCTACAGATCCAGGATCTTCCATCCACCGTGACCCCAACCTGGACCCCAGAGGCTGCTGTCTCCGCCATGGCCCATGGATTGACCTAAGGTCGTAGACGAGATACGCGAGAAGCATGGCCCTTCACCTTCTGGGAATGGGAGAGATATCTGTGCCCCGCGTTCCCTCGTGATGCTCAGCTCATATCCACAGACGGGTTGCACGCCTGCGAACTAACAAGCCACAGTTCCCATTCATTATTGATGAGCGGGGGCTACCGATATTGATCACCAAACTGATCCACCTCGCCTATGTTTGACTTGGCCCGCCGCGGCTTTTATTCCATGCTCCAACAACCTGTCATCTATGAAACCGTTCAGCCGTTGGTATCTTTGAGCCTCATCCTCATGCTTTTTTCATACTGTGGCACGAATCTCTAGCGAAATTTAATTAGTCTCTGTTGCGTCGTCATGGTTCGCCCATCACTCAGCCGTCGTTGAGATGTGCCCAAACACATCAAGCCAAAGGCGCCCTAAACATGGACCTTCAACTTCAGTACCTGCCTTAAACCGTAACGTAAAAAATCTCGCTTGTAGATCACTGGCAAACGTCGTATGAGGTTGCTTTCCCGGCCGGCCCGCACGTGAAACCTTGCCGGCGCCGGATCCCCAGTCTCTTCGCCTCGGCTTAATCTCTTGTGGAAAATCACCGTCAAGTGGCTGAGTTTCCCCTCTCCAGATCCTGGTCTCGCGTCCCAAAGGTATAATTTAACCTCCCGTTTTGTTTGGCTGGCTGCCATCTCCTTCACCTTGCGCGGTTTCTCGATTCTTTGAATAACTGAGTCGCCATTGTCTCTTTAGCCCGCTGACAATACCTGAGTCAACAGCCTTCTCCATAAATCCGGGTCCGCATTGCATCACGCTGATGTATCATCCTTGCTAATCTGCCCTCGGCTCTCTGTCTTGTGACGCCTGACCAGCTGGAAACTTCGTCTTCTGGCTGACTTGCGAGTACGACACCAATCACATCAGTCCGTGCGGCCGATTCTTGGCTACCAACAAGAGGCGTTTGTCTCGGCCCTCATTCCAATAGCCTCACACCCAGGCCCCTGTTCTTTTTATGATATGCTTGTCCTTCAGATGGTTCAAAGTGCAGCAATCCGATATGAATCATTTCCCATTCGTTACCACCGATGCCTGATTCCATCCAGTGGCAGAACGATAGTTCCTGTTCACCAGGTAAGTCCTTACCATCGAAACGTTCAACGGGTGTACCGTGGGCTTCCTTTTCTACGACGCGCGCCATGCTCTTGAGATACATGTGGCATGAAAGCAAAGCGACATGCTTTGTATAAGTTGCCCACCATGTATTGACGTTGAGCCTTTCGCAACCAGGAGGAGATTATATTCTGCTCATGCTCGAATGCAAAGTCTCTTTGGGACATACATCCTCTTGTTTCTTACGAGCTCTTATTGCACGCTAAACGCGACCCCGTGAGCTCTTCTCCGACGCGCGCCGCATTCTCAGACTCGAGCAAACCCCCGGGCCTAACAGTACCCGGCGTCATGCATTTCCTAATACAGCAGCCTGCTGCTACCCCTTCGCCCATCACATGGATCGACGCGCTGTCCTAGGGTTCTGCTCACCGGCCCGCAGCCACGTCTGGAAATGCTAAACACAACGCTCGTGTAAACTGGTTGAAGAATCGAGTAATTCACAAATATCTGAAAGGACTGACAATAGATCCGAATAGCCTTCGGGTCTGACAAGACCCATCAATATGCAACAACCAAAGCCCTGCAGTTGGCAGAAATACTTCGGTTGGTTGCATCTGTCCCCGTCAGGCAGACTGAAGGTGAAGAACGGTCGTATCAATATGTTGTCATAAATGCCCATCCCATTCTTGGATGTTGTGAAAGCACTACCGGTGTGAGTTGCTTGGTTTGCCAATATATGTTTGAAATTTTGATACGATATCAACAATCGCAGCCTCAGTCATAGCAATAGGCTACAGGGATATTGATGACAGCAATGTCGCGACTGCAGTAAGCCCCCAATGGTCACTGTTGCCCTGTAGGCTATCGTTCTCGACAACTTCGCTAATATTAGAATTTGCCACTATCGTTGTGATATCCCTCTCATCCTTCGCAAAGGCTTCATATCGCCAGCCACAGTATACCTTGCAAACACAGTAACTTGCCTCCATCGGGCGAAACAGTGGAGTAGAGGTTGGAACGAACCGAGCAATAGTTTTGTGCTCGTCAAATTTTATTGTATATTGTAGATAGGATGTTTGAATGATGTTGCAGATG
This sequence comes from Fusarium odoratissimum NRRL 54006, assembly GCF_000260195.1. NCBI lineage: Eukaryota > Fungi > Ascomycota > Sordariomycetes > Hypocreales > Nectriaceae > Fusarium > Fusarium odoratissimum. The sequence goes on along the minus strand of NW_022158687.1, from coordinate 1,938,718 downwards.
GCCAGGGCCAATGATCGGGCAGAAGCCAACTCAACATGATCATGTGTGACTCAATGCCCAAGGCCTGCGGGAAGAATAAAATGAGGACAAGGGAAGCACATCTATCGGGAAGTTCTACTGCCCTGCGGTATCCTTGTGAACCCTCGGAGCCTGAAGAGACTTTGCCAAGTCGATCCCTTTCCGTATCAATGCTTCTCATGACAGCGCATAGCGAGATTGCCATTGGTTCAGGACGCTATCTGCATATTGAGGCTGACTGTCAAATCTGTCCATCGTTGTAACATTGATTTCAAGTCACATCAGGCAAATCTGTCGGCTCTGGCCCCCGAAGCAGCCGGTGCATTATCAGCGGAGAATCCTCCCGGTATTGAACTGTGAGATTGAACTCGATAGATGTACAGGAGACGGAAGCGCCGAAAGGACTGCTTTCTTTAAGGTACTAGGTCTGAGAATGAGGCTGGTGGTTTCTTCTGCTTTGCAGTATGCTCAGACCCTGAAGCGCATGCATTGCGACCTTCACGGCACAGCGTATGTCGGACTGCAAAACTAATCCGAGGGTATTTTCCAAACTTCTTAGGTGTTGGTGAGACCCCTAGGATATAGAAGCTGTATATTTTCGAGCCGGGTGAGCATTTGACCATCTTCCTGGTAAGCTCTTGCTAATACGACTCGGGATCCGACGTTCGTGAGAGGGTAAAAAGTGCGAGCCTTGACACCGCACACAGCGATAAACAGACCCCCTAAGGTATTATAGCACTTCATGGCCAAACTTTTTCCTTGTAACAGCAAAACGCTTCCTGGCTCATCTCCATGGTGATAGTAGGACTTGGCCAGATGCAGTGCTCGTAGCTGCTAACAGTGTCCCACCTACCGAGACTCTGCTAGACAGTTAATACTGTGTATCATGCCTTATCATGTAACGGGCTTTGAGGAAAGACACGTCTCTGAGCCCGTGTTGGAGAAGATGAACTTAGCGCAACCTAGAGGGCGGGTAGGATAACACAACCTTGTGTATGGATTTGAGACTGTGAATCTGTCCCTTTGCCACATGACCGCAATAAGGCTTTTATGATTGGTTCATACAAGATGTTGAAAGCTATCATCTAATTTGCGGTCTCGTTGACTAGACCTCGCAGGCTCTGGACTGGCGGCTCTGAGTGCAACTAAGGCAAGGTCCAATGATTCCTCTTTTCTCCATTGATGAAAAGGAGTTCCAATCAGATATTCGACGATATGGAGAGATGCTGAGGATTCTGTGCATTAGAATAGCATGCGACTGTCGGATCGGATGTGTAAGTCATGTGTATTTAGCAGATGGAGAACGCAGCGGCAGCTTGACAGCATGCTTCCGGGACAACGCATGTTCTCTCTAATAGCTTAAACATAATCTGTTGTTGTTTCAATTTCAAGCTCCTGGTGCTCAGGGCATCGAATTTTGTCCTGTAGATAGAAGATCTGAGAGGAAGGTGAAGTGAAGTGAAGTTCAGAGCACGTGACTTTATCGTCATGTGATAAGGATCTGCTAAACATAGATTTCCAAGAAAGGGAAAGAAGTAATGGGAATTATCAGCTGCTTTACAGCCCATACGGAGAGAGACTCGCTATTCCTTTGTTCTATCTATTCAGGAGGTAATAGCCCTCAAAACTACTATCAAGGTTCTTGCTCGTTCGCAGGACCTCGAAGAACATGAACAATTGCTGACTTATCGATAAGCGCCCCACTATCGCCTACTCGAACGCTTTGCGATCAACAGTCTTTTCATCATTATTATCTGCTCTGAACTTTACCACGTCGCGAGAAAAGCAGCCTGTCAAAGATGGCGAGCTTGAAAAGATCTACCGAGACAGATTCTCTGGCCTCAAACATCTCGAGCAAGGTCTACGTGCGATCAACCCGGAGTGGCAAGGTGCAGAAAATCGTGAGAGAAGTCTACTTACGAACTGACATCCCCTGCTCTTCCAAACTCTGCAAAGCTTGTCTTCAGGATGCCCCTAGAAATGCCGCTCAGCAAGGTGAGACTATTTCTTTCGCCTGACTCGTTCAGTCTATTAATGAGTATTGCAGCTCAGCCTTTTGTGCTCTCGGACAAGCCAGCAGGCACCGAGACTTTCCCCCAGGGCCATTACCTGGTGCCTGATACTAACGCGTTGCTCAACGCAATGGACCTTTTCGAGCAGAGCTCAGCTTTCTACGATGTTATCATCCTGCAAACAGTACTGGAGGAGCTGCGAAATCGGTCATTACCACTCTACAACCGTCTAGTGGGGCTCACAAAGAGCGAGGATAAGAGATTTTACGTCTTTTTTAACGACTTTAGGCTCGAGACATTCGTCCACCGTCAGGCAAATGAGACTGTGAACGACAGAAATGACAGAGCTGTGCGGTTAGCCGTCAAGTGGTACGGCGAGCATCTTGCCAGGACAAAGGCGAAAAAGCTGCCAGCAGTAGTGATGCTTAGCGATGATCGAGAGAACCTTCGCAAGGCCAAAGAAGAGGGGCTTCACGCATCTTCTCTCCGGGACTATGTGAGCGGCCTCGAAGATGGCGAGAGACTACTTGATATGGTCGCAGAAGCTCAAAACCAAGAGTCTTTTAAGAAGCAGGGTCAGATGCTGTACCCTGAATACTTTACTCTATCAAGGATGATGACCGGAGTCAAGGCTGGGTTGATGCATCAAGGAATCTTCAACGTGTCGCCGTATAACTACCTCGAGGGTTCAATCAAAGTACCGGCGTTCCCCAAACCTCTTCTCGTATTGGGTCGCGAAAACATCAACCGAGCCGTTGATGGTGATGTTGTGGTTGTTGAAGTTCTTCCCCAAGATCAGTGGAAAGAACCTTCGACAAAGATCATTGAGGAGGACGCCATCACCAAGAACGAGAATGCAGATGTGGAAGAGAGCCAGGATCTCGTATCTGAAAAGGAGCGAAAGGCCTTGCAAGAGCAGGTCAAGAAGACTCAGAAGAGTGCATCGGAGAGCAAGCCACAGCCTACGGCCAAGGTTGTGGGTGTTATCAAGCGTAATTGGCGTCAGTATGTTGGTCATATCGACCCATCGTCAGCCAGTAAGGGTTCCAGCCAAGGTCGCAAGCAGGATAGCGTTTTCCTCATCCCAATGGACAAGAAGATTCCCAAAATCCGCCTTCGTACACGACAGGTTGCTGACCTTCTTGGCAAGCGCCTGTTGGTAACTATTGATGCCTGGGAGCGTGACTCAAGACATCCTGTCGGACATTTTGTGCGATCTTTGGGTGAGCTGGAGACCAAGTCGGCCGAGACTGAAGCTCTGTTGCTGGAGTGGGATGTTCAATATCGGCCTTTTCCCAAGACCGTATTAGACTGCCTTCCCAGAGAGGGACACGACTGGAGAGTGCCGACGAGCATGGAAGATCCTGGTTGGAGGCAGAGAGAGGATCTCCGAGGTCTTCTCATCTGCAGTATTGACCCTGTTGGGTGCCAGGATATCGATGATGCTCTCCATGCCAAACAGCTCCCTAATGGGAACTATGAAGTTGGTGTTCACATCGCCGACGTGTCCAACTTTGTCAAGCCTGCCAACGCCATGGATACTGAAGCCAGCATCCGGGGTACCACAGTCTATCTCGTCGACAAGCGTATCGATATGCTGCCTCCTCTTCTCGGTACGGATCTTTGCTCGCTCAAGCCTTACGTTGAGCGATTTGCATTCTCGGTGCTCTGGGAGCTGAACGACAATGCTGACATCGTCAACGTTCGCTTCACCAAGTCTGTCATCAAATCTCGAGAAGCGTTCAGCTACGAACAGGCCCAGTTGCGAATTGACGATGAGTCTCAGCAAGATGATCTTACCAAGGGAATGCGCATGCTTCTCATGTTGTCCAAGAAATTAAAGAAGAAGCGAATGGATGCTGGTGCCCTGAGCCTCTCTTCCCCAGAAGTCAAGGTGCAAACTGAATCTGAGACGTCTGACCCTATTGATGTCAAGACAAAGCAGCTTCTCGATACAAACTCTCTCGTCGAAGAGTTCATGTTGTTTGCCAACGTTAGCGTTGCAGCCAAGATTTATGAAGCATTTCCTCAAACCGCCATTCTCCGACGTCACGCGGCTCCCCCCAAGACAAACTTTGACGAACTATCAAACCAACTCCGCACCAAGCGTGGCATGGAGTTGCGGACCGACTCCAGCAAGGCCCTTGCCGATTCTCTGGATCAGTGCGTGGACCCCAAGGAGCCATTCTTCAACACCCTTGTGCGTATCATGGCTACTCGCTGCATGATGAGTGCAGAGTATTTCTGCTCTGGAACACAAGCCTATCCTGAATTCCGCCATTACGGTCTTGCTTCAGAGATCTATACTCATTTCACCTCTCCCATTCGACGTTACGCCGATCTTCTTGCCCATAGACAGCTCGCTGCTGCCATCGACTATGAGGCCATACACCCCAACGTCCGCAGCCGGGGTCGCCTTGAGGCTGTCTGTAAGAACATCAACGTGCGCCACCGCAATGCTCAGATGGCTGGTCGTGCCAGCATCGCCTACTATGTCGGCCAAGCCCTGAAGGGCAAGGTTGCTGAGGAAGACGCGTTCGTGATGAAGATTTTCAGCAACGGCTTCGTCGTTCTTGTTCCACGCTTTGGTACAGAGGGCCTGATCCGCCTTCGAGACCTTGCAGAGCCTGAGCCCGAGGCTGAGTATGACGCAGAGACATACACGCTTACGACCAAGGGAAGCCGCGAGATCAAGGTAGAGCTCTTCCAAAAAGTCAGGGTTAGAGTCCGTGACGAGAAGGATGAAATGACAGGCAAACGCGGTGTCAAGATGGAATTGATCGAAGCATAGATATAGGCGAACAAAAGCTGGGTTGTGTTGGGAGGTACACGGCATCATGCATAATCTACGAGTCACTTGGTAAACCATGTAGGAGTTTTGGGAAGACAAATTGTTTTTTTACGAATGTATATGCACGGATACAAACCGTTCTACCGGATCCTTGAAACGCCAAACTTTCCAGTGAAGAACTCATGTTAACCCTTCCGTCATTCTGCTGAACAAAACCGCTGAAACACTTTTCTTTACTGCTCCATAGCATCGGCGGCTTCGGCACTGCCCTCATCGTCACCCCATAGGCCCTCGAGCTTGAACTCGGCAGCCCATTCGGTCACGATCTGCTTCTGGTCAGCAGCAACCTCGTCCTCGCCAGCGTTCTTGATGGCCGACTTGGAGGCGGTAGTTGTCGACTCGACAGCTAGAACAGGAGGCTCAACCCATCCCTGGATGCGGCCGTCTCGCCAGTCAGTGACGACTGTCATAGCAGCAGCAGAGAGGTTAGGAATACCGCCACGACCAAGACGGCCTCTCTTGCGGGCGACTTGAACGAGGAAGTCGGTGGTGATATCACCATCGGCACGATCAGGGAGGAGGGCAGGAATATCGTAGACGCTTGTGAGCTTCTGCATAAGATCGGGAGAAGCTGACAGACGCTTCAGGAGAAGAGTTACGGCGGGCATAGGATCGTCGATCTGCTTGGGGGGGACAGCGTTGAGGAGAACCAAGTGAGCATGTGCCTCAGTGGCGTTCTTGAGAGAAACGAGACCAGCAGATTGGGTGGAAGACGATGAAGGGAAAACAACACCGGGGGAGTCGAGAAGAGTAAGCTTGCTGTCGATCTTGACAGAGCGAATACTTGTGGTAACACCAGCCTCGGCACCAGCAGGGCAAGCCTTGGAAGAGCTGCCACCCTTACCGCTCATCCTTGAAAGAAGAGCGTTGATAACAGAGCTCTTGCCGACGTTAGGATAACCGATAACACCAACAGAGACGGCGCGCTTGAGTTGTCGGCTGGCGGCAAAGCTCTTGAGGGCCTTGAAGAGCGTGGCAGAGGTGCTCTGGACGGTCAGATCGCGGTGGTTAAAGGTGTGGGCGTTGGGAGCAGCGCCAGAGGCTCGGAGAGGCAGAGTAGGGAAGTACCGTCGCAGGTAGATAAGCCAGTCTCGTAGAACCTTGGGAGGGATGAGATCAACCTTGTTAATGACAAGGATCAGTCGCTTGCCGCCAGATGCGGCAGCCATAATCTGGCGCTCAACCTCGCGAGAGCGGGTGCCCTCGGGATCGCGAGCATCGAGGACATAAAGAACAACATCGGCCTGCTCAACGACTTGCTTGAAGACTCTGTCATAGGTCTTTCTCGATGAGGCCTGGCCAATGGACATCTCAGGGCCACGGTCGTTGTCGGAGCCGTCGGTATCGTCGTCCTCGTCCATATCATCGTCGTCAGCGAGTTGTCGATCATAGGTAGCAGCAGCAGCGCGGGCGCTCGCGATAAGCGCAGCCATGGGGTTTGACTCGTCGATATCCTCGTCCATGCCGTCCTCCTCCATCTCGTCGCCAACGTCGACCTGGACATCGGTCATGGCCGCCTCGTCCTTGGCGCCCGTCTTTGCAGCCTTGGCCAGCTCCTTTCTTCTTTGCGCCTCCTCGGCCTTCTTTAGACGGTTCTCTTCAATCTCCTGGAGCAGCTTCTCCTTGTAGGGGAACAGGTTGGGGATACCGGGGTCCTTCTTTAACTTTGATCGCCATTCCGGGTTCTTCTTTGCCAACTTGCGCTCCTTCTTTTGCTTTGCGGCGGAAGCCTTTTCGATCTTGTGGCGAAGACGAACGGGAGTTCGCTTAGACTTGGGCTCTGGACAATCAAATTAGTATTTGAGACTCTATATTCGAGTGGGTTTATGTTGATTCGACCTACTCTTGGGTTTGGTAATTGAGCCGGCCATTGCGAAATCTTTGACTTGATTTTACTGTGATCGGCTTGTCTTGTCTAGTTCTCGTCTTCACTGCATAGTCTCGGCCAAAAGTTCGAAAAATTAAGTGGGATATCAAATTCTGCCGCTTTATTTTTCAGACCGCTTTTCTTCCCCCACTTCGGAAGGTACGTATCTTTGCCGGTGAATCAACCTAAAGGGAACCTGAGATTGATGAGTTGACTTACTATTTACAGATAGCGATGAAATGTATCACAAAGTCACAAGTCAAATATTTCAATCCAGTCTCAATTCCATGCTGTTTGAGGTCTTGTCTAGCTTGAGACTCTTCGAGTTCCCATATCTACTGATACATGTCTGTGTTGGGAATATCCTAGTTCAAGTGATTGAAAAGCATGATATAAGGGGCTTAATTAACACAAGGACTTTCAGTATCAATCTTAAACCCATCAACCCGTTGATTGTATGGTCACTCTGGCAGTTCCTTAACTTGGATCGTTGTGAACAAGTCGGTGGAAACTATGCCCACGCCAGACCCGAAACCCGATAACATACCAAGGTAGACCCGAAAGCCACCGCAACATACTAGGTACATATCAACATGCCATGGCTATCACTTGTTCCCGAAATGCGAAAGAATCTGTATCGTTGTAAAATCGATCAACTGAAACCAGTTCTGAAACAACATATATAATTCATTGCCTTTCCTCTTGGATGCCAGCACACACTTACACTAAACGCCAAGTCAACACCACAGGTAGCCATGTCTTCAGAACTCATCCAGCAAATTCAGGCGGAACTCGAGGCCGCCACGACTCGATACATTGATCGTAATCCTCGATCCAAGGCTCTTCACGATGAAGCTCTCAAATCAATGCCTGGCGGGAACACGAGGACTGTTCTGCACGCTAGTCCATTCCCTGTGGTGATCAAGTCTGGCAAAGGCCATCAGATTACTTCTGAGGATGGACATACGTAAGTCCTGTAAGCTATTACAACCAAGAGTTCTGCTTACGGATCATATAGTTATACAGACTTCACCGGCGAGTTCACAGCTGCTCTCTATGGGCATTCCAACCCTGTCATTATCTCGGCTATTCGAGATGTGCTTGACAATGTAGGCATGAATGTTGGTGGCAATACAGCTCAAGAGCAGATATTCGCTCGTGAAGTCTGCAGTCGCTTCAATCTGGAACATGTACGCTTCTGTAACTCTGGTACTGAAGCCAACATCCACGCTCTAGCAGCTGCCAGGGCTTTCACCAAGAAAAGAAAAGTCGTCACTTTCAGTGGGGGCTATCATGGTGCTGTGATAGGATTCAAGGGAGGGAAACCAGAGGCCAATAATGTCGACCTGGATGATTGGGTCGTGGCCAGATACAACGATCTTGACAGCGCTCGTGCAGCTATTGAGAGTGAGGGTATTGCTGCAGTGTTGGTGGAAGGGATGCAAGGCTCTGGAGGTGGCATTCCCGGACACCCTGAATTTCTCCAGGGCATACAAGAGATTGCTGGAAATGTAGGTCTACGTGCTCTGTCTACTCCATCTTGTATACTCACAGTTTCAGGCCGGCGTCTTGTTCATCATCGACGAAGTCATGACCTCCCGTCTCTCAGGAGGGGGCATCTCCGAAATGAGGGGACTCAAACCAGACCTCAAGACCTTTGGAAAGTATCTCGGTGGAGGCCTAGCTTTTGGTGCTTTCGGCGGTAGAGCAGATATCATGGCTGCTTTTGATCCACGGCTTCCCACTGCTCTCTCGCATTCGGGCACTTTTAACAACAACACTCTGGTGACACACGCTGGCTACGCTGGCCTGACAAAGATCTACACGCCTGAGGTTGCAGCTCAATTCACCAGATCTGGAGATGAGCTCATGGAGCGGCTCAATGTAGTAACAAAGGATACAAGAGTGCTCTTTACTGGTATCGGCACTATCATGGGGGTCCATTTTCCCAAGGATGGTTCTCGTGTGATCGAAAGATCTGGTGAAGTCGAAGAACTCGATTCCTTGAGGGACCTTTTTTGGCTTGAGATGATGGAGGAGGGTTTCTGGGTCGTACGCAGAGGATTCATGGCTTTGGTGCTCGACACTCCCACGGACGAGTTTGACAGGTTTGTCAGTTGTGTTGAGGCATGGGTTTCTAAGCGTGCGAGAATAGTCAAAATCTAACTGCAAGTCGTATTATTAGACCTTTATTCGAAACACTATACAGGTTGATAAATATCTCCGTCTTATTTGTCAGATGTTAGACATGGTCGATATAAGTTGTTCAAGTGCATGTTCAGTGTCTGATTGGTCAGCCACCCTTGCCTTGGTCTCCACATAATTCTTTAGGTATCTTAAGTAAGGTACCTAGTTCTCAGTACAACTCCATACTTCCACCTTCAATCGCGCTTTTCTTTCTTTCTGACCCTCGCGCCAATCAACCGTTCATCTCCATCACCACTCCTCACATCACAAAACCTCGACAATGGATTTCCAAAACCGCGCCGGCTCGAAATTCGGCGGTGGAGGCGTCGCTTCTCAATCCGCCACCAACGCCGATCGTCGCGAACGTCTTCGCAAGCTCGCTCTCGAGACCATCGACCTCGACAAGGACCCCTACTTCTTCAAGAATCACGTCGGCTCGTTCGAGTGCCGTCTTTGTCTCACGGTTCATCAGAATGATGGCTCCTACCTCGCTCATACCCAGGGCAAGAAACACCAGACCAATCTCGCCCGTCGCGCTGCTCGTGAGCAAAAAGAAGGTCGTCAAGGCGCCGTTGACCCAGCTACTGGTCTCCCCATTGGAGTCACAGGTGCAGGCTTCGCGCAGCGTCGCAACGTCGTAAAGATCGGGCGCCCAGGATACAAGATCACCAAGATCCGCGACCCTGTCTCTCGTCAGCAGGGTCTGCTCTTCCAGCTCCAATATCCCGATGCGACCCCCGAAACATCTCCCAAGTGGCAGGTCATGAACGCCTTCACTCAGCACGTTGAGGAGCCCGACAAGAACTTCCAATACCTACTCGTCGCCGCCGAACCTTACGAGACAGTTGGCTTCAAAATTCCTGCCCGTGAGCTTGACAAGCGCGAGGACAAGCAGTTTGCCTTTTGGGATCCGGATGCCAAGGAGTATTGGATTCAGGTCATGTTTATGACTGAGCGTGAGGAACGTTTCAACGCGGCTCCTGGTTTGACGGCAAGGAGGTAATGGCCCATTTATTTACCTTCTGGTGGTTATGGTTATTTGCATCTTGGGAGTAAAGAAAAGGATATCTGGGTCATGGGACGGCGTTACGGTGTTTTTTTTTTTTTTTTTTTTTTTTTTTGCAATAATTCTGTCTGAAGCATCCAAGTCTCGAAATAAACACCAGTAGAGCCTTGTTGCTGTGTATGGGTTGCCAAGTTTCATGTATACTTATCACTCACTCTCCTGTGATCACGGCACAGCAGTTCAATTAGACTGTATTTCAAATGGCATGTCTCAAACAACACAGCTCAGATACATGCCCTATCACGGTACATCTCCATATGTTTTGCTTCAGTATATTATTATTGACTTGTATAGCAGTGTCTGGAAACCTCGTGTTTTGTTACATGTCCTGTATAATGCGATGCAAATTGCAGACAGCAAACGTCCTGACCGACTTTGTATGCCCCTCCATCTGAACCAGACCTGCTACCATAGTATCATCAAAAACATGCATCGAAACAGCCAAAAGGCTCAACAAAAGGGCAAGCCTCGCACAGTATTCGCTTCGTCTATCATGTCATGAATAACTGCTTGAAGGACTCGTTGTACTCATCCGGGTTGCCGCCCCTTTTTCCATCGACAGCGCCCGTTCACAGAACTGGGTTCGCTTCGTGGAGAGACCATGCCGCAAGCCATGCCACCTCAACCCATTTATCGGAAGTTGTTATCAAATCGCTTGAATGTGTAGCCGATGAATGGCAAGCTCATCTCTGGAGACTCCTCAACCTTGTGGCCTTGCTGGATAGCCTGTGCCTTGAGGACAGTGGCGTTATCGGTCTGATCAATTTCATCAGTAGGGAAATAAGTCGTGTCGATGTTGGAGGTCAAGCGAGGCTCGAAGGGTGCGCGGATACGGCGCAGGCTATCAAACTCAACACCGCGGAAGAAAGCATGACCCTTGATTTCGTGGGCACCACCACGGCCGAGACGGTTCTCTGTGTTACAGACCATGCTACTTTCTGTTAGCAACCTGCGTTCCCCTTGACCCTCGAGATGATTGCTTACCTTCGGATAAGATGCTCCGCATCGGTACCCAGTGTGATATCATCTGGAAAGTACAGAGTTTGTCTCCAGTTGACAATCTTGCGGTAGGTGTCATGGCTGTCTTCGGCGCAGAAAGGAGGCCAGCCGACCAGACACTCGAACATGATCGTGCCGAGTGACCACCAATCACAGTCGAAGGTGTAGCCGTGGCCAGTGAAAATCTCAGGAGCAATGTAGTCAGGAGTTCCGACGGTCGAGTACGCCATAAGTCTTCGAGATCGTCTCCAGTCGTTGATCTGGGATCGATTGCTGACTGTCAGGTTGATTTGGTCAAGCGCAACCGAGTTACGGTCGCGAGGCCTGTTTGATCGGCCTTGCAACAGCTGCTGATAATAATTATTATCATGAAGCCTGTGGAAGCCCGTTGACAGGCCAAAATCTGTGAGTTTGACATGTCCTCCGCGATCGAGGAGAATGTTGTCAGGCTTGATATCACTATTGAAGGTCAGACGCTGTTCGCAGGAAAACGGGGGGAGGGGAGGTGATACATACCGGTGGATGAAGCCCAACTTGTGGACAGCCTCAATAGCGAGAACAATCTCCGCAATATAAAAGCGAGTGATATCCTCCGAGAAAATTTCATACTTGATAAGCATTGTCATTAGATCTCCACCAGGCAAGAACTCCATTAGCATGTAGAGGAAGTATGAGTCCTGGAAGGTGGTGTAGAGCTTGACGACCCATGGACTGTCGGACTCTGCGAGAATGTCTCGCTCTGATCGAACGTGTGCAAGCTGGTCCTTCTTGAACATTTCCGTCTTTATCAGAGACTTCATAGCATAGACCTTGCCATCACCCTTCTTCTGCACAAGCTTGACCTCTCCAAAGGCACCCTTTCCGATAATCTTTACAGTATTATAGTTTTCGGGCTTGTCCTTGGTACGAAGGAAACGCAGATACTGGCCTTCTTTTCTGCCAGCAGTGGACCAGAGCTGCTCACGTCTAGCGGCGCCCTGTGAGGGGTCCTGAAGCTTCTGCTCCAATTCACTTTGTCTGTATAGTGATCATGAGTTAGTTGCACAACTCTCCTGGACAGCAACGAGACCGAGGCACGTGGGCACATACCTTTGGTTGCGCTCGCGGGCACGCTTGACACTATCCTTAAAAAAGTCGGCGGCGAGCTGAGAACACTTCTTTTGGTTGCTATTGGCATTTGTACCATATCGATCAGGGTTTCGCTCGGGTGCACGTTGGAATTCTTCTGCGGGGGCAGAGGCCTGTGTAGGCATAGGAGGGGCGTTCATGTAGCTGTTGTAGCCAGGCTGCTGTCCTGTACTACCAGCGGTCCTTGGACGCTGACCCGGAGAGGGACCTCGAGCATAACCTTGCCCTCGAGCAGCACCTCCGAGGTTCTGGTGAGAGAACTGGTGAGCGAGACCTGTGTTGGGGTCGTTGGTGCCCGGGGTATTGGATCGTGGTTGATACCCAGCACCCTGAGCATAGTCATTGGACTGCTGCTGTTGCTGGCCGCCATACTGGGCATATTGGTTCTGATTAAAGTAACCCTGGGGCGCATAACCACCAGCATATTGCTGCTGCTGCTGTTGACCTTGGGGTTGCAATCCACCAGGCTGTTGACCTGAAGCTGAAGGGAAAACGGGCTGCGGGAAGGTCGAAGGCGTAGTGGGATATGCTGCCCTGTCCGAGGCGGTCAAACGGTCGCTGCCGTTGCCAAAATTGAGATAGAGGCGATTGTTGTTGTTGTTGGGATCCATCTTGTCTGATTGCGGCGTCTCGATCGCCTCGTTTCGCCCTGTATCGTATCGACAAGTTGGTGAACAACTCTTGAAGAGGTGAAAAGAATCAAGACTGAGGTGGGAGTCGAGATGGCGGACAAGTTTCAGGGGAGGGTCAAGTCCAGGGGCTGTGGAGGGGAGAGCGAGGGGCGGCGCGGGACTAGAGCTACCTTTCCGCAGGAAGGTCAGTTACAGTTAGTACCCTTACCTACCTAGGTACTGCCAACTGGAGAGTGCCTGGGTAGGGGAGTACAATACGGGTAAAGTAGCACCAGAGCCACCTCTGGCGGAGCACCAAGAGACTGGTGCACGGTCGGTGAAGGTCTCAGATTGAAGGAGAGACGAAAAGAAATAAAAATGGATGATTTTGAGAGAAAGAGTTGAAGGAGAAGGGGAAAACGGATTCCGTATAAAAGCCCAGGAGGTACTTTTGAGGATTTTCGTTTGGCTACCTTACCTTACTGACCTTGGGTACCAGGCAGTCTCCCTCCACTAAGATCAAATATGACAGGTGCTGCCACTGCTGTCACTGCCACTGTCACCACCTGCACTGCACGACCTTCACTTGTGCTCCCCGAGCCGAAACGTGCAGGGATGGGTCGTCCTTCCCTGGTGTTTTGGCTTGGTTCAGGCAAAGCCTAAGGAATGGTCAAAGTTGGCGGTTAGCGGCTGGCACAAGACGGGCCGTGAAGTCGCATAGGTTGGTTCCATGTCATTTGGGGGAAGAGATCCGAGGGGTCAAGTCTGAAGGGTCCAGCAACAGAATTGAAAGCGTGGCGGGCGACCTGAACCGGTACAGTTTAGCTTGAAATTAGCGGTGTTTAGTGGCAATCATTCCGATGATGGGGTGCTGTGGCTGCTATAATCTCAGTACCTAACTACCTACCTATGTAAGTGTCTAACTAACTTGGATGCCCGAGACATCTATATAAGTTGAATCTTCAGGTATCAGCAAGAATTCATTTTACGAACAAGAAGTTGTTGGAAGCGGAATTGCACACCAGTCAATGCCTCCACTTGTAACGAATGTGATTGCCTCGAATAGCAAAGTATTCACTTCAGTAGACCAATGTTTTCCTCACCATGATGACTTCTACGCCCATCACATTCAACTAATGGGAGATTGGCATCTCCTGTATCTCCTCTCGAACTAATTTTCAACACCAACAAGCGGCGTTGGTGATGACTTGATCGCGTACTGACCATCATATACTCCATACCATGGCACTTTTTTTCATCCTAGCCGCTGAACTATAATCTTCATCCCAGGCTATCCTTACCGATAGACCCCTCAGGGGCTGAACCCCTGTTGTTGTGTTCCCCCAGATGTTGCTGTCTGTGGTACAATTCCTGAGCTTCAGGTGAACCTGTCACCCATGTGTAGCAGGGACCTCTCAGCCTCTTGAGTATCCGTATTCTCAATTATTTCCCTATGGATGGTTATTATCAGAGGAATTGTGATTGTAGGAGATCGGGGCTTACTCTATTATCCACCATCTATTTCGCGTAGTTCTCATGTTATATTAACATGGACCTTGAGTAGTATTGCCAGATGTAACATGCCCACGTTGACTCCCATCGGGTTTTATTACAACATTCGCTTGTTTCCCACATGGCAATTCAACGGTGATCATCACACAAGAACTTGAATGGCATCACAGTGATACCTGAGTTAGTCAAGCCATTTGAGGAAAGCGACATTGTTTTTTTTTTTTTTTTCATCTGCAACATGCTACAAGCAGCTCTCCTGAAATCAGAACATCAACAACGAAGACTCCATCTTCTGATCACAACATAGGTCATTATTCCCTACCGTTTCTAGAAGCTTTATGGAAGTTTAGTGAGACTCGTGAAGACTGTGACTCTCAACGCACTACAGACAAATAAATGTTCAGTAAATATCATATACCTAACTAGGTGAAAGGAAACCAGAATCAGTCACGTTTTAAATCCTGATATTTCAGTTCGTTAATACAAAACCGAAGATACCTCTATTCAATTCATATAATGACCGGAGCTAAAGTATTTCCTTCCCGACCGCCCGGGCCTTATCGGAGCCGCTTATCGCTTATCGTGGTTTTTTTTCCTTCGGCGGACCAACAGATCAAGACGAGGTCGATATTAACACCCTTGCTATCCTGTGGCTTAAACGGCTCGAATACCAAGGCGATTGACTTTTCAGGCCTGCGGATCGCACAATAAACACCGCCGTAACCCTTCGATACGCATAATGGCCGAGCCCAACCCTTCAGCGCAGCAGCCCGCTGCCGGCACCGGCGCAACGTACAAGGCGCCCACACCAAAGCCGAAACAGAACCCAGCTCTTCGGATGATGGGTCTGCCAAATCTCCCTCGAAAACTTCCCTCGCGCAACTGGCTTATATTTTGGGCTATCACTGGTTCTATTTCAGCTGCTATCATCTACGACAAGCGCGAGAAGAAGAGGGCTACTGCGAAGTGGAAGCACGCTGTTGCCCCTCTCGCGAAGGACATAATCCCCTCAGCAAGCCAACTGCCTCGCAAACTGACCATTTACCTCGAGGCGCCTCCTGGCGATGGTCTACGGATTGCACAGGACCATTTTATTGAGTATGCCAAGCCCGTCTTGGCTGCCTCTGGTCTTGACTGGGAGTTCGTTCAGGGAAGACAACAAGGTGATGTGAGAGCTGCCGTAGCAGAGAAGATTCGTAGGGAGAGGAGGAAGTATGAGAGGCCAGATGAAGAGGACCTACAAACAGACGAGGCTATAACTGAGTCATTGAGGAAGAAGAACCAGGTTCCAGAGTATGAGGGTGTCAAAGGCGATATCATCTTCGGCCGACATACATGGAAGGAATATATCAGGGGACTACACGAGGGTTGGCTTGGTCCTCTTGACCCTCCCGTAAAGCCTGAGCCTATAACAAAAACTGTCGAGGCGGATTCTGAGACTCCCAAGGCCGAAGGTGACCAGCCCGAAGAGAAGAAGGAGGGCAAGAAGGAGGAGGAGGAAGAGAAGAAGCCTGAGCGACCACCCCAACCACTGCCCTACAACACCACCGCCGATTATTCCATCGCCAATCTCCCTCCTCAAATTCCCGCCGAGTTTTCCCCCGCAAACCCCATCCCTCTTCCCCACCGCCTGGGCTTCCGTCACACTCTGGTCCGCCTGAACCGCTTCTTCAACCGCCGCAAACTAGCCGACGAGATCGGCCGCGAGGTCGCTGCTGTATGCTTCGCCAACTCTTCTCGTGAGTGGCGAGAGGCCGATGGTCAGTATGAGCAGGAGCTCGTTCTAAAGCATGAGGAGAACGACTGGGTCAAGTCAGTTTGGAAGCCCGAGGACCCCCCCAAGCAAGATGATGACAACACCGCCACTGTGCCTACTGAGCCCCCCAAGGAGAAAATTTGGCCTGCGCCTATGGTCATTGACCCTCGATTAGCGCAGCGCATGCGGCGCTTTGAGATTGCCCCTGAAGATGAAGCCCGCGCCGCACATATCAAGGTCTCTGAGGCCGAGATTGAGGGATGGATAAAAGGAAGCTTCCGCAGCTTGTGGAACTATACTGTTGAATCAGTGACTGCCAAGCCCATGAGACCTAATGTTGGTAATGTGGACAGCGATGAGTAGAACGGAGTGTTGTTCTTTGACATAAAAAGGGGGCGCGGTGGGACAGGGGACACCGCTGTGTATGTTCATGTATTACTACAATTTCTGTTTTTCTGTTATGGAGTGCATCTCCTGGTCACGACCCAAATTTTGTATATTATACCAGGCGAGGGGCTGGTGCCAATGTAACACTAATGATAGAATGAGGTACGGCATCGAGCATGGTCTTGGTCTATTATGCTCTATGATTCAATGGCATTTGATCCCCATTCATCATGTAGCCTCATGTAGCCTCAGCGTTACTGTGGTTTGCTCAGACCTTCAATCGTCATCATCTGAATCGCTCCCATAACCCACCAATACTAGCCCCTTCTTCTCTGGTGGCTTTGCAGCTGACTGATTTGTCGTCCTGGACTTCTCATCTAACGTATCACGACTCGGGCCTTCGACTGGCTTTGTATCTTGCTTCCCAGTTTGTTTCTCCTCCGCTGCGCTGACTTTTCGCCTCAGCCCCTTGACATCTTTCTCTTTCGTGCGCTTCCTCTTACGACCAATCTCCCATGACTCGCCTTCTTCTTCAACACCAGCAGTTTCGCCCTGAGCAGTATCGCCCTTTTGTCGCTCTCGAAATGCCTTTAGACCTTCTTCCGTCTCTCGTTTCACGCGTTCCTCTTCTGCACGCTTGTTGGCGCGTATCTCATCCAAGAACTCTATCTCGTCATCATCCAATGCACGAAACTGGTTACGTAGTTTGGTCTGCTCTTCAAATTCGGCCTGTTTTGCCGCTGTTGTGTTCAGTTAAAAAATGTGAAATGATCTTAAGAAGGGCCTTACCTTTGTTTGCCTGGAGGACGTCATATAAGGTCTTCTCGCCTTCTCCTGTAGCAGCCTTGATGCGCTGTTCCTCGCGCTTCTTTCTTTCAGCTTCCAACTGTTTCTCAACCGCTTCCCATTCTTTGGATTTAGCGGAATTGTGCAGCGGCTGTTGAGGTGTTGATTCTGTGCCACTGGCGTCTTTCGAGATCTCTCCAGATGAGCCGATCTTGCCAGCCGATACGAAGCGGCTAGGCATTATCTGACCTGGATTGGAGGTTACGTCTTGAACGGACACGTCTGGTGAGAACAAGGAAAGCAATTATAAGACTATTATCACGTTCTATAGGTATGTGGAATCTGAGACTCAGCTTCAGGATGTTTTAATGAGTGCTCCAACTATCCGATAATCTGCCGGTCAACGGCGCAATCAGTGAGTCCACTTCAAAAGCCATCACAGACAGTTTGTGCACAAATCAGCTCGGAAACGGTAAATAGTAGCAGTCATATGATAATATTTTGTGTTTTCATTTTAGCAAGTCTCGGTACGCAAGCTGATTTTTCCTTCTTTTTTTGCACATGAGTCAAATATGAGTAGCAGTCACGAGTCACCACCTCGCGTCATCTCTCGCTCCATAAACAAGGAGTATCCTGAGAATGTCATCCTTCCACAGACATCTCGTGAACCTTCCAACAACTGCATCAGGTTCGTTCAAATGGGCTGAGCCATTCAAATCATTACCAAATAGTTTTGCTTTCAACACCTTTTATTTGCGCACATTGTACACAAAAACTACTACCTATAGACAGCTCTGAATGGCTGAAAAAAATACATTCGGTTGTTGAATGGCAACACCAAGGTTCCAAGCAGTTGATTCTTGCAGGCTGCATTGGATCGTGCCCTTGTATGATGCTCAAATATTCCGTAAGAATCATACCAAGTCGTGAGAAAAGATGCAATAGCAATAAAAAACATAGTCGGCAATATAATGAATCCATTAAGCCGACGTGACGAAAAGCAGATGCCAACACCCCGTTGGTAACATCTCACTGTAATGCCCGACACCGAAACCTGTGAAAGACAAGAGTCAAGAGTACAATACTCGTTTTCCTTGGCGTCAAATCTGACACCACTCCAGGCTGGAGCCGTGACGATGACGAACCCCAGGAAAGTACAAACAATATGATATCAAACCCTATGATCAAAGTGATCAAATCCAATTCCTTTGTTTTACCCGCTGAACGCAATGCATAACCCCGTCGTGTGAAACCGTTTCCTGTGGTCAAAATTCATATCTGCCACTTGCAATAACAAAGAAAAGAAAAAGAAGAAAAAGGGAAAATATGTACCGTCCTCAAGATTCCTGTCGCATAGCTCAGTCCATCCGACCTATGGTACTCGTGTCGAATCGACTTTCATATCGATCTGTGCCACGACGAGATCATGAAAGGGAAAAGATGGTCAGAATAAATTGTGACCAGATTCGCACAATCCTGCGTTTACCACAGAATCTAGTGTCGAGTGAATGGCAGCGACCAAGTTCTGCTGAGTCGCCATCTATAACAAAGATACTGCGCTTGAGATTTATGCCCATGTCCGGTCATTGTCCGAGCCTCAAGTGAAGCGGCGATATACTCGAGTTGGAGTATGATGAGGGCGGAAATGTCGAACAGAGGGAAACCATGCGCGCAGAAGTCTTTGGAAACCGAAGAAACCGCAAGTCTATCGAGCTGGAACCGTGTAGTGTAAAATGAAAAAGCCGAACGCCGATTATGACCATTACAGAACGTTTAACCAATAAAACAACAAAGAAAAAGCCACATTTTTCGGACTTGAGTTGACGTTGGTGCGTCATGATGACTCGCGAGGAGAATGGATCAGGCTTTTCAGCTCCTGTCATCAAGTCGTGGCTGTAGAGTAAAATCCTGAGAATGATCCGCCGAAAGGTCATGTTATGAACAATTTTGTCGTGCCTGGGGTATCTGAATGCGAATTTATCGTTCTCGGGATGCGTGTAATAAAAAGGAAATCGTGGCCGTAAAAAATGAAAACCCTGTAAAACTTTTTTCTTCTTTCCAAGACCGAACTGCGCTCGAATAGAGAGCCATTATGCGAAACTTTTGAAAAACGTTTAACCCATGACGGGCTGACTGTAGCCGTGAGGCACGAAATAAGGAGCCTGCTGCTTCATGGGATCCACACAAGCAGCGCAGCTGCACTCGGCAAGACCATGTTCCCACATGTTCTGAGAGTACGAGTAGTGGCCGCCGTAGGAGTTGTGGCGCGAGTTGGGATAGAAGGTGGTCTGAGCAGGAGGCTGAGGGTATCGAGTAGCATATTGAGTAGCAGCCTGTGAAAACCACTCATTATAGCGCTCATTGCTCGACGTAGCTGACATGGCATAGTCTGGAGTGCCATATCCGGAATCGGGGGGCGTAAGGGGAGCACCCCAAGAGCTTTGGCCCCAGCCAGATTCGCGTGGGCGATAGCTTTGTTGTTGAGCCTTCATGGCCTGGTAACGCTCATACTCGGCGACCTGTTCCTGAAGGTAACGCGAGTGAGGTGACTGGCGCTGGCCAGAATATCTGGCGATCTCCGTGTCGATGGCGGGGACAATAGATGCAAGCCTCTCGCGGCTGGCCTGGGCGACCTGTCGCTTCTTGATCTCTTGCCATTCACGCCAGTTCTCAAGCCAGGCCTGGTAGTCCTTGCTCATATCGAGATTGACATACAGTCGCCAACCCATGGACTCGACCCATTCGAACTCAAGCGAGTTGAGCTCTGACACAGCAATGCCACTCACCTCAGACCAAGAGCGATTCTGGAAGGTGTTGTCATCGAGAAACTTGCTTCCCAGAAGCAGAGAAACAGTCAGGTAGCGCCAGACCTGACCCTCAGAGGCCTTGTAAGGACCCTGTCCCTTCAAGGTGTTGATTCTCTTGGCGAGATAGTTCATTCCAAGAAGAATCGTGGTACTGGGCAGTCGTGTTGAAGTGAGGATCTGAGACACGAACTTGCGAAAGGGCGAGGTCACAGCAGCCTCGGGTGTAACAACGCGAGTGGCCATCTCAGCAACGTACTCGGACATCATGTCGACCTCGTAATCGAGGACGGCACACACGCCTCCGGGCATGATGAAAGGATTGGGGTAGGTCCGACGAAGATCGGAACGCGACCTTTGTCGGAAGTTGAAGCTTTTTTAAGACCGTAAAGCGAAACTGCGGGTTTATACCACAGTCAAGACGGTCCTGTGAGCTGAGCGTGAATGCGAGCGTGCGTCAAGGCTTAGTCGACAGTAATCGACAGGAAATCAGTAGGCTACTCGGGCCATTTACTGATATGCTTTTCTTCGCGAGTTAGGGCGACAAGCAGGGATAAAACGTATACAGAGACGAGTCGAGACGATTGTGTCGACTTGTGGTGACGGTCAACTGGGGGGACCGAAATAGAATTGCTTTTGTCGTGAACGAGAATAAATCAATGTCGATGATATATAGTAAACCTCGTGTCTGAGATCCAACCAATCTGTACAGCTGGCTGTTAGTTCTTCATTCTAGTGTGATCGGCAGTGCATCGGGAACGAAAATAAACTGGTCAGGTTGTCTTCGTGGTCGTAGATGTAGAGTGCAAGTTATCGAAAGGTAGAGCGATGAAGTTTGGAAGCACGCTGGTCGGTTAAACAGCAAACAAAAAAGGCAATTCGGGATAATGTTCCATGTCGGCAGCATAAACTCGAAGGTCGTTCCGTCGAACAGACAAGGACCAGTCGTTTGTGAACAGAGCAAAAGCTAAAACAAGTTGCACTCACCAGAATGAACAAAAGGACAGTCGTACGAGAGTAAGGAAACGTATAGCTGAAGGAGGAGGAGGAAGCCCTGGGACCGCAGATCCGAAAGTTACTGGTGAGGATGAGACTCGAGGTCGAGACGTAGAGCAGGCAGGTCGGAAATATGCAGCTTAGTCTACAGTAGCAGCGAGCTGCAGAAGAGACACGGACAGGGCAAGGAGAGAGAGACTCGCGCGAGAAAAGGACCAGAACCCTAACGTCGACAAACCAAATGAAGGCCTGCTGACTGGTGATTGTCAAGGAATTGAGAGGATTCGGTTTCTATCGTGGAGAGGAAGAGGATGAGGGTAGAGGAAGGAAAAAGGAAAAAGGATGATGAGGGAGGTGGAAGAGGATGAAAGAAGAGAAGAGTACGGACAGGGCCAGGAGAAAGATGAACGAACGGATTGGATGGCAAGATGGGGAGATGGGGATGGGGATGGATGGGGATGATGCACTGCGGCAGGGCCAATCCAGCCAGGGCCCAGTCCTGTCCAGCGACTGAAGTGCAGGCAGTTTTGGTGCTTGAGGTGCAGTACAAGTTGCAGGCAGTGTGCAGTTAGTGTGGAGGAGGGCGTGGCGGGTTAGGGTGAGGTGAGGTGGGCTTCAGGTCAGGTCGGGTGTTCGTTCCTCCACTGTTGCGTTGCGTTGCAGTGAAGTGAGCCTGAGTGAATTTTGAGTGTGTGAGTTTGTGAGGTGGTGACTTGTGACTTGTGACTTGTACTGGCAAATACAAGCATCAGTACAAGCACCAGAGTACGAGTACGCCGCTTTTCTCCAGCCAAGACGCAGGAATCGTCGTAGCAGTAACGGCTTCGGTACGTAGCCAAGACAAGCGTCAACGTACAACCAGCGTAGCGTAGTAGTGCCCGACAGTTGCCAGGTCCCCAGTCACTTCACTCCCAGCCAGTTTTTTTTTTTTTTTTTCCCTCCTCGAGCGAAGGAGTCAGGCCAACAGGAGTGAAATGGGTGGATTCGAAATGGGCAAATGGGTGGATGGGGATGGATGGGCCCTCACTCCTCGTTTTCTAGTGCCTGCACCCCCTAGCAAGCCTAAGCCTGCAAGCCCCAGGCAATGCACCTCACGACCTACGCACGGAGCACAAGTGACGGCGGAGGGCGTGGAGCAGCAGAGCAAACAGCGAGTCGCGTTGTCGTTGACGAGTGAGCACTTGTCGAGACGAATCGAATCCTGGTGGAAGACTGTAGACCCTAGCAAGGGTGGAGTTCGGTTCAAAGTGGATCACGTCTCTGACTTGTATGTATCTATAAGCGGTGGACTCCAGCCAAAGAATACACATTGCTCTGGCAAATGACGGTTGGAATTCCAAGGGGCCCAGTCAAAAGGGACAGAAAGTGGCGCCCTGCTTAGGCTGGCTTGGAGGACGGGACAAGGACAAGGACGGGATGCGTGAGAAACCCAGCAGAACCATGAGTGGGAACTTCATTCAACAAACTGACCAAGCAGAGCGCTTACTGCTATGTAGCCAGAGGTCGTCACCACCACATTCACCGCGGTCGTGGGTCAACCTGCTTTACCTGGAGTACTGCACGGTACTGGGTATGAATCCCTGGTGCGTGTACCTCGCCTCATGCCTCACAGCATCTTACCCGGCAGCAAGTGATACTTTCAATATCAGTCATCCGGAAATTGTAAATAAAATCTAAGGAGTCATATGCGTCAGCATTCACGCATCTGCAAATGTAAAACACGCGTACGCAACGTATCGCGGCAAAAACAATGCTATCCATGTTCTTCCATCAGACAGGAAGATCATGTACATAGTGTTGATGATTAACCAGGAAACTCGGAGTCTTCGGTGCAAAAAGGGTTCACATCCATCTTCATGGTCTACCAGGTACAGACAGTACCGCATCCACCTGGTAGTCATCCATCTCAGTGGTTCCACGCTTCCTTGGACTTGGTCGCCCTAGCGTCGCTTCGGCCAGGAGATCCACAGAGCCTTGCCAGCCAATGTTAGCTCAGTGGCTGATCCAGGGTATCATCATTCATCAATTGAAGCGGCTCGATGGAGAGAACGAGAGGGCAGACTTTACGATCTGGTTGTCCTGATGAGGATGGGATGCTCGCTACGATGACGAGAGTACTGCAGTTTCTTCCCATTGTGATGCACTTCGGTACAGGTCAGGCCAGGTACACTTCATACATATCCCGCAAAGTCATGGGGACTCACGCACTGCCTTATTAGCTTTCCGTTTACCCATCCCTGGCAGGCTGGTCTGGCGTCGACTCCGAGGCGGCAGTGGACGCTATTTCTGGCATTTGCGACTCATACATAGTAAGCCCTCACCTGATCCGAGCCATCGGGGGCCATTCCTCGGAGACAGGCGAGGTCCTCCACTATTACTGTGACAGTTTGACGATGTATCGACCAAACGTTGAAGCTTTCATCAGCCAAGGTGATATACTGTTATGTCTAATAAATGACTGATGGGACGAATTCAGGCGTATTTTCGTATCACACTGGAATCTGCCATGTTCTGTAATCCACATGAAGTTACACACTTTGACTGGTTCCAGGGGCCAATTCTAACCTCCTGAATTCATTCTTCTAGCTTACCCAGGCACCTAGCTGCCTACCTACCTGTACCTAGGTCATACTCAGGGCATCCATCCATCGGAAGCTCGAGAACCGTTATGTGCATCTGAGCCAAGTCTGCCTGCAACACTGATGCCCAACCAATCACCGTTGCCGTGTTTTGGCCAGCAAACTTTCGTTCATTGAGCAGGCACAGAAGGCAAAGCTCACAGTTGCCACGCTTGGGGTGGTTGGAGTCTGGAGACGTCACTAGCATGGAAGTCGCTGCCAGCCTTGCCCTTTTTCAGACTCAGGTCGCTCCTGATCATGCTCGTGGCTTAAACCGTCAGACGGTCAGCGTAGGGGAGGAAGGAGCGCCTCAGAAGAAAGCGCCAGATGGAAATTTCTGCGTGGCCACTGACTGATCTCTAGCATATCCTTTGCCTCATTCGTCCATCCCCAGAGTTTTTTTAGTTTTTTTTTTAACACCACGTATTCTCTGGGTGGTTGATCTTATATCGCTACTGAATGTTTTTTTTCTAGGAAAAAAAAAAAAAAAAAAGAATTAGCTGCTGGAAAAAAAGCGACCATCGTCATCACAATTATTACCATCCTTCTCTCGAATGCCGATCAGAACCACATTAGGCATTCTCTTACTGCACTCTGTTCGGAGTCTTATCATTGGATGGAATATGTTGTGTGAAGCAATATCCGCATTATACACGTAGCTCAGCTTGAGACGCCAGGACGTCTTAGGGTCGCGTTTGATTAATCTAATCAAATCAAATGCAAAGAAATGAAATGAGATGATGGATTGCAAGCGACGTCAGCAACAATAACAAAACAACAACAAAACTCTGAGGCATGAAACGACCTGTCTCGGTGCCTCGGCCAGTCCTGGTCGTGATCCTCCTGGTTGCCTTCATTCGATATCTGGTTGGTCGGTTCATGTCTTCCCGCGCAGGTGATGCAGCAAGTTGATGGTGACCCACTCTTCCTCTTGAGGTGTGCTTCCAGAAACGCTTCCCTTCAACCACCTACAGAGAGAGATTTACAGTAGTCCAGGTACGAAAATACCGCGGGCCTGCAGGGATTCACTTACTCGTCGATCAGAAGAACTCACCGTTCTCAAGACAAGCTAGGCAACCAAGATGCAAGACACTAGCTGCCACCAGTCAAATGCTGAAGAGCCACGACTGCCACGCCTTCAATGTGGACCCAGGGTTCTTCGATCTGTCGCACTTCAGTTTTGAGAATAGCCTTTCGCCGTTTTTGAAGCACATGCCCTTGTGGTGGAACGGCTTGGATGTGCTGCATCATTCATGCTTAAAGAGAATTAGACCGTTGGTCTAATTTGATATTTCCTGATATGCCTGGTCCAACTTTCGATTCTTTGTGGGATGTAGGATGTACGCCCAAATACCTTTGGATATATCAACCAAGCACAACAGTTAGCTTGACATATGTTCCCAGAAAGGAAGCGACACTTTTGGTGACAGACATCACGGCCAATGGCACCCCGTCCCTTATCATGGCATATATTCAGAATTTACTTACAGTCGCCAGCTGCTTGCATCAAGAAAGCTAGGATCCATCTTGAGCTGAGTGGTTTCTCTGACCCAGGAATGCGGAGGGAAATGCCTCAAGTCCACCATCGATGCTGTGCAAAATCTAGTGCGGGCGTCTAGGCCAATCTGCATCCAAGACCCCTTCTTACCCAGCGACTCGTTCGACAACTGCACTTGAGTGGGTGCACGCGATGCTAGATACGTACGTAACAGGCTCTCTTCTTCCAAGATGCTCACCGCTGTTGTCTTGGACCAATGCCACAAGCTGAGCAACCCAAGCCCTGCTCTAGGAGATTTGGATCCACTCGCCAGTGCAATCGCAGGCGAGCCAATACGTAGCGCCGTTCCCCCAGGAAATTAGCTGGTCAGTCATTTTGAACAGCCCTGAGGGACTCCTGGCCAGGTTGCCATGTGAGCGCCTTGGCTTGGTTTTGATTTCCATTGATGAGACGAAACATGGTCAACATGGGCGGCTTGTCCTGGACTTTTCTTGACATGCAATTTTTCTGCATTTCTGGTTTCATGTGGCTAGCAAACCCCCATTCTCTAGAGACGGCTAGGTCAAGTCGTCTCGTTTAAGGCTATGCATCTTGTTAAACACGGCTGGGATGGACTCCGGTGTGGTTGTCTCCGTCAATTTGAATTGCCATCGTCTGGCATTACCACAGCCCTCATCATCTTCCTGGCAGTTTTCCCCCGAATGCTGCCCACTCAATTATGACGGATCTTATTGATCATGTTCAAGGAGCAGTCGGAATACGGGCAAGTCCTGGCCTAGTGATGCTACATCAACGAGCTCGGGACGAGATGCAACGGGTCTAGGGTCTTACCCAACAACCGAGAGTCAGTTGTTAGTTGCCATGTCCTGGTCACAGATTGTGGTCGTCGAGTTGGCAACTCTTCATCCGCTGTGCTATGTCTAGTCGTGTCAAGCGGGCCCTGGAATATCTGATAGCATTATCAGAAATGAGCGGCAGTGGTGGGTGGCATGATATTCTTGCTCGTGGATGTGATATCAGTATCATTTGATGGTCCTTCTCGCTCTAGAAAATCCCAGCACATGGTGGTTGTGAAGCTTAGTTTTATTAACATCGAATTCATCAACCGGTTGCCAGTGTTGAAGCGCGTTGTGTGGGACTAAATCAGAACATGGTGAGCAGGGACCATTGGAGCCGCGTTGATTAACGTCGGTATCCACTGGAGCCAGAGCTAATCGTGATGGAGTTGGTCCCTGCGAGCTGGCTGGGAAAGAGACTGTCTGCCCTAGTACGAATGTGGTATGACACATTTAATGGTTTGGGCATTCTAGATTTCTCAGGGTCCTTGAAGATCCATTGACGTCGAGAAATGGCAGCAGCAGGTGGTGCTACAACAGGTATCTTCTGCAAGATGGCTACATACTATCTTGTGAACGTTCAGACAGGGTCTCACAGCATCTCAAAGCTCCCAGCACACAACGTTACTGAATTGAGAGATGATGTCCAGCATCAAAGCTCTTAATTCGCTTCGACATGGTTTGACATTAGCCTGGTCGTGCCGCTTAGGGCATGGACCAGTGGGTTGGATGACCTTTGAAGCCCTTGTGGGTTTTGACCGCAACAAACGCCTCTCTAAATCCTAACTCGCGTGACAGCCGCCGCTGTTTCTACTAGGTATACAGGAATCAACCTATCCGAGATATGGCTTCGACGGGCCATCATGGAGCGGACCCCTCATTAAGCGCTTGGGCCTTTAAGCACTGGCCGGTGTTGTGCATCGTGCAGAGCGAGTTAATGTGATAATGTTCCCACAGAGTGACAAGTCTCTGAGAAGGAACCGTGCATCCCGAATATGATATTCATTTTTGGGATGCTTGGTGGGTATGCATGATTACTTGAAGTTTGAAGGGCCATCAACCCCCAGAACCGCTTTTGCTGGATTTAGTGGATTGTTCTGAATGTAGCGAGCAGGACGTCGATATATCAGTCGCCTCTAACTAACCCGCGGACATGAGCCGCATCAACGAGCGCTGTTGTAGTTGCAAACCGATCATGACCAATATGTGGCAGTTGGATGGAGCGGTGTGAGCTGCATATGACCGAAACATCTATCAGTGGCCAGGTGCCTCTGGAATTCGAGTTCAGGCGCCTCCCATGGTTACCGACAATATGGGAGGGCTGGTTGTATATCTATGCATGTCTTGTCACCTTCAAAACATGTGCTACCCTATATCGAATCATAACGCATTTGTCCGAAGGGTTTCATCCGGTTTTCATTCGACCAGTATGAATCCAAGTCTTGCTGCCATGGGGAACTGGACACCATCAGTTCCAGCGGGCATGACCCGGCTCTGTTCCCCGGAGCTTATCTGCCTGTCATGATCATCACCCTCATGACAACGTTGGAGGCAACCGTGAATGATCACAACCAATTGCCTAGAAGAGATGCGGTGGTGCCTTGCATCCTTGTTACATTCTGGCCGTCGAATTCAAACCGGAAGAGAAAAGCCAGATACCTATTCGTGACTGGTCTAAAAGTCACACTTAAAATATGCTGTTGCTTGAGGAGTGCCAGTACTCACAGAGGGACTCAGCAACACCAATAGGAGCCTAAGGACGTCAGTCATTGACCAGTAAAGTATCACAGGACAGACAGGTACGGGCTACAGATACGTCCATGTTGATACTGCTGCACTGGCACCCATATGTCATCATATAAGAGTGAATTCTTTCAGGGTGCCAGCCAATACGGACTGCACTCTTGAATGTCACTAATAAGTCCTTCTGTCATCAATAACGGCTCAACAGGGCAGAACATGCGTCACAAGCATGCAGCAAGTCAAGCTAGAGGGATGTCGATCAAGACCCTGATTGTATGTACTGTATTTTCTTGAATCTTCTTCACAAGTTCCCTCTCGGTTCAATTCGCCTTCTGCTTTGTTGCAGTTCGCCACTCATTCCATGGTGCCGTCTCGTCTCTGATGAGCCCTGCAAGCCCACCTCATCAAGCATCCATTAGATCCGCGTGGGGGCCTTAATCAGCATCCACCCAAGCCACGCAAGAACCCAAACGAGGTCAAGGACAAGAGGAAAAAAAAAGATCAACCGAAGTCAGGGCGGGGGCAGACGACGAAACCCACATCGTCGCTAAATAAACTCCTAGTGAAGCATGAGATCGTACCTATCACGAGCCCTGCAAAAGAAGAAAGAAAATTCGAGAGGCTAGAATCCCGCAATACGGGGCCACGGAGGTCAGAGAGTGAGAGGGAAAAAGTCTCTTGATTCTCTGGCCCGCTCTTCGCGTGCCAAGGAATTGTGACCTGCAGCAGAAAGAGGCCGAGTCCGGCAGTCCAGCCAGCAGCCAGTGTGTTCAAAGAAGCGTAGTCGGCGGCTGGAGAAAGACGTGGCCATTGAGGCAAGGTAAGCTCCCCAAGCTGCAGTCAGTGCTCGCAGTACCGCGCGTCGAGAAAGGCAATACTGCAGAGTAACTGAGGGCATCCGTGTCAATGACTCACGTAGAGCATCAAAGTCATACCAAGTCATTCGTTCAATTGGTGTCTGCACATTGTCAATCGGTAGAGGCCTGTGAACAAGGACTTGTTCTTCTACCTGATATGATACATTGACTCTCAAGGCCCAATTGACACCATCTGATGATGCAGCCGTAGAAACAGAAACCACTCCGAGTGTTTATCCATGACACCCAACGCCCATATTGCTTTCCTTCCACTCTTCCTGGTGCCTAGATCCCAGCAAGGTGTGCCAACCCCTATCTCGCCTCGTCTTGAATGTCAAAAAGAATGCATCACTTGATACCCATAGTATTACATCCGCATTTGCACGGTTGATGTTGTTCACGTTTCGAAGGAATCGTATGTCATTACCAGCTTGGGCTGCCGTCAACTCATGCTGTACGGCACGATTGCCTTGTCGATAATGGGCTGATGGCGCGACATTGTTTCGCTCTCAGGACCCCATTTTGACCGATATGATGCCTCCTTTGCCACGGCGCCATCGAAAGCCGCACGACACTCCGAGGGCAACAGGTCTTTGATCTCATCCGATACAGCACTCAATCCCTGGAAAGAAGCAAGGAAGTCTGGTGAACCTGCGGTACCGTCCACTGCAGACGCTGAAATGACACCCGCCGATGATGTCTCAAAGTATGTGTCTGCAACGAAGAAGTTGCGCGCCATCTTTGCAGGGACGGGGGGGAAGATGGCGCTGTCTGCGGTGGCTTGCTCGTCCTCTGGGGCGACCTGCTCAATGCGTGCTCGCGTCGGCTGCATTGTTGTTGGGTACTGCATCACATTCGTGTGAATGTCGTACACGCCGGCATTGTTGAGCTTTCTGATGGCATTGATGCCGGCATTGAAGGTGCTGTGCATTTGGCAGTTAGTATTGGGACAGGTCATGATGTCGCATGCCTACAGTTGGAAGTTTACGTACCTGGCTTCGCGGGCATGTTCCAGCATCCAATTCATGTCGTTGACATTTACCTTGCGTTTCTTTGACTCGATCTTGCCATTGGGAACCGGCACTGATGGTACGTTGGTGTGGTACACGGCACTGGCTCCGTGCCACGCAACGTACTGGTTCTTGTTGTACGGCTCCCCCTCGACGAAATGATCATCTGGGTCCGCAAGCTGGCCCTCGACGGCGCCATCAGCGCGGGCCTGGGCAACGTTGTAGTCGTCGATGATGCGCTTTCCGCCCACAATGATGCGCGCACCAAACTCGCGAAAGACCGATCGCGCCGTTACGATTCCTATGGAACGGCCCTTGTACGAGTGAGGGATGATGTCTCGCTCAATCATGTCCCGCTTCTCGTCGTCATCCACAATAATCTTGTAGAGTTTGCGATGCTTGGTGAAAAAAAGGTAGCTGTCCCTGAAGCCAACGCATCGAGCTGGTTCTGTAGAAAGCATGTAGAGCCTGTCCCCACGACCGGTAACCGTGAAAGTTCGGCATCGATAATCACGTCCGCCTTGGAGGTTGCCCAACTTGTCCACTTTAGTCTCGCCCTCTGGATCTTCGGGCAAGACGCACTCATCGTTTGCGATTTCGGCAACAGTTCCCTCCTGGTCGATAACTTGCTCGGCTTTGGGTGCAGCAGGACCTCCTTTACGACCACCCCTGCCTCGCCATCCACCTCTTCCTCGGCGTCGCGGGGTGTTGGCTTCGTCGGCGGGAACAGAAATCATGTTGTCCCAATCTGGAGGTCTGTTCTTAGGAGGACGACCAAGCCTCTTGCGACGGACCATGAGCTGAGGGGGGGGCGTAGGCTCCTTGACGGATTCGTCGTCCTTTTCAGCCGCGTCGGCTGCATCATCTTCATCTCCCGACTCTTCCTTTGGCTGGTGATCCTCGTCCTTCTCATCATCCGGGTCGGGCACCTGCTGTCGCTTGGAGCCCAGGGGACTGGTTCCGGCATCGGGCATAGGTTCATCTTCGAGGTCTGCGAACGACTTTGGCGTGCTCTCTGATTTGGCGCTTCGCGTCAGCTTCAAGCGAATCTTTCCACGGGGCGCCATTGTTGAGTTGCGATTTGCGCAATCACGCTGCGCGCCAGGAGAAAGTGTGTAGTAGGAAAAAAGGAAATGAAAACCATAAGAAGCGCCAGCAAATCAAGAAAGGGATTAAAGAAAATTATCAATAGAGTTAGGCGTGGAAATTGATTGTCTTTGTAGTTTGGTGGGTGTTGAAAGATTGTATGGATCTGGATGTTACAAGAGAGCAATCGCACTCACCTAGAGCAGCTGCAGCCCGTTTGGCGGCAGCGCGACCTGAACGTCTGCCTGCCATTTTTCGAAGGTTCGGGGTGCTCTGTTTCTCTTGCCAGAGCAAGTGGAGGCGGACGTCCACCCAAGGGAAATTACGAGCGAGAAGTAGTCTCAGTTTATCGAGTATCACAAAAACAAAAGAACTTGAACAAAAAAAGGGGGTGGAAGGGGGGAATAAGGATCAAGAGGAAGGAGGGGGTTCGTTTTAGAGATGGAAAGAAGGAAGGAAAGATGGTTGCTGCGTAGCTACTGTCGCTTTCCTTGTCGGTTGGTTTACCCTCACGTTTATTTCGTTCCAAAAGAGGCTTGAGTACAGTTGAGCCACGGTTTAGACGCGACTGCACGAGCGAGCGCGTGATATGATTGGCCAAAGCTCAGGGTCTGTACAGTCTGATACCCGCCATACACTGTATCTATACACTGTCATTGATATATGTCAATATAAATACCTACCTACCTATGTAAATACTAGGTGTGATAGTGATCTTATATATATATCGAAACGACCTGAGATCTAAAAATGGCCTGTTATAGTGAGATACTATGTATCACTGGAAACTCACATGAAAGTTTCAAATACCATTAGGCATCTATTATCGTTGCATGCTATCACTAACTCACATAGCATATAGAAGCCCAAAACCAATTGTCTTACACCATTTATCACATCATGGCCTGCAACCCTTTACATACTCGCTAGTCCCAGCCCCAACGTAAAGCATAGACTTGCTTCATACCAATAACTCTGCTCGTTTACTACAAAGTATCCCATCCACCATTGTTAATCTCCGCCTCCAACTTGCGGCTGATCAAGCTCGGTACCCCGTGGTTGAGCACCGTATTTCGTATCATGGAGTCATATCGTTTCTGGTTCAGGAAGAGCTGTCGCCCATGACGCAGCTGAGGATCCGTCTCTCCGTACTTGTCGATATAAGGCGCTGGCGTGAAGGATCCTGAAAGTCGGAAAAGGTATACCACCGAGCACTTGCGCACATTGAGGAACACTCCAATATTCCGTTGACACCTAAACCTTATTAGTATTCTGACCACAGTATAATAGCTGACCATCACTTACTTGCGCATATGCTGCTGTGCACCGCCAATCTTGGTATGTTCTGTTCGTTCGGCAGAATTGTCCATCTTCTGGCAACATGTGCCTTGGCTGCAAGATAGTTCTCCGCAGAAAAGGCATATGACAGGATCTGTGAGCTCCTTTCCAGTGGTAGGGCATTTTCGTCTGGTAGCTTCCTCTATGAGCGCATCGTAATTCTTTGGTAATCCAATAAGTTCAAAGATTCCTGGGTGGCTCATCATTGCCGAGAGAGGAATCTCGCTATAGTCTCCAGGCCACATAACTTGATGCTTTACCCAACCAGATACCAGTACAGACGTTGTCTGAGGCCAGCCACAAGCCGACGCGTTGTCTGTGATGGCAGCACACATCTCGTCAAATGTTGGAACCCGAAGAGCTTCAGTGAGGCGCTCCAGCTCATCAGCATCTGGCGAAGGCGAGACATGACTGTTGAAGTCTACGCCATACTTGACATACAGGAAAATGACACATTTCCGTAGGAAGGTGAGAGCATATTTCTTGGAAAAGGTATACCAGCTCTCTAGAGTGTCCACACCTGGTTGCTGGAAGCCACGGTTCTCGCCAAATTCAACGCCTTCAGGGAATTGGGCCGCATGGAAATCGACCCCAGTCTTCGTAACGCCGAGAGCAAAGTCTGCAAAATTGTTGATGGCCGGGTCCTGCGTATGACGGTTGGTGAGATTGCCAACCCAGCTAGCGACAGGAATATTGCGACCCATGTGATACACCAGCTTAACAAGCTCTGCCAGATAACAAAGTCGAAGAACGTGGGAAATTTCAGCTTTCTGGAGCGGCACTAAACCGTAGGAGCATTCCACTAAGAATAGGAACGAGTCCATGCTCAGCAGTGGAGGGTACACATCCAGAGGTCGGCGAGCATAAGGAGTTCCAGTACCAAAGTACCTCGACATAAACAGCTGACAGTGTTGCCGCTCGCTGTCCTTCCTGAATTCGGCTTCAATCTTGTTCTCGGCACCACCAGACTGCGCCCCAACAGCGATGTACGAAGATACAGTCTCTGATAGGACTCTGAGGTGCGACAAAATGTGTTCAGGGATCTTCTCCAGGAGTGTCATGCCTGGCTGGGCTTCAATGCCTCGCTGCTGGACTTCGATTGAAGAGATGGTGAAGCCCACAGACTTCACCAGTGTATCGCTGGCGCATAATTCACCAACGTTGTCGCCCTTAGCGTCAATGAGGTGGCTAGTACGAAGGCCGTTGACACGGAGTGTATTCCTCAGTCGGCGGTAGGCTGCTAATAGTTCGTCCATCAACTGGCTACCATCTGTGTTGTTGTTGGTAGTAGCGGGTTGAGGTTGCACCGGCTCAGGGGTAACCGAGTCAGAAAATGCGTAACTTGCGGGTGTGCCGACAGTTGACGAATGAGACTCGGCATCATCTCTTCCCCATGAGGTGTCGCTCGAAGCTTGGGCTGGGAGCAAGGACTCAACAAGGCTTCCTGGAAGACTTGGAGTAAACATGTCAGGCACAGTAGGCTCGTCCTCCCGTGCCTTACTTCCACCAATCCAGTAAGCAGATCCCATTTGCTTCTCGACAAATTCCTCGAATGTACCTTGAGACTGTAGGTAGCCTGGGTATGACTCGTCTATGCCCTTCCAGATAATGGGTACGAATGCATTGCCTAGGGCCTTACATAGAGGACAGACAAACTCATTGCGCTTAGTATCTTCTGGATGATGCCTGGCAATCTGATGCGTATGGCGGCGAACAGTCGCTTCATAGTAAACTTCAAAGCAGCGATAATGCATCATATGCCCGCAACCACTTGCCACAGGGCCTGATCGACAGACATTGGAAGGAAAACCCTTCCCGATTGTCTGTCTCTCCGCGAGAAAAGTTTCGCCTTGAGCGTTGATCTTTTCCACCATCTTGCGGTTTTCGTGAGCAATACCGAATGGTCGAACGTCCTCGGCCGATCGATCAAGACTGCATGGTGTTTGTGATGCCTCACGAACGAAATCAGGGTCTTGGAAATCTGTCTGTCGGAGGACGCGGCTTTCGTTGAAGTGAGCAAAAGTTCCGTAGAGATGACGATCGTCCGGCTCCTCCTGACACAGGATGCAAGTTCCCACTGGGTACTTCCAGTTGTGTTTTCGGTCCTCAGTTTGCTCACCATCGCCTTCTTCGCCCTCATCTTCATCAATATCACTGCCCCAGTCAAAGGAAGCCTGGTTTTCCATGAAGCTCTTCTGCTGCTGTTGGAATTGCGCCATGACCTTGGCTTGGCGACTCAGAGCTGCCTTCTTTCTTCTCTCGCGCTCTTCCTCAGCAGATGTGTTTGCTGGTGAGGCGGTGCTTATACGGTCTACGGAAGCACCCAGGTTCACATACGCTGTCTCAAAGGTGCGAGGACGTTTCTGGCGCAGACGCTTCAGAACGAGCGCGATTTTGGGATGAACTGCCTTGAACTCGTCCTTGGTTGACATCATATTCAGCAGAGACACGATTGTCCTTGAACTGTGGGCTTCAGGCATAAAGTTACTGCGGCCAAACTTTGTGAGGGCGATGTAGACAAAGGACTTTGGTGATTCTTCGCTCATGTCATCGTCACTCGACTTGTCCTCGAGAATGGCGATGAGCATAAGATGCAAGACAACCTGGAGAAATGTTTCCAGTCGAGTAAAAGGAACGGAGGGAGTAAACTTGCCGGCCACCAGGGGGTAGAGGAGTGAGTAGTAGACGACTTGAGCAAACATGCCGGTACTCGTGAAAGCGCCCAAGTCCTCAAACATGCCCGAAGGGACTGGTCGGGCCTTGGGCTCGTATACGATTTCTTCAGCAGTCTTTCCTGTTCGCTTCGCCATCTTCTTTCGGTAAGCCAGCTCCGACTCCTCACGCTGGTTCTTGTTATAGTGAGCGATATAAGGGTCAATCTCCTCAATGTACTCGGGTCGAAGTTCGAAAGTACCAACATCGGAGACACCCTCTGGTGGTTTGAAAGTGGCCATCTCATCAAGCACTCGGTGGAAGTCTTCTTGCTCTTGATACTTCTCAGGCAATTTGTTACAGATCTCGTTGAAAGATAGCGGCTTTAAGCACAATACATGAGTAATGTCGCGGCGCATGGCCAAGAGCCTGGATTTGGTCTCATCCTCTGAAGATATTAAAGAGGTCCGGTCGCTGAGCAAGACGATGAGAAGATGAATCATATCTTCAACAACATCAAGGTGCTGAGCATCATCCTGAGCTTCAGATTTGAGCTCGAATAAGCCCTTGACCCAGCTTTCCATTCCAAAGCGGTCTATAATCGAGGCCAGTACTCGGCTGGGGTTACAAATCACCAAAGCAGTCTGAAGTAGAAAGATATCCCGATGATGAGATACATCTCGTTGACCGACACCCCGATACGTGCTGGCTTGGTGTCGCAGGCTGATTCCATTGCGAACCCACATGTTGGCTTTGATCTGGGCAAGCCAAGCGCAAACACGGAGAGGGAAGTCGAAAGATGCGATGAGATAATCCTCTGCGTTGTAATTCTTTCGCGGCACTTGAGGCCTTCCCATCAGTCTTGGTTTAGATTTGAGCTCCTGTTGAGTAAAGCTCAGAAGGTTCCGCATTGTTGACACAGGAAGAGATCGGCCACACTCAATGAGCCAGGACAGCGTGTAGTGTAGGGCATGGTGGAAACTGATCGCGTCCTTCTCGACAACGAACTTGACGACATCATACGATGAAGATTCGCCATCGAACTCAAAATCACTTAATGTCTTGAACTGCACCTCGTCTTTGATTTCACCTTGCTTAAATCGATGACGTTCGGCGCCGATAGAGTTCAAGATGACCGTCTTGGTGGTGAAGCGAATTGCTTGTTGGAGGTAGTGGAACTCGTCTGGGGGGCAGTTGCGGAACGCCTCAGCAAGGTTTCGTGCTTGCAGGTTGATCTGCCTGGTTACAAGGGATGCTGTAATCCAGGAGTCGGCCTCGTATTCCACGTGTTCGACCACAGCCCTGACATTCGGCCCAATACATTGATGAAGCTTGACAAGGTCAAGGAACTGCATGAGGTAGCGGGGCTCACATCTAACGCGTTCCTGGACATGAGGGGCGCCGAAAAGATACTTCAGGTCTTGGTAAAAGTGATACATGCGTCTGTTAGTTACCGACCCGCTTTCGAAGCCTAAGACTGCATCAGGGGACACATCCCAAGGATGTCCAACTTGACGGGTTGTCAAGAAGGTGTATAGGATTGCCAACAAGCTGGTCATAAAGTTTCCGCGTTCGACAACTTCTGCAGTGATTGATGGGGTGGTGAGCATTTGAAGAGAAAGATTGATGATGGAGTGATCTGGCTCTCGGTCTCCAACCAGGTAAAGCTGAGCCAGGATTGTGTAAAGACTGGCGAATCTGAGGGCCAATACTCTCTTGAATTCGGGAATAGTCACAACCGTAGAGATGTACAAAGCTCGAAGGTCGTTTCTCACCTTCTTCCACATCCGCAAATCGAACAGCAATAGCCAGTCAAGGCGAACACGACGGAAGACATCCTCAGCTGGAGGCACGTTCTCACGCTGTGTATAAACGGCAGGTGTCTCGATCCAATAACGCCCAGGTCTAGGAA
Source organism: Fusarium odoratissimum NRRL 54006 (assembly GCF_000260195.1). NCBI lineage: Eukaryota > Fungi > Ascomycota > Sordariomycetes > Hypocreales > Nectriaceae > Fusarium > Fusarium odoratissimum. Next base: position 1,902,188 of record NW_022158687.1, on the reverse strand, counting down.
CTAACTTCTCGGTCTTACCAGGAGTTTTGGGAATTTCCGCGTTCGCCTTTGCGTAAATTGAAGGAGCGATTAGGGGCTCCGCTGTATCCGAGTCGGATGGTGTTGCTTCTCTGTCCCTGGCTCTAGCTGGAGCCTCAGATTGTGTCTGGGCTTGGCCCTGACCCTGAGACTGAGCTTGAGCAGGAGGAGGCGGTGGAGGCGGTGGATAGCCTGCCATTGTTGCTTCGTCTTCTTCCAAAGCCTGGTCGTTATCTCTCCAATTCATTCCAAGGTCTCCAACGTCTCCGCGGGCATCGACCATCATGACGTCGTCATCCTCATCCTCGTCTCCTCCAGCCACTGAGCTGGAAGGAGAATGTTGACCTTGATCGTCCATGTCTGCATCCGCATCTTCTTCGTCCTCTCCATCATCGTCGGAGTCGTCGTCAATTTCTATCTGAACGCCGGTACCGGTGTTGGCTGCAGCTTGCAAGGCCAGAATGAACCTAGCATTCATGCCATCAAAGCGGCGTCTGCTGTCGACAATCTGATCATCCTCCTCCTCGTCGTCAATCAGACCCATCGTATGAGTCGCTTGGCTCCCTTGACGCCAAGGGTTCATTACCTGTTCACAGACTGTGCGTCGGAGAATGCTGTTGTCGTGGCCGACAGAGCAACCAGAAATATCACTCAACCACTCAACGAGGGCGCCGCACATTTGTTCGCGGAAAGTGTCTCTTGCAGACCGAATCGTGACTGTAACTCTGATGGCCTCCATTATGGCTGCCATCTCCAAGAGTCGCTTCACGTCGGGCATATACGTCAGGATACTTCGTCCAATAGCATCAGTCTCCCAGGCATTCTCGGCAGCCAGCTTACGGCTTTTTCGACAAGCGCGGGCGACCTGGTCTTGAACTTCTTGAACCGTATGTTTCTCGTCATTCCAAAGAATCAGGGCGAATTCTGTACATGGCTCGGCATCGGGACCGTAGTATTTCGAGGAGAGGCGCGATGACTGTTCATCTTCAAGAATCGATTCTTGTGTCTTGGCCTGTCGCAGCTGTTCTGGGGAGCATGAGATGACGTCGCAGATGTAGTCGAAAACACGACCGATGGTCATCTGTAGATTCGTGACAAGATCCTCAGGCAGACCGGCTGCCTCTTTTCCCTTTCCCTTGTCTGTGCCTCCCTGAACGTGAGAGTGAATGGTGCAGAACAGAGGCGTTCGCCATGCCTCGTCATCTCCACAGTCACAGCAACCACTATTTCCTACTGATATGTGGATTCGAACCATGTGCCCTGTATGGTCGGTCGAGTCAAAGCATCGGGCGCATAGGCAGCAAGTTTCGTCGGTACCACAGGTGCGGCACATGTACGATGCCTCACCAGGTTTGAAGATGTGCCCACATCGCTTCCCCCGCGCTGCTTCAGTATACTCTGCTCCCTCAACTGCGCCTTGAGAGTCGCTCAGCTTGAGGGTCTCTCCGATTTTACCGTCCGGAAAGAGCAATCGCATGTATTCACTGTTTCCTCCAGCGAGAGACCAGAAGAGGCTGGTAAGCAGCTCGCGTGAAGCATCTTCGGTGAAGCGGTAGTTGAAGCGGGAGGGCAGGTCGGCCAAGAACTGGCAGAGCTGTTGCTCCTGGGTCGACATAGATTGGGCCATGGTCAAACCAACCTCATCGTAGCATTTGTTGTGTGAGATGAAAAGAGAAGATGGAAAAGAGAGAAAAGCACAAACGATGTCGATTGCGGTGTCGGCGATGTCGTCAGGTCGATTATTGATAGGCAATACCGAAGTGGGGGTCCGCAAATATTGGAGAAAGGTTTGGTGGAACAGTGCTCTGCGGATAAAGACGTCAGCGATTTGAACAGTGTAGAAGTAGAAAAGTAGCTGATTTACCTATGGTAGCCCAGTAAAAAGACACAAAATCCAAAAGTGGCCGTGAATTTGGTTGTTACTAATGTCAGATTGCGTAACTTTCAAACCATCAAGTTGATGACAGTTTAAATATCTGCGTTTTGCTACCTACTACCTACCTGTTGCCTTACATCCTGGGGCTGAATCACAGTGAGGTTCTGGCGCAGTCACCGAGGGGCAATACCTGCCAATCCAGCCCAATCCACTGCACCGCGCACATATGAATGAATTGCCGAAGCAGTTCCAGCTGGAGCTCTTTAGGTACCTACAGTCACATTCACAAGCAAAAACGAATTGCCGTTACCACCTCACTCTTAACAGTAAAAGTCTGATCATACATGTGCGTTGTGTTTATGTCCATAAATCCATGTTATATAACATACGAACAGTTAGCAGTGGTTATGGCTATTACCGGTTCTAGCAATCAACAAATGGAAATAATGCATGAACATAGGTAGGTAGGTAAAGAGATGTCGTGTGTGTAATCAAGCCTCTAATCCTCTTCTAATTTGTACACGGCAAGTGGCACAGAATTGATTCCTCGCCTCGCTCGGCCCGTTGCTCCATGATCAGGTCCATGTCCTTGTCAGCCTCTTTATTCCTCATCCTCATCGCCGCCCTCGAGGAACTTATGTCGGATATCCTTCCATTGTCGCTGCAAGTCCGTTAGCATCTGTCTCTCGCCAATTTCGGGTTCTCATCGCACGTACGCCTCGGTTGTTGTTGTCCCAGACCTTGTCCATAACGTTGTTGAAGCCACTGTATCATAATCAGCGTCCTGTCCCCGTTGGTCCGAAGTCGTGTGCGGGCAGTCCTTACATCTCCCAGGCGAAGCCAGCAGTGAAAACGGTGGCGAGCATCAGGTAGTTGGTGGAGAAGAGGCTCCTGTAGAAAAAGCCCGCATTAGTCTGGGTGATCGATTATCGTGTCGTCGGCGTCGTCGTTACTTGCCTGTAGAGTGTGTTGGCGAGGGCCTGTGACGATGCGCGATTAGCCATTGCGGTCAGCGAGGGGAGTCTCGGAGTAGCCTCTGCCTTACCATTTTGATAGATGAGCGCAATTGAGCGTCTGTAACACGGCTAAGAGTCGGTGGTGGACGTCTGCGACGATCGATTGTGAGGCTTCAGTTGAAGGATGGAGAGGTTCTAGAGATTGTCAGGCCAGGAAATTCGCGAAGTTCCGGGGACAGCTTTACCTCGCCTGTGATTGGTCGGCTGAACCTGATATCCCGAGCCCCGGTTTAATCGGGACGGAACTCACTTTCAACAACCATCTCTCACTTCATCGATGGGAATAATTGTCAAGGAGGATCATTTGCTGCTAACATTTAATGCTTTCTTGCATGAACACACTATAAATACAGCCGCACAGGCCCTATCTTCAGTCAACTTGGCCCAATGCTCAAACGGGGTTGGATTTATGATATCAACTACTATGTACTAGGAACCGTCGCCGAGATACTGGAACGCAGTCAACAAAAATCACCGCTCTTCCTAAACATGATCCATCCTTGCTCTAGATGTTTCGGGCTTCTCCTGCACCTCCTCTTTTACCTTATCCTTCGCCTCTTTGTACCTACGCACTCTCTCCCTGAACCCAATATGTTGCTGGACTCGCGGACCCCTGATGGAGCTCATGACGCGAAGTGGTGGCCGTACAAATTCATCGTCAGAATCCAGCGACTTGTCAACCATCAAGTCTTCAGCGGGAGGTGAAATCCATCTTCTGTGGAGGAAGCCTGGGAGACACGCAGCAATCCACTCATCGGGACATAGTCTGATTAGTGCACCCCACGGAACAGAGATGGCACCTAGGCCGATTGATAGTCCCCATTCTTTACCGTTCAAGCGAACAATCTCAAAGGCATCACTACCTACGAAAATGATGAGGACTTGGCCTCCAATCATGATGAGGTTGATAATGATGAAGAAAACATTGCGATGGAGACCTTCAAAGATGTTGAGCTTGTTATCCAACCGACGGTTGCTAACATCTTGGTTAGTGAAGCACCGCTTATCAAAGCTTCGGGACATACTTGATTTCGTTGAAAATTTGCAACCAGACAAATGTGTTGAAGACGAGTGTCTTGAGCTGCTTGGTATCGTGTTCGGAGTCTCGGTACCAGCCTAAAAGGGTCTTTCCACCAAAATTCAACACGAATGTGATAACAAGTTGACAAATAGCCTGTCCTATGATCATCTTGGCCATTCTCAATGTAATGAGCGGCGCCGACTTTCGATCTGGCTTCCGGTCGAGGACACTCCTCGTAGGGGGGTCTGTGGCCAATGCAAGGGCTGCAAAGGTGTCCATGATCAAATTGACCCAAAGGAGTTGAACAGCGTTGAGAACAGATTCCTGCTTGCTGCTTGCAACAGCTGAGACAAATGTCAATACCACGGCTGTAATGTTGACAGTCAGTTGGAACTACCATCATCTGATCAGCTAAGCTTCATGGTTACCGTATATTCAAGCTTACCTGAAGGAACTTTTTGACAGAATCATTAACGGCACGACCCCACATCAAGCCCTTGACAATGGAAGCAAAGCTGCAAGTCATCAGTAGTGTCCTGCTGTGGTATAAGAACCGCTCACTTACTTGTCATCAAGAAGGATAATCGACGATGCTTCCTTAGCCACTTCTGTTCCAGCAATGCCCATGGAGAATCCAATGTCTGCCATCTTCAAAGCTGGCGCGTCATTCGTTCCATCGCCTGTCACTGCCACTGTTTCCCCGAGATCTTTAAGGGTACGGACCAGGATCCGTTTATCTTCGGGGCTTGAGCGGGCCAGAACCTGAAGATGTCTCACCTTTTGTTTGAGCTCTTCAGGTGGAAGTCTTCGAAATTCGGGGCCTTCCATCGCGATGCCACCTTCATCAGGACGGAAAATACCACATTCAGAGGCAATAGCGGAGGCTGTCTGGATATTGTCACCAGTTACCATTCTTACAAAGACGCCAGCCCGGCGACAGTCCTCAAGAGCACTGATTACAGTCGGCCGCAGCGGGTCTTTGATACCGTAGATTCCAATCAGCGTCATATCTTGGTGCACAGCATTGAAGTCTGCGTATTGCGGGTTATCTGGGGAGACAGCTCCCTCAGGTGGCCAAGATTCGAAGTCGCGATATGATGACCCGATGGTTCGGAGAGTCTGTCCTGCATAGGAGCTAATGATCATACCGATCATGTCTCGATCGGCTTCATTCAGGGGGACCGACATCGTTTCCCCCTGCGACACATTTTCGAGACACTTGGTGCACTTTTCCAGCATTATCTCAGAAGCGCCCTTTGCGTATACTCGATACTTTCCACTGGGCAGCTTAACAATTACAGCACTGTACTTGTTCTTGCTATCAAAAGGCACTGTCTGCACGATATTGGCAGACGATCGTATCTCTTGGATTGGCCCAGCTCCCAGATGGTCTCGGCAATAGGTAAGTAAAGCAACCTCAGTCTTAGAACCGACGAATGTCTTCTGACCGTCCTGGTCACCTTCGAAGGCCGTTGAGTTGAGCACATTGGACTGGATGAGTAGAGTCTTGACTTGTTGACTTAGTCCATTCACGAAGTCGGCGTCTGGGACATTGGGTACAGTGAAAGCCTTCCGTTCGATGAACAAGGACTTGTCCATTGGCGGATCAGTACCGCCGAAACTGGTGGTTTTACCAAGTGTGGCGGCAACTACCGTCATTTTATTCTGGGTAAGTGTCCCGGTTTTATCAGAGCAAACAGTCGTGGCATTTCCCATCGTCTCGCAGGCCTTGAGGATTCGAACGAGATTGTTGTCGCGGAGCATCTTGACAGTCGCAAAGCTCAGTGCCAGGGTGACTGCCAAGGGCAATCCTTCCGGGACAGCCACTACAACAACAGTGACTGATACGATGAAAATCTTCATGAATTCTTGACCCTTCTCAGAGGGAGATCCGCGGTTGTTTGGAAGCTGAGCACAGAACTTGATGAAGAGCACGACGAATAACAATAGCGCGGCGCCAGCACCTACTTTGGCGATCCAATCTGCCAAGATGTTAAGCTTCTTCTGCAGAGGTGTGTCTTCCTGTTCGGTGCGGAGGGCCATTGAGATTCGGCCATAGCTGGAATTGACACCCACAGCAGTCACAAGAAATGTTCCATTGCCCTCATTGACCTTGCTTCCTGAGATGATGAAAGGATCGAGCTTCTCTGCCTCCTTGGTGTCGAGTTTCTGGATTGCATCGAAAACATCTGCTGCTGGTGTCTTTCGGAGCAGATCCGACTCTCCAGTAGCTGAGGACTCATCACACTTGACGGCGCTGCCTTGAATAAAGATGCCATCTACTGGTACGATATCTCCCGTGGCAAGATGCATGACATCCCCGACCATTACGTCGTTGATGGATATCTCTTGGGACTTCCCTGAACGAATAACATTGACCATACGATCATTGGTTTTCTTGGTGAGTCGAGTGAACTGTCGCTGCATATGCCAATCGTTGATTGTACCGACCAGCACAACAATACTGCCCGCTCCTGTTAGTGTTGCAAGTCTTGGCGTGTCTGGAGCATTTACTTACACGATAGCAACGATGATTGCGACACCCTCAACCCATTCAACTTTGGGTTCCCCTTTTTTATGCTCACCTCCAAAGGTTTGGTAAAGGCCTAGAGCTAGTGATATAATCGCCGCAATGGTCAAGAGAATGAGAACTTTGTCGTTATAGGTAGTCCAGGCAATCTCCAAGAGGGATTTTGTCTTCTTATCAGGAAGGCGATTGTCTCTGAAGATCTTTTTTCGATCACAGAATATCCCAGTAGGGTTGGGGTCCTCAGGAGGAGGAATATGAACTGCTGCTTCAGCATTACTCTCCGGTATTGCATCGCCGGCCGTCCCATGTTTTGGTGTTCCTTTTGGCGCAACTTCGTGGAATGCGACCTCTCCATCCACTGTGGACTCGTCGGTACTGAGGCCAGCATTGCGATCTGTATGCAGTCCCTTCTCCATACCATCAATTCCCCCAAGAGCATAAAAGGCGTTGAGGCTCTTGGGATTGAGCAACTTAGAAAGCTGGCCTGGGCTGAAAGCAAATTTGCTTTGCTCAGTTCTGAACATGTCCTCATTGCCTGGGTCTGGAGTCAATGCATCTGAAGTGTCTAGTAGGCTGGATTTGGTGGCAACATGGTCATTTTCAGGGACTTTGGCTTCCTGCGATATATCAGGAGCTGCCATCTTGGCGATGGTGGCGAGTGTTGGAGCTTCAAGATCGAGATTGATAATCGACTAACTCCTGGGAAAGCCTTGGCAGCTAGTAAATAGGGTAGTATAAAAGCAGAACAAGAATGCCACGATTAAGAGGCCTCCTTTTATGTTATGAGTGAAGTTTGGTTCTTAAGTCTCTGGAGAGAGGAAGGGCAAGAAAAGCAAGTTGCCGACTTAGACAATGACACAGACGGAAGCACTTGCCAGTGATTGGTACACTGTGTAAGGCAGATTGTAATGCGACCGATGGGACATTGTTGAGTTCATATAAGGTATGCAACAGCGGTTAGATACATGATTAGTACTTGTTGAAGCAAAATAATCCCCGATTCATCCTTGTTGTGACAAGGTATCTGTTGGATGCTGGTTACTAGCCTTACCTCACCTTACCTATTCTTGGTGTGCTGGCCCAAGAGTAAGGGACTTCCGTACGCAATGGCGCACTGCTAATATCCCTTACTAGGAACAAGATGTTAAGCTTTAAGTAGGTCGTTCCTTGATGTTCAGATGTATAAGTAATATCAAGAGTCCATTTCAACCAGAAACACAGACGCGTGGTATGTGAATGAGACCGCTTCGCGTAAACAACAATCACATACATCCAATTAATGACGCTCAAAGGACGATAAAGCTAGTTGATCATAGGTCAAGTCTTCGGTAGTGATACGCAAACAAAGATGGAACACTTGGGAGAAAGTCTCGAATATCAAACTCCAAACACGAAGTGGCATAAAAAATACCTAACAAAACAATATGCCTAATAAGCACACAATCTGGTTCAAACAACCTTATTTTTGATGTGACCAACACACTCACCAAACAGCACTGCTTACACTTCTAGCGGAGGCGAGCCTTGACCTGTATCCGTCCTGTCACAAGCAAAGTCGTGCGAGAGGCTGCCATTAGGCGTAATTCCGTAGGTTCTCAACCTGCCACGACCTATGCATGAGGCAGCCAGTGACTGATTGCAGTGATTTGACAGGGGCCAAATATGTGAAAGTCATTCTCGTTATGCAAGAAGCCTTGGTCAACGCTCATCAAATAACGGTGTGTTAATCTTAAGCTGTGGCAGCACACCATTTCCATTCACAGGGGGGTCCAGCCATGTACAGCATGTGGCTTTTTGCACTCCGTATGGGCTACGTAGGACGTGAAGATCCTTCCATTCTCTTGTGGTCTTACATGATAACCAGCCAGATCATCCAGAACTATCAACATACCCTCATAGTTCAGCAAAGCTTTTCATGATGTAGCGAGACACGTTCGAGAAGAAAGCTGAGGAATAAGAAAATTAGGAAGTGAGGCTGCGTAGGCACTCTTCAGACACGACAGGTCAGAGGATTTATGTCGCTTACACCAGGGCACATCTGCAACGTGGGCATACGTCCTTTTACCGTTTTACATGAGGAAAGGTTGAAACAAGGCACCCTGCAGGGCATCAAGCTCGAAACATCTACCAATGAGAGGGCCCCGGCTCAAATAAGCTCAGTTAGCAGGGATACTCCCTTGTTGCTTGTGTCCAGTACTACTTAACAGCTTGGCTCCCACAGCCCTGGCCGACATTTCCCCAACAGGACACAGGCGTGCTTGGGCAAATGTGATCATGGGTTGGCACACAATCGAGGCAACATGATGAAACACAATTACAATGCATAAATCATGCAATGGTACTCAATCAAGGCTGCATCTGTGCATAATCCTGTATCATCCCAGATGTAGCCACATGCATGTGGCGCTGCTTGCTTTCAGCCACTCGCAGCCCCTCCTCTATCTTGACCCCTCCAAGCCGAGTTCCAGCTCTCAACCTGCTTCGGTACCTGCCGAGCAGATTTCAAACCCTGTTCGCCTGCGACAACGTCCAGCGTCGGACTCAGGCGCTCTCTTGAATTGAATTGGCTCTCCCTCCGCTCCATCTCTTTTTCGCAATGCCTTCGCAGCCCTCGAACGCGGGTATTGTCACCGACGAGAACAGTGGTGACCGAGAGATCCCGCAGTCTGTCCGCGCAGATGGCAGTACCCGGAAAGCTATCAAAATTCGTCCGGGATACCGCCCTCCCGAGGATGTCGAAGTCTACAAGAACCGCACTGCCGAGGCCTTTCGCGAGCGCGGTAAGAAGATTGGCATCCCAGGTGCCACGGGCTTGGAGGAAGGGGGCTCCGAACAAAGCTCGGCTGCAAGCAACAAGAACGCCAAGCGTCGTGAGGCTCGGAAAAAGGCAAAGGCTGCAGAGGGTGATGCTCCAGCCCCTGCGGAAGAGACCAAGCCCGAGGAAGTCGATCCCGAAGTTGAGCGCGAGAAAAAGGCCCGAAATCTTAAGAAGAAGTTGAAGCAGGCTAAGGACCTCAAGAACAAGAAGGAAGGTGGTGAGGCTCTACTCCCCGAGCAAATCGCAAAGGTCATCAAAATCAATGAACTCATTAGAGAGTTGGATGCACTCGGTTTCGACGCTGAGGGTGAGCCCAAGAAGGCGACCACTGACGACGAGGGTGAAAAGAAGGACTGAGACAGTTTGTGCGACTTCGACTCGAAAATTATCACTGCAAGTCAAGGTGCTTCGAACAGCCGCTGGTACATCCAGGGCTGCGTTTCTGGGTAAACTACTTCTCACCAGGACATTGTGACCTTTGATGCCAAGTCGGATGACGAAGATACATATTTTTGTGACCTATGCCCAACTCAACATCATCAGCAAGCCGTCTCCAGCTATTTAAGGGATCATTTAGCCAATTTCTTGGTCCTTGCCATCACTTGGGTGTATTCTGGCCCTTCATTTTGAAATCGGCACACCTTCTGCTCTTCCCGACACCTTGTCCATCTTTAGGACGAACGAGCAATAGGCACGATGCGCTATGCGCGCAAAGCTTAAGGTTGGGTCGGGGTGTACCAAAAATCATGTTTCTGAGTAAATTAGATACATAATGAGAGCTACGAAATTCCTCAATATGCTATCGTCTTTGAGGTCGGAAAATCGGCCACTACCTAGGGGAAATGCTGAAGGTATTTGCATCCACAAATGCCATGCAGGTGGTGAGTGACCTGATATGTAGGAACATGTACCTATGCGTGCTAACTGTACCGTGTCTTTCTATATCTCAGTAGCACGTCTGCTTTCCGGTATACCTTAGTGCAACAGTGTAGGTTGCTGCTCATATGCAGGGTAGTGACGATGGGCGCATGATGGTTTGTTGCATCAAACTTTGAGAAGTATTGCCGCTCATGGTGCACTATGACCTAGCCACGTCCTACATGCAAAGAATCAATGAGAGGTGCATTCGCTTCGATAGCCAAATGCAATATATATTTATTAAATTTTTTTTTTTACAGCATCGTTGTCTCTATTCAGGTACCACTGTTCCAAGAATCGACTGAGTGACGCAGGGTAGGTAATAAAGCTCTGACAAAATAATCAAAATACGTTGGTAGGGTGGTATGCCCCAAATAGTGAACAGTTTAGGCTCACCAGTGGACTCAATGGTATTTTAATAGGTATGCAGTATACTTGAGAAAAAAGAAGATGCAGGTAAAATAGCCAAATAAATCGAGATCTATCACACTCTATGCATTGTCACAGTGTAGACATTCAGAGATTGAGTCACGCTTTACTTTGTTTTCTTCAACTACCTAAGCTGGATGAGATACGTCAGGTAACTAGGGAGCTTTGCGCGTAGCATATGCCGAGATTCTGCCGGTGCAGCTCGAGCCCGCTAGTGGAAGGCTCCAGCTGGTGAGGTAAGCTCTCTATCTCCCATGAGCAACCACCATCACCATCCAAACACCTTTCCGTCAATATAAACCGAGCTTTCGATACCCGACAGACGACGCCCAAGACCGACGAATTGTCAAGAAAGAAGAAACATTAACAACATACAACTCACGAAAATAGGATCGGAATAAAGTTATTCACAATGTCTGCCGAAGACGAGCGCCAGGCTGCCCTTAACTCCTACCGCACGAAACTCATGGAGTCGCGAGAATGGGAGGCAAAGCTCAAGAATCTGCGCTTAGAAATCAAGGACATGCAGCGAGAGTTTGACAAGACCGAGGACAACATCAAGGCGCTACAGAGTGTGGGACAGATCATCGGCGAGGTACTGAAACAGCTTGATGACGAACGATGTGAGGGCGAACAACATGTGGACTCGTACAAGATGGACGCATACTAACGGTTATACTCGCAGTTATCGTCAAGGCCTCATCGGGACCACGATATGTTGTCGGATGCAGATCAAAGGTCGACAAGGTCAAGCTCAAGCAAGGTACCCGCGTTGCTCTCGACATGACGACACTCACCATCATGCGAATGCTTCCCCGCGAAGTCGACCCCTTGGTGTACAACATGTCTCTGGAGGACCCAGGACAAGTCAGCTTTGCTGGTATCGGTGGACTGAACGATCAGATTCGAGAACTTAGAGAAGTCATCGAGCTTCCCCTCAAGAACCCCGAACTGTTCCTCCGAGTAGGCATCAAACCTCCCAAGGGTGTCCTGTTGTATGGCCCTCCCGGAACTGGAAAAACTCTACTGGCACGAGCAGTTGCTAGCAGTCTAGAGACCAACTTCTTGAAGGGTATGGGTCACGCGCTGATCTTATTACATGAATGGTAGCACTGACAGTAAACTAGTTGTTTCTTCCGCTATTGTCGATAAATATATTGGAGAATCTGCAAGACTGATCCGTGAGATGTTTGGCTATGCCAAGGAGCATGAGCCTTGTATCATTTTCATGGACGAAATTGATGCCATTGGCGGTCGTCGTTTCTCCGAGGGCACCAGTGCTGATCGTGAAATTCAACGAACACTCATGGAGTTGCTCAACCAGCTGGATGGTTTCGACTATCTGGGCAAAACCAAGATCATCATGGCAACCAACCGACCTGACACATTGGACCCTGCGCTTCTTCGTGCTGGTCGACTGGACCGAAAGATTGAGATTCCTCTGCCTAACGAGGTCGGACGCCTCGAGATTCTCAAGATTCACTCACAAAGCGTGGTAGTCGATGGAGACCTTGATTTCGAAAGTGTGGTGAAGATGAGTGACGGGCTCAACGGTGCTGATTTGCGAAATGTGGTTACTGAAGCGTAAGTTTTCATCCCCACACAGTAAAGCAAAAGAAGTTGAGCTTAATGAATCTGACATGCATACAGCGGTCTATTTGCTATCAAGGACTACCGAGACTCGATCAATCAGGACGATTTCAACAAGGCTGTTCGCAAGGTCGCAGAATCCAAGAAGTTGGAGGGCAAGCTTGAGTACCAGAAGCTGTAAGCGGCGGAAGGGTGTGTCATGCCAGACCAAGATGGATAGACATAACAGCGGAAAGGTGCACGGAAACCCAAGGACGATGGAAGTTGATGGGTCCAGCGTTGCTAGGTAATCCGTGTGAGACTGTACAATAGAGTCAGGGCAAACAGCGATAGATTAGCTCAGCCCCAGAAGCAGGAATGTACATGGCGTCCAGGAAAAGCAGGAAAGTTTCTTGCGACTATCACAATACATGTTTGACGAGCGTGAGATTCATATGCCAATGCCTGCAACGTAAGCAGCCAGATCCTTTGCCACGAGTTGTGTCGCAAGGTGTTGATACAATTGGTGAGAGGCTAAAGATGCCATGAAACCACCACCTTGACTCGCAAGGCTGATTCTTCTGAGTGAGACTGTCGGTTGGCCAAAGTAGGCTCAGGAGGGAGTAAGATTATGGAATTATGCAAGATGAGGTCTGTTATACCACTAGTAGTAGTAAGCAAGTAGTCAAGATGAACGGCTGAAGTGAGGTCGCGTCAAGAACACCGGGATAAGGGAGCTTATGGCATCTTTAAGTTTAGGACTGAGGGGCATTTTCAGCTTGGCGTTTTTGGTTCTACAAAAGGCGACTTTTTTCTGATAATGTGCTATAGATCGTACTATAGATTTTTAATTCTCAACACTCTTTTTTCTTGGTTGTTAGTGCTGAAGAAAGGACAGATAGATACTTGGTGTAAAAGGATTCCTTTTCACACAAACAAACAGCCACATCAACAGGACTGACCAGGGTTCACCTTAAGCACCATCCTTTAATGATGACAGTGGGAACTTGCCCTGCTCAGCGGGGACGCTGTTAGGCCAACGTGGCTGATGTCAGAGAGCTGGATGGTCTGTTTCTACAGCTCACCCTTGAAGAAGAGCGAGCGTAATCTCTATAGAACCCAAGCCTGAGGATAACGGCAAGGCTAAAATGGAGAGAGGCATGGAGTTGATATCTTTAACATGGGGGTCTCAGTTTTGGGGGAAGATGACGTATATAACGAGATGCTAACAATAGCAACGCATATATTGGTTAAGGTCCGGAACTAGTTAATCGGCAACTCAACCGACGGCGGAAGGCGAATCAAGAGAAACAAGACCGAAAAACAAGATTGATAGGAATGAATGTTACGGAGAAAAACATGTGCTAGAATACATCGAGAAGAAGAAAAACAAGCCAAGAAGCGCGCTTGCACTTGAGATGGGAAACAACGCCGAGCGGAACGGAGTTGGCGCTAGTTAGAACGGGTTGCTATTCTTAGTGAGATTGATTTTTTTGGTTGGGGCGATTGAGGCTGTGAAATCTTAAGTGAACCCAAGCGAACTGATTCAACTTCGAATCGACACAGGCACAAACACAAGGTATTGGATGAGAGACCCACGACCTAGGGACGATCCATCTGATGCTAACTTTGCTAAGACCATCAATGCATCACTGCCCAGGTACCCATGATTACAGAACCCCCCCAGAGAAAGTCAGTGTCAGCTATGTACTTGTTGTTGTAGTGATATTATCTATCTGTTGATCTTCAATTGCATAGACGCCATATGTTTCAGAGTCATCACCGTGTGGGAAGCATAAGCTTCAGGATTTAAGAAAACGACGGGCGAATTCAGGGGCACGCATTGCATGTCTGCATATGCACCCCTCCACAGCAAGAGATGCAGGGGATTTACCAATGCCGACTGGTAGCTTCCGCAGTCTAACACTGAGTGAGTGACTGAGAGTCCCTCAGACCTTGGCTAGGCCGGGAGTCAATACGAACGAACAAAGGCGCGAGTGGGGGAGACATTTCTCGTATGGAGGCGCAGATCTCTCGCTTCACGATAACGCTGCCGTTTCTCTTTCTGGCCTCTAAGTGGTAGAATGTAGAACGAGTTGAAACGAGCTGCAAGTTTCCGCTCTTCTGTTGGTGTTGACAAGGCTCGGGCTAGTCGGGAACCCCGTGAGGCTGGTTTAGGTGTGCTGTAGGTCTAGTGAGGGTGGAGGCGGAGGAGTGGTGGATGACGATGTTTGTGGTGGGTTCTGCAGATATGATAAGTGACAAACAACTTGGTAACATCAGAAAAGATCATGGTTCGACTTAAAAGGAGTGCGGTGAAAAAGAGAATGCTACCTTTTACCAAGAGTTACTTCCCGCACCAAGTACAAGAGACAAAGTTCATAAGCATATTAGCTTTGTAGATCAGGAACTTGCCTTTGGGACGTCACTATAGTTAATGGGATTGTGAGATTATTGTTAGTTCCATACATCTTAGGTACACCTGTACATGCGGCTCGGCGAGATGCGTTGCCATGACGAAGGTAGAGAGGTAAACGGGACCTAAGCTTCACGATCTAACTTGAACTGTGACAGACCTGGAGTTGCACCAGGGTGTTCAGGCACCGCCTTCCAGGCCCTGGAATCATTACAGCGCGGGCTAGATCCAGCGAGGCAAACAGCGATCGGTATTCTTAGAACTTCGACATGTAGTTGTTGCAGATTATTACGAGTCTGAGCGTAAGGCATTGGAAAGCAACCAGAGGCGGGCGAAGCCTTGGTGTGGTTTTTGGTCTTGGACCCTTATACAACCATTAGCCGCGGCTGACAATGGCTTCCATTCTGTTCCAGCTAACGTCTCAACAGCCGCGAGCTACTGCCACGTTTACGATAACAGATGCCGTGTAACAGGATCAATTGGTCATCTGTTGGTTCAGCTGTATGATGATGGCAGGTCATCAACTGTAGACCAAGGTCAGGTAGTCAACTCAAAACGCCTGATGGTGCGGTATCCCTGAACCATCTCAAACTGCGAACCGCCCCTCACAGTTCAGGGTCAGTTGCTATGGAGGAGGTGGTTGTTATCGATATGTATGTAGGTATTCTCATGATATTCCTCTGTTACCGCTCCCCTGTCTTGCCCACTTCCCGCCAGTTCGTTCGTTCCTCAACATCTGTAAATTGTCCGTAAAGAGACCAGCGAGCAGATAAAAATACCTACAGACCAGACCAAACCAAAAACATGGAATCTCTCACCCCTGTCTGGGCCCTGTCGAAAATACCCCCGCTACTGTCATCCTCAACCCCACTCTGCCCACCAGGACAGCAAGCTGCCTGCATGCAGAACAAAAGTGAATGAGAGACCTTGCTGAGTTGCAGGTCACTTTTCAGCGAGAACTATAGAGGAGTATACCTAAGCATTAGGGAGCTTAGCCTCCATGCTCACCTCACTGAGGTGCGGGCCAGGGACTCCACACCATGGGAAGCTGGGACCATCCTCTACGGAGACCGCTCTGCCCGCCTTTCGCCTTCACCCAGTGTTGTAAGGCAAGTTGACTGACTTACTGGAGCTCAAACGACTACATATACAACCATCTCCTCCTCCCTCCTCACCTTTCTTGTTCTGCTCTTCTCTCCTCTTTCTCCTCCCTCATCTACACCTTATTGCTTCTTGATACCCCATCCCCAAAACTCTTCCGCCTGTTTCCTCTCCCTCACTCTCCCCCACACATATCCGCTCGCTATCGGCTCTGCTCTGCTCTCACCGACCGTCTCTTAACGAACCCATTGTCCACGTTTTTCTACCGCAAAGAGCTCAGTCAACATGTGGTAAGGAAGCTTCCTCTTCCTCGTCGCCGTCACCGCCTTTGTTACCGCCTAGCCTTTTCGTCTGCCCCGCCAGCCACCGAGCTTCCACCGATTCTTTGCTTGCGACCGACGCAGGCTAAGATGGGATGGATGTTTATGGTTCAAGGCGATGGATGGGAGAGAGAAGCTGGGCCTCAAAGAAGGAATTCCGCGGCTCAATTGGTGAAACAAAATAACAATAGCTAACCATTACGATCAGTGGTATTTTCGGATACATCAACTACCTGGTGGAGAAGGACCGCAAGTTCATTCTCGACACTCTTGTCAACGGTCAGTTATTGCTTATCCCATGCTCATGTTCACAAGCATAATCATAATCATGGGCTGCGCCCATGTTTTCCCCCTCCTCAGCTGCCCCTCATCACCCCTTTCATCAGCCATGCCCCGCCCCGCCATGCACTGGTGAGACGCGGGATCAGCGCCCAGATTCGTGTTGCTGACACAGCCTTTTGCAAACAGGTCTGTCCCGTCTCGAGTACCGTGGATATGACTCTGCTGGTCTAGCCATCGACGGCGACAAGAAGAAGGAGGTTCTCGCTTTCAAGGAGGTTGGCAAGGTCGCCAAGCTCCGAAAGCTCATTGACGAGTCCGACCTCGACCTCGAGAAGATCTTTGATTCACATGCCGGTATTGCCCACACCCGATGGGCTACTCACGGTCCTCCTTCCACCACCAACTGCCACCCTCACCGGTACGTTTGAGAAATCCGAAATTCCCAACCCGATTGCTTAATTCTTGATCTTCGTTGTTCCATTTTGAGGATGCGAAGATCAGTTCTGAATTGGGAGAGTGATTTTGAACACGGTGTGCTAACTGCAAACCCTTGAATGCAGATCTGACGTCAACTGGGAGTTCACCGTTGTCCACAATGGTATCATCACCAACTACAAGGAGTTGAAGACTCTTCTCCAGGCCAAGGGTTTCAAGTTCGAGACTGAGACCGACACTGAGTGCATTGCAAAGCTCACCAAGTACATCCACGACCAGCACCCCTCCATTGGCTTCACCGACCTTGCCAAGGCCGTTATCCAGGAGCTCGAGGGTGCTTATGGTCTTCTCATCAAGTCCGTCCACTACCCCCATGAGGTTATCGCCGCCCGAAAGGGTTCTCCTCTCGTCATCGGTGTCAAGACCGAGCGTCGCATGAAGGTCGACTTTGTCGATGTTGAATACTCTGACGAGAACGCTGCCCTCCCCGCCGAGGCTGCTTCCCAGAATGTTGCCATCAAGAAGAACGACCTTCTTGCTCCCGACACTGGCCTTCTCGGTGCCGCCGACAAGTCTCTCCTCCACCGATCTCAGTCTCGTGCTTTCATGACTGATGATGGCATGCCCATGCCCACTGAGTTCTTCCTCTCCTCTGACCCTTCGGCCATTGTCGAGCACACCAAGAAGGTCATGTACCTCGAGGATGATGACATTGCCCACATTCACGAGGGCTCCCTCAACATCCACCGCCTCAAGAAGGCCGATGGCAGCTCCAACGTCCGAACCATCCAGACCCTTGAGCTCGAGCTCCAGGAGATCATGAAGGGCAAGTTCGACCACTTCATGCAGAAGGAGATTTTCGAGCAGCCCGAGTCCGTCGTCAACACCATGCGTGGTCGTCTCGACATTGCCAACAAGACCGTCACCCTTGGCGGTCTCCGCTCTTACATCTCCACCATTCGCCGATGCCGCCGCATCATCTTCATTGCTTGCGGTACTTCTTACCACTCTTGCATGGCTGTCCGTGGTGTCTTTGAGGAGCTTGCTGAGATCCCCATCGCCGTTGAGCTGGCTTCCGATTTCCTCGACCGACAGGCCCCTGTCTTCCGTGACGACACCTGCGTCTTCGTCTCTCAGTCTGGTGAGACTGCCGACTCCCTCATGGCTCTCCGCTACTGCTTGGAGCGTGGTGCCCTGACTGTCGGTATTGTTAACGTTGTCGGCTCCTCCATCTCTCTCCTTACCCACTGTGGTGTCCACATCAACGCCGGCCCCGAGATCGGTGTCGCCTCCACCAAGGCCTACACCTCTCAGTTCATTGCCATGGTCATGTTTGCTCTGTCTCTGAGCGAGGACCGTGCTTCCAAGAAGGCTCGCCGCGAGGAGATCATGGAGGGTCTTTCCAACGTCTCTGCCCAGATCAAGTCCATCCTCGAGCTTGACTCCTCCATCAAGAAGCTTTGCGAGAACTTCAAGAACCAGAAGTCTCTCCTCCTTCTCGGCCGTGGCAGCCAGTTCTCCACTGCTCTTGAGGGTGCCCTCAAGATTAAGGAAATCTCCTACCTTCACTGCGAAGCCGTCATGTCCGGTGAGCTGAAGCACGGTGTCCTGGCTCTGGTCGACGAGAACCTCCCCATTATCATGATTCTCACCCGTGACGACCTATTCAAGAAGTCACTCAACGCCTATCAGCAGGTTATTGCTCGCGGTGGTAAGCCCATCGTTATCTGCAACCCCTCTGATGAGGAGTTCAAGTCTTCTGAAGCCGAGAAGATCGAGATCCCCAAGACGGTCGACGTTCTCCAGGGTCTCCTCAACGTTATCCCTCTCCAGCTCATTGCCTACTGGCTTGCCGTTCTTGAGGGTCTCAACGTTGATTTCCCTCGTAACCTGGCCAAGTCGGTCACTGTCGAGTAAGCTCGTTACTGTGTTTTGACTGATGGTCGATGTACAGTATGAGTTTGGCGGCTGCTTGGGTTCCTCTTTGCTACTTGCAAGAGGCTTATGATGAAATTTGGAGTTGGGTTTTGGACTGCACTGGCTTGCAATGAACATGTTGGTCAAGCATTTTGTGTTTTGTCTACCAGGATAGCATGGAACGAAGTGTTTGGCAAAAATAAATGAATAAATGGGAGGCCAGGGACCAGGCTGGTCGTGGTCAGTATTAGATGGTAACCCTCGAGAAGAGGCTGAATAGGCACGTTGGCTTATTTACGATACATTAGTTCTAGGCAACGTAATCACGAATATCAAGTCTTACAAATTGACAATAAATTTGGTATCTAATAATTGTGAATGCTGCTGCGTCTGCAATCGCGTATGGAGAGCCTCATTGGATCTCTACATTCGACCATGCAGCGAACTGAACCATCGTTCGCCGCATAGCATGAGGTAGTCCTAGATGTTGGGAGCAAGGTCCAAACCCCTTTCTTGATTTCCTCCCTGGCAAAACAACGGGGGAATTTAGTAATCGTTTCATTAGCAGGTATGTCGAACTGCTTGCAACTCTGGGGGTGCCAAAGTTTTTTATTTATTTTTTTTAGGGCCTCTATTGCTGGCTTTGTTTTCCAGTCGGTCTGGCAGATGTCAGGGAGCTTTCCAATTTCAGGTCTCCCTGCAGGTTTAGGCGCAATGGGCACGGGATTAAACACTAGGCCCTCGCCTTCAATCTCTTATCACTTTTAGAAAACTACCGCTCATATACAATATCAACTCATTAGAGCCCAAGACTTCGGTATCTTATCTTGTGTGACGCTGCATGGCCTTTTTGGCAAGGTCATGCTCATAAGGTTGAAAGAAGCTTCACCCCTAACATAAATGCAAAGGACAGATAGATAGATAGATAGAAAGAAAGAAAGAAAGAAAGAAAGAAAGAAAGAAAGAAAGATTATTCCCTCCTTAAACAGTATACAAGTCAGGGCATTGGATTAAACATCAGTTGTTATAATAGCCGAGAATCCCAACCATATACCTCTGTGTAGCGAAAATAGAGGACTGGGTTAACTCAGGAGCTATCTTGTTTGTAGTTGAGACTTGTGGCAGAGATCTTATAACCACATACACGAAACCTAGTGCATAGGGCTAGAGGAGACACATAATATCCTATCATCAAACATGCTCTCGAATGATGAGATGTGATGTGTTCTTACAACTCTACCATTTCCCCTGTCTTGACCTGTTCCCAGGCTATTGGACGAGAGGGGGGAAAGGAATTTCATCGGTGGCTTATTGAAGTTCACTGCATATTGTCAAGTATTATCATCATCATGATTGTACCAGCTGAATCTTCTCTAAAGTAACAGCAATCAAGCCGTTTTGGCTTGTATCTTGTGCAGCCTCCCTAGTTGATTAAAATGTGACTGACTTTCGTCACTCGGTCCTCCCATTTCAGTACCTGCCACGGGATTTAGACAGTTTGAGTACCATATCCGCGAATTCTCTCGGCAAAGGCCCAGCTCTGAGCCTCGAGCTGCAGACCATCGGTAAGCTCCACTCCTTCCTTTGTGACGACAGCCATCGAGTAAGAGTCCAAACTGCGAGCGTCGCGGTAGTATAGAACCTTCATGCATTCCTTGATGATCTTGATAGCCTCCTCCTTCTCCAAGTTCTGAGCGGCCTCCTCGTCGGGAACATGACGACGCATGATAGGCTGGGCTAGCATGGAACCGAAACCCGTAGCCAGACTGGGGGCACTGTAGGTACTGCCGAGTAAGTCGGCAGCGGCAAGGAATGGCTTGTCATCGTCGTCGAGGCCAGCAACAAGGAGATGGTTCCACAGAGGGTCGAACTTGGAGCGTCGGCGGTAAAGCAGCTTAGCGAGGTAGCGGTGGAGGTTTGCGGCATTGAGACGGGGAGCGTCGGGGGATGTGTAGGCCTCGTCGAGGGAGAGGTCGATGAGATGGCGGTCGAGATACTGCATATCGGAAATGTCGCCGCTGAAGCCAACGACCGAGGACTCGGCGAAGGAGCGGAGTCGCTTGACATCGGTGAATCGGGCCAGAGAGCCGTATGACGCTGGGAACAATTAGCTTCTATTCAGGTATCGGCGCAGATACAACTGACCTAGGTTATCAGCAGCCATGACAACACCATCCTTGAACTTGACGGCGATGACGGAGGTACCAGTGACGATGGGCTGTTGGGTGTTTTGCTTGGGACCATTATCGGTCATGAAAGAGGCATCGTAGGCACCGTAAACATCGTCTCTAGGCTATTGGAGGTCAGTTTATTTGTAATTAGCCATGCTTGAAGGTGTAGTATCTGGGAGCACATACACGGCCCCAAGCTTGCGGACGGTGATCCATGGTCTATGCAGTTGAATGAAATGGGGAGAGAGAAATGCCGCGGATATTCGTTACTTCGACGTGAGAGAATGAGATCTTTAGTACGTATAGAGTATAGTTTTCGTCGTCGTCAGTTTTGATGAGTTGATGATGGAGTTGAAAGAGCTGATGTTCGTTAGTCCAGCCTTGCTCGACTTGACCTCACTGTCGCGTCCAACGGCAGCCTGCGACCAGCGGATAGGGTGAATGTGGAGGGGCATTACATAAGCCAATCCTGGGGCAGTGATTGGATCGATTGGCAAGCTGCAAGAGCTGTAGCTTGTAAAGTAGAGAGTACTTAGGGTGCCAGCTATAACGCAAGTGGTTGAAACGTACCACTACCCAGGGAGCTCTCGCATGAAGTTGAGCCCACTCGCACCTGCCCACCTTCCATGACCAGCACTGGAATTAGAAACTGCCCGCAAAGCGCAAAACATGAGGTAGGCACGGTCTAGGTCAACACCATCAGCCTCATCTCGACTAGGCCAATTCCTCACCGTACACAAACTCAGCCTTGCAGTTAATCGTCGCCGCCACTGTAAATCGCTTCGCTCATTTCAATTCTCTCCAACTCAACCGTAACAAATACCAAAATGCTCACTTCCGTGGGCCGGGCCGCCGTCCGTCGCGTTCAGACAACCCGCCTTTCTGCTTCCGCCCCCTCTGCCGCCCAATTGCTCTGCCGCCAGTCGACCATAAAGACTGCGCTCCCCATTCGCAGCTTCACCGTCTCAGCATGGTCCCCCTCTCCTGCCTCCGGCGATAAGAAGGCCGCCAAGAAGACGACCACCACCACCCCTAAGAAGGCTACTCTCACCACCAAATCCAAGTCTAAGGCGACTGATAGCAAGTCCAAGTCCCAGACCAAGGCGAAGCCAAAACCCAAGGCTGCTGCGCCAAAGCCTAAGAAGGCCAAGAAGGAGGTTGATCCGGAGAAGGCGAAGAAGCTCGAAATCCGGGAGCTTAAGAAATGGGCGCTCAGAGACAAGCTGGCTATGCTTCCAGCCACCACTTGGGTGCTTTTTACGTCCGAGAACAAAGGAAACCTCACAGGAACTGGTGGAATCACCCAACAAATGACTGAGCTATCCGAGAAGTTCCGTCAACTGACCGAATCCGAGCTTCAAGTGCGTCACCCCCTACCCCCCCTTCTGTTACTAAATGAGCTAACACAAAACTCAGGACCTCTCTCGCAGAGCTGTTGCCAACCGCCAGAAGAACCTCGCGACTTACAAAGCTTGGGTTGAGACTCACGAGCCTGCGCGCATTCACTTGGCTAACAAAACCCGCCGCCGCCTCGCTTTCCTGACTGGCAAGCCTGTCAAGCAAATCTCAGATGAGCGTCTGCCTCAGCGCCCTACAGGCTCTTATTCCCTTTACCTAGTTGACAACTGGGACAAAAGCCATGCTGAGACTAACCAGGCCAAGTTCAAAGAAATTGGCGAGTCCTGGAAGGACGTGAACCCTACTGAGAAGGCACAATATGAGCAGCGCTCCGCTGACCAATCTGTCAAGTACAAAGCCGAGATGGAGAAGCTTGATGCGCGCGCAAAAGTCATCCAGGAAACTGGACTTGCCTAAGGAATTGAATATGAGGTGCTGCCACTTAGATTAGAGAGAAATTCTATGTACAAATGACTGTTTCGTGAGCGATCGCTGTGGTGCAGGTATAGGAACTCATGGTGTTTATGATCTATTTATGGTATGGTACTGATTATTAAGGGCTAGGGGTCAAGGGAATGGTAACGGGGACTTTGTCTGGTCTGGTTTGGTCTATTTTTGTTCTTGTTTGTGTTTGTGCTGGATCGTGTATGGTGCGATGGCCCTGGTTAAGACATGACATAACCCAGACTCAGCTGAGCTGGCAGTCACTTGGGAATAGTTGATAATCAAAGGCTCGTGCAACGTGCGTTTTGTCTATTTATGTCGTCTTATAACATTGAAGGACCAAGCTTTGCAGCTCTATCTAGTTGCGATGATTGATGGCAACCGTTGTCTAGACCAAAGAGGGGAAAAAACCGACAAACGCCTCGCTTATGATATGAATGTTCAAGTCCTCCCAGGATGCCAAGTCGAGTATAATATCCAAACTGAAATCTGGTGCGAGCAGTCATCTGACTTATCCCTGCTTCTCATAAGGCGGGATTTCCAGAGCAACTTCACCATCTGCTCCATACCACTTCGCGCCACTTGTCTTGACTTGTCTTCCACTCGCAAGGTACAGAAGCAAGTATGTATGTTTCGCAACATGGCCCCAGCAATATAAGCGTATCCAGTCGTGGGTTTTGTCCCTACGACACCAGGTTCCCCAGCCCGCCAAACCACTCTTGAGATAATTAGCGAGGAAAACCCAAGTATCAAACCGGACAGTTGGGTCCCAGCCACTGCAGTTGATAAGCCAGTATCCTCGCTCGAAGGCTTCGATATCGCGTTCTGTCGTCGGGCGATATCTCGACGACAGATCGCGGGCGAGTTTTGCGAGCTTCTCAGATATCAAATCTGCAGGATCGATGTCGTCAACTCCCACGGATGGGGATGGTGGCCGGATTTCCAAGCTACTGCTGACTTGGTCTCCCTGCGAGTTTCTCGTTGACAGAGCTGGGCCTGTATCGCTAGAGCTTCTGACTAGATCACCATGCTCCAAGTGTCCAATCTTGGATCGTTTTGATAGTGGGGGTTCTGACCCTGCACGAGGCGACAGAGCTGGCGAGTGGTTGCTAACCACACTGCCAGAAATATGAGTGACATCTGGAGCCAAATGCTCGAAGGCTATCACCTCTGTATTCGCCGAGGGTATGGGAACATCGGCTGCTTTGTCTGTTTGTGGCGTCGTAGGTACGATATTTATGATCCCAGGGGCCTCGAGAGGCCAAGTTTCTTCTTGACTGTGAGGTGGTAGGGAAGAGGGAATATCGACTCTCTGTCCAAACTCTGGTAACGGAGGACGCTTCTTATGTGCAGTTGGCGACGAATATGGTTCCTGCGATGACTGAGTTCTTCGGACGTAGCTGTGTAGTATACGTGACGGTGAAACGTCTAAGAGCGCAGCATCTGGCATGGGATAAGAGTCACTGATTTGACTCGCAGGCGCACACCAGGAGTTGATTGACCCGAAACCAGTATGGTCTGATGAGGGGATCGCACTCCGAGCCAATGCCTCACGCGGTAGACATGGTGATGATCGATTGTCTATAGCTCCTTCGAAACTTAGATCTTGGGATGTGATCTCAAATGATCGTCCAAACGAAGTTGTTACCCTGGTCTGACTTGGCGATGGCGCCCCTTGATATCTTTCTGGCACACGCTGTTGTTCCTCAACTGTCTGCGAATCTATCACAGACAGTTGTGTGCGCCTGCAAGGCTCAAAAGATAGATAAGCTTGGGCAAGTTGTCGATATGAAACATCATCGGTTGACCGACTTGGTGCTGTGATGTGGACAAGAATCTCTGCGCCGTCCGAGCTGTTCCTTGCCATAGTCTGAATGCCAGTTGAGCATGTCGACTGCTTCTCGCCTAAAAACGCTATTTCCCAAGAGAAGAGGAGTAATCGTGCTGAAGAGAAGAGGAAATGTTGTTCCCAAGGTCGATAATGGAAGTTGTTGATATCCAAAGGGGTCCAAAATAGCAAGTAAAAGAGAGCACAAGCCAGGTGAGACAAGGGTGAAGGTATATGGAATGGAGTTGTAGGCAGGCAAAAAGAGAACAAGAAAGAAGAAGCGTAGGTGGTTATGGTAGTCCTTTGGTAGTAGGAAAAAAGAGAGAGGAGAAGTGAAGCCTCGTGACACACGATATCGATTCACGCCGTAGACGTACGTACAGAGGTAACTTAGTTCATGAAGCCGCTGAAGATTTAAGGAGCTGATCCACTGATTGGTTGCTACAGTAGGCATCTAAGTTGTGGAGGTGCTACAACCCCCACCATATTCCCACTAGCCTAAGATATCAGCCACACAGAGGAGGACCCCTGCTCTCACCACCAAATTAGCTCTATCCGTACAGTGACCGTACCCCAGGATATTATCAAGAGACTCTCGCTCTGGCTTACTCTTCCCACCTCCTCGACTCCTACTGCTACCGTACTCTCACAACATACGCAGGCAGAGCAGACACACACCACTGAAGATGGCTGAAAAGACAAAATCTAGAGGTCCACTCGGGAGAGTTGTCGTCATTGGCGGTAACGGCTTTCTAGGTCATCACATCGTCAACCAGGCCCTTGAGCAATGGACAACCACTGCCACTATCGGCGTCGACTTACGATGCGAGCGCAATCGCAATCCCAATGCCGAGTACCGAGAATGCGACATCACCGACCCCGAGAGGCTTCTATCTCTGTTCGAGGAGCTCAAGCCCGACGTTGTCATCCACACAGCCTCTCCTGTTGCTGTCAACCCCAATATCGGCCATGATGTGTTCAAGAAGGTCAACGTCGATGGTACACAGGCTGTTGTTGACGCCTGCCAAAAGACGGGTGTTAAGGTTCTTGTGTATACAAGCTCTGCCAGTGTCATCAGCGACAATGTCACTGATCTGCTCAACGCTGACGAGAGGTGGCCTTTGATTCGTGGGGAGGCGCAGACTGAGTACTATTCAGAGACCAAGGTTTGCTCACGCCACATTCAGGTCGTCCCAGACTGTCTTGCTAACAAGATACTACCCGCAGGCACAAGCAGAGGAGATCGTTCTCAAAGCCAACCGCCAAGAGGGCTGCAAGCTTCTCACTACCTCCATCCGTCCCGCTGGTATCTTTGGCGAAGGCGACGTCCAGACTCTTGCAGGCATTCTCAACGCCTACAAGCGCGGCAAGCACACAATTCAAGTCGGCGCCAACGAGAACCTCTTCGACTTCACCTATGTCGGCAACGTCGCGCATGCCCACCTCCTCGCTGCGCAGCTCCTCCTCGCCACCGCTGCCTCCCCCACCATCCCCCTTGATCACGAGCGCGTCGACGGCGAGGCTTTCTTCATTACAAACGACACACCTGTTTACTTCTGGGACTTTGCCCGTGCCATCTGGCGTGCCGCCGGTTATGAAAAGGGCACAGAAGGCAATTGGGGTCTCAACCGCGAGGTCGGCATCGCCATCGGCTATGTCAGCGAGGTTCTCGCCAACATTCTCGGAAAGACCCCTACACTCACTCGCAAGTCTATCATCATGAGCTGCATGACCCGTTACTACAACATCAACAAGGCCAAGCGTGCTCTGCGCTACCAGCCTGTCTGGTCCTTGAAGGAGGGCATCGATCGTGGCGTGAACTGGTTCCTTGAGCAGGACAAGGCGGCTGCTGCCGCTGCCGCTGCCAAGGCGTAATCTTACTAGTAATGAGGGAAATGAATAAGAGGGGGGCTCCTATCTAAAGAAAGAGCGAGGCGAATGTGGTAAAAACGTCATATCCGGCCACGAACAGCATATTTTGGCCTAAATATTCAATATGTGAAATCTTTAATTATCGTTTAGTCTACGAAGATTCAGCTTCAAGTACATTTTCAATCTCGCCCAACAAGACACATCGGCGTGACATGATTCAAGTAGCCGAACGTTCAGTTGGAATATGGTGTCTAGTAAACATCAGCGCCAGATCCCATGATTTGAATAGAATAATTTTAGTTGTGTCCAAGCAGGTGAGACCAAGGTCCAGTCATTCAGTCGTAAGTATCCAAATGGAACATAATCTATTGTTCCTATCTCGCTTGTCGTCACTTAAATCCATGACCAAGATCCCATCTGATCCCAGAATGAAGCCAACATAAACTAGTTTGCATCCTCACATCTGACCCAGCACACACGCATGCACTTTTTTGCACGAGGAGTCAATGACCCTCTTCATCTTGATCTCGCCTCGCTTCGCCTCGCTTCGCCTCACCTTGCCCGGTCTCAACACTCCAATGGGAATCAACCCGCTAACATGGTTTACTCCATCCAACTCAGGTATAGAAGAAGATAGAAAGAGAACCGAAGATAGAAAAAAAACATAACAACACCATCTCTTTGAGCCCCCTTTTGTTTCGTAAGACAAAGGTATAGACCTCCAGCCCTTCCCCTGCCCAAAGAACAAACACTCAACCCAAGAGAAGATGGGAGTAGCAGACATGTATCTCTCATACCACTTAGGTGACGGGAGCTTGAGGAGAACATGGCATGAAGTTGAGTGTCGAGAAGGGAATAGTAATAGGAGCGAGATCATCATCCCAGCTTCCAAGAAGAAAGAAGAAAACTGCCAGGTTTGTCGTGTCGTGTGGTGTAGAAAACGATGAATGCCAATGGTTTTGTGATTGGTAAAATGCTTTTTTCCTGTTTGTTCGACAGTTGTATGCTCTGATATAGCATATATAAGCCTGAGGAAGAAGCGAAGAGGAACGCCGTCGACTATGCAAATGACTCTCTACTCCCAAATCATACCTCCTGAACTGCATGTAGAATAACGAAACGAAGCTTGACGCTGGGCGTTTCCGGGCCCAGCTGTAATCAAGAATATCATTGTAAAAGACAAGTATCATGAGTTGCCGGACACACCAAGTCCGCTGCCTTGACGTCCCATACCAGAGTTACGCCATTCTCGCCTCCTGCTATGCTCGGCGCTATCGAGCTGACTGTCCGACTGGTTGAACTGGTTGACCCCATAAGGCGAAGCATTGCCCAGATCGTTACGTCCTCGGAATCGCGCAGGAGGAGTTCCGTGCCCATTGTTGGGGTTAGGCATTGAAGGGTCTTGTATCGTGCGAACAGTGGCTTCACCCTGCCAAACTGCTGGGTCAGTTTCTACTCGCCGAGCTGGTGGTCGGGTGGAGTTATCCTGACGGTTGTAGACCTCGTTTACATCGGCAATAGAAATCTGTCCCCGTCGATCTTGGAAACGCTTCAGAATATCCTTCGTCGTGAGGTCTCCACTGTTGGTAAAGATGTAAGGGTCGTTCATGAGGCCAAGGATCTCATCAGGAACCTAGAAAAAGTCAACACAATGGCCACCACCCTAAAGAATGCCGATTCTCACCTGGCACATTTCCTCGATATGTGTAATCATCATTTCCACGGCATCAATAACATACATAGCCTCGCTATCTAAAGCAGGTGCCCTGTTGGGATTTGTTAGGATATTGGGCGCAATAACGGTGGCAAGATTTCTCGTATCCATCTTAGAACCAAGGTCTTCATCCAGTTGGTGAAACGTTCCAGCCCACTTCAGGAAACTGAACAGAATCTCAAGACAGTCTCGGTGGCTCTTTGGTAGGAGACAGCAGGTCAAGTGCAGGCACTGCTTTCTCTTCTCAGGGTCCGAAATCTTGGCAGCACTGATCCATAGCCTGTATAGCTTGTGAGTCATCAGCGGATCTGGTAGATCTCGCAGGTAACGTTTGAGAAGCGCAGCAAGCTGAACGACGGGCTGTTCCATAAAGTTGACCACGTCACAACCTTCAGCGTTGATAGTATCCACCAGGCCTTGCTGCTTCTTGATGTTGCCATTCTTTCGGAACACGCCCTCAACCGAGAGATCCATCTTACGCATCGACGAAACAATATCATCGATAACAGCTGGGATTCGAAGCGTGCCCGGACCAACACCGTCTGTCGAATCCGCACCATCCCTTTCGATGATGATCTCTAGAGGCACACCGAAGACGCCCTTTTTCTTGACGTTCTTGCTCTTATCATTCTTGAAGGCTTTTCCGATATTTTTCCAGAAAGTCGCCTGTTTACGCGACTCAATGAAACTCAGTAGTTCTTCCAGTGAGAATTCTTGCTCAATCATGGGCTGCATGGTGAGGACGGCAAGATGGCGGACGTTGAAGTACTCGAGACCAGAGAGTTCAGAGAAGAACTTTCGTCCAATTCGCTCTTGCACTGTTTCAGTGCGCTCTCGGTCGGCTGACTGCGTCCGCAGATGACCCTGGTTTGAAGAAGATGCATCTAACGATCGATCTTGAAAGGGCTGTGGTGCTTTCTGCTGCAGATCTCGGGACTGCTCGACAGCTACTATCCTTGAGATATCATCCAAAGTGATACCATCATTTTGTCCAAACATTATGTCGGTCGAGCCTTGTGCACCGTGGCCCTGCCCAGCATCGCCAGATGAACCTGGGCGAGGGCCTTTGCCATCAGTGTCCATCACTCGAGAGCTTCGAGCTTGTCGAGCACTAGACGACAGGTGCCTATCCAGTCGCGTGCTGCGTAGCCTGCGTACATCATTAAGAGTGTTCTCATAAGACGACTCTCGTTTGCTGCCACCGGGTCCTCGTGACTGTGAGTCTCCTCCCCTTGACCTCGGGTCACTTCCTTGACCATCGCCTGTACCATACCCGTTATTATCAGTGTCATCTTTGGATCGCGGGAGGGTTCCATTAGCTTTTAGAATATCCAACAGCCGAGCCAACGCGACTCGAAGTAGAAAAACATATTGCTGTAGTTTTGAGACGTGCTCGAGTGGTAAAGCATTGGCTCCAGCACAGTTGGTGCAGTATATCTTTCGATCCAATGCGTTGAGGCAGGCCTCTTGTAACGATCGCCCAACATCTCGCCCGCACCTTGTGCACTTAACACAGTTCAGGTGCCACCTCAGGTCACCATTCTTGGCACACTCGTCCTCGACAGATCTGTGGCAAAGAGAGCAGTGGTCAGAGTCGTTGGCAGAGAGCTTTCCGCCGCTTGCGGTCACCGACAGCTGACCGTCATCGTTCTTTACTGCGTCAAGGTCGCTCAAATCGTCTAGGAACTGGTACAGGCCTGTAGATGCGCTGGCTTCGCGCTCGAGACGGAGGGCGCCCTGAAGGCAGATTCGAATTAGAAGCTTGAGATAATGGGCAAGACCTGTGACGAGGGACAACAGCTCTTGTGTGACACCGAGTTTGTGAGTAGCGTTGTCTTGTGTCTTGGAAAGTAGAGAGAAGAAGGAAACAATCTTCTTGCATAATAGTTTGGCTTCCCGCCCGTATGACATCCCTAAGCAGAAAGTTAGATCTCATGCATCTCACATTCAAAGCTTGATAGACTGTACCTTTGTCGTTCAAGCCCACCATAGTCTCATCTAGGCGATCTGCCGACTGGAACAAGATCTCAACGTGCCAGATAAAGCGCTTTGCAACAAAGACACCCTCAACATATGAGCCATTGCTGACATGAAGCAGCATGTCAGAAATGCAGGCAGCAGAGGACTCTTCAAAGGTCGACAGGACGCTCCATATACGGAACACCTTCTCTTCCATGCGCTCTTCCTCCACACGGATAAGGTCTCTGCCTGCAGCATCGTCCGAACTTTCCAGCGCAGGTCGCGAGTCCGTGGGTTGCGCTAACCGCACATTCCAGAATTTGTGAATCATGTAGCACTCGGGGTGCCAATGCTGATTTTGTCCATTTCTGAAGATCTCGACGAATTGCTTTAGAATGGCTGTCTGGCAGCCATTGCACTGCTGCGCAAACTGTGTGGAATAATGATAATGGCAGTAGACGTTTCCGTCATGTTCGTAGTAGCTATCCTGAGCGCCGAAAATTGTTGAACATAATGAGCAGGTAAAATGATCGACGTGGTACTTTCGGTCTAGGGCCGTGATGTAGGAGCCGCGGAGCGCTCCCCCGCACTGGTAGCAAAGGAGGCCAAGTCGACGAAAGTAATCGGTTTCGCACAGAGGATATTGTCCCCGGCCATTTTCGTCTTCGGCAGGGAAGAACTTTGAGGCCACTATCTCCCCGCAATCCTATTAGTGAAAGATTAGTATCTGACCGTGATCGAGGAGAACAGGGCCGGCCTAGGGGTTCGCACCTGGCACTTGAAGCAATCAAGATGGAATGTTCCATCAAGAGCTCGCACAAACTGACCCGTTAAGGGCTCACCACACGCCTGACACGTCCTCGTCTGGCCGCTGGCGGATCTTCCACTTCGCCCTCGCGATCTGTTCCGCTCAGCACTTTTGCGGGGCGGCTGGTCCTCAGCCCATCCTGGGGGATTCGGTGTACCTGGGGCGGAGGCGGGTGGCCGCGGTCGATAGCTGCCGTTGTC
Source organism: Fusarium odoratissimum NRRL 54006 (assembly GCF_000260195.1). Taxonomy (NCBI): domain Eukaryota; kingdom Fungi; phylum Ascomycota; class Sordariomycetes; order Hypocreales; family Nectriaceae; genus Fusarium; species Fusarium odoratissimum. The sequence goes on along the minus strand of NW_022158687.1, from coordinate 1,871,128 downwards.
GGGTGTGCGAGTTCTGTATATTTGACCACCGTTCTGCCAGTTTGAATCGGCATGCGGGGGCATGTCCTGGGCGTGATAGTCGTGGGAGTGGTCGCCATGGCCATGCTCGCCGAGCATGGCGTCGTCGTAGCTCGACGCCATCGTGAAAGCAATGCAGGACGTCGCTATAACACAATTCCCCCTCCTCGCTCCAAACCAGTCAAGCACGAATGGCCTATCGAGACCAAATTTCCAGCAAAGGTCGACAGGCGTTTGCAGCGGTCGGCATCAGCACCAGCTGAGAGGAAGGCAACGACGGCAGCAACACGGACTTGATCGGGGCCAATTGGCGAAGTCGGGCGACTAATTCAACAGGGTGAGATGCGGTATCGTTCGTGGGATAGGTAAGATCGAGCACTATCTGGTGTTCGCGTGACAGCCGAACAATAAGCCCACCCAGTTCGGACTGGGATGATGAAAGGCGGCAGGAGGAGCAAGTCGGTGGCAGCGAAGAAGCGATGCAGTGTGGTGCGGCACAAGACAACCAAGACCCGATCGACCTAGCCTAGTTGTACCTTATGTGAGGCTGGAGCAGGTACTGCACCGTAGACAGTAAGGCTGAAGCGGAGAAGGGGAAAAAGAGACAATGGAAGAAGATGCGATCGATGCAAGCGCGGCGCAGCGCGTCTGCGGCAGCGTGGGATGAAGGAGCGTGGGAGATAAAAGTCGAAGCCTGTCGTGAGAGTCTAAGGTAAGGTTAGGTAGGTAAAGTGAGGTATGGATACGGTGTATGGAGTAGAATATGGAGGTAGCAGGAGGCGCCTGGCGGTAGGGGAGCTGAGGGCAGTTGTGGTGGTGGTGGTGGTGGTGGTGGAGAGCCCAGGGCCCAAGGGTAGACACTTAGAAGAGGTACCTCCAGGCTGTGCTGCAATAGGGGATTAGAAGTCAGATTGAAGTATTCGACCTCGACCTCTAGGACGTTACTCTACTACCTTACACATTTACTGCTAGGGGCAAAGGTCGGGTACCAGTGGAGGCAACCTTGGCGGGGGGCTATTGGTACAGTGCCTAGATGAGACTGAGCGGCAGATTCTACGCCAGATCAGCTCCAAATAAGGGACGGGGCTAACTAAAAATGGTCTCAGGAAGGACAAACTGAGCACTACCTAATACCTGGGCGACCGGATAGCAGCATCAGCTATGGTCCAACAAATAGTTCATAAGGTGTAGTTGAGATTCGAGCACATGAGAAGATGAAAGAAAGATTTGGTTCAAAGACCCAGTCAAGGAACAAAAGTACATCGAGTCAATGACAACCGCCAATGCGTGCGTGCGTGCGTGCGTGCAGCAAACCAATACAAGGGACCGTTGCCTTATGCAGATGCTGGGCTTGACACAGTCCAACGAACAAAATGTGAGATGCTGGTGGGCTCTAATGGGGGATGGAGTCCAGGTGGGCCCTGTTTGTATTAGGGGCGTTTGAATACATCAAAATATTAATTTGCTGCAATTTCCAGGCGATGAGGATCCACGTCCGAATCCGAGGAACATGAGATTTAGTGAGATCCATTCATACTAAAGTAAAAATAAACGGTGAATCCATTGTTTCGAATCTTGCTTCCATCCTTCACTTCTTCAGGTGCAGGTGTAGATGCTACCTACATATATGCATGTCTCCGTCAGCACAGCCCTCGAAGGATGGATATTAGTTATTTAGGCACATTTTCTGTAGTAAGATATGGAAAGTAGCTTATCAAGGCAGTTGATAGTTCTGCTTCGAGGCCTACAGTTCCCCCCTTTCAACCGTTGGATGTTTCTCAGAGAAGAAGAAGAAAAAGGAGGAGGGGCCAGAAACAACAATTCCATATCGTCAGCAAATATTAGGGTTCATCCCCAAGGATGTCACTCAAGCAACTGCGTGTGTGTCGTTCTCAATATGGAGTCAGAAATTACAGTACATGCCTCACCTCTCAACTACCTATGATCCTTGACTCAAAACTGACAAGACTGAACCCATGCTTGTCCACTGGGCGTTGCTGGGAATGTCTCCGCCTGAAGTCAGCCTGAGCCTCTAACTGGGAGCTGCAGCACTAGGTGAATGGTCAAAGCTGGCCCTACCTGGGCAATGGACAAAGCACGGCTTCCTTCATTAGTCTTTGCAGCACCCAGCACTACCTTGTTTCTCACCACTCGAGGGACGGTGAGTTTATGAGGTCATTCCAATCCCCAGATTCCCCCTTCGAGCCTGGAAACGAAACAGGCTAACTATCAGCAGAGAGACATAAGAGGGAGAGGAGATTTATCGTCTCACTAGAGGATCGAGAAAAGCACAGTCAGATTTCTTCTTTCACAGTACGCTACTGCAAATAACCTTGCCGTATTGGAAATTGCTATGATGAAGATCTTATCACGTGTAGGTGTGGAGGATTAGGGGGCCACGTCCAAGAAATGCCAACACAAGCCATGCACTAGACAACTGTACAGAGAATGTGAAGTCTAATAAGAGGACTATATGCTATGGAGGTGTATGAATCTTATGGCAATCGCCTTAATAGTGCGTGTAGCATCTGTATCGGGTGAGATTGATGCCAGCGTCAAAGCGACAAACTGAAATGTTGTGACGCAATACCTATACATCAAAACACTCTTATTGTGTTATCTTGCTTGCCAGCCTTTGGCTTCACTTTATGTGTTGCTAGACTGGTATTTTGATATTGAAATAAATTAAAATTATACGGATACATGCTATGACTAATTGCCGGTAATAACAAAATATCATGAAGCCATAAAAACATTCTTGTCGTTTCAAGGTGTGCATCAGAAAAGCCAAGCCGTGCATTGCTGATGCTCATGCACACACACACACAGTCAATCCGATCCCTGAAATTGCTCCACAAGCTTCCCGTCAACCCCCAGTCTCATAAGCATCATATCAACCCTTGCAACATCCTCGAGGTCTCCAGATGCTGATAGACAAGGCACGTGCAGGCTCGGCTGTGGATGTGGCATCTGAATAAGATTTCAAGCATTATCATCAAACATTCAATATTCTCAAGCATGCACTAGCTCCTTGAGTCTCTTCTCAATTTTCTGTCGGCCCTCAAGAGTCCTCCAAACCTCATGGGGTGCTCCATCGACGATGTCCCAGTTCTTGAGGTTCTTGGTCAACTTGGTCAGGTCTCGCTGTTTCTTCTCCCATGTATGGCTATCCTTGATGTGCTTGCCGGAGCTAATAACAACAAGCGGCGTATCCTTGTCCTGGATCTGACGGCTGGTCAGCGCATCTCGCCGAGTGAACGAACCGGCGACCAGACTCTCCTGCAGTTTGGCAAAGATGAACTTGCCATTCTGCTGGGCCGATCGTCCGTATACTCGGTCGCGGCTCGTTCGTCCGCGGAAGATGGCACCGGGGATTCGGTCCAGGCCGAGTGGGGAGATAACGCCCCAGAGCCAGAGAACGAATCCTCGGCCGGGTGATGCAACGTCGTCGAGAAGATCCTCATGTAGGGGGTCGACAAGGAGCAGACCTTTGATGTGATCTCCGTGGCGCGCTGAGAAGACTCTTGAATAAATCGATCCGATTCCGGCACTTGCGAGAATCCATGGTCCGCTCTCACCAGCACCAGCCAGTGCCTCACTGAGGGTATCAACCACGAAGCCTGCTGATGATGGAGAGGGTGCGTTATCTGACCACCCGTAGCCAGGTCGATCGGCGAAGCAGTATCGTGAAATGGAACCATTCTTGACGGCGTTATCCGCAAACCCCCAGAAATCGTATTCTACGGTTCGTTCGCCGGCTTCGAACAATACGGTGGGCAGATCGTTGCCCTTGGAGTCGGTCTTATTGCCGTGGCAGTAAACATGGATGCGATATTTGCCGTTATCAACCGGATACAGCTTTCCTGGGTATGACACACCGGCGTCGAGGGCTCGCAGGATAATGGTCACAGTGATGAGGAATACAGCCACTGACATGATGGCGTAGGCGACCGTTGAAATCATCACCTCGGACCATTCGAACAAGGTTCGTCTCGTCTCAGCCCGACCTGTCAAGCGTTCCTCTTCCTCAGCCTTGCCCCATTTGACAGTTCGATCGACCACCAAAGTCCAGAGACTGGTGAGTAGTGCCCAGATGACACTGGCAGCACCGACCCAGCCCTCTTCATGTCGAGTCTTTTGAACGGACAAGATGAGAACCATATCGAGGAGGATAACTCCCTGTCTGTAGTGTGAGTAAGCATGGTCAAATGCAGTGTCAGTTGTGCAGACTTACGGAAATGAAGATGGCAAGAATTCTGACAGATTTGGATGGCACCTCGAAGAAAAGAAGTGTAAAGATGAGATTCGCAAGTGTCCACGTCGCGAATCCAAAAGCAAACCAAGGGCTGCCACGAGTTCCAATGCCAGGGGGCGTCACGAAAGTAGAGACAAGAAGCAGAATCCACCAAACAAGCGTTATCAGGGTAAAAGCAATTGTCAAGTATCGCAAAGCTCGGATGCTCCAGAGATTATAGGGCGACACTGCGGGATCATCGGGGGCAAGTAGACCAGGCTGAGTTGAGTTGACGCGGTTCGGGAGTAGTCGAGTGTGCTCATCTGGCACAGCCTGTTCACCCTCCTCGGGGTCGTTGGAACGAGCAGCCCCATTTGTACCGTTTGGTCGGTCTTCGCTTGAGTCTTTTGGGGATGAGAATAGAGGCATTGTGGGAGTGAGTTTATTGTTTGTTACTCAGTTGATGCCTGCTGCTGCTGATAGATGGTCTCAGTGTAAGAGTATAGGTAAGTGAGAGAAAGATGTGAATATGGGTGAAGCCTATTCTGTCGGAAATCAATCGCTAGTGACACATGCAATACAACATTCACAGAAAAAAGCCCATTCATTTCAGACGTTTCTCTAATCTCAAACTTGTCCCAGGGTTCTATATAAACCCATGGACCAACTGCTAACGTATCCATGATGAAGAGGCTAAAAAGTAGAATACGTCATAGGCCAGCCATCTCAGCTCCCGGATTGAACATCACCAATTACCATCGTTGAAAGCTCACCAGGGAGTACTAGTGCGGACACAAGCTTCCGGGAGATGGAGCTTGGAGCTGAAGCTTGGCTTTTCCCAAAACAATTGCGGTTTAACATGGCCACTTGATCAAGAGTTTGTGTTTCCGATTGCAAAAACAGGGCAGCAATTGAGTTAGCCATCACCGGAAGGGAGGAAGATCGCAATGATGCGCCGTAAAGCGACTTGGTCAAGGCCCTAATTGTAAGGTAGCGAAGGATAGTTCTGTGCATTTACCATCACGTGCTCCAGATCATATGATAGACTTCTTCTTACCTCTAAGTCAGTATTAAATAATATGTAATCAGTCTTGACTGGCCCGAATCTTCTCGGCATTTGCCATCTTGCAAGTTACCACGCAATCATTCCCCCTGTTGGTGTCCCCAATGACGGCTGTACAGCATCATCATAACACAATAATCAAGAATATATCAAGATTTACTACGAGTCCACCTGTATTTCCACTGCGGTTGTGGCGGTAAATACTCATTAATAGATTCTCATTTATAAGAAGTTCATATCGTTCGTTCATTGATACAATGGATGCGTAGGTGCTTATTACTCTACCCGTGCTCTATTTCCACCACGTTTCCATATCAAGGTGGCTTAAAGTATCACTTCTTGGTACAGTTCTTCTAATTCAACTTAAGAGTAATAATGATATCAAATTCATACTCTCGAAATTATTATTAAATTTGTATCCTAAGTACCAAAATGAAACGAGACAATGAGCGCGCTATATATTATCCATCTTCCCGCAATCGTGACAGGGTATCTCTGCATCTCTCGTTTTTGACCCCATTCCATATGAACTTCCAGCATCTACGACGGAGGAAATCAAACAGCGTAAAGATCCTTACCCCCTTATTTCATACATCGTTACACATTACTCCATCACAAATATTGCTTCTGACCTCAAGTGTCCCAGGGAGCAACAGGATTGTATTCCTTGGCACTGGGGACTGTACTGATACTACTCGACACCGAATGGGACGCTTGGCTGAGCCCTGAATATGACTGCGCCTCTTCTCGTTGCTGCCGTGCACGCTCGAGTGCCTTCTCGGGGCTGGGTCCTCGTGTCGAAGTGATGGCGTTGTCGGGTATTTTGCCAATAGGCAAATGCAGCTTGACTGCCGCTTGAGGATCCTTCATGTCGATATTGTGCCGTCTGTATGTGTTCTTCTTCTGGTCCCTCATGGCTTGCGCTGATGGTTCAGCCACTGATAACCAATCCTTGACTTGAGTGAACCATCGTGACTTTTCCTTCTTGGACTTTCTCGTGTCTGTTGATGACATGGAAATTCTTGATCTATCGTTTCCACTGAGAGATGGGTCATATTCAGATTGTGGGTGGCGTGGTATGAAAGCTGATGACCTGGGACTGACAAGTGTCTCTGTGGTTGATCTGGTAGAAGATGACATGATTTGATGTATATGAAGCTCGGGAGAACCACCAAGCTAAGTGGCTTTCAACGGTCAAGTTGGAAATTTGATAAATGATATGGATCAGTGGAGGGCCTCTGACATATAGGCCAAGGCGTCGGTTGACTGAGGAGATCCAACAGCCTGTGTGGGCCTGTGAAGGGATGATATGCCAACTGGTATTTTCAGGATATGCCTTGAATAAATGGATATTTTGAAAAGCCGGGCGTATCTAAATTAGGCATAGTCCTCAACCATGTGGTGCTGGTGATCTTGGTGATGCCGCCTCTGGAGACCTCGAGGTCGTAAGAAGTATTCTTCCGTGGCAGACGACAGGGAATTCTGAATTCCGATACTGACAAATGCAGGAACAGATAGAATAGCTATGATTGTGTGGCCCCAAACCTCTGGCGTTGGACGTCAACGGCGGTAGTGGCAGGATGATGCAAGTGCGCGAGTCGTGCAACGCATAAATGGAAGCACTGCCGACGGCAGCTAGAGGATCGCCGGATGGCTGGAATGTAGGAAGAACTATTGCTTCTGGAAGAGGAAGAAACAAGAAAAGGAGCAACAAGGAAAACTATGAGAGGGGTTTCTAAGGTTGAGAGGATGGATGATGGAGATGTCAAGTCAGAGAGATGGAGGGGATGCTCATAAATCACGGGGTAGAGGGGATTTCAAGTGAGATTCGGACAGGCACATACCATCGAGTTATCCAAAAGTACTTACCTTGTTCCATAGCATTATAAAGAAAGCCAATAATCAACCTTGGCAGCGTCCAATAGTACAAGCAGAGGTACTTGACATGCATTACCTTACCCATCCATCCTTGTCACAAGCCTCCAGCGTCACTCTAACTCCATCACACCCTCGCAAACTGGTGTACGAAATCCGATCTTGGTCTAGGTTCTGTGTCGAGCTGAAGAGCCAACATGAAAATTGCTCACCTGGGCTGCTGATTGGATGAGAGTCACTATGAAGCCAGGATCCCTCTCGCCGAACGAATGCAACGGCGAGACCTTGTGGCTTGTCTTAGTCTCTGCAGTAGTTGAAGCTGTCTCCGAATGTTTGTGGGTTGGTGGCTTCGACGGCGAGCTCAACAGGTGAATTCGCCCTGTAAGAAAATGATGGGCTAGTTCCAAATGCCGAGGCACCGTTTGTCAATTCGGTTCTTGTTGCGAGGCCGAGTCTTGTAAAAGGCGTCAAAGTGTAGACTATCTTCTCAACCCGAGGCTACCGTTTTTTGATAACGCAAAAGTGTTAAACGCCTCTACTGACGATCATTAACCAGACCGGAAACCTGCAGCATTGTACTCTGCAGCATCTCACGTCGATGTTTGGGTGGCTGGCTGGGCCTCAGATCAAGCGATACAGAAAAAAGCAATTATGCGGGTATCCATGGCACTCGGCGTGTCGATCAGGCTGTCAAGCTTTTGAAAAGTCAACAACCATCTTGATGAAGCACATGCTGAATTGAACCTTTCTATGCAAATCATTTACTAGCTCTTGATGGTGTTTGCTAACAGAGTTCACTACTGCACGACACTAACGGAGTTGTGCTCCGTTAGCTGGAGGCATTTTCGGATTGCCATACAAAGTCCACACCAGAGTTTATTATCATCTCCCACTTTTATTTCCCATGCCCCTGACTACCGCCAGCGTCTTTTTCGAAGGGCTTGAAAAATGCCGTGTCTCGGTGCACAAAGACAAAGCCATCTTGGCTGAGCGTAAGGCCGCTAATGCACAAAGGCCGAGATGGCGCTCGAACATCAAGCCAGAAGTCTGGCTTTCGAGCTCTTTTGGACGCGGCAGTATGTCTGAGACCTATTGTGCTCAGAGGCTTTCCGAGAGCTTGGTACAATGGGAGTCGAGACCAAATGATCGACACATCTCGGTTCAACGTTGAACCTAACAGGACGGATGACTTGGCTAGCACGCGGGGGATAGAAACGTCACCCATCTTTAGCCATGGAGCTGAGCGTGGCGAAAGGTGAAGAGACAAGTGCCCGAGTGCTCAACATGTAGCTACCAGATAATGCATCCGTACTTAGACCTCAAGCCATGTTAATCTTAGACAAGCGTTCCATTTGACCTCCATGAAAGCTCAGACATTCAACCCTTTAAAGCTTTTCTTCTTTCCTGTATGTGCTAATAAACAGTCGGAAAGGTCAACAATCGCCGCCCACCTCACGCCTTCATAGCTGAGACATTGTGTCTCTCGAGTCTCGACAGGGAATGGCAATCTATTTCAGCCTCTTGGGGCAGCTTTGTGACATCAGCTCCGCTCTAGCGCATATAGACAGACGTATGACAAGAGCTCGTCATTGTGATTCTGTGAGACCATATCCCTCTGAAAACACGCGCCCTGCAGCAAAAAGAGCCGGCTTGTCCCTGTCCATTTGTGTTTGTGCCTCTGGAGAAACGGAAGTGAATGTCTCAGATGGCCAAATTATAGGATGGTCTGTGCTTACTCGCATCGGAGCTGGCGCGAGATCTTGTCCGATCGTTAAATATGGAGATCTCTCAACAGGGTTCATCCTAGCCATATCCTCCACTGTCCATTTAAGGTCCACTCTTTCACTGATGCACCGAGACTCAAACTCACTGAGCTGAGGTTGAGACGCTTAGAAACCTCACGATCCCCTAGTAAATGGAGACGCCCTGGCGCCTTCTCTGGAAACAAAGTCATCACATTCATGCGCTTTGATCTCGATCTGTATCTTTGTATAGTTGCACTGACCTTTTACCCTTGCACGATTCCAAAACAGAAATAGACCGCTATGCATCTGACGTTACATCCAAAAGCCGCTCCTTAGTTAATCAGACTTGGCTGACCCCGCCATAAGCTGCTTCTTCAGAGGGGTTACCTTGTTGAGACACCTGACATCCATTCCATGTCCTGCTTTCACCAAGCGTCCCGATCCCGTCCCGTCCACTTCTCTTCTCACTTCCCTCATCTTCGGTCCTGTGTCCCACGTCTTTGTTCCTATTGGACCATTCTCACTTCCTCCTCCGCCGTCGTCCGGAGCTCTCCCGTGACATCTCCGTTCTTCGGTGCCTAGCTCACAATCAACTTGCGCAAGAGCTTACATCTTTGTCAGAGTCAACAAAAGCAATTTCTTCAGCGGCGCAACTCGATCATGCCCGCCCTCACAATCAACACCGACAACCCTCCCAGCAATAATCCCCCTTCTCCGACCCGACCGCCTGTTTCCCCTATCACACCTCCCTTGCGTCCTACCCAACGCCCCTTGACCGAAGCTACAAGCGCAAGCGCCGGCGGTCATCCAAGCCTTACACATTCACAACCCGACCAGACTGCGATACCACCGCCTGCACCTCAACCAATAGCCTTTGATTCCAACCCAGACGTCATTGCGCTCAAGTCAGCGATTTCCATTCTACAAATTCAGCGACAGCGCGCTACTGCCGACATCCAAGCTCTCAGTCGCGCAAAAGACGAAGCTGTCCAGGACCCTGAAGCTTTCGTAAAAGACCTTGTCGCAGGAAAGATTAATGCGCCCGAAGATGATAGCGATAGCGACGATGAAGATACAGGGATGAGCGGTCAAGGCAGCGGTAATCAACAAGGCCCCGGTGAAGGGTCCTCCAAGCAGCGCATCGCTACCCAACCACCAGCATGGACGAATCTTCCCCAGCCGCAAAATGTGGTTCGCTGCCCGCCCATCAACTGGTCGCAATACGCTGTGGTCGGTGACTCCCTCGACAAACTTCACAACGAACAAGTCACGCGTCCCAACCAGGGCACACCAGCAGCGATAGGCGTAAACGGCATGTACGAATTCAGAGGTGAAGGGAAGCAAGAGAGATACCAAGGTGTGGCGGCGCCCTATAACCCAACCCAGGACCGCCTAAGCAAGAAGCCCAAGAGTAGGAGGTCATGAGAAATGATGGCACCATGATTTACGAAAGAAATCGCATACACAGATTCCAAATATTGTCTTTGAGCGGAACTTTGATGCAATGGATACATCATATTCACATATCGGCGTTAGAGAATAGATGGTTGGCGTTTCATAGGGTGCAAACAATACAACCCGACATTTCGATTATGCTGATCACTTATTCTGGTAACATTGGCAACGAAACCAAACAAGCAATTATGTTGGATTTGAAATTTGTGTACTGAGCAACTTGCAAAAGGAAAGCCGTATGTAATATGTTAACCTCTTAATCGTGCTTGTGTTTGAAGAAACATCTTCATTACAGGAAGGTCTGTGGGTCTCATAACCCAAAATCAAGAGTAAATCGATAGGTTTTCACTGGGGCAAGGAAATAGGGCGACTTGGTATATCTCATATGTCTAGTAGCCTTGTGTAGATTATGCCACATGTATCACAACCTGGCCACGGCAAATCAAGTCAACCGCATTGTAAAGAAATGGTCCAATCCTCAGACCATGTCATTTCAACATGAACCACAGGCCCCAACGCCATGTAAATCAGATCAATGCCCCTGATGTTGACCTAGTACGCCCCCGTGATATTTTCATCTAAATCCTGGTATCAAGCCTGACGGAGCATGTGAGTTACTCTGGGAAGTCCCTGTAAAGGTCGGTTAGCTTGCACATGGAATGACTGCAGGACATCTTGATTAGATACTGACTCCATGCTCTGCTGTACGGATCGACGAAGGCGTCGGTTGTATTTCTTCTTGTCGTCTGGGCTTCCTCCCCAGTACATCTTGGTCGCTTCCGGGTTCACAATTTTGCGTGGGTCATAGGCTGGCTCATCATCTTCAAGGATCGCAAATATGGCATCAATATGGGATCGCACATCTTCCCTTTTCATAGGGTTCGGAGTGTAGCATGCTGTACCGTCTGCAGCGATGTGGTGGTGAAAGATCTTGGTCTCGAATTTGACACGAGGTTGCTCTTCGGGGAAACGAACGCTGAAGTTCATTTTGATTCTGAACAGACCACCATCGAGGTTGGTCATAGGACGTCCGAAATAGGTTATGACCCAGACGAAGGGGTTCTCGTTCTCAAGAAAAACGTCATGTGGCATATCGCTTCGTTTGAATACTTCGACAACCTGCTCGAACTGATGCTGAAGGTTAACAGCAACAGTTGTCTCCTTCTTCTTGGCTTCTAGGCCCTCCACGGCCCATTTCTCGGGCTCTGCGTCGATGGCAGCCTTGATAGCATGCAGGCGGCTCCCGAGCTCGGGATAATTGAATTTCCCATCCATTGAGTTGTTTCCTGGCGACTCAAACGGCATTCTTGCAAAAGGCTGGTTGGGCTTGGTCTCTGATTTGCCTTTTTCGATCGCAGCGAGGTATGATTCGTAATACCAAAGAAAGCGGCGTTTGCACAGATCTCTAAAAGGCTCGAAGGGGACGGTAGCCTCGTCAATGTCATCATCATCCATCTCATTCGCTCCTGGAAGATTGTGCAACTGCGTGCTACCGGGGTTCATTCCAAGATAGCCTTCCAAACGTTGGATGACGCTGATACGTAGTGTCTCGTGACAAATCTACCAGAGTTAGAGGTTCTCGTGTAATTTGATATGGCAACAGACCTTTTGGATATAGTCCTTTTGGTTTTTCTTGTCGCTTTCATCGTTGGCATCCTCGAATCCCGGCTCGTTTTCGTAGGGGTTAGATGATAGGAGACTTTGGATGGATAATAGGATTGATTCAAGTCCTTGCGCAGATGACCACTCCTCTCCACGCTCCCCACGCCATGTTCTAGCCATTGTCAGTTCGAAACCCAAATCTTTTACACAATTATAATACCCTAGAATTGATCTGACCGTGTTAGTGCATGAGCATAGTGAACTAGCAACAGCTAATTACTTACAGACAGACTTTCCCGTTGCTGTAGACATTGGGGTTGAAGCGACAACGTCCCCCATTTGTGGTGATACAGATTACATTCGGGGATTTGGAAGGATATTCTGTCATCGAGGATGAGTCTAAGCTTTGTCATGGTACGGGGAGGCTCTACCTTTGTGGAACCGAATGGCAAACTGTCGAGTTGAATCAGCCCATCTTTACACAGACAAGGATACATCCAGCGCTCATGACATACCTCGAAGAACCCAAACTCATAGGGAGTCTCATGGGGACCCATGATCAAGGCCTTTACATTGCGAACATCGATGTCGCGACATGCTACGGCGAGCGCTGTAATAAAAGGTGATCGCGTGGTCAGTTCCGTTTTTCGAATGCGTGGTATATGCCATTTGGCAAAAGCGACATACACAAGTCACAATTCTTCTGGATGTCACCCAGCTCCTTGGCATAGTGTTAGTATTTCGAAGGTGGAATCGTGAACGAAGGGATGGGAATGCCAGCGAATGCGGGGCAGCCAACCTTGGAGATGCGAATGATAGACTGGTCCATGGCGCCTCGTATGTTGCAGTCTAAATGTTGATGTTTGAGAACGAGCGCTGACTGCAGAGCGCGACGCACATGGACAAGTTGCTTCCAAGTGTAAGGTTATCGATATGAAATTTTGGGTGATGGATGTCAAGGTAGGTAGGTGAGTTGAAGTATAAGGTAAGGTAATGTAAGGGTAGACGTTGGAGTCTTGAGGTGGGTTGTGTGAGTAGGTATCATTAAGACCGTACCGTAGGAGGAAAGTGGGGGAGGCGGGAAGCTCATCGGGGCGGGCAGGCAGCTTTCACAGCTTGACCACCTATCAACAGACAACAGAACTTTACCCTGCCTATTAATGCCCTGGTTCTAAACCTAAATTCGGCATGCCTGGGTAGGTGACCAAAGGTGAGTATGTTTGTTATGTATCAAGGAAATGCGGTTGCTATTATTCACTTTGTCCTCCTTCTCAGCTATTACGGCCTTGTATTACAGCCATCAGGATAGATATTTGTGATTCACACATCAAGGAAACCCCAATTCAACACCTACCTACTAATGCAATGAGTAGCTATATTCAATGTATTGCAGTTTTCCAAACAGGCGTTCCTAATCATCGTCATGTTGTAAAAATGAACAGACGTAGAACGCTCCCGAGATCGTTGTCTTCTGGAACGAGCTTGAGCTATCTCACTCCTTGTCTGCATTTAACCATTGACCGTGAGTTATATAAAGTGTTTGCTAGTCAAGGCCACGTATCTTAACAAACAACGGGATGAAGGAAAATTCATGTTAACTTCCATATCCAATCACTCCTTTTGTTCTTCTTGATTTTTTCTCCCCTCCCTCTTTTCCGTCAAGTTCGGTGATATATCTGGGTAGTGGATTGCATAGAATCTAAATGAGAGTCAGAGAATATATACAAAGTGTGTAACTATCACGTAAGAACATAGTTATTACTTAGTTTTTTCAAGGGAAAAAAATGCCCATCAGAAATGCAAAACTGTAAGTAGCAAATGCATATAGAGCATAACATACACACTTGAAATCCTGAACGCCAGCAATGATCATTTACATCAAACTATGAACTACCCGGGAGCTCAAAGTGGTGGGTCCGGCGGGGGTGCAGTTAGGCTAAGGTAGGATCCATGCCTAGGTACTTAGGTGAGTAGGTAGAATAGGGTGTGGTTGCCGTTGGTGACGCGCTGCGCGTTTCTTAACGCGTAAATTGGTTTCCCTCAGCTCCCATCAACGCAAGTCGGTGATTTTATACCACCATTTCGCACGCTGGTTTCCTCCACCTTCACCTACAAGCTCAGCCACGGGCAGCCCGACAAGCCAGCATATCATTGAATCAAGATGGCTAGCTTTTTTGACCTCAAGGCCAGAAAGGCAGCAGCGGCAGCCAACAGTAACGCTGACCAGAAGCAAGATAAACCTCTAAATGCTCGAACTCAACCCTGGGTCGAGAAATAGTACGTGAAACTCGAAATACAATATATTACTCGAGACTTACCACATTTAGCCGGCCAAAGACCCTCAGCGATGTTACTGCTCAAGATCATACCGTTGATGTGCTCCAACGGACACTGCAGTCCTCCAACGTACAATATCCCCTTGCTCTGAACTGCAAGAAGCTTCAATACTAATACTTCCCAGCTCCCTCACATGCTGTTTTACGGGCCTCCCGGGACAGGTAAAACTTCGACAGTTCTGGCACTCGCCAAGGAACTATACGGCCCCGATATGATAAAATCGAGAGTCCTCGAGCTCAATGCCTCCGACGAGCGTGGTATCTCCATCGTCCGAGAAAAGGTCAAGAACTTTGCGCGAATGCAATTGACCAACCCGGCCCCCGGCTACAAGGACAAATACCCTTGCCCTCCTTTCAAGATCATTATCCTCGACGAGGCCGACTCCATGACACAAGACGCCCAAAGTGCACTGCGACGAACCATGGAAACATACAGCAAGATTACTCGATTCTGTCTCATTTGCAACTATGTGACTCGAATTATCGACCCGCTTGCCAGTCGATGCAGCAAATTTCGATTCAAGAGTCTCGATCAGAGCAATGCAAAGAGGCGACTGGAGGAGATTGCAGAGAAGGAGGGCGTAGCACTTGAGGATGGTGCTGTTGATGCACTCATCAAGTGCAGCGAGGGTGATCTTCGAAAAGCCATTACCTTCTTGCAAAGTGCTGCTCGGCTCGTTAGCGCTAATGCCCCTGACAAGGAGGCTGAGGGTGACGAGGTGATGGATGTGGACAAGAAGGCGGTCACAGTCAAGATTGTTGAGGATATCGCTGGTGTCATTCCGGACACGACCATCGATGATCTCGTCAAAGCAATACGTCCGAAGAGGTCAGGATCCTCCTACCAGATCATTTCGGATGTTGTTGAGAAGCTAGTTGCAGATGGCTGGAGCGCAGGTCAAGTGGTCAACCAAGTAAGTCTTATCCTTCATATCACTGAACTGCTGCTAATAACCCCTGCGATAGCTCTACCAAGCCTTGACCTATGACGAGACGATACCCGATGCGCAGAAAAACAAGATCGTGTTGGTTTTCTCAGAAGTTGACAAGCGACTAGTAGATGGAGCAGATGAGCATCTCTCTATTCTCGATCTGTCAGTGAGGATATCAAATATTATGTCGAAGAAGTGAGTTCTAGTGTGCTGCATCAAGAGATGAGGGACGGAGTCATGGTTAGAAATGGGTTGGCGTTTTAAACTGGCTCGATATCACCAGACATCTATTGTACTTGTCGTTGTTATTCTAATCCTGTGCTGTGTCTCCCTGACCAATTAATCCGAGGTTACCTTGCAGACTAGACCACGCATCTCTCGGCTCTGTGATTCTCTTCTCTGTATGCCTTCTCGCCTTGCTTGGGGATTTGGCACCTGCCTCAAGCCAAACGTCATCCTCCGTTGTATCGGCCTGTGTTTCTTCTTCCTCAGCCGCCTCGTCCTGACCCAAAAGCTGGTCAATTTCTTGTAGAGTCTGCATCGAGTTTTCCAACGCAAGCTGTCCACCTTCAATCTGCTCTGCCACATTTTCTAGGGTAGTGATCTTGGCCGAATCTGCAGCGAGAACCCAAGGTTGGACCTTGCCTGTCAGACCTGAGCGTTCATCCGAAGCAAGGAACTCTCCCAGTCCAGACCTCCTCCGAGACGTTGGTGCCACCGAATGAGATGGAAGCAGTTGACTTTCTTCTTCCAAATGACTGAGTGACCGACAGTTATCCTTGATTTCTTTCCCGAGTGTCGTATTAACATGTGCTTTTTGTGTTATCATGGCCCTCTGCTTTTTGGAAAGGGCGAGGAGAGTCTCGATGTATGGTGTCAGGAGATAGGTACTTGATGCAGGTTCTGGTTCCTCAATTTGTTGCTTGGTGGAGGAGGGTGCCAGAACAGGGACAGCGGATGACTCGAATCGTTCACCAGCAGAAGCGAGGAGGGACCGCCTCGTTGCAAGATAATTGGCGTACTTTTCTTTGATGATGTTGAGATGGTTGTTTATCGTCGCTTGGTCCGCTGTTAATTGGCTATGGCTCTTGGAACCGTCCTCATCCCCATCCTCATCCCCTGATGCCTTGCTCAACTCTGTCTCAATCCAATTGATAAGCTCATTCCTTGTTGTGTTAAGAGCATGTAGTCTGATGCCATTGCTGATAACATCTGGTATGCTCTGAGCATTTGCTCTCGTTTCTCGAAGTAACTGCTCCTCTCGTCGCAGAAGGAGTTTAGCCCTCAAGACCGTCTTTTCAAGCTGTGCCACTTGTTCTGTTAAGTCCATCTTCTTCACGCTCTGTTGTGCGACAAGACTGTTCACCACCTCTTTTGGGACACTCGGTAGACTGGTAGCATCATGAAAAACATCTTCAGGGTCTAGATATTCAGGAGCAGCGGCTGGCTTTTGCATGAGTGAGTCCAGGTGATTTTGGACGGCTGTAAGTCGCGCTTGTTTCGCCTGGAGCTTTAGAAGTGAGACCTGCTCTTCTAGTAGCTCATTGCTGGATGAGAGCTCTTTGGCTGATGACGAGGAGGGAAGATTAGATTGGGCAACATCTTCGTAATTTCGACGCGCATCAACATTTGCCTTTAGAGCCTCAATGTACTCCCTGTAGATTCCCTTCGAACTTGAATCCAGAGTTACGTCGCGTGTTGGATCTGCCAAAGACACAGGCTGTTTGACTGGGCCATCATGAGAACATGTTCCGAGATGAAGAGCCAAAACTCGCCGAATGTAGTTCACTTGTTCCCGTGGCTTGATATATGGATCAAGTGTCTTCTGAAATGTCTCAGCGGTCTCAGAAGGATTTGCCATTGTGAATCATGGTTTGTCGGTGAAGAAATCCCTGGCCTAGGTTGTTGCTCTGGTCTCGGTGAAAGTAAATAGACGAAATATGTTAGTCCATGGGCAGCTTAGACAGTACTGAAGTGTGGCTAGTGTCCCCCTGAACCAGCACCCCAGTGACTACGCAATGAATTAATAATCTTGTATTACTTCTTTACATTACAATCTGAGTCTATACCCCGAACTCATTCTCTTCGTAGTCTTGTAAACACTCAAATCTATTGAGAAGCAAAATTATGACCTGAGCTCTGGCCCCATATGCATTTGCGCCACACAAGCTCTTATCCGAACCTGGCCTAGTGCAGTAGCCTGCTAGGCTGAGATCCGAAATTTACGATCGCGACTTGAACTTCCAAACCTTGAGACAACTACAATCTTTTCAAAACGACTGCGCATCAATCGCAGAATACAACATACCCAGGCAACGGCTATATATCTGATTTAGTCGCGTCGGTGGCAAACTCATGGTTATTTAAGTGCCAAGCGCCCCAGGCTTTGTCGAGAACATCGACGTTCTCTATCAATTACAACATAATAATCTAGCCATCATGTCCGACGCAAATCGAGATGTGTCGCAGTACAAGTACTCGGCCATGTCGAACCTGGTTCTCCAGGCCGATCGTCGATTCGTTACAAGACGAACCGACGAGGCTACTGGTGATCCAGAGTCGCTGGCCGGTCGCTTGAGTATTCGAGATATGGGTGCTAGAGTTGCACGCGACGACGCGCCAAAACCGAAGAAACAGCCTGGACTCCCCGAAATCGAGCGAGGCAGTCTAAGAGAAGGCGAAGATATTCTGGCACGAGAACAGCGCAGACGAAAGGCAGAGGCGCCTCAATCGACAGGTATCCTCGGCGCCAACGATCTTTTGGTGGAAGGCATCACATACCGACCACGAACCGCAGCGACGCGACAGACTTTCGATCTCATCATTACCTCGGTAGCAAAAACTCTGGGTGACGTACCCCACGAGGTCGTACGTAGCGCAGCGGATGCTGTCCTGGAATATTTGAAGGATGATGATTTGAAAGATCTGGATAAAAAGAGGGAAATCGACGACATCTTGGGTGTGACACTAAACCCCAAGGAATTTAATGAGTTGGTGAACCTCGGCAAGAAGATCACAGATTACGACGCCCAGGACGACGATGAGGACGTTGCGATGGGTGGCGCCGATGGTGAGGATGCTGAAATAGATGAGCGCCAGGGTGTCGCGGTCGCGTTCGATGAAGACGAAGAGGATGACGAGGGGGGCCTTGTTCATGAAGTCCGTGACGAATCTTCAGAGGACGAAGAGGAAGAGGAAGAGGAAGAGGAAGAGAAGGAACAGAGTGCTGAAGGCAAGGAAGAAGATGCTGTTGCTGACGTTGGGGATGAGATGATTCTCGACTCGGCGCCTTCAGGTGGCAAACAAGACGAGAAAGACAAGCATAGCATACCAGCCCGAGACATCGACACATTTTGGTTACAACGGCAAATCGGCACACTATACCCCGACGCTCATGAGCAAAGCGACAAAACAAAGGAGGCTCTGAAGATCCTGTCAGGAGAACCTGGTGAGGATGGCGAGGAAAAGTCCTTGCGTGATGTTGAGAACGATCTCATGGAGTTGTTCGACTACGAGCACCATGAGTTGGTTCAGAAGCTTGTTGAGAACAGGGAGAAGGTTTTCTGGCTTACAAACTTAGCACGAACACAGACTCCCGAAGAGCGCGCTGACGTTGAGCGTGAAATGGTCTCAGAGGGTCTTCAATGGATTCTCAACGAACTCAAGGGTAAAGACACTGCCGAGGGCAAGAAGGGCAAGATTGACATCAAGATGGACATTGATGTCCCAGCTTCCTTTACCGCGGATGGACCCAAGGCTGAACGTGCCGAGGGCCAACTTGTCGGCGGGCTTCAGCCTCGAAAGCTCATCAACCTCGATAATCTGGTCTTCGATCAAGGAAATCACCTTATGACAAACCCCAAGGTCCGGCTACCAGAAGGCTCAACCAAGAGGACATTCAAGGGCTATGAAGAAATTCACATCCCTACTCCTAAGAAACGCAATGAGCCTGGCGATGTCTTGATACCCATTTCTGATATGCCAGAGTGGTCACGAAACCCTTTCAGTAAGAATCAGTCCTTGAACAAGATCCAGTCCAAGTGCTATCCTTCAGCATTCGATGATGATGGAAACATGCTTGTTTGTGCTCCTACTGGTAGTGGAAAAACCAATGTTGGTATGCTCGCTATTCTCCGGGAGATTGGAAAGCATCGCAACCCTGAGACCGGCGATATCGATCTAGACGCCTTTAAGATCGTCTGTATCGCTCCTTTGAAGGCTCTAGTTCAAGAACAGGTTGGCAATCTGGGTGGTAGGCTCGAGCCGTATGGTATTCGAGTCGCAGAATTGACAGGTGATCGTCAACTTACCAAGCAACAAATCGCCGAGACACAGATCATCGTCACAACCCCCGAGAAATGGGACGTCATCACCAGAAAGTCCAATGACTTGACCTACACCAACCTCGTGCGCCTCATTATTATCGACGAAATCCACCTTCTCCACGACGACCGTGGCCCTGTACTGGAAAGCATTGTTAGCCGAACCATCCGCAAGACTGAACAAACTGGCGAGCCAGTTCGAATCATTGGTCTTTCTGCCACCCTGCCCAACTACAAAGATGTTGCGAGCTTCTTGCGAGTGGACACGAAGAAGGGTCTTTTCCACTTTGACGGATCTTTCCGACCCTGTCCTCTGCGACAGGAGTTTGTTGGTGTCACTGACCGTAAAGCCATCAAGCAGCTAAAGACCATGAACGACGTCTGCTACAACAAGGTGATCGAGCATGTGGGCACAAACCGTAACCAGATGCTTATTTTTGTGCATTCCCGAAAAGAGACTGCCAAGACTGCTCGCTACATCCGCGATAAGGCTCTTGAGTCAGACACAATCAACCAGATCCTTCGTCACGATGCTGGTAGCCGTGAGGTCCTCAATGAAGCGTCTTCTCAGGCAACCGACCAAGACCTCAAGGATATTCTGCCATATGGTTTCGGCATCCACCATGCTGGTATGAGCCGAGCTGACAGGACAGATGTCGAAAACCTTTTTGCCCATGGTGCTATCCAGGTCCTGGTGTGTACTGCTACACTGGCTTGGGGTGTAAACTTGCCCGCCCATACAGTTGTCATCAAGGGAACACAGGTTTACTCCCCCGAGAAGGGTAGCTGGGTTGAGCTCAGCCCTCAAGACGTCCTTCAGATGCTTGGACGTGCAGGCCGACCCCAATACGATACTTATGGAGAAGGTATCATCATTACGACACAGAGTGAAATGCAATACTATCTCTCACTTCTGAATCAGCAGCTTCCGATTGAGAGTCAGTTTGTCAGCAAGCTGGTGGACAACCTGAATGCCGAAATCGTCCTTGGCAACGTAAGGACTCGTGATGAGGGCGTTGAGTGGTTGGGCTACACATACCTCTTTGTCAGAATGCTTCGCTCGCCTGGACTTTACCAGGTGGGCGCAGAGTACGAAGATGATGTGGCTCTTGAGCAGAAGCGAGTTGATTTGATTCATTCTGCCGCCATGGTTCTGCGAAAGTCAAATCTCATCAAGTATGATGAAAAGACTGGAAAGCTCCAGTCAACTGAGCTCGGTCGTATCGCTTCGCATTATTATATCACATTCGGTTCTATGGAGACTTACAACAACCTCATCCAGCCTTCTATCACTACGATCGAGCTCTTCCGTGTCTTCGCCCTCAGTGCTGAATTCAAGTATATCCCTGTTCGACAGGATGAGAAGCTTGAGTTGGCTAAGCTGCTGGGCCGAGTCCCAATCCCCGTCAAAGAGAGCATTGAGGAACCCCACGCCAAGATCAATGTCCTCTTGCAAGCATACATCTCGCGCCTCAAGCTCGATGGTCTCGCGCTCATGGCCGACATGGTGTACGTTACGCAATCTGCTGGCCGTATCTTGCGCGCTATCTTTGAGATCGCAATGAAGAAAGGCTGGGCATCCGTTGCGAAGACTGCTCTGGACCTCTGTAAGATGGCCGAGAAGCGGATGTGGCCAACAATGTCACCTCTTCGACAGTTCCCCTCTTGTCCTCGGGATGTTATTCAGAAGGCTGAGAAAATCGATGTGTCTTGGAGCAGCTACTTTGATCTGGATCCTCCCCGTATGGGTGAGCTTCTTGGCCTTCCTCGAGCCGGCCGTACTGTATGTGGCTTGGTCAACAAGTTCCCGCGAGTCGAAGTCCAGGCTCAAGTTCAACCTATGACAAGATCGATGCTACGTGTTGAACTGAGCATCACACCCAATTTTGAGTGGGACGATTCTATCCACGGCGCCGCAGAGAGCTTTTGGATTATTGTTGAGGACTGCGATGGAGAAGACATACTTTACCACGACACCTTTTTGTTGCGCAAGGAATACGCCGAATCGGAGCAAAATGAGCACATTGTCGACTTCACCGTTCCTATCACAGATCCAATGCCTCCAAACTACTTCGTTTCGGTTATCTCTGACCGATGGATGCATGCTGAGACCAGACTTCCTGTTCCTTTCCATAAGTTGATCTTGCCTGAGAAGTTCCCTCCTCATACAGAACTTCTCGAGCTTCAGCCTCTCCCCGTTTCTGCCCTCAAGGTGTCAAGCTACATTGATCTCTATCCTGTATGGAAGCAGTTCAACAGAATCCAAACACAGACTTTCAACTCGCTGTATAAGACTGATGCGAATGTGTTTATTGGAGCTCCCACAGGTAGCGGCAAGACTGTTTGTGCCGAATTTGCTCTTCTAAGGCACTGGACAAAGGGCGATGTTGGTCGTGCCGTGTATATTGCCCCCTTCCAAGAACTCGTTGACTCTCGCCTCCAAGATTGGCAGAAGAGGCTCAGCCATCTCAATGGCGGCAAAGAGATAGTGAAGCTTACTGGTGAGACGGCAACAGATCTCAAGCTGTTGGAAAAGGGCGACTTGATCTTGGCAACCCCAACTCAGTGGGATGTGCTATCAAGACAATGGAAGCGACGCAAGAACGTTCAGACAGTTGAACTGTTTATTGCTGACGAGGTCCATCTCCTTGGTAGTTCTCAAGGTTATGTGTACGAGACGATCGTCTCTCGTATGCATTACATCCGCACACAGACAGAATTACCCCTGCGAATTGTCGCATTGAGTGTATCGCTGGCGAACGCTCGAGACATTGGTGAATGGATCGATGCAAAGAAGCACGACATCTATAACTTCAGTCCACATGTTCGACCGGTCCCTCTTGAGCTTCACCTCCAGTCATTCACAAATACTCATTTCCCATCTCTCATGCTTGCCATGGCCAAGCCCACGTATCTGGCCATCACACAAATGTCTCCTGACAAGCCTGCCATGATCTTTGTGCCCAGCCGCAAGCAGACTCGTGCAACTGCCCGGGATTTGTTGGCTGCAGCCTTTGCTGACGATGATGAGGACCGTTTCCTTCACGCTGAGGTAGAGCAAATGAAGCCTCTGCTTGAACGCATCAACGAGGAGGCTCTCGCCGAAGCCCTCTCTCACGGTGTTGGCTACTACCATGAGGCTCTTAGCCAGAGTGACAAGCGAATTGTTAAGCATCTCTACGACAATGGTGCTATCCAGGTGCTTGTTGCTTCACGCGATGTTTGCTGGGAGCTCAACAGCACGGCTCATCTCGTTATTGTTATGGGCACACAATACTTTGAAGGCCGAGAGCATCGATATGTTGACTACCCTCTCAGTGAGGTGTTGCACATGTTCGGTAAAGCTCTTAGACCCTCCAAGGACGGCAGAGGCCGAGGCGTCCTTATGCTGCCCCAAGTCAAGCGCGAGTACTACAAGAAATTCCTAAATGAGGCCCTTCCTGTTGAGTCGCATCTGCACAACTACTTGCACGATGTCTTCGTGACAGAGATCAGCACCAAGATGATCGAGTCGGGTGACGATGCGATCAACTGGACTACTTTCACCTACTTCTATCGAAGGCTGCTTGCCAACCCAAGTTATTATAGCTTGACAAGCACAACGCATGAGGGCCTCAGCAACTACATGTCCGACTTGGTTGAGACAACTCTCCGTGAGCTCAGCGAATCCAAGATCATTGAGTTTGACGAGGATGACGGATCCGTGGCACCTCAAAACGCAGCCATGATTGCGGCATACTATAACATTTCCTACATCACGATGCAGACTTTCCTGCTCTCTTTGAGCGCTCGCACGAAGCTCAAAGGTATTATGGAAATCGTCACTTCAGCAACAGAGTTCGAGTCGATCCAGATTCGACGTCATGAGGATGGTCTGTTGCGACGCATTTACGACCGAGTGCCTGTCAAGATGTCTGAACCAGTTTATGACTCCCCTCATTTCAAATCCTTCGTCTTGCTCCAGTCTCACTTCTCCCGCATGCAGCTGCCAATTGATCTTGCAAAGGACCAGGAGGTCCTGCTGTCGAGGGTGTTGAGCCTTCTTAGTGCCATGGTCGACATTCTGTCTTCGGAGGGACATCTCAACGCCATGAGCGCTATGGAGATGTCACAGATGATTGTTCAGGGAATGTGGGATCGGGACAGCCCTCTTAAACAAATTCCTCACTTCTCACCGGAGGTTGTCAAGGTGGCGAATGAGTTTGGGTACGTACTTAGTGATAAATTGGTCGGACCGTCAGCTAATTTTGTTCGCAGAATCAAGGATATCTTTGATTTCATGGAAGCCATGAACCCGGATGAGAATGCCGATTACAACAAGCTTGTTAAGCGACTTGGCTTGTCACAAAACCAATTGGCACAGGCCGCAAACTTCACAAACGACAAGTATCCTGACCTGGAACTTGAACATGAGGTTCTTGACGAGGGTGAGATCAGGGCAGGTGAACCGGCCTACCTGAACATCAAGATTGCTCGCAATTTGGAAGAGGAGGACGGCGATTATGACTCTACCGTACACGCACCATTCTACCCATCCAAGAAGATGGAGAACTGGTGGTTGGTTGTTGGTGATGAGAAGACCAAGAGCCTCTTGGCCATCAAGCGAGTGACAATCGGGCGGGAACTGAACGTTCGCCTCGAGTACACTGTGCCATCACCTGGTGAGCATGATCTGAAGCTGTTCCTAATGAGTGATAGTTATGTTGGAGTCGACCAGGAGCGGGAGTTTTCGGTTACAGCAGCCGAGGGCATGGACGTGGATGATGATGAAGAGGACGAGGACGAGGACGAAGACGAGGAGTAGAAGCTCAAAGCTCACTCTGAATTACAATTACCACGGCGATTGCCAGCGATGGCGTTGTACACTACTGAAGACTACGAATGCGGATTTAGGAGATAATAATCGAATCTATCAACTCGGGACTATGACTGAGATGTGCTTTTTGAGATGAGTTTTCTGGATACAAGCCGATTTGAGTGTATGTCTAATAATGCATCACGAGTGAAAGAGGCGCGAGGTGTTGAGATCTAGTGTTCACAACGCCAAACGCGTCCAGAGAGAGCTAGGCCCACGACGTGACTTTTGCCGGGAATTGGGCAGTGAAGATGGTGAGAAAAGAGACTACGGACGCGTCCCTCCGATGGTCTTGTATACCAGGGCGTCGAATCAGCGTCGACTACGCGCTGGGCCTTTGATGTCGTGTGTGAGAGGGAGAGAGCCTGGGGTTGGGGATGACGCCGCCCGCAGCGCAGCGCAGCGCAAATGCCAGATACCCATCACGTGACCGATGCTCTGGTGACGTTTGAAAGTGCTTCTGTTTCCCTTGCAAAGCCCAGTCCAGCCCATCAACTCACACCAGCGTTTTTTCTTCGTCAACCCCAACATCGCGGCACAACTCGAAGAGGCGCCCATCATCATCAATTGCGCAAATCATCGCCAACATATCATTGCCATCGCTCTACGAACCTTGCGCTCCATTGACACGCGCAATACAGCATCCGCTACGCGTTCGCCTATCTTTTGCGAGCTGGAGTTCTACTTCTGGCTCCTGTGATTTGTGACAAGCGAAAACATTATCTACGCTCTTGCCATGGCCGACCAGATTAACGAGAAGCCTGAGGTTGAGGCAACTGCTCCCGGCGCGCAGGAAGTTCCTGCCGCTGAGAAGCCTACTGAGCCATCATCGATCGGAAGCGAAGCCGCAAAGGCCGATGGCGAGGCAAACAAGGGAGATACAAAGACCGCTGAGGGTAAGTTATGATTACGAAGCGTTTGCTATTCATTGCGCACTCGATCGCATTGCCATAGAAATCGCGCTTTGATTTCTCGTGTGCTCTGTCGCTCAGGCGCGTCCTTCCCTTTGTCAGATCCATGCTGACCACATCGCGCAACAGAAACCAAAGAAGTTGGAAACTCAGAGAAACCCGCCGAAGATAAAGACGCGGCCGAAGCACCAAAGGAGGACTCAAAGCCCACTCAAGAGGGTGCAGATATCGAAATGAAGGACGCGACTGAGGCCCCGGCTGCCGGGGAGACCAAGGCCGAGAACTCCGCTCCATCTGCCGATGGTGAGACAGCAACCGAAAACGCCGCCACCGAGTCTGCCTTAGCAAAGGCGAAGAACAATAGACGAAAGTCGACTGGCGGTGCCAGCCGCAAGAGCCTGAGCAAGAAAGCCTCCAAGGCGCGTCTCACGCATTTAGACGCCAAGCCTGGAGACCACTTCTTGGTCAAGCTCAAAGGATTTCCCGCTTGGCCTGCCATCATTTGCGATGAATCGATGTTGCCTCAAGCTCTGGTCGATAGCCGCCCTGTAGCTGCTGCGCGACCTGATGGCTCCTATACCGAGGCATATGCTGATGGTGGCAAACGTGTCAACGACAGAACCTTCCCAGTCATGTATCTCCACACGAATGAATTGTGAGTTACCGCTCATTACTGTTTCCGAACATCGCTAACCTGACTACAGTGGTTGGGTACCCAATACTGGACTTACAGAGCTTACTCCTGAAAAGGCCAGAGAGACCATCACCGAGAAAATGCGCAAAGATTTGAAGGAGGCATTCTCGCTCGCTGCCGAACACAACTCTATCGAACACTACAAGGACGTGCTTAAGCAATTCCAAGATGAACTACTTGCCAAGCAGCAAGCTGCTGCGACACCCAAGAAGAGCAAGAAGGGCAAGGCCAAAGCTGCCGACGAAGACGTCGAGATGGAAGACGCCGACGATGCTTCAGAGAAGTCCAAGTCCAAGAAGCGCAAGGCTGAGGATGACGCCAGTGTAATTCTTCCAACACGCTGTTGCTGATTCATTTTGCTAATAAAACTGCTAGACACCGCAACGGCCTGAATCCGTTAAGAAACCTAAGATTAAGCTCAATACATCAACGCCTAAGGCCGCTAATGGCACTCCTAAGGCCAAAGAGGAATCTGCTGCCAAAACCAAAGTCAAGGTCAAGAAGTCGTCTGATAAGAAGGCTGAGACCACCAAGAAGGCCAAGATGACACCCGAGGAGCGAAGACACCACAAGGAGGTGAGATAAATACAACTGTATTTTGACCGATCAATTTACTGACACCTTTACAGAAGGAAGTGTTATATCTCCGTCATAAGCTTCAACGAGGTCTCCTCACCAGAGATCAGCAACCCCAGGAATCAGAGATGGAACATATGTCCGAATACGTCACCATGTTGGAGAATCTGAAGGACCTTGAGGTGTCCATCATTCGTGCGACCAAGATCAACAAGGTTCTCAAAGCTATCCTCAAATTGGAATCGATCCCCCGTGAGGACGACTTCCATTTCAAGGACCGTTCCAAGGTTCTTCTGGACCAGTGGACTCAGCTACTGGCTACTGAAAATGCCACCCCTGCTCCTGATGCCACCAACGGCGTCAATGGCAAGTCGGAAGCCAAGCCAGACGACAAGAAGGACGATAGCGGCAAGGAGACTACTGAAGAGCCAAAGCCTGAGGCCACAAAGACGGAAGGAACCAAGACTGAGAAACCCGAGGAGACCGAGGAGGAGAAGATTGCGGAAACACCACAAGCATCAGCGCCTGAAGAGAAGAAGGACGATGTAAGTAGAAAATAAGCCCTATTGTTATGAGTTTGACTAACCGAAAAACAAGACCGTCGCTCCTCCCGAGCCTGTTGAAGCTGCAGCCTAAGTTACGGGTCAGCTCACGGTGGTTTAGAGCAATTTGTTTCATGGCGTCACGGTTATGGTCCACAAACACTGGCCTTTTTCCCGATTTTCTACTTTTTTCTTATGCTTTTCTTAACAACTATGGTAAAAGTGACTTCGTCGCGTTGCGTCTTTTCGGTATCTGTATGAATATCTGCCAAATCTGGCGGCAGGGGTGCGCCACGACTCTCTGGAGTCATAATGATCTCAGGAGTGACGGAGGCAAGAAACATCTTTTTGGGGGGACTGTACAAAGGGAAAAATCAACAATACTGGGTCAGGAGGCTCGCTTTACGCGGGTCTCTGTAAACCAGTTTGGACAGGAGGCGAGCATGGTATGGATGTCAAGACGGCATATGGGATGGGTGGCAAACGAAGCGAAGCAAGCTCAAAGAATGAGATGATGACCTTCGAGAGGAGGCATATGAGAATGAGGATTTGGCGAGCAATAGCATACAGATGATGAATGGGACAAAGAATTAGAAGCATTCTGTATAAAGTGCCTTGTTTGCGATGAATAGTATAGGAACCCGTACAGATCGTATATATCAGTCATTGTCTAGGCATCTTGCTTTGTGAAATCTGAGTGATTGTATGTACGATACGATCTTGCTGGTTGTTGGGATACAGTGCGTAATACAGTGCGATCATGTTTATTTACTGTCTAAAACGCGTTGACCTTCACCCTCGATCCAAGCTCAGGAGCTTCTTCATCCTTCAAGACTTCAATAACTTGTGCAGCATAAAACTCTTGATCATGGCCCGTGAAGTCATCAACCAGGACACATATAGCCAAGAGGATCATCAGGTAACTAAAACTATAATCATGAAACTTGTGCAATGCTTTCACTAACTCGGTCATCAGGTCGCATATGTCTTCGACCCTGAAGACGATGGGACACGCCAAAAGCCAGCCAAGCGGAGAAGAAGATCTAAGCAGGGCCAGGATTCTGCAGAAATAGTGAAAGATTCATCAGCTTTTGTGCCTCTTCTCAATGGTGCTGAGAAACCCGAGTTCGTCAAATTAAGGGAGAGATTGTTCCAGGAAAGCTGGGCTAAGATTGATGAACGGATCGAGGTGAGTGAACGAAGCTTATTCACCTGATGTATCGCTCATATGAATTAGAGAATACTCAAAACTTCAAATCTCGAGACTCTCAATGAAGTCAGCGAGTTTGCCAAAGACGCAGTGACAGAATCGTAAGAGTCGTACTCCTGATATACCTGCAACCTCTAATATTTGGATAGTGGGGATAGAATCCCTTCAGCATTCATCATCACAGGACCTAACATCGCATCACAAGATCTTCTCTTTCAACAATTATCGGAGACACTTCAGCAAACAACATCAAGCAAGTTTGTTGGTTTGCGGTCATCAGAGGCATCGACGCTGAAAGCCACGTTGAAGAAGATTATTCGAGATGTCACAGCCAAAGCCTCCACTGATGAGGATGATGATCTTGAAGTCAGTGACGGTCGAGAGGTGAGTCATCCGCATTTTCACAGAACAACACTCATTCTCTACAGGGACGAAGGTATCTCGACTATGATCTTGAAGCGCTGTATGCATTTATCAAACCCCAAAATGTAGAGCATGTGTTTGTCGCCTTTCAAGACAGTGAAGGTTTCGACAGCAGTTTATTATCGGATTTGATCATTCTCTTCAAGTACGTCTCTGCCTCCGACACTTCATTCACTGCTGCTAACACGTAACCAAGCTCTTGGCGCCCTCGTATACCATTTACTCTCCTCTTTGGTATCGCCACATCAGTCGAGCTTCTCCAAGCCAGACTACTCAAGGCTTCTTGTCAGCAAATTTATGGAGCGCAGTTTGATGTGATTCAGACCTCGGCCATTCTCGAGACAGTCTTCAAAACAGCGGTAGCAACATCTGATGCTCCTGTAGTACTGGGAGCATCGCTCATCCGCAGCCTGCTTGATCGTCAGCATGACCAGGTTTCAGGCATTCAAACATTCACTATGTCATTGAAGGTGAGCTTCGAACAGATAATATAAATGAGTTTGATGGTAGCTAACAAATAATAGTACGCTTATATGTGTCATTTCTATGCGAATCCACTCAGCGTTCTCGAGCATACCGCATCGTTGCAAGCCGAGCATATCGAGGCCATTCGGCATACTGATTCTTTCAGGGAAAATGTTGAGCAGGCAGTAGAATCTGGCATCTTGGATAATGTGCAATACGCCAAAGGTTTGCTTGAGAACGACGAGTTTCTCGTTACGCGAGTTCAAGATAGTCTAGCCCGTCGTCAAGAATCTGTTGAGGATTTTTTGCGGTCACTTCTTATTCTTGGAGAAACAGAATCGCAAGACATTGAGTTCTCAAGAGCATATGCGGAAGCTTTGGATGAGGGCGTTTCAATCACTGAGAACTCGAGAGCTATTGAGTCGGTACGACGTATGGACGTCGGCGAGCTGCTGGTCATGCTTCGCAAGGTTGTATCAATCTTGCAGAAAGGAGATTGTGGCTTACTTCTCGGTCCAGCAACGAAGCAAACGGACCTTGAATTTCGAGATGCACTGACAAGACAACTTGTCGATCTGGAAGAGCTACAATCAAAGGCAGAAGAGCAGGGGATTACACTACGGAGCAAGTACAGCGGGCAGAGTAAAGTGATGCGCACAACTGTGATTGCACAAAGAGTTCAATTAAGTCAAGACTCAGCTGCACTTACAGATGAAGACAAGCAACTTACTCAGGCCATCGACGACCTCACCGGGCTATTAGTCACGCATGTTCAGTTTGTCAGACCCAGGTCTCTTTTGTTGTCGGAGAGCTGGTTGTACGATTCTCGAGCTCCGTCGCGAGATGTATTCGTGCCTCGACCACGGGCCGTTCTAGAACGCAGCCTCACCAGGCCGCACGACTATTTGTCATGTTCATGCTGCAAGCCAGGCGATGGAGAAACACCGGCAACTCTGCCGGCCACGGCGCTCTTATACCGCCTATACACAGAGACTGGGAGCCTCATCAACGTGGCAGATCTCTGGGCTGCATTCTCAGCACTTGTAAGCGAGGAGGAGACAGACGAACGCAAGTCGCTGGTAATGTTTTACCGTGCGCTGGCTGAGCTGAGGGCTTTGGGATTCGTCAAAGCAAGCAAGAAGAAAGCGGACCACATTGCCAAGCTGAAGTGGCTCTGAATATGGGGATTGCGATTGCATTGGTCGAACAAAGTTTGAGAAAGAGAGACATGGCGAGAAGATTGAAGACTGCAACCGCCAAATGGGGATGGTCCTTTGTATTTGAGGGGATGAGACGGGATTAACCATGTCTGGAAACAGGTTTTTTTTTCTTTTTGAGGGGGTTTGAGATCGAAACCGAGGTCGAGCCCAATGGCCACTGAGGGACCTAGTGATAGGCCGCAAAAAGACGAGGAGAGAAAAGGTGTCGTCAGTCTAAGACATTGAAGAACTAAGACACGAGGTGGCTGGGAACCAAGAGCGAGTGAGACTGTGAGTGAGAGTGAGTATGAGAGCGAGAGAGTGTGGGAGTGAAAGTGGAGGGTGAAAGTCAAGTCACGGTTACAGCCAACGCAGCAAAATCCAAGACATGCAGGTAGATACATGATTAGACGCCGGGAGCGGAGGGAACTGCATAGAACAAAGCATCATGTGAATGAACGATAACGGTGAACGGCTATAGCTACTATATTGAGGTCTCAGTTGGCCAAGCTACCTTACCTTATCTACGTACCCAGGTTAACACTCAAGGGATTGATTGCCCTTATGATCAATCAATCAATGAAACAATGAACCAAAATAGAGAGAAAGAAAGAAAGAAAGAAAGAAAAAAGAGTAGCGGTAAAGATACTGTTTATTCCCCCATCTCATTGTCTTGCTTTTGAGTCATGACCAACTAATGGCTCCAAGTCACATTCCACTCCATCCGCTGTTGGGGTCTCTTGTTCCCATAGACAAAGCACCTCCGACCAACCCAATTGCGTCTAACGCAGTCGAGTTGCTGTTTGTTGGAAACCTTTTTTTTTCTTCCATGTCTCACAGGCCACGCCAAACCCAGAGTTAAACCCTGGAGCTCAAAGCGGTTCAAGGCCTAAGCTTGTCGATTTCAGGCAGTCAAAGAAGACTTTACCCAGAACAGCATCTCGTCTGGGTCCTCTCCTCGCCTCGGGGGGTGTGTGGGTTAGTTAACGTGTAGCTGCTAAGTCGAGCTGAGCTGTTCACTGCGCAAGGTGCCCGGGAGGTGAGGCCCTGTTCCAAAAGAAACAAGGCCAATCGAACGGCTTCGGTCACAAAGACCCTTCAACTGGCTGTTCGCGATCTTAGTCTTGCTTTAGTTCCCAGACCCAAAGACCCAAAGGGCGGGGAGAGATCTTGCTTTGGTATTAAGAAAGAAAGAGAGGTCAGAATCTTGTTTCAACTAAAGAAGTCCATAGCATAGCCTCTTGTCTATTATATATCCCTCCCACCCTCTGCTTTTCTGTCCGTCTCTGTTCTTCTGATTAACCAAAGTTGGACCTCCCGCAGATCAAGGAATTGACTACGAAACTCAAACAAGAGTCTGTGTTGTCATTCATTCATTCATTCATTTGCTTACTTACTTACTTACTCACTCACTCACTCACCGGACTCTACGGAGAAGACCGCTTGTTCGCTTCGCTTGTCGATAGCCACCCCGCCAAAGCCAATCCAATCCAATCCACCATCACATTACGTATGATCTTGTGATCGTTGATCATAGACCAAGAAATATTCTTACTCAGAAGTGAATCTTGCAGAGAATAAGAGATTGGGCTGTTTTGACCTCTTGACTACTACAAATACTTGATACATCATTGCCCCAGACACTCAATCTCTCCTCTTCCTCTCTTCTTCTTACAAGCCAACCGCTCACCATCGTCACCACTTACAACAACCGCCAGAATGATGCGAGGAGAGATTCCTTCACGGCATCACAGGGCCTTTGGTCAGCGAAGACTCGCAAAGAACCCAAATCTTCAACGAAAGCTGGAACAGATGGCTCTTCCACTTGCACCTCTTGTCCAGCTCACCACAGGCGCTGTTCATCCTTCTTTTCCCACCACGGTCCTCAACTTTTGGCTCCTCACCGATGAGCAGCTAGAGTCGCTTGCACATTTCTACCACCAGAGGACGCCATCGCCTTGGACAAATCAGTACCCCTGCCCAGTCACCTGGAGATCTGATCTGCCTCTTGAGGAGAAGCGACGCAAGATGGGCAAGTTTATCGGTCTTCGGGGCTGTGAATCCCCCATCCTTCTTAAGACGGAGGAGGAGATCCTAGCAGAGGCACGAAAGGCGAGACTCGCAGCCGAAGAGGATCTTTGGAGGCGAAAGCACTTTTCCTAATGCATCAAGCAATCCGAGGCATACGGTGTTACTGTGATTAATAACGGAGGACAGTCTGCTTTCAATCTTTGGGGGTATTTGATTTTCAGGAGTTTTGCATGTCCTTTCTGCGTGTTCTCTGCATTCTTGTTGCTGCATCTTGGGTCGGTCGCATTGCTAGACATGGCCACTAGCCAGCGTGCATCACTGCATTTTCAAGGGAGTAAGGCGAGGTGAAAGAGCCTATACATATATATCAATAGAGAAGAAGCCCATGCTACTATTTTCAAAAGTCAACCTCAACGCCGCTGGTGTGGATTTCCCTCCCTTCTTCCCATACACACCAAGAGTGTGCGCCTTGCAACAAAGTGACATGTGGTATACTACAACCAAAATTTGAAGAGGTAGGTCCGGAACCATGTATATACCTATAAAGACACCCCAATCCCATATTCTTGCAACCCACACAGGACATCTCCAACTGTTTACTTCTTGCCCTTCTTCTTTGAAGGCGTGTCGACCATGACGGCATCCTCCTCGCTGGCAGTCTTGGCAGAAGAGCTCTGCTCAGAGCCGTCGAGCTCCTTCATGAACTCTGACTGGATCTGTCCTCGGCGCTTCTCCCACCACTGCTTCTCTGACTCGGCTTGGGCGAGGATCTCTTCGATTGAGCTGCGCATGGTAGCATTGGCGGTCATTTCGTGGGCGGATTGGAAGATGGACTGGCCCCAGTTTGGTGCGAGAGCGTTGGCCTATAGTTGTCAATGATGTGTTCATCTCTTGCAGTCGGACTACGCCGGCTATCATACCTCTGTGACGACATCTCTGAGCTCCTCCTCCATCTCCTTCTCGGCGCGCTGGAATCGCTGCCACAGATCATCACCCACACTGCCTCGTTGCAGCAGAGAACCACATGCTTGCTTCGCAGACTTGATCTGGATCAGACGACGGATATCTTCGACGGCGCGACGCAAAAGGGCAGCTCGTAGAACGCTTTCGGGAATCTTGGGTCCCTTTTCGGAGCCGTCCTCGAGGTGTAGCAGGGACAGGTAGACGTTGCGCTGGAGGTGAGGGCCGAACCACGGAGCCAAGTTGGCGCTCTCAGCTTTGGTATGTTAGCATATTCCTCAGTTTGGCGATCTGGTTCTGTGGCATACCAGCTTTTCTTTTTCGGTAGATTGTCGAGAATGTCATGAGTGCGCTGCCGAGGACGAGAACATAGGCAAAGGGGAGGGCAAGGCCCTTCCAATCGATGTTGAGCATGATGAATGATGAAAGTTGCAAAAGTAGAATATGAGATCGTCCGTACTGTAATTAAAAAGAAAACGAGTGTAAAGAAACAAGTCGAGCCGGCCGTGACTTGGGTTTTGGTTTGTATGAGTCGAGTCCAATGTACAGACAGACACGAATGCAATAAGGAACTGTCAATTAGTGGTGGTGTGGCGCAGATCCAACTTTAGGCCAGATTACGCTTCAGCTTTACCAAGTGGCTCCTGGAATTGTGGCTGGTGTGTATGCTGTCAGGCGGATGGGCCCTGGATTTGACTGCCGTGCGACGTCACTCGAGCATTAGATAAGCAATCGCAGGCACCGCTAGATGACGCTGTGCTCGAGTTAGCGGAGGTACATGGTTTCGTGTGAGCCACCTTAGGTAAGATACGTACCGAGTCTAGAGCTACCTTACCTACCACCGCTCAACTTCACTCTCTTCATGCTGTTGATTCATTGCGTTTCAACTCCATCTTCTAGGCTCTTCTTTTTCGTTCCCGCTTATCTCCCAGCTATCCTCTTTTTATAGATCCTTTCTTTCTCTACAAACCAAGAATACTCAACCTCCAAAGGCAGCAAAGAGAGCACGAAAGACCCCACCAAAGATCATAGCGACAGCTCTTTTGATATCTTTCACCATGTTGCTGCGACTCCGCGGCCCCGATGGCATGGCCCGTCTGAATGTCGAGCCCACAACTACCTTTGGAGATCTGGGAAAGCTGGTCTGTTGTCTCGGAGCCCGTACCGAGCTGTCTGTGCTGACTCTGGCCTTCTAGCTACTCGATCAACTACCCAAGACCGTTGATCCCAAAACTCTAGCTCTATCGAACGCACCGAACGGAGGAGACTCAAAGCGCCTAGGGGACATCGTCAACTTCAAAGTTGGTCAGATTGGCCTCAAGTTAGTCGCGCTCATGACCTCTCACAGATCAACCAAACTAACCTCATAGGCACGGCGATCTCATCTTTCTCACCTACCAACATGCCGACGCTGCCAACGGTGACGCACCCGAAACCTCTAACACATCTGCCAGGCTTAACGGAAAACCTGTACTACCGACCGAAGACCTTCCCATCAACCCCAAACCCGAAAGGATCGCCAGGCCTTGGGAAGTAATTCGCCAATCCGCCTTGGACGACCGATTAGACCGACAGGATGGCAAGATCCCCCGAGGCATCGATCGCATGTGTCGCCATGGTCCCAAGGGCATGTGTGACTACTGCCAACCACTCGATCCTTTCAACCCCGGATATCTCGCGGAGAAGAAGATCAAATACCTATCCTTCCACTCATACCTACGAAAGATCAATGCTGCGACCAACAAGCCCGAGCTAGGCGCTTCATACATTCCTCCCCTGGTTGAGCCCTACTATCGAGTCAGGCATGAGTGCCCTTCTGGTCATCCCCCTTGGCCTGAGGGTATCTGCACCAAGTGTCAGCCCAGCGCCATTACTCTCCAGCCTCAACAATTCCGAATGGTCGATCATGTCGAGTTCTCTTCGCCTGCTATTATCGACACCTTTATTGACACCTGGCGAAAGACCGGATCGCAACGCCTAGGTTACCTTTACGGAAAATATACTGAGTACACTGAAGTCCCCCTTGGTGTTAAAGCTGTCGTGGAAGCCATATATGAACCTCCTCAGGTTGATGAGCTTGATGGTATCACAATGAACGCCTGGGAGTCGCAAAAGGAGGTCGACAGGGTCGCCAAGCAGTGCGGCCTAGAGCCCGTGGGAGTAATCTGGACTGACTTGCTGGATGCTGGCAACGGCGATGGCACAGTGGTTTGCAAACGTCATGCCGACTCCTACTTCTTGTCCTCCCTGGAGATTTGTTTCTCTTCGAGGTTGCAAGCTCAGTACCCTAAACCTTCCAAGTGGAGTGACACAGGCAGCTTTGGTTCAAATTTTGTCACATGTATCATCACCGGTAATGAGCAGGGCGAGATTTCGATCTCCTCCTACCAGATGTCCAACGAGTCTGTGGAAATGGTTCGTGCTGACATTGTTGAGCCGTCAGCTGACCCTAATGTCATGCTTGTACGCGATGAGGAGGAAGACGACGGCTCTGTCAGCCGTACAAGATATATCCCTGAAGTTTTCTACCGCAGGGTCAACGAATACGGCGCCAACGTCCAGGAGAACGCCAAACCATCGTTCCCCGTCGAGTATCTGTTTGTCACACTGACCCACGGTTTCCCTGCGGACCCTAAGCCTATGTTCACTCAGCAAGGTTTCCCTATCGAGAACAGAGAATATGTCGGCGAGAGTCAAGAGCATTCCGCTCTGTCCAAGTTTCTCAAGCTATCACCTGGTCAGAAGCCCACGGGCCAGGAGGTCTCCAACTTTCACCTTCTCTGCTTCATTCAGCAGATGGGCGTCCTCTCCAAGGTGCGCTTGTTTTTGACATGTATAAGAAAGCTACTGACAGCCTTCATAGGACGAAGAAGCTCTACTCTGCCGTGTAGCGAGCCAACACGATCTTGCCGATACATTCCAGCTCCGTTCTACCGAGGGTTGGCAGACCCTCCAGGCCATCCTTCAATCGACTGGTGAGAGAATCCCCAAGCGTCAGCGGGAGGAGGACGGTGCTCCCTCGCCCTCTTCCTCCTCATCCTCTTCTTTTCAAAATTCCATTCGCGACTCGGGAGAACCCCTTGCTAAGCGATTTGCTGCCTTCAGGCTAAACGAGCGCTGGACCAAGTCCGCCAATCCACCGCCACCCTAGTCAATAAAGAGGTATTGGGTAGAAGGGAAGACAATAGGGGTCAGATAGAGGTTTAGATGAGACGTGGAACCCAAAAAGTGGTGAGGCTGGATTCGGTTTTCTTGCTAGATGTTTTCTTAACTTCCTTCACGTGGAAGATGATATTGCATGTATAGCTGAGGCGGCGTTAAGGACAGGTATCGGAGCATATAGGCAATACTTTCATTGGGCGGCTTCCTCAGCTTGAATCAAAAGAATTGTACATGTTTATATGTGCTTAACGTGATATAATTGAGTGATGTCCATTATGTTGGCGCTTCAAGAGTACATCGAACGAGGTTTTGATCACAGTCAGGCTTAGATCCCGTTTTCAGGCGAGCTATCTTGGATAGATCGTTCCCAATCATCATATCAAACACGATTTATTCAAATCATAATGATCATGTTGTTAAATTGATTTCAGCCAAGGTGATTGATTATCTTGGCTAAGACTTGTTTAAGCTATGATAATTGTACTGTTGTGTCTACTAACTTCGCTTCAGTTTTGTTCCCTCAGCATCATTTTATATCAGCTATGATCGAGATATAGATGATTTCTGTCTGATTCAATGTCAGTAGGTACTCAACATAACATAATCTTTGAATTTTTTTTCTTTATTGACATTGGATCTATTATTCTTGTACGACTTTATGTAAACTTATGATTATTTTCTACGGCCCCATCTTAGAACACTTCACAAATACCACGAAGTCAGAAGAGAGACATGTATAATTTATGATGACTTCATCTATATCATCACAACTTAAGTAAAGGATATCATAAACTTGTCATATTTGTAGATTTGACTACTAATATTATCATAAAGGTTTATCACACACATTCGAATAACTCCCAAATCCACCCCTTTTCCAATCACAAAAACGCCAGTTATAATTTACAGGGGCTTTCCACCGATGAAGTCGGACCATCGGCGGACTTCAGCGGGGATGCCTTCGGGGCGGGGCAGCTTCTCGCTCATGCACTGAGCAAAGAGGATAGCGGTTTGAGGTTCCATGAACAGGGGGACGCCGAAATCGACGGCATTTCGGCGCATAACATAGTCGACGTCCAGCGTGGTCTTGCCTCGGGCCTGGGCCAGGTTGAAGCATCCGCGGATGTCGTACTTCTTGAAAACCTCACGGAGGGCACGCTTGTCCTCCTTGGGGAATTCAATAACCTCGACCTCGACCTTGGTCTTGGACTTGTTCTCGATGAACTCCTTGACCTCGGGGCTAGCGGCGTACAGCTTGTAGCCAAGAGGGGCAACGTAGTCGACGACCTGGGTGAGCCATGGCTTGGAGACGTTTCCGCCAAAGAGGAGACCCTCACCAGGCTCGGGCATGCGGAAGTTCATGGTGGACTGGAGAGAGGTCCAGTAGGCCTCAACGAGATCCTTACCGAAGCAAGCAATCTCACCGGTGGAAGCCATCTCAACACCGAGGAAAGGATCGGCACCAGCGAGACGGGTCCAGGAGAACTGAGGAACCTTGGTAGCAACATAGTCGCGCTTCTCAGCCATAGGGTCAGACTTGGCAGGAACCTGCTTGCCGACGAGGGCCTTGGTAGCAACATCGATGAAGTTGGTCCCGAGGACCTTGCTGAC
Organism: Fusarium odoratissimum NRRL 54006; assembly: GCF_000260195.1. Taxonomy (NCBI): domain Eukaryota; kingdom Fungi; phylum Ascomycota; class Sordariomycetes; order Hypocreales; family Nectriaceae; genus Fusarium; species Fusarium odoratissimum. The sequence continues at coordinate 1,832,907 of NW_022158687.1, read as the reverse complement.
AAAGGGGAAAGATCGAGAGGCACGAAGGTTGCACTCAATCACCTTGAGAAGGGGCTCGCCACCCTCAGGGTTCTCGGCCTTGATGATTTGCATGTTGAAGGGGCCGCTGATCTTCCAGGCTGCGGCGACCTTGACAGCAATCTCCTTGACACGCTCCATGGTGTTGCTATCGAGATTGGCAGGGGGGAGAACCAGAGTGGCGTCACCGGAGTGAACACCGGCCTGCTCAACGTGCTCGGAAACAGCATGAATGATGAGCTCGCCGTTGGCAGAGACACCGTCAACATCGATCTCTTGGGCACCCTCAATGAACTTAGTGATGACAACGGGGTGGTCGGGAGAGACATTGCTGGCAGCCTCGAGCTTATCCTTGAGATCTTCCTGGCTTGAGATCACAGTCATGGCAGCGCCGGACAGGACGTAACTAGGGCGGACGAGAACGGGATAGCCAACCTCCTCAGCGAACTCCTCAGCAGCCTTGACCGAAGTAAGCTCCTTCCAGGCAGGCTGGTCGACACCAATACTGTCAAGGATCTCAGAGAACTTCTGACGATCCTCGGCCTTGTCAATATCCTTGGGGTCGGTTCCAAGGACATTGGCTCCACCAGTCTCCTGGAGCTTGAGGGCAATGTTCTGGGGAAGCTGGCCACCGACAGACACAACGACACCCTTGGAATTCTCAAGCTCGTAGATATCCATAACACGCTCGTAGCTCAACTCTTCGAAATACAGCTTATCAGCCGAATCGAAGTCTGTGCTCATCGTCTCCGGGTTATACTAACGCCAAATATTAGTCTAAGTCCTTTAAAATGATTATAGAAGTTGTGACGAGATTGGGATTAGGTTTGAAAAGGTCCGGTTCAAAGTGGGGCCGTTTTCGGCGATATGGGGCCGAGATCACGGCGACACCGTATAAGGAAGAACGCCCGATTGGGACTGAAGGGAGAATATAAACTTACGTTGATCATGATGGTCTTCTCACCCATCTGCTGGAGAGCCTGAGTGGCGCTGACAGCACACCAATCGAACTCGACGGAGCTACCAATTCGGTAAACACCGCTACCAAGGACAATAGTACCGTTGTCCTCGAAAGTGACATCGTGAGTAGAGCCGTTGTAGGTGGTGTAGAGGTAGTTGGTGTTGGCGGGGAACTCGGCGGCCAGGGTGTCGATCTTCTTGACCCAGGGTCGGATGCCGAAGCTGAGACGGTAGGCTCGGACCTCGTCCTCGGTGCTCTTGACGGCCATGGCGATCTGTCGGTCAGAGAAACCCATCTTCTTGGCCTTGAGGACCTGATCTTTCTTCAGGTTCTGAAGACCACCAGCCTGCTCAAGCTCACGTGTACAGTCGACGATGTTCTGCAGCTTATGGAGGAACCACTTGTCAATCTTGGTCAGCTCGTGGACCTTGTCAACAGAGTAATTCTCGTGAAGCATGGCCTGGCCGACAGCGAGCCATCGGCGGTCGGTAGGGTTCTGGAGCTCAAAGTCGAGGTCCTCGAACTTATCACCCTGGAAACCAACAAATCGGGGGTCAACCTGACGAATGGCCTTCTGGAAAGACTCCTCAAAGGTTCGGCCGATAGCCATGACCTCACCAACAGACTTCATAGCACTGCCAATGTCGCGCTTGACGTGCTGGAATTTGGAGAGATCCCATCGGGGAATCTTGGTGACGATGTAGTCGAGGGAAGGCTCGAAGTTGGCAGTGGTGGTCTTGGTGACAGCGTTAGGGAGCTCGGGAAGGGTGTGTCCAAGACCGATCTTTGCAGCAGTGTACGCAAGAGGATATCCGGTAGCCTTGGAGGCCAGGGCAGAGGATCGGGAAAGACGGGCGTTGACCTCAATGACACGGTAGTCGAGACCATCAGGCTGGAGAGCGTACTGGACGTTGCACTCGCCAACAACACCAAGATGTCGGACAATCTTGATGGCAGCGCTTCGAAGCATGTGATACTCCTCGTCGCTCAGGGTTTGACTAGGCGCAACTACAATGGAGTCACCAGTGTGGATGCCAAGAGGATCGAAGTTCTCCATGTTGCACACAGTGATACAGTTGTTGTTGGCGTCACGAACGACCTCGTATTCGACTTCCTTCCAGCCCTTGAGCGACTTCTCGACGAGGATCTGAGGAGAGAGGGTAAGAGATCGAGCGGCCATGTTGCGGAGCTCCTCCTCGTTGTTGGCGAAACCGGAACCCAGACCACCTAGAGCATAGGCGGCACGGACAATGATGGGGTATCCGACGGTCTCGGCGGCCTCGAGAGCCTCCTCGACAGTGCCGACAGCAATCGACTTGGCAATGGGGATGTTAATCTCATCCAGAGCCCTGGCGAAGAGGTCACGATCCTCACTCAGTTCCAGAGTTCGGACACTGGTACCGAGGACCTTGACGCCATACTTTTCAAAGAGGCCGAGTCGCTGCATCTCAACACCGAGGTTGAGAGCAGTCTGACCACCAAAGGACAGGAAGATGCCATCGGGCTTCTCCTTCTCGATGACATAGGAGACATACTCGGGGGTAACGGGGAGGTAGTAGACCTCGTCAGCCAGACTGTGGTTGGTCTGGATGGTAGCGATGTTGGGGTTGATGAGGACAGAAGCAACACCGGCTTCCTTGAGGGCCTTGAGGGCCTGAGCACCTATATTTCGATTGTGTTAATTTTGAATGTTCAAAAATGAGTTTTTTGTAGTGAATCGCAAGTTGTCGGTGAGATGTGCGTCACTGCATATTGGGTATGCTAACCTGAGTAGTCGAACTCTCCAGCCTGTCCAATGGCAAGACCACCACTTCCAATGACAAGAACCTTCTTGACATCAACAGTCTGGTGAGGCTTGATAACTCCACTGTCGAGGTAGGCCTTGGGGTTGGGTGCATCCTGAACAGCGGCGGAGCTGTAGGCGCGCATAACCTTGAGGGTGCCCAGGCGCTTCGAGTTGGCGGGGCGGGCAGAGGCGATTGAGACTCGGCATGATGCTGATGCTGAGAGAGGGCTCACGGAGGAGAATGAGCGAGAGGGCAAAGCTCGCGGGACCCTGCGTCCATGACGGAGCAGGGCCGGAGCTCGACCAGCGAGAGTGGTTGCCAGGTTGAAGTTGAGAGGCATTGCAGCGGATAATTTGCACGTATCAATGCGTAAGTTGAACCGTCCCGCTGGCGAGGTTGCCCTTCTGTATCCCGAGTCAAGCGTCTAGGATGTCGATGTATGTGAAGGACACAAGAGACTGTGACTCTGTTGGAAATGGTTTCTAGAGGAGGAGGGGAGGGGGATAAGTAGGGCGGCCCGTCGTGAAGAAAAATGGCGGCACGGCTGATAAGATAAGAAGAACCTCCGAAAATTATTCTCTGGTTTTGGTGTGTGACTCTACAAAAAGTTGTGCTGGGCTGGGCTGTGACGCACCTCAGCCCAGGAACAGCTAACAAAGTAGCCCCATACCACTTCCATAGTGGATAGATACCTCCGATTGCTATCTACAGACTAAATGGACTGCCCCAACATTTCGGCCGTAAATGAGAAAATTTACCAAGATTCGATAGAGATCGTCCCTCACTAGTGTCTTGTTCAAGGGTCTTTCGTGGAGAATCCAAGGCACGAGTTCCGTAACACCCAACTTTGATGCATTCTGTTATCGCCTTGACAATCAGCACTCCTCTTATCAATTTTTGTGTATCTTGTTGAGTATATCCCACATTGACTGTACCTGCAGCCAGATACCGAACATCACCTCACAGCTTATCATCCTTGCTGAGCTCCCCGGACCAAGCCAAGCTAAGCTTATGGGTCCGGTTACGGCGACCCTTCAAGTACAGCTTGAACCCTGGCCAACAAGAAACAAACAGGGACACAGCAGAGCAACGGTTGTCAGCAGCAAGGAAAATAATTCTACTGGTGCTCACAGACGTCTGGAAGAGGTGTCAAGTTCTTTTTGACCCATTGAAAAAAAGTAAAACAGCCAATGCGGTGTAGTATTCTTCCAGGCTAATGATGAAATGCCCCGACATCGCCGTCCACTTTGGTGGCTTCGGCGGAATCAGCGGAGATATGTACCGCTTGTGCCGCCGCTACTCTGCGCTTTGGCGGTGATAGGGCCGCTGGCGGAGTTTTCTGAGTCATGCGAGGTTCCGAATTCCATTGACTGCCGAGTAGTGAGTCCGATGTAAGGTTGTGAATTATCAAATGTAGGTCCTCTTATTCTCAAGTCTACAGCAATAGTACTATATTGGCTATATTAAGCTGCTGATTAGTACATACTGTGTGTTGATATTAAGCATGAGGATAACAGAGGTGCATTTAGGCTTCATAAGAGCTAGGTGCGGGAACATGCACCGAGCCCACAGGATCCGCTGAGAACGCGATACTCCGATAGACACTGAACAACCCGATCGTCAAAAAAGGTATCGAGACTGGCAGAAAAATGCCGGAATCCCGAATCCGCCGCTGATAACGTCGTGCTTGACCCAACACGACAAAACATGCCATCTCATTAGTTTCTATCATATGGAACTATCATGGACTTACCCTATATCACTTGCTAACATGCTATTGGCCAATGTAACCGCTTCCTTATTCACACATACTACAAACTGACCTCAACAAGACTTAGCACCTACAAGAGTGAACATCGACAACAGAAGATGATTGAAGATTTGAGAATCAGGAAGGCGATGGAATCCTAGCCAATAACTAAGATTATTCGAACTGCATAACTATAAACTTAATATTACTTGATAGTGACAGAGTAACTATAGTGTTCCTCAAAAGTGCAAATCTATAAGTAGCGAACTCAGTTAATCGAGTACAAAATTATCACCAAAATGACAAAAAAGCGAGCAAATGATGACCCCATTGGCTATTCCGTTAAGCTGCAGATCTCCTACAAGTGTAATTCTCTGATTTGGGACACGACTGGTTTTTGGCATTTTCTTCCGTCCGACAACACGGCCCAGTTGAGATACTGAGCTATGATGTATCGAAATTCTCCCTGTATGATCTGTCACTCGTACCAAATAGGGAAACCCGCCTAATTAGACATTTACAACTGGGAGTGGCATAAGTATCTACTGAGCGAGAAAATATGTACTGGAAGCCCTCACAATAAGCTCATCAAGGACAGCTAATACATGACGGGTCTGCTTGGCCAATACCAATACCAACCAACCTCGACATAACTCAACTTCAAAGAGTGTTCCAAATGTTTCCTGAGTAACGCCGACACAGTTTTAATGCATCCAATAGTGAAGACATAGTCAAACTTAGGCGTGCACCAAGAACGTGAAACCAAGATCAGTATGCCCAATAAGTGGACAAGATGGATCAGACAAACTTTTTGATTCTATAATTTGGTTTCCGTGTCTATGCTTCGGAATCACACAAGCTTTGTTGAGGTGATATGAGAAGATCGAAGTCAAACTTATTCCAAGTTTCAGAGTCATATATAAGTAAGATGTTACTGCTTTGCTTTAGCAAACCGTCTGTTTCTTCTCTGGCTGCAAGGAATGAACCATATCCAGCCCATACAACACCCACGCGCTGACCAGAATGGCGATCAATCTCATTAGAGTGCTGACCTGGTTCCTGGTCGGAGCTGTCTTCGCTTCACCATTGGTGAAACGTAAAAAAACTGAGGGACTGAGCGAAAAGCTCAAAGGCACCGACTTCTCTCGCCTTGAGCCTATTGATCCTTATAGGGACGATCCTAGGTTTCCTCTTAAACCTAGTCTGTTTGCAGCTCCAGTGACCAGAAACAGCTCCCTTGTGGCTAGGCCCATCATAGGAAAGAGACCAGACACCGAAGAGAACGAGCCAAGGTATAGCCAGATTCGCCAGTCTGGCAACAAGACCGAACATGACTATAAGCCCCCAAAACCTGACGGCCACATGGATGTCTCGCTCGACAGGATGGAAGATCCTGAGGATGAGAAGGCTTTGATCGAGGCGCTTCTTAAAATTCTCAACGAGCCCCTGGAAGAAATTGAGAAAGAAAATCCCACCGGTCATACTCAAATTATCGAAAACCCCCGGATGGTGCCATACATGTGGCGTGACTCCGTCAAGCTACACACGGAAGAAGATAAAGACGAGGACAAGGAACACAAGGAGGATGACAGCGACTATGACAGCGACGACGAGGAAGATGTAAAGAAGAAGGATGAGAAGGTATTCAGAATGATTCAGAAGCGAGACGACGAGAAGGAGGAGAAGCCATATTTATGGCCAGAACACAACAGACCAAAGGCCTCCAAAGATGGAAAGTTCAAATACTTGTACTCCAGCGAGGGAAAGCAATATGCTGTTGCAACTCCCCAACATCTTGCCAACGAGGTCAGTGAATGTATACAATTATACAGCAACCATATTTATATACGTATACGATGCTAATATGCGAAGCCTACAGACTAATCGCCATGAGAAGGCCCAGCAAGAGAGGGAGCAGAAAGTGGACATTCTTCAACATGAGCTTCAGAAGGAAATGGACGCGAAACTACAGCAGGTGCATAGTATATTGAAGCACGAGAATGAGATGAAGTTCAATGCGTCAAAGCCCGAAAAGGACGAATGAATTGCTGGACTCTAGTTGTTCTAGTCAACTAACTATGGGTTGGGAGTTAGCACGGCGAACATACCCGTATTTTATTGATATGGGAGCTTGTTTGCGTTGATTTCTTTCTTAGTTCAGTTTCTCATATTCTCAACAGAATACAGGAGAGATTTTACCAAAACAGCCCGTCATGTCATTGAAAAGCCTGAACCCTTTCAAATGCACAGTGATAACCCTAACAAAGAAATTAGCTGAAAACAAAAAAAGGACATACACACAGACAAGGCCTCTCGCAGATTCACTCTATAGCATTTGTAATTACTCCCGAACAAAGGAGATGTTCATCTGACACCTGCCGACAAGATAAACTAGAGACAAGTATAATATAAGCCAATGCCTCCATCGTCACAAGATAACCAACAAAAGGAGTACTTAACATCTGCTCCCTACATTAACTTAAAAACACCATTGTTAACATGTGCCGGCAGATCTTCAGCTTCAAGTGTCATCACATGAAGTATATGCCAGTTCCTTGCCAAAAGATCAAGGACCGACAAAAGCAATTTCTTCGACCCATTCTGGACTGGCTGTGCCCAGTCAGGCTTTGCAAAAGCAAGATAGAAGGCCAACAACGTCCGGATCATCCCTGTGATACTTGCTTGGCCCGGTCATTTACCGCAACAGAACAACAGATCCGATCCTAAGCCACAGGCATTTATCAGCAGGTCTGGGAGACCATCTTGAACGAGCATTCAAGATGAATAAACCGCAGAGCCGATCTCTACGAAACACTAAGAAATGGCGACTCAAAAGGACAGCCCAGATATCTTGAACAACTGTCAGGCAACTCCGGTTGGAGACCGACCGGACACGTCCAAATCAACGACGCCTATATCCACCAAAACACTGCAAAGCTCACGGTCGACCAAACCTACAACGTAGTCGTGCAACGAATTGCCTACGCAGGGCTTGCCAGAACCCAGCACCACAAAGCTTAGACGAGGCCGGTGCCCCCAACAAGCTTCGACGTGCCCCCCCCTCCTCCTCGGAGCCTCCACAAGGCATATATGTTGATCGAGGCGGTCACGTTATTTTGCCTCTTACCCAACGGGGAGATGAACAAACTCACAAGCGTCTAGATCATGCTTGAGGATATCAGGTCCATGTTCACCATCCTGTTGAACGACCTAAGTCGATAGAGGTACAGCTTTGTTATGTTGATGACGAGGATGAGCTCTAAATTAAGCAACATACAGCAACCCTGCCTTCATCAGCAGACCAGTACAGACTGAAATGGCCTTGGGAATGGCATCGTGGAAAAGATCAGATAGCAATGTAACATTTGTTCCTGGATAAATATACTATCAATAATGCCTATTGATAAATGATACGAATTTATTGACGAATTTACTACATGCTTGATGTTAACTGTTATTTAATTGCAAATGAAACAACTCCATACACTCCATATGATGCTGAGACGGTTACCTGGACCGATTCACCCCCTGAACTTCTCCTTGTATTTTACGTGCCGATTTCATATGAGTCTCAGGACAGCCTAACGGTCGTGTAAGCAAACGAATCTGCTCTCAGGAACATCAAGTGCGCGAGTAAACAAAAGGGGTGAGATCACCAATGCCACCTTCGTCCCCGCGGCAGCAAAAAGAATACTGTCGTATTCCGTGCAATGAGGCCCAATGACGATAGATTGGGTGCTCGCTACTGATCATCGATTGATGGTATCTGAAATGCAAGTTGGCACACGTCAGAACGTGTTTTGTCTCGATGTTGAAGCTGGTTCTACAACACAGTACCCGGAGCATTGGTCGTCTGAAGGACCATCTTATATGCTCAAGATCAGGGAAGTAGATTAGGTTGAGATGATTGCTCTATTGGGTCTTGCCGTTCTTTGACTTGAACTTCTCAATCTCGACCTGGACTTTCTTGTTGACACGAGATCGGAGCTCTGGTCGGTATCCAAACTTGAAGAGTATCTCAAGCCACACAAACATAGGGGCAAGGAAGACGGCCTGGATGAGGTTGTCGAGCAAAGCAGGGGCACGCCCTTCATATTTACCATGACCAATAAACTGGAAGATCCAGCAGACAATATGGATAGCCAGAGCACCTTGGAAAGTTGTGTCAGGGTTTTGCTGATGGAGGTAGTTGCCAAGTGCTGCACCTCCCATGCAGAAAAGAGCCAGAAGGAAGCCCGCAAAGGGCTCTAAGAGCAGATAGAGCAAGGAATAAAGGCTGGCACCAATGACACCAAGGTTGAGGTCCAGATAAGGGGGAGTAATCCAAGATGGTGTAGGAATGAGAGTGCCGGTGTATGTAGCCTGGAGAAATGTTAGATGGAGTACTAGGTAGAAAGCAGATGCAGAGCAACGCAACATGCATAAGCCGGCGAGGACATAATGAGACGAACCATACAGAACCCCGATAAGAGGATGAGGGGAACGCAAACCATGTGGATGGCGACATTAACCGAGTTATGGTGGTAAGCACCATACTACCGCAGATTAGTATGATTCGACATATGATAAATAGCGTATCGAAATGTGACTTACAAAGGTGAGGTGCTGTTCAAGATCCAGAGACATGATGAGTAAGGGCCCCCTCGACAAAGACGATACGACAGTTGTAGCAGACTGAGGGTGAAAGAGTGAGGAGACAAAAAGCCTATCAAGCTGCTTTGAATTTGATAATTTGACGAGCGATCAACTCGACTTGACGTGGTCCGTGAGCTGGTCTATGCAGTTTGGCGATTTCTGAGGCTACAGTTGTGGATCTGAGTCCAAAAAGAAGAGATTCAGGGCGACCGAAGAATAGTATAGAGCCCTGAGGTATGGAAGTTTGCGGGGGTAAAGGATGCTTTCTTGTGATGGATGAATGATGAAGATGATTACAACTTGGGTAGGTGTACCTAAGTAGGTAAGGTAGTTAAGGTGATTGTGAGTTACCTCGAGGTATCACAGTCCGAGACGGGATGACGGGATGACCCCCTTCCCAGGTTCGTTTGATGCAGGAGGTGCGTCAAATCAGACGCGCTGTAAAGGCTTCAAAAGGCGGGATCCCGCAGTAATAAAGAATGAGTAGAAGAAAACAAGCCAAGAAATCGACGATTGCCAAAGGCCGAAGACAACGCAGGTATGGCACGGCAGGCACAGTACGGTAAAAAGAGAGTGAGTGGCTTTCTACAGTGATGAGTTGTTCGTTTTCATGTGCTTTCCATTTTTGCGAGCCTGTGTCCACTGGCTGCTACCACTTCTGATCCTTAACTCCCTAACCTTAGAAAGACCCGCTTGAATGCACCGCCGCAGCTGCTCGGGGTGGGTCACAAGTCCGTACAGTAACTTCCATTTTGGAGCTCCTTTCTTTCGTCCCTTGCCCCATGTACACTACCTATGCCTTTCCAGCATGCCGTGTGCTTGTCTCCTTTACTTGGATGATTACGCCTTCCATCAAACAGAAGCCAGTCAATGTCGGCAAGGAATATACGAAGTCTCATTGTATTGGTCAGAAACTCATCGCCCTTGCTTATTCCCCAGGTTTCAGAATTTTGGTGCCGATTAAAATCTGAAGAGGAGGACAAGGTTCTGAGAGGCTTCCATTCGCTTCCCTCGAATCGTACCACATCCCATCCGGGTCTTATTCTGGAAGAGTCCGGTTGCGAGAGGTAGAAGCCGAGGCCGAGACCTCCACTCAAGACCTCGTTTATGCCTTTCGGTGATGGTCATTCGGCCTGATGGGCCATAGTGTGCTGGCGTATTGCGTCTTTGGCAGGTAATCTTCCTTTTAAGTACCTACTCCGCCGGTCTGTTTTGAAGCTTTCATCAATGGAAACTCTCAGCCAGTTAAGTTGACGCTAGGTGTTTTGTGAGAGTATAGATGGGGGGCTAGTGATTTTTGTTCGAAGCAGCAACTACTTACTGCTATCTACACACGACTTAGCAAACTTTAAAATGCCTTTTCATACTCAAATTTCACATTGAGTACCTATCCGAAAATGATATTCTCTAGAATCCCATGTCGCTGAGGTTAAAGTATGATAAGGCAGCTATCGCTTAGACGCCACACCTGTGGCTGAGAGGCTCACGAACTCTGATTGGACAAGTCTTATAGGAACGCATGGGCCAGCTCAGCCTCGCCGATTTCATTGTCCAAACTTCCACCTCACTTGGCAGTCTTTCACCCAAGGAACAAACAACCTCCCTCTGCGCTCGCGTCAAGAAGGTCAGCAGTCATATTTGACTTGACACGTCAGGGGCTCTCTCTTAATATATTGTTTCCTCTCATCTCTCTTCAGCGAGCGATACGCAACTCGGCGCGTTTCATTTCTAAGCCCACGCCAAGCTGTCACTACGTCTCGTTCCTTTTCGTACGCGCTTTAGCCCGGCGCCCTCCCTCCATCGATCGCAGAACTCTACGAAGCGGTAGTTATTAGCTTAATCTCTCGCTTGACCGAATACACACCCGTTTTCGTGCTCTAGTCGGCCATCGAACGTATTGCAATATCGCAACTTTGCATCCAACCTAAACCGCCCATTCGCTTACCATCGATATCTTCGCTTCTCCCCGAAATCACTTTTCACCATGTTTTTTCTTTATAATTTGGAGCGCAAGGTCACCTTGCACCCTTCTTTCATGGGTCGCAACATGCACGACCTCGTGACCGCGAAGCTCTTGAAGGATGTTGAAGGCACATGCGCTGGCAGCTACTTCATCATTTCCATCATGGACGCTTTCGAAATTTCTGAAGGACGAATTCTCCCCGGTCTTGGTATGGCTGAATTTACTGTCGGATATCGCGCCGTAGTTTGGCGGCCATTCAAAGGCGAGACGGTAAGGCCTTCACTGCCGAGGATTAATGACCTAGGAGTCTGACTTCAGTCAGGTCGATGCAGTCGTACATTCTATAAACCCACAAGGCTTCTTCGCTCATGCAGGGCCTCTGCAGCTATTTGTTTCAGCCCATGTACGTCACCACATAGCTGTGATGTGATATTTTCTAACCATTACGATAGTTGATTCCTAGTGATGTGAAATATGACCCCAATGCGACGCCACCTCAGTTCACAAACAACGAGGACACCTCTATTGAGCCACAAACTCACGTTCGCGTCAAAATTATCGGTACTCGAACAGAGGTTGGAGAAATGTGGGCCATTGGTAGCATCAAGGAGGATTACTTGGGGTATGCTGACGCCTGGTCAATATATTTGCCTTTCTTTGCTAACGCTGATCTCAGATGCCTCCAAGCTTCTTAAGTTGAGCGCAGTACTCGACGGAGTCGGAACCAAGAAAACCGCAGCCCCTTAGAAGGATATAAACAATTATGCGATTCTACAACAGCAACCAGCCCTTAAATTACTGGATGCAGCAGCAAAAGCGACTCAAACAAAAATCTATCAACCACCACATTAGGGAGGAGAAAAATCCGCTGAATTGACGACAATAGAGCCCGCAGCAGATGAGTCGGATCCATGCTCAAGCCGAACAGTGGCTGTTCTGGGGCACGTACAATTATTGGTATAAAAAGGTGTCAAGATCACGTTGATCGCAAAATTGAACATAATGGATGCAGTTTGCTATAAGGAAAATGAATTCTTGTTTCTGTCAGATTTAGACAGCGAACAAAATAGACAATTACACGCAAGTTTGCAGTTTGCAAATAAGACAATAAAAGCACAGATACCCGATAACACTCCAAGTTATATGCGCCCTATGAGTGAAGCCATCCGCCCTACAACAATAAGTCTTCTTGACAGCCAATTACAAGCTGTATAGATAGGCATCGGCTTCCTGAAGCAGCTTGATCCCCCCACGAGACCCCGCAATCGAGAGCTCCCCGCTTAGGAGCTGGGGACTGGGGACGGGGACCTCCGGGGAAATGTCTGATATTTGTGGTATAAATTGGGTTCTCGGAGGATACTTCCCCGAGCATGTTGGCTTTCTGCACAATCTATGACCATTATACAAGGTAAAAACGAGACAATATGAGTAGAGTATGGACTTCAGCAACCCTCCGGTTACGACCGGCCTTGACGCCCAACACGTTACAGCCACGGGTGGTAACCAGAAACATGTCTGGATTGTCTGCCATGCAGGCATCTAATAGATTACGGACAGCTCTTCTGGAGGGAAAGAAGGCATTTGGTGCTTGGCAGATGCTTCCCGGTGCAAATGTGTCGCGAGTTTTAGCAAGGTCAGGAGTTGATTGGGTCTTGGTAGACTGCGAGCATGGGAACTTGGATGGTAAGAGTTGAACCTATACTGAGATGGTTGAATATAGGCCTAACATATCCAGATGGTGCAATGCACGATGCCGTCCCTGCAATTGCGGCTCTAGGGGTTTCGCCCATTGTGAGACTGCCTGATATGCAAGGATGGATGGTAAAGCGTGAGACTGCAGAGATATCCATGCTTGGGAACTCAGTGTTGACATTTCTCAGGTGCACTTGACAGTGGAGCTCACGGTGTAAGTTGCCATCTCTCTGAAGCCATGCCATGTTGCTGACTAGACAAAGATTGTTGTGCCTTTGCTGAGAACGCCTGAAGAAGCGAGACAACTTGTGCAATCTGCCAAGTTTCCGCCTCTAGGCCGTCGAGGTTTCGGGTCACCCATTGCTCCAGAGCGATTCCACCCTGAGCCAAGCTTCTCAGAGTATCTTCAGCAAGCAAATGATTCTCTCTTGACCATTGTTCAAATTGAGACCAAGGAGGCACTTGAATCTATCGACGAGATTGCTGCCGTGGATGGCATCGATGTGTTATTCATTGGACCGTTCGACCTTGGTATGTCTTCCATAAATTACTAAGTTGGCCCAAAGGAAAAGTATTGATTCACAACAGGAAACGCCCTCGGCCATCCCATTATCGAAGGAGTTATGGCCACGGAACTTAAAGACGCCATTGCCAAGATCCTTGCTGCGGGTCAGAAAGCAGGCAAGAAGACAGGCGTATATTGTACAGGGGGTGAGCAGGCAAAGATATACGCTGATCAGGGGTTTGACATGATGAATGTAGTAACCGATTATACGTCCTTGGGACTGGTAGCCAAAGAGCAGCTCAGCTTCGCTGATGGAAGCTTGGCACCAACCAGAGGAAAGGGGTATTGATGTGTGCCGCAATGAGAAATTAGTTTTCCTCTGCTTTGTCCATTTGAGCTTCGACTTGCTCGGCAGTGAATCTGTGCATCAATTTGATTGCTTTACCAACTTTGCTTGGCTCTTCTTCAGGCGCGGAGGCTTTACTGATGTGAATCTGTATTATATGGATGTTAACAAGAATTGAAGTGTCTTTAGGTAAGTATTTCTGCTGACCACCGGGACATCAAAGTCGTATATATCTCTCCACTGCTTGGACTCAGGCTTTGGGAGATCGACATTAACCTCTGTATAGTCAAAGGGTCTCTTATCCCAAACATCTGACAATACATGCTTAGCTTGGGTGCAGAGACCACAAGTTTCCCGAGTGAAGAACGTAATTCTTGTTGAAAAGAGAAGACGACGAGTAGCAAACATGGTGACGAGATTAGAGGAGCCCCGTGGAAGTAAGTGTCTCAATGGCTCGATATATGAAAGGAATGCCGTCTTGAAAATGGCCTGAGATTAGGTGAAACGCATGCAACCGTCTAATTGCACGAGCAAATCAGATGTGACCCCGCATCCAAATAGGAAAGCGGTGAGAATATAGCTCTGTTTCCAGCATCGTCATCGCCTCCACGGCAGAGCTTGAATTCTAGAAGCTCCCACCCCACCAAAGTCCGAGTCAAATATCCCTTTCTCTTCCTTCTAGACAATCACTAAACTATCAATTCTTCCTATAGAGTGCAGGCCTTATACTACTTGCGAAATGTCTCAAAAATGTGTCCATCAGGGTTGCGGGAAAGAGTTTACCGATCCAGATGAGAAGTGCGAGTACCACCCTGGTCCGCCCATTTTCCACGAGGGGCAGAAAGGTAGGTTGACCCGGCAGAGCAGATGCTGTTTTAACCTGCCATTGTGCATTGCATTGCATACTAACTAGCCGTGAAAAGGATGGAAATGCTGCAAGCCTCGTGTCTTGACCTTTGACGAGTTTATGGATATTCCGCCTTGTACGACTGGCACACACTCGACTACCGACAAGCCGCCTCAGCTTGAGGAGAAACCCCAGCAGGATGATGCTGCCCTCGCCCAGAAGATCGATGCTCTGAACGCCGCCACTCCGTCTCGCGCACCGATTCCAACTGCCCAGCACGCTCCTACTCCACCCCCACCTGCTCCCGAGTCGGAAGATGATGATCCCAGTCTTGAGATTGCGGACGGTGTTGGCTGTAAGAGAAGGGCATGCGGCGCAACATACAAGAAGGGTAGCTCAAGAGATGACGAGGAGTGTGTTCACCATCCAGGAGTACCAATCTTCCATGAGGGGAGCAAGGGATACTCCTGTTGCAAGAGGCGAGTATTGGAGTTTGATCAATTCATGAAGATTGAGGGGTGCAAGACGAAGAACAGACACTTGTTTGTCGGCAGTGGCAAGAAGGATGGCGCCAATAGTGAGGAGGTCGTTTCCAACGTCAGGTGAGTTCACGAAACAAAACCGCGGTCAAATGCTATGATTGTTCGTGCTAACAGTTACAGGCATGACTTTTACCAGACCCCAGTCAATGTTATTGCGTCCTTCTTCTTGAAGAAGATCGACAAAAGCACAGCCAAGATCGAGTTGGAGCCAAAGCAACTTAACCTGGACCTTACAACAACCGACTCGCCCCCCAAGCGCTATACAGCGGAAGTCCCCCTCTATGCGTCGATCGACCCAAAGAAGTCATCGTATAGAGTGCTCGGCACGAAGCTAGAATTCGTCCTCGCCAAATCTGACGGCACTTCATGGCCAGTGTTGCGAGGAGACGAGGCCCTGACAGGCGAGATCCTTCAGGTCGGCCGTGCTGGAAGGGCATGATGGGAGACGTAAGTTATGAGAATACATGAGAATGAGCATAATATGGAGTTTATGTGATCGATATGGCGTTGACGAGAATTTTAGATGAGACAAGACGTCGTGTCTCGCAGAGTTGCTGAGAATTAAGAATGGACTAGCGATAGCGAGGTAGAGACTATGGAGCATCGGCATGAACTGAGATTAACATCCGTAACAAGAACTTGCTACACAAGCGTTCTTTTGAGTCGATCTGAGATGATCTTTTCCTTTCCAACATGGTTACCAGCTTCGCTCGAATCTTTGTCCTTTTGTGTTGACTTCGTGAAGGGCCGCGCCACTCAAGTTTGCAAACAATCCACTGAGCAAGTGACCCAACAGCTGCTTGAAGTGACTGCTCCGTTACTTACGTTTAATACCGAGAAATCCTCCAGAAACCCTGCATTGTGGTGTTTCATCATGGGTCAGGAATGATAGGCGGTGGAACCAATATGGATGATAATGCTGACTAGTTTACTTTAGATTTGCCAGAACCAACAACCACATCACCTCACCTCTTCCCATTGTAACTTTAAAATATGTTCTGATTCCTAGTATTACGACCCTATTTGGGTTTCATTCCTATCTTTTTCTTCTCTAATAAGCGTTCGTTTGTCGTGGTAAACAATCATGTGGTATTCATTACTGGCTTGTCTTGTTAGTGCAGCTCATGCCTCAACGCTACAACCACGAGAGGATGCTGCACAAATAGCTCGGAATGTTTCGGGTTTCACGGTTTACGATGTTTTGAATTATACCAAAGTTGATTCTGACGATTCCTGGAAACTGCAAGTTCCTCTTCGCATACTCTGTGTCGGAGACTCTATAACAGAAGGTTGGGGAAGTGATGCAGATGGCGGCGATGGGAATGGTTATAGGCTTTCTCTCGCGAAACACCCGTCACGTAAGTTGCTTTTTGATTATTTGGTATGATATTAATTGATGGGTATACTGACATTGACTCAGGAGAAAAAGTTGTCTTTGCGGGTACAAGACACAAGGGTTCCATGGAGGACAGTTATTATGTGAGACCAGCCACTGAATGAAGATACTACGCTTATACGTATTTAGGCGGCCTGGTCTGGCAAGACAATTCAGTATATAAGCGATCACGTCACAGAGTCGTTGGAACAAAAACCTAATCTTGTCCTCCTTCACGCTGGAACGAATGACATGGATTTACGACCGTCGATCTCCAAAGAAGGAAACGACCCCAAAGATGCTGCAACTCGTCTCGGCGACCTCATTGACAAGATTGTTAGGTACTGCCCGGATGCAGTAATCCTCGTCGCGATACCTTTAGCATCCTGTGACACTGAGAAACCCAAGATGCCTATTTACAGGGCCCTGATCCCTGGACTTGTGCGACAGCGACGAAAGGATGGTGATCATGTTATTGCCGTGGATTTCAGCACCTTTGATCTGGGCGAGTTGAGAGACTGCTTGCATCCTACAAATGAAGGTTATAGTATCATGGGGGACTATTGGTATGACTTTATAACACAGGTGCCAAAGGGATGGATCAAGGAGCCTGTTGGTGATGACCCAAAGCGAGAAGAAAATGGGGTTGGAAGACGAGTCCTGCCAGACAAGATGTCTATTTTGGGTATTGCTTTGTGCTGGGGTGTGTACCGTATGTGTTGGGTATAGAAATTTGGTTTCCGTATAGACTTGAAATTCTAGACATAGATGACATGGATAGAGTTGCTAGATGATTGCAAACAGTTTGTGTTAGGCTGTCAAGACTTGGAATATTGAGGTTGACGAAGCCGAGAGCTTGACTTGCAACAAGTCAAAACATGTGAATAGACTGAACAATCAACATCACAATTGCATCAGAAGCCATCAGAAGAGCACATTCTTTGACCAAATTCCTGCTGAATCCAATACTTAAAGGCCGGTTTCGTACAAAATTGGGCTGAAAGAAAGATCCCACCCAACCTGGCGAATACAAATGCAGGGTCCCTGATAAGACGGGATTCTTGACCCGTGGCCGTGGAAATGAGAGGCATTGGATGATCGATAAGTTGAACGATCCCGTTCTCCCCCACATTAAATCAGCAAATTCCGATACGTAAACAGGCAACACAAGACGGCTTCTGACTGGTCGCTCTCGATTTAACCATCGTCACACCCTGCTGCCGCTCATCGCGCGTGCTTGGCGCCCAGATCTCAAATGCACTGTATCAACCCGCATTTAGTGACCTTTCACCACAGTTTAGTTGTTTTTAGCGGTCTTCTAGGCGTCCTTGGCGAACCTCTGGGGGGTTGGTTGTGCGGACTGATAAGAGAAGTCCATTTGAGTGATAGTGATATCGGACGGCAGCCGATAGATAACAGCCCTGCTGTGGTTTTCTCATGATGCCATGTATCTCTTATCAAAGACGTCTCAGGCACACAAACAAGCTTAACCTGATGGCTGTGCTGCCCGTCCGGCCGATGACGGGATGGGTGCTATAAGTTGTCGCCATGCCCTGGAGCCACGCTGACGCCTGAACGGCTGTCTTTTATGTCAGACTCGACGTTATAAACTTAGCTCTACTCAACTGTCGACTCAAACTCTCTGAACGCATCATAGACTCCTGTCTTCTTATCAGTAACCATGTCTGCTGAAGTCTCTCATGGTCGCGGCGGCGCAGGCAACTTCAAGCCTGACGATACCGAGTATGTCGACGGCGAGGTTGTTCGAACTGGCGTTGTTGGAAGCCACGGTGATGGCGCGTACAGTTCTGGTCGTGGAGGTAAGTCATTACTAGCATAATGCCCTTTGCGCAATGTTCTGTCATTGCATTTACACAATACATTATCAACTGTCACACAACTCAGACAAGTCGCTAATATAACTCCATCAGGTGCTGGCAACATCGCTGACATAGGCACACCCACCACCGAGCGCAAGGATGTGGACATCATTCCCGAGACTGCTGTCCGACCAAGCCAAGACGGCCGAGACTACCATACCGGTCGTGGAGGCGCTGGTAACGCGCAGACCGCAGGTTCTGAGAAGGAGTCCGAGGAGCACGAGAAGCCTGTGGTCAAGACTCCTGTTGGTCTTGCTGACAAGCTCAAGTCCAAGATCTTTGGCCACAAGAAGTAGGCTCCTGTTCGATTGTCCGTGACAAGTCTCGAATTGCGACTTGACCTTGAGGAGGCGGGATTTATCGTTCTCAGGTTGCGTTATCGTTGATATTGGTTATTGTGGAAATACCCCTGATGCCATACTGTTCTTCTGAATAATTTGATTTCTATCGTGTCGCTTGCTTTATCGCGCAATGCGCGAGCATGTGGGATAAAACCTGACAACCCAGTGTAGACGGGTGGTTGGTGACATTGACCCCCAGCTTTCTGATATTTCTGTGTCTGACCTGCATTCCTTGCTCCAAATAAAGATCTGACAGCTGCTGGCAACTGTGTTGTTGGAGATTGCGTTAACTCACTGAGAAGTAAGCAGAAAAGAACATGCAAAAATGTACCATATAGCGTATGCATGTGCTAAAATTTCCTCCAAGTTGGGCTGCCATGACGTTATTCCACTGATCAAGGATCATCCCTCATAGTCTTCCATACCCCATGCTCCACTTCCCCTCATTTCTGGCTTCTTTAATGGACATTTTGGTAATGAAATGAGTCGACAAGCTCAGAGATCCCTCGGACAGCGGAGTGCCCGTGTCTCCGCTAAAGAGCAGGACGGGCTGAAAAGAGAAACATGATAATCCAGGATTGGCTCTGACCTGTGGACTCTTGAGTCCCAAGCCCGAAGCTAAACCAATTTGGCATCGAACGAACCCATCTCTGATCTAAGAGAAACTGGAAGTCTGCAAGCACCTTGTTAGTGCTAGAATGGTCCTTAAAAGACCCTGATAAGAGCCCGAATAGCCCATGGATCGTCACAGATAGCCTTGATTAAGCCGGCTTGCAGCGATCCTGTCCAAGAGAGACCCAAACATGGCGAATAAGCATCGTGATACCCCGTTGTGATTATGGTCTGGTTAGTCCTCTTTCGCATGGGAGGGGCGCATAAGTTGATGGGATGAACAAGATGTGACGGTAATGGCCGCGGCCCTTGGCTTCTGGGTGCCAGCCATGTTTAAGAGTACGACGATGCGCATTTCACTAATAATTGTGAGCCTTTTCTTGTTACTCTGTTCTCTGCTCATTGCTGTATAATCAATCCAACAACCGTGACTGTCGGCGTCCACGTATCCATTGTCTTTCAACGCTTGCTGGCAGAGTACATGGCGCACTTCACGACTTATCGAGAGCAGAAGCCTCTCTTTACTAATCCAAAACCGTCTTCAATCTCGTGAGGAAAAGTGTCTGGTGTTGAATGCGCCTGGGGGGACTCAAGCTCACCAGTCTCGGCCTTGTGACGACAATCACGTGCACCCAGTGAGATCACGAGTGCGACATAGCTACCTGTAGCCATGGCGCCAAACCTTCAACCTCTTCCTCAGCGTCCGCGCCTCCAAGACCATAGACCGTGGTCCGGACTCTCTAATATTTCGAAACGATCCTTTAGATCTTGCGCAACTTCTGCTTTCGAGGCCGACGACGAGCGATCCTCTAGCGACGGCGATATGAGCCCTCGCAATAGCCAAGCTGACATGCGACGGCCAATCGTGCCGCGTCACTCTGGCCATGATGCTCGCCCGACGAGTCGAAAGGAGCTTCTAGGGTGGTACGCCTATGCATTTGCGGCTGAGACGTATGTGATTTGCGGAATTGGTAGGTTATTAATAGTGAAGCAATATCTCTGGGCTACCTACCCGAAGATCGTCAAGACCCATTACTGATACGCATGCTCCAGCTTCCTTTATTCCCATCCTTCTAGAAACTCTCGCCAGAGAGAACGGTGTGCTACTCTCTGACCGAAAAACACCATGCGGGTCTAGCGACAGTAAGAAAGAGGGGGATGGGCAATGCATTGTCTGGGTGTTTGGAGTAGAGATCAACACTGCAAGCTTCGCCATGTACACATTTTCAGTGAGCGTCTTGATTCAAGCACTGCTCGTTGTCAGCATCAGTTGCGCTGCTGACCATGGAAACTACCGCAAGAAGCTTCTTCTCAGCTTCGCCTGGATTGGGAGCTTCGCCGTTATGTCTTACATCTTCATTACGAAAGACAACTACATTCTCGGCGCCCTCTTGACCATCATCTCCAACACATCCTTTGGCGCATCCTTTGTATTACTGAACTCTTTTCTTCCGCTACTTGTGCGATATCATCCCGATGTTATCGAGGTTAACGTTGCTGATACTCCAGATCTTGCCAATTCTGAATTCGAGTCACGTCCTTTGGATGACTCAGCAGGCGAGCTCGAGGCGTCTAGAGTTACAACAACCTCACCTCTGTTACAACCTCAAGACGGCGAGCGACTGAAACCAACAGCAAGCCACGCGGAAATCACTTCCAAGGAACTGCAGCTGTCAACGCGAATCTCAGCCATCGGAATTGGTACCGGCTATATTGCCGCGCTCTTCTTGCAATGCGTTTGTATTGGTGTTCTCATCGCCATGCATAACACCACATGGGGCCAACGAGTCGTATTATTCATGGTCGGACTTTGGTGGACCATCTTCACTATTCCCGCCGCCATGTGGTTGCGGCCCCGCCCCGGGCCTCCGCTGGCTGATGACGGTCGCAAAGGCATCATGGCAGGGCTTGCGTACATATTGTACTCATGGAAGAGCTTATTCAAAACCGTTCAACAGGCTAGACGCCTCCTTGACATCGTTTTGTTCCTTGCCGGATGGTTTCTCTTGTCCGATGCGATCGCAACCACGTCATCTACCGCGATTCTATTCGCCAAAACCCAACTCCACATGAAGCCGTGGGCACTTGGTATGATAAATGTCATTTCAACTCTGGCAGGGGTATTCGGCGCCTTCGGATGGTCGTGGATCTCACGGCTCTTTAACCTCCAAGCCCATCAAACCATTCTTGTCTGCATTGGTTTGTTTGAGTTAATCCCCCTTTACGGCTTGCTGGGTTACCTTCCTTTTGTTAAAGAATGGGGCGTGTTTGGCCTCCAACAACCATGGGAGATGTATCCACTGGCGGCTGTATATGGAGTCGTGCTCGGAGGTTTGAGTGGTTACTGCCGCTCTCTGTACGGTGAGCTTATTCCACCCGGATCCGAGGCAGCGTTCTACGCCTTGTACGCTATAACGGACAAGGGATCCAGTGTCTTTGGCCCGACGATCGTCGGTGCTATCATTGATAGAACTGGCACGATTCGCCCGGCTTTCTGGTTTTTAGCAGCATTAGTTGGCTTTCCTGCGCCATTGATCTGGTTCATCAACGTCGAGCGCGGTAGAAGAGAAGGCGTGAAGCTCGCCGAGTCAATGGCAGGATCTTCTGTGGAGGAAGCAGACGATGATGAACATGAGCCTGAGCGTCGTGGAATGCTGGCCGACTATCAGAGAGAGCAGGAAGATGGTGTTGTCGATGAACACGCAAGACCCTAGCTCAGATGGCTGTTGATTCTTGGATGGGTAAGGTAGCATAGCGGCGGCGTTTACTTAGATGATTGGTGATATCATAATTTGGGTACGATTTATAAGTGCTAGACAACGAACTAAATTCAGCATCATCAATACCTTAAGTTAATCAATATACCACAGTATTTTCCTTTTTGATTAGAGTTGGGGCGCTCTTATGTACATATCTACATAGAGATGAATAACGCGTGAGCTTTATAAACTATTGGATCGGAGTTTCTAGAAGCAGACTTCCCTGCACGGATTTCCGGGGCCTAAGTTTACGCTCAATGTAACGCAAACGCGCCTGCAGTTTTTTCTCTATCCCCTCACTCTTGCTTTCCACCTTGAAACAAACAGACTCCAGTTAACAAACAACCTTGACTCTTCAAAACCTTACACTTGCGCCTCACCCAATCACTTACCCTTTATCAAAGCTATCATCGATTTTCATCTCCGGAATACGTTCCGAAAACCTAACTGAATCGCGCCAAGACTCCTTCATCCTGCGCCTCTTATAAGCTACTAAGCCAAGGCTTGTCCAGACGCGTTGGCTAACGCTGGGCGCTAGTCGCTCTTCCGTAGGACTGAACTCCGTCCATCAGCTTAGGTGTTTAGGTGGCCCCAGTGCCAGCTCGATCACGTGACACTAGTCTTTTGGGCTTTTGGCTCAGTTCTTAGTTCTTCCGCAGATTGCGACGTTGCTCTCCCAGACAAATCGAGTCTCTTTCGTTGCGCACAGGACATCATCGCAAGCCGCGGCTTGTTGCTCAAAGGCAGCTTGGGCTCGGCTCAGCACAGATCGCGACATCGAAAAAACCAGATAAATCAATCCTCCTTCTATTTTTATATAACCTTTTCTCCCATTTCCGCGTCGCTTCTTCGCGCGCCTTGTCGTTCCTCTGCAAACCCCTCCTTCTCTCCACTCCCGACGCGGTCATACCCAACCGCATCAAACCGCCACAATGAGCAATCGCAAGAGATCGCGATCCGTCGGGGAGGAGAATCGCGCTGAGTGCCCTTTCACGATTACTTACGCGACTGGCCCTGCGGCTACTCAGGCGGACCGTCAAAAAAACAAGAAGCGGAAGCGCGATGGCCAAGATGACGATAAACGGGTCCAGATTCAAATCTCCCCTTTCTCCCCAACGGGCAACTTCAAAACGCACGAGAACATGGACTTGTACTACACTGTCGAACCAGGAAAACGATGGCAAGATATGACGCGCTACAATAGCTTCGTCCGTAAGTATCCGATGAAATCTCGGCGCCGTCCGTTGTACGGGCTTATGGCTAACTCTTGGCAGTCAACAGTGTCAAGTATTACAGTGAAGGCTTTGTCAATGTTGCCAACGAGGTAACAATTGAACAACAAAAAGCTCAAGGTGATGGCAAGGGTATTTACAAGAAGAGCAATAATGACTGGGTCGCGCGTATCCTCGAGATCCGTGCTTCCGATGAGCACCACGTCTATGCACGCGTTTATTGGATGTACTGGCCGGACGAACTCCCGTATGGAACACTCGACGGCAAAAAGACTGTTCAAGGCCGCCAGCCGTACCATGGCAACAATGAGTTGATCGCTTCTAATCATAGTATGTTCTAGAATACTGACCGATACCATGCTGCAATGCGACTAACCCTTTTTCTAGTGGACATTATCAATGTTGTTAGTGTTACAGGACCCGTTACCGTCAACCAATGGATAGAGTCAGATGACGAGGAGATCCAAGACGCGCTTTATTGGCGTCAAGCGTACGACTGCCGCAACATGCAACTTTCGGTATGTCTCTCGATACCTCATTTGGTTTCCGAAAGTACTGATGACCGTTTAGTCCGTTGAGCTCATGTGCAAATGTCAAACTCCTGCGAACCCTGACAAGACCCTGATTGGGTGCACGAGCCCGAGTTGCGGGAAGTGGATGCATCACGAATGCATGGCTCACGAAATTCTCCTGCAAGTCTACGAGCGACTAGGAACAGATAAGCCCCATCGAACCGAGGGATCGGCCGTCAAGGAAGAGAAGCCCGAGGAGGCGACGCGCCCTCTATCGCCCACTGACGCTGGGGAGAAAGAGACACAACCTACGATCGATGTCCGCTCCGGCGAAACGAGCGATAACGTCCACGTCAAAAAGACTGCTCGCGAAACACCTCGCGAAACAGAAACCCCTACACCTGGGCCAACGCCGTCCCGGTCTATCACCACCGCATCAGCCAAAGGATCGGCCAAGAAAGGTCGCAAGAAGAAGGCTGCAGACTCCAAGCCATACCTGGGACTTTTCGAGGCCACACTCAAGATGCAAGACGGCCCCACAGCGTGGGAGATTCGTGACCTGCGCGAGAACGTAACGGGTGGTGACAAGACCTGGACCGAGAAAGCTCATTGTCTGCTGTGTGGTTCCAGCATTGACTAAGTATTCAATATCATGACCACGTAGCTACCCCGAGTCTGCTCCGGTAAGCAGGCTCCTTGAGTCTACAAGGTGCAACTCAACATTGCTTAGGGGGGCCATACGGTGCCCTAACATGTTACTGATGACTTGTGGACAACATGGATGGCCCGACCCAGCTGTAAACTCGATACGGCTCATCGGGATGGTCAATGGTTAAGGTTTCTTTTGTGAAAATTTCGAGGTGACTTTCTTGGCGATTCGCCCACTGGTGGACATCACGGGCGCGGCGTTGGAGGCGAATATGGCTATGCTGTGAGATTGGAAGATGGGCTGGTTGGTCTTGGAACTTGCGAGCGGTGAGGAAGATGCGTTTGTTTTGCTATTATCTATGAGGTTCAATTAAATGCCACGCAAAAGAGCAGAGGTAGTATAGTCTCCTGGGCCGGATGGGTAAGGGGAGAGCATGGAAACCTACAGACTGAGAGGGAAACTCGGGAAGTAGGTCGATTAGCTTATATTGGTGCCGAGTTGGGTAGTGGTTAGGGTGCTAGTGGCTACCTGCCTCTGGGCTGTGCTATAGTGTTATTTTGTTTTGCTAGGCATCATCAAGGGGTTGTTGTTTCTTGAGAGGGTTTTTGTCTCCATTAATTGACTTTCTTTCCTTTAACTTGCGGCTTCAGTCTTAAATCCCCGATGCTATCTTATGACACCCTGGTGAACCCTTTTACCATTGAAGAGTGTTAGTAGTTTTAAGTGATGGGCATTATTACTTGAACTGGTGGGATGCTTTCGGTATGTGTCCAGTTTCCTGTCGATTGTCAGCCTACCTTGATTAATCTTTTGCAATAAATCTTACCTTTAAACTCGTAGCGGTCTGCAATGCTTCTCAGCTGGGAATAACTATAGGGTCTAATCTTCCATGAGCTTACCTACTACCTCCACTTACATGGACTTGCAGTACGTACTCCACACGGAGCTCCATGACCCCGCTACTCCATAACGTCGCAGAGCTTCACCTCGACTTAAGGACCGCCTGAACCACTAGTCGTCTCCAGTACCTAAACAACAACAACAACAACCTTTCAATCTTACACAGTCTCTCAATTACCACAGTCAAAGCTCTCGAAAGTCCATAATCATGGCTGTCGATCCCTTTGACTCCGCTCTGTAAGCACTTTAACCCTCCCGCGCAATGACGTCCCCCCCGTATCGCTGACCGTTCAACCCACAGAGACCTTCTCCGCCGTCTCAACCCTAAGCAGACGACAGACCACCTCAACGCCATCATCTCCATCGCTCCAGATCTGACCGAAGACCTTCTGTCATCCGTCGATCAGCCCCTAACCGTGCGCCGCTGCAAGCAGACCGGCCGAGACTACCTGCTCTGCGACTACAACCGCGATGGAGACAGCTACCGCTCACCGTGGTCAAACCAGTTCGACCCTCCTCTGGATGAAGCTGGCTCAGGTGGTGTAGGTGCTGGTGGTAACGAAGGCGCTGGCGAGGGTGCGATACCGAGCGAGCGTGTTCGCAAGATGGAGGTCAAGGCGAACGAGGCCTTCGATGTCTATCGCGATTTATACTATGAAGGTGGTGTGAGCAGTGTTTACTTCTGGAACCTTGATGATGGCTTCGCAGGAGTCGTGCTTCTCAAGAAGTGTATGAAGTTCCCCTGACAACACTGTGTTCGAACCGTGAACGCTGACTAGATATCCCCTTTTAGCTTCCCCCCAAGGCGGCAATTCCGAAGGTGTATGGGACTCCATCCATGTCTTCGAGGCAATTGAGCGAGGAAGAAGCACACACTATAAGCTCACATCGACAGTGATCCTGACCCTGTCTACTGCTGGTGGCAACCTAGGCGAGATGGACCTTAGCGGCAACATGACACGCCAGGTTGAGCAGGATCTCCCTGTTGACAACGATGACAGCCACATTGCCAATGTGGGACGATTGGTTGAGGATATGGAACTCAAGATGCGCAATCTCCTGCAGGAGGTGTACTTTGGCAAAGCCAAGGACGTGGTGGGCGATCTCAGGAGCATTGGAAGCTTGAGTGAGGGGGCACGGGATCGCGAGGCTCAGCGTGAACTCATCGGAAGCATGAGAAGATGATATGTGCCCCAACCAATTCACTCGATATTTTGAAGAGCAAGACCTTTGATAGACTGTCTCGAGATGCATGTACTACACCGTGGTGGCATCCTGTGCGAGTATTGACCTTTGATTGCACTAGGAGCGAGACTTGATAGATGCGCCGATTGATTGATATACTCATTTGCTTTCATCCAGCTTTTGCATTGAAGGACTCGTGGCCATGACCAGGAGATAGAACATGATCCTTGGGCAGTGTCTACAAACCCTATCATGACGAAAGAAATTACAGAAACATGCTTATTGGACTTTGAATATTTCAATACGATATGATAGCGTTAGCTCTAGTTTCATGTATAATTACATGAGTGCTCGATCGTAATCGAGCAGCTGGAAAGCCTCTTAACCGGCCCGCTTTCCCGTAACCCACAGGCTTTTATCCTAGATGACAAGATATCGACACATTCCAAGCAAGGCAGCCAGCTTTGGCTCAACCTACTTGTATAGGCTAGCACGATTAATTGATACGAGCCTGACCCTGGACGTCGATCAAGTTCTTTCTCCCAAGCCAATGGGCTTGCTGGCCCGCCATGAACTCATGGACACCGACTGAGGATAAAGTCAACCGCGTGGGATGTCCGAATAGTAGAGGACTTCTTACCATGTGGACTCTCAGGCTCAGGAGGACTACAGCTTGCGAATATCTTTGCCCATATCAGTTCGCGGCTTTCTTCGAGGTGGTCTTTAGCCCGTGATGCTCTGTTAGACGACAAATAGTGGCTTATCATAGTTGCAGCATACGAGCATCATGGTGCGCTAGGGACATGGATTCAGGACCTTCTGAGTCAGGTAGATGACACGTTCTGCACTGCCGTAGAAATGCATTGACAGGCTGCGTGGCTAGCAGAAGCCCTGCCGCAGCTTTTCACTGAGCCTGGTACCCGATGCATTCTAAATATCCAAGAGATGAAGGATGATCCACCCTTGACTCGAGATGGGCGTGAGTTTGAGGCCTGGCTGAAGATGGGGAACGTGGTTGCATGATGCAGTAGTCACTTTTATGTCAGATATGATAGACGGTAGTCTCAGAGACAGTGAAACCTTGGCAAGGAACTGAAGAAGACGATCAAGGAGACATGGACAGGGCACTCGAAATCGTGGAATGAGTTTTGGCGATTGTATGAAAGTCGGCGGAGGGGGCGGTAAATCGAAGCCATGTTTAACGGTGATCTGAGAGCGACAAGGATCACGATACTCTCGATTTCTCTTCTTTCCCACGTACTCCATGGCCGCAATAAGGTCTGTGTTGTGCATCTGACATGCAGGCAAAAGCTACGGATCTTGGGGCCCTGGTGCTCTATGCTAGCGCTCGGACTGGGCTCTTGGTGTTGTTGGCTCTATTTGTTTATTAGGCGTTAGCGTTGACGAGGCTATATGTAGAAGCCGTCTTGTAGTGCTGGAGTGTGGAGGAAAAGATGATGGGACGAGGGTCTATTGATTGTGTGATAGGCCAGAGAGGAAGACGGAAGATGATAGCTCCTGATCATGATAGTGTTAAGGTAGAGTTAAGATTGTTGATCACTGGATATTGTTTTCCATGTTCATTGTGAGGCTGATCCTACGACGGAGTAAGGTGCATACTTACCTACCAGTAAGGTACTTACATGAGATCGGTACCCTGCTGTACCTGCCAAGGCCCAGGATATCGGTACAATCTGACTGAGAAGGCGGGCATGACGGTGACTTCTGCGCTCTTGACACTTGGGCCGGTTGTAAGACTCGGAATAATATGTGGTTCAACTATCACAACCACTCTTCCACCATTCCAGCTACTACAGTCGTCACCAATTCTTGTTTTATACCTCTTCTTTTCGTCATTGGTAGAGACCCAAATGGAAGAATTCTAGAAAAGGCCCCGCATCATTCTGTTCCTGTTCCTGTTCCTGTTCCTGATCCCGTTCCTGCCGCTTGCCACATGCGCACCTGACAGACTCGCGTGCTCTGCCCCTGAAATTCAGGTACAGCCGTACAGTCAGTATAAGGCAGAACCGCAAGCCGCGAACCGCTGGCAAGAATTGATTATTGCATGTCCAACCTTGGCGTCGGTTGACTGGCTGCCCAGGTTACAGTACATATGTACAGCGCCTCCAGCTCTGCCTGGAAAAGATCAAGATAGCCCTGTTGGCGGCCCGAACGGGATCTTGGATCGGCGCACATGCCGGCACCCAGCGCTAAAATCAGGTCTCTGGTGTATGCACAGGACGTATTTCAAGTGACAGTCAATATATCGCCAATTTTACCCTCACAAAGGAGTCGTGGCTTGGTGTCTTGAAGGATATCGACCACGACCTGCAACAGTCTGGCATCATGGCATCCTTCGGTACTGTGGCATGACCAAAATAAGCCTCGTCGTTTATGTGTACTCGGAAGTGACACCCAATGCGAACATGATTTGCGCCATGCTGGACGCCAGATATGGATTTCAAGAATTAAGTGCCCTCGCCAACCGAGTGCTGAGTTTTTTTTGACTCTTATCCATGGGGTAATGAGTTTATTGTCGTTCAACAGTATTGGTAATTACCACCGATGAGGTCAGTCTGACCAGATACTTTATGACTACTCACAAGCAGGCGAAACCACCGCCTGATACATAGCACAAACGAAAAGTTCCCTCACAGGCTCACAGTTCTCGCTCGGCTCGACTTGAATTTTGTCAAGCTATTGACAACTCACAGAGTGAGTACAAGAAAATGCAAAGGCCTAGTAGTGGTAGTCTCAGGCAAGGACGGCGGTTGTTATGCTCCTTGACCCTTGACCCCAGTCCCTTCTGTCGGCATGTCCCTGGTCCCTTGTCGCAGTAACAATGACGAACATGGAGGCCCACTGCAGGCTCGGTAGCTAGGTGCTAGGCCGGCGATATGATGAACGGGGCATCCTGCAAATCCGTCCTGCAGCTCTGAATTACAGTAACTGTCCAGCCGCATGACCGCCAATTCGCATCGTGTCTCCGCCAGCTACGGCACGGCTACCCCCACCGACCCAGCATTTTTAAGCCTTCTTTGGCCCTGACTCGCATCTTGAAATGTCAATGTCAGCCTCTTGCCAAGGCTCCTTTGAGGAACTGATAGGAAAGAAGGAAGATTCGAGTCGATCTCGAGTTAACAGAACGGCAATGAACCTCAGCTCAAGCCCCAAAAAGGACTGTTCTGACCAGAGCCTTGACCTGAGTCTAGGAATGGACTGATGGGAGCGGGCTCCCTCTTGACACTACTTACCCATGTACTGTACATGTACATCGGCGTAGAAAGACCCCTCCACAAGCCGCCCACATATGCATTCTTAACTCATCTTTCAGGCCACGGCTCCCTTTGGTTTGCCATGCATCTTATACATGTATGACCGCAAACTGCTCTGATATGTATAGCATTTAGTCAAAATTAGGGCATAAAAGAAGGCATAGTCGCCCACGGGATACTGTGAAACACGAGTCTCAGTCCCAGAACCGGCTGATGGAATAACATGTAAGATGAGCAACTTCTTGGTGCCTGATATTCGGTAGGGCACAATATCGAGCTTTTGACAGGGCCTTTCACGCCCATAAACCCACAGCACGCCCCTCATTAAACTAGAAAGCAGCCAGCATCAAGACTTGGGCCCCCTTTGCTGGAAAAGGAGTCCACATTGCATCCCACTCACTCTTACACTGGCCGATTCTCCCCCTCGTCTTTCTCAACAAGAGATCCACTTCACAACCTCTCAGTCTATCAAGTCCACCCCTCATCGACGGAATTTCGAGGGCCCCAAGGGTCTAGCTATTTCTTTCCAAGCTCAGGCTCGGTCGTGTGGCCTCGTTCAAGAAAGATTTGATCCAAAGTTGGGTCTCTTGACTTTAGTTCAGACCCCTGTTTATCCATCGCTCGTCCCAGAGAGCGGTTGGTGCGCCGCCTCGTGCCCTCGCAGAGTTGAAATTGCTACATTTGTTGATCGTGTTTCCCTCCACTCCCACCTACCATCCCGCCCATCTGGTTCCGTCTTCCGTCCGTCCTCCCGTTGCCTTCCCGCCTTGGATCAAACTTGTTCCCCTTTGCTCCCGCACATCGTCTCTACGCCGTCGCCGCACCAGCACTTTTGGGGCTCGATATAAAAAGTGCTAGATCAGTGCTATTGTATGTCCGAACCAAGCACTTCCTTTGCCCCATGGGCGCCCTAACATATACTTACTTGTGTGACTCCATGCCAGGTTACGGCCCTGCTCTTTCAAACTACTGTGCTAGGTCACTGCCCAGCCCGCTCTCTATCCACGAGAAACCCGAACCACCTCGCTTCGACCAACGCTAAATCACACCGAGTCTCGCATATCCGTCCACCTTCGGCACCCCGTGGGACCTCTTGGCCGGTTTCCATTTACTCAGCTACAACCCTCTACCCCCTGAAGCCGAACAATCTTGTCCTAGCACCTGGGCTCAATATTCCTCGCACAGCAACCATTTGTCCGTCTCGTTCACATTAGAAGCGAGCTTTGCCAAGGCACCTCACTAGACTTGCAGAGCTGAAGCGTGTTTTGCTGTATATTTCATCTACACCTTCCCATATATCGCCTTCGCGCCGCCGACGTCGAGGCACCTGCACCGTCACCTTGACCCCACGTTTGCGCACGATTATATCACGACCCGAATAACATAACTCTCGCGACCATGGCCGAGAAGCCTTCGGTCTTGATTATTGGAGGGCTTGGCTACATTGGCCGCTTCCTGGCCCTCCACATCCACCAGAACGAGCTCGCTTCTGATGTGAGGCTCGTTGATAAAGTCCTCCCTCAACTCGCATGGCTGGCTCCTGAGTTCTCCGAAGCCTGTTCACAAGACAAGTTTATGCAGGCTGATGCCAGCAGACCTGGTGAGTTTCTACACTGCTTACTCTGTTGCTGGCAGCCCCGCTTGCTGGTGCAGGTGGCTCCCAATTATGTATGACTAGTTGGCTAACGACATGTTTCCCCTCTTTCCAGAAGGATTGGCACGAATTTTTGACCGACCAGATGGAAAACAATGGGACTATGTTTTCAACTGTGGAGGTGAGACGAGGTACTCACAGGAGGATGAGGTCTACAAGCTTCGATCATTGAACCTTTCTATTGCAGTGGGCAAAGAGGCGGCCAAAAGAGGAGTCAAGGCCTTTGTTGAGCTGAGCACAGGCATGGTGTACAAGTCCGACTCATCACCAAGCAAAGAGGGAGATAAGCTCAAACCTTGGAACCGGATTGCTGTGTTTAAGTTGCAGGCTGAGGAGGAGCTCTCTAAAATTGAAGGGTATAGTGCGACTATGACTTTTGGACATACAATTCACTAATGCACAGTGCAGCCTCAACCTCATCATCGTGCGTTTACCACACGTCTATGGACCTTATGCCTCTCAGTGGGTCGCGACGGCATTGTGCATGGCTCGCACCTATCAACACCTTGAAGACGAAATGAAGTGGCTTTGGACCAAGGACCTCCGAACTAACACAGCACACATTGACGATGTAACACGGGCTCTGTGGGAAATCGCAGCATGGTTTGATGCAGGCAAGGCGAAGTGGGACGAGGCCAGTATGGGCAAGATCCCCATCTTGAACATCGTGGATGAGGGTGCGACAAGTCAGGGCACCATAGCGACAATTATTGGTGATATTTTCAAGATTGAGACAGGTTTTCAGGGCCAGCTTATCAGCACATTTGCTCGACTCAACCTCGATAGTGTTGTGGACGATGTTAATGACGAGCTTCTGGGACCATGGGCCGACCTCCTCGCAGATGCGGGCATTACACGACCGGGCCCGCTAACTCCATTCATGGAGAAGGAATTACTCAAGGATACGGATCTCAGTATGGACGGAACGCGGCTCAAGACACTGTTGGGGTTTGAGTACAAGAAACCTGCCCTCACGAAGGAGTTGATTGAGGAGGTGATCGAGAGCTACAAGAAGATGAAGTGGTGGCCTTGAGCGGGGCCGGGAAATGGTTGAAGACGACATATGCGACGTGACATGACATGATTTGTATGGCGTGCGTATGCATGCATGCATGGATGAAGATTCGCATTGATTTTGGCTTGTTTCTTGCATGAACTCGACTTAGCGAAGAACCCGCCTGTTGCTGGAAGAGACGGACGATACCCGGGACGACGAAAGCCAACGGCATGAGGAGCAGGGCCAGCAAGACTCGAAAGGGTTGAGCTTCAGCTGATTTAGTGTCAGATGAGAATTGGCGCAGCTAACAGGTGATGATGATGTCTGGGGAGGTAGATGAAGATGCTATACATGCACGACCTGGATGCTAGGGGATACGGAGGGCAAAGGTCGTAGGAGATGGAGTGTACCCGAGTAGAGGGTAGGCTAATAATATAGGCAAATATACTAGTTACATGTTAGATGGGGGTTTCGCTGCTTGTGATGTCGGGCATAGTTATGTGTACACAGCATTGCCCATGGGAATCGTTCCGACAAGGGTAGGATGATCTGGGGATCTATAAATGATAGGAAAGAATGCTTGCTGTGACTTGAGCCGAGGCTTATGATGGTTAAACAACATGTGGAAGCGAAATGGTGAAGTTGGAGTCGCAGTACCCATGCGAAGGTGGAGATTGAGGTTGAGCAATGCGGGGATGAGACTTTGGGGGAGACTTCTTGGTCGACGTCGTGAACTTTTGAGAATATGAGGGTTTGACATGTTGGGGTGATGTTGCTATGAGATCCATGCCAAGTGAATAAGCACCTCCTGCAAGGGGTAATATCATAAGATGAGTGAGAGGGAAGACGTCATTCTTTGCAACGACAACTGAAACTTGTATAAGGTAGTACGGAGTACGGATAGGGAATCTACTACCTTATTGTTCATGGTTGCGTTTGTTACTACAGGTGACTATACCTTAAGTTGTCATGATATGATGCAAGTAAAGCATGTGTTATGGTAAAATGAAGGGGATTTCTGTTTGCCTTTCGAGCCACCGGGACCAAAGAGAAGTCCGCTTCTTGGCAAATCCGAAGCTATTTTACTGCATGCCCATTCGCGGCTCAACTTCCTTATTCGAATTATTCCCGTCCTCTCAAGTTTCGAATGGGATTCCTGTCTCGTCTTTTGTCTTGTGCCATCGTCGCTCAGCCTCTTTTAACGTAGCTTTCAACCCCGCACTATAGACTACAATTCATAGACGCACCCCTACTATCTGTCTTGTGAAGATTGAACACCTACTATTTTGGTAAATGCTTGGAAACAGAGCTCAACTGGGCCGTGGTTTTCCTTACAGAATTCAATGAAACGTGGCTCTGTAATTAGCCATATTTTTGACCTCGGCGATTATGCGCCTCTCTCGGCGTTGCTTGTGATAAACAAACGCATTCACTCGGCCTCGTTGTTGGCAAACAAAAGATAGGTATATAAGGCTCTCCAGGAGAGGCCAGTTGTCTGGTTCGACATTGGACTTACCTACTTCCCACTCAGTGAAATTGTTACGTGTCTCAACTGTAGTACAGGTTATTCGTGGCGTGTCTATACTCTGAGGAAGGACCATACAGCTGCGCTTTGAATCCTTGATAGCGTCATTTCGATCCACCGTCTGCCAGCAACACAGCCTTATTGTCAATACCACCAACAACCTACTAAACCGTGGTTTTTTTCTTTCTCCTCAAACAACATCTACACGAATACCCACATCTTGATATTCCTATCAACCTCAACGCAACAATGGCTGCTCCCGCCGAAAAGACCACCTCTGACCTCAGTGGTAAATGGGTTCTCGTATGCTACACTCTCCCCCGCTTCAACATAATGCACCCCTGTATCTTGTCACTGACAGTGGTTCGCAATAGAACAAGACTCTTTCCGATAGCTCTGAGCCTATCCTCAGCTTACAGGGCATCGGATACCTCACTCGTAAGGCAATTGGCTTGGCTACCATCACCGTCGACATCAACCAGTACAACGCCCCTCCCAAGCCCCCCAACACATCCACCGACGTTTTCACCCACATCGACATCACCCAGTCTGCCTCTGGCCTGACGAGCACTCACGAGAACCGCTGCCTTGATTTCAACAACCGTGAGCACACGGACTGGCTCTTCGGCACCGTCAGGGGTCGATCCAGGTTCGTCACTCTCGATGAGATTGAGGAGGACTTCCTCAAGACTGGCTGGCTTGTCGAGGGCGATGGCAAGTTCATCCAGAGCATCGCCGAAAGCGTCGACAACGGCTGGGTCGCTAATCAGATCTGGGGCTTCGAGGAGATCAACGGCGAAAGGAGATATGTGAGGCACATCTTGGTGACCAAGGGTGACAAGAAGGTCACCGCCAAGCTCATCTACGACTACCAGGCTTAGAGATGGGATTGCCCCAGAACATTACTTGACCTAGTATAGACGACTGACGGTAACAATGCTTGATTATCGCTCAGTGACTCATGCAACAGTTGCTCATGAGACAAATATAATTTGACAGACCGAAATGAAGTCATCCTAAACTGAATTTCTATGCACCAATTGCACCACACAACATTTGTGTTCACCAATGTGTATTATCCCACATATCGCGCTATGTTGAAAGCAGCTTTCCTGCCTGGCTGGCTGTTATGAGCCTGCCGTAGTCTCCATGATGCTCAGGCCATTATTCCCCCAACGCCCATCCATGATGCTTGATTCTTGTTTTCTTCTGTTCCCTGCGCTACATTCCCGCGGCCTTTGTTCCTCGGGATTTAGGTCCCAGCTCTGGCATATCACATGCTAAAAATACCACTTTACTCGGGTCTTCGCTTTACAAATTCCTCGAGGTCCTGTACTGTCGCGACGCCCAAGACAAACCTCCTCTTCTCATCCGTGATAACGGCGAACTCCTGCTTCCATGGCCCATCAGGTACGCCGCCACGGAAGAAGTTCTCAAGCTCCTCGAGGGTCGTCTCCATGGTGATGACCTGGTAGGTACGGCCCTTGCGCTGGAAGCGTGTCATGGCGGCTGAGAGCTGATCTTCAGGCTTGACCTTGCCTGAGTCGAGAAGGGACTGGAGGTGAGGAATGGATATGTAGCCTAGCAACGCGCGGGTGTCGGCATCGACGATGGTAAGGTGCGTGTAGTCGCGCTCAAAGGCGGACATGAGGGCGAGGGAGATGGCATCGGAGGGGTTGAGTGAGAGTGCGGCTGGGGGGTCGAGGTCTTCGACAGTGGCCTGTGATGCATTAGCCACAACTCGAAGGAATAGTATTCTCTATAGAAGCCATATGCCTATAGCCCGGAGCGCAAAGTGGTGTCATGAGAAGCACATACCCCACGATATCGAGAAGACCACTTTGTGACCAGGGGCTGTGTCGCACCCGATGTTGTGGTGGTAGCAGTAGCAGTAGCCATTGTATATGCAATAGCTATTATAAGTAGTGCAAGAAAAGAGTTTGGCAGTGATTGGCGCACAAGTTGGTTCAAGTTGAAAGGTTGGGGAGTTGAAGCGATCGCGGGGCAGGATTCTGTACGGCCAGTCACCTATTGGGGTCACGCAAAATGCTCTAATATGGTGGGGCAGAGAGGAAAAAATGGGAGCTTTTTTGTTGGCATCATGACATGGGTCATCTCGATGGTGAATCGACAAACACTTCTCCGTCAGCCAAGAGACTCTATGACTGGTGTTACTGCAACTAGGTAATCTAATAGGGGCATAGGTAGCTTGTTGTCAGCTCAATAATTAAACATGCTTGATTCGAGATGACAAGAATGTGACGGATATGAGCGGGATTCTGCATCATTTATTCTATCATCGCATATGTTTTCTAGCTAGTGTCGAAATAAATCATACATCGGGGTTTGATAGCAACAGAGCTCTAGCTATCCCCACAGCTCCGGGAACAAGCCCCATCTGCAGGCCGTGGATCTTCCCGCTAGAGTTCTTAATTAGCGTTCAACAGAGATCCGTCTAAGTGGAATGTATGTGTATCAAAGGCGAAGCAAATGGTTGAGCTATGGTGGGAACCAGTATTCAGAGAATGAATGCACTTCATTGGTGAGATAAACCAGTGTCCAATACGATATGAGAAAGCGCATCTAAGATGGAAGGTAGGTGTGATAAGCGTGATGTCACCACCCGCTCAAATGTACCTGCTACGAGCGTCATCCTTCCCGTTATTCACGGAATTGGGAGTCGCATACCACCTTAACTCCGCAAGATAAGGTACTACACCAACCTTCCTTGGACGTTTCCTGATTTCTTTCTTTCATATCATCCTGCAATATTTTCTCACGATACCTATTACGGCGTGTTAGTTTGTGGGTTAAGCTCTCTCGCTGGAGCTGAAAGGTCATATCAGGTACGTTTAATAGCAGCAACCGTTTTCCCCGAGTCGCATTGTATCAACAGCCGGCTCAATCGGGCAGACCATATTTCGTGCACCTATATTTGCGCCTTTTCTTTGTCTCCTCCTTATTTATCACTGCAATCATTCTACGTGGTACTCGTGCTTAGAGTATCAACTGATGAGCTCCACCCTTGACTTACATGAGTATCACTAACACACTGGACTGGTAGAACATCATCGCCTGCATCGGACTGCTATAATGTCCCCGTTGCACCCATCCAAGGACGTCCTCCAGGGAACGGTCTACAGCCCTCTCTCAGCAAAGCCCCGTACTCCTTATGAGGCTCACCTTGAGCTCTTTCCCGCTTACTCCTCCGTCGTACAAGATGTGAAGGGCAAAGCCAAGGAGCTGAGCGCCGAGGCGACAGCCGAATTTGAAAAGGCGAGCGCAAAAGCTCAAGCCAAGGCTGGAAAGATCGAGCTATACTCTGGAAAGTATTATGCCGCTTGCACCTTTGGTGGTCTGATGGCCTGTGTAAGTGCCCATTTTAGTGTTCAGCCGAGGAATATTTCCCCGTCTACCAATTTCTAGCATAAAGAAACTGTACTCATCAGAACCAGGGTCTCACTCACGCTGCCGTAACTCCCTTGGATCTCGTAAAAACCCGTCGACAAGTTGACTCAAAACTCTACACCAGTAACTTTCAGGCCTGGGGCAAGATCTACCGTGCTGAAGGCGTTCGTGGTATCTTCACGGGTTGGAGTCCAACCCTCTTTGGCTACTCTGCCCAAGGCGCCTTCAAGTATGGTTGGTACGAATACTTCAAGAAGACGTACTCTGATATGGCTGGTCCTGAGGCTGCACAAAAGTACAAGACCGGTCTATATCTTGCAGCCTCTGCCTCTGCTGAATTTCTCGCTGATCTTGCCCTCTGCCCCTTCGAAGCCGTCAAGGTCCGTATGCAAGGCTCGATCCCTAACCCCTACACCGGAACAGTCCAAGGCATCAGCGCCATCACAGGCAAGGAAGGCGTCGCTGGCCTATACAAAGGCTTATATCCGCTATGGGGTCGCCAAATCCCCTATACAATGATGAAGTTTGCCTCGTTTGAAACCATTGTTGAGATGATCTATGATCGCCTGCCCGGTCAAAAGAGTGACTATAGCAAGGCTGCCCAGACTGGTGTCTCTTTTACTGGTGGTTACCTGGCCGGTATCTTGTGCGCCATCGTCTCCCACCCCGCCGATGTTATGGTCAGCAAGTTGAATTCCAACCGTCAACCTGGTGAGGCTTTCGGCGGCGCCATGAGCAGAATATACAAGGACATTGGTTTCGGTGGCCTATGGAATGGTCTCCCCGTGCGAATTGTCATGATCGGTACTCTTACCGGACTTCAGTGGATGATCTATGTAAGTATTCCTGCGCAAACTCGATGGCGACTAGATATACCTTCGGAATTGTCTACTAACAACGTGTGAAGGACTACTTCAAGATCTTTATGGGTCTTCCAACCACTGGCGGCGCTCCACCTCCAGCCCAGAAGCAGGAGTAGGCTATATCGGCTCCCCTTGTAAAAATGCATGAGTCGCTTGTGCCATAGTTGTCAAGGACTTTTTGGTGTGACTTCGTTTTCTGTTCGTTCAGGTGGATTAGAAGCAAGAGACAGTGTTGATAGGCCAATAAACAAACCATTTCTATGAGAGTGCTGGATTCCAAGCAACAGGGTGAGTGATATTTATCGTCGGGATAATCGCATCTATGTGGAACGGCCTGCCTGGACCCTGGGAGTACACAGCTTATCAGCAGCCATCCTTGTCTGAATACGACTTGGGTCTCGAGCAGCTATGTTGTAGACGGAAGCATGCCACGCTTGGTTCGATTCGATCCGTGAGAGGGATTTGTATGTCATCCCGCTAGTAGTTTCTTGCATGGGCGATCTGGAGGATACATTGAAGCTTGCAGCCGGGCAAATTGATAATCGCCAAGGGACGTGAACTCGGGTTCTTCTATGTTACGGCCAATAATTCTGTACCTGGTCCTTTGCTATGTGAGCTGTATGCTATAACGAAAGCCGGCTGTGCCGCTCACATTTTTGGTTGATAATTAACATGGAAACCTGAGCGAGCTGACAAAAGAGGGTCTGGTGTATATACCGGCATTACGTCTCCGGTTGAGGGTCTAATATGGCACTGAGGCAATAGGGCACTTTAGCAGAATGGATGTCAACGCCAATATCATGATGTCAACACCCATATCAAGTCCAGCGCTTGACAACTCTATTTGACATTGGTTGTGTTCAATATCGGAGCTGCAGTGAGCGGCTATGTCTACGAGAGTGTACGTAGGTATTACTGTGGTGGAGCGAATCTAGACTTTTCCCAAACGGGCACGTCTAATGCCGTCATGGTACATGATCGAGATGGGTGGGCACCGCGGGGAGCGGCGCGGTTTGTGTGCGTTGATGCAATGCGATGCGCGGCCGGTTACGAAACTACAGAGAGCTAGTGGAACTGGCGCTTGTTCCAGAACACTGCTCCCTTTGGTGAAGGTGCAGTTTGGGCGGCATCATCACTAGCCATAGGCGTAGCATTGGTTCGCCGATATTATATATTCCCTCTCCGCAACCTAACGTTGGATCAGCATCGAGGAACCAACACAGTCAGGATGAACTGGCAACACTGGCTTTAACCATTAACGTATACTGGAGAAGAATATCCACTTGAACGAAATTCCTCGGAAGTCGGAAAAGATGGTATGCCGAGGGATTGTTCTGGTTATCAGTCAGCCAACCAACAGCGGTGAGATGAGCGAATATCCAAGACAGCCAGACAGCAGTCAGCAACATTTCCGGGACCGGCGCACGTGAGTAGCCCGGATATTCGCAGATAAATGAGGACTATAGGTCCGCACCTAATTTCCTAACCAACACAGGCTGTCGTGCCACTTGGATGGGGTGGATGCAGTCAGGAGACCATTTGCTGTCTTGCTATTTCCAGCATCCGTGCCTATTCAAAGCATAAGAAGGCATGTCAACAGTAACGGGCCGACTGACGGCGATCAGGATGGGAGGCAGACCAAACTGATAGGATACCGTCACCGCGGTTGTGAACGAGTGATCTAGTGATTGGTGACAGTTCAGTTGCAGGGTGGGTACGGGGGATGTGCCGCATGGCAACCCCACAATCTGAGTCTAACTACATAAACGCTTCGAATGAGGGGTTGTCTTCGGTTGGTGAGCATCAATGTTGATGAATTATAGAAATACTCATGGTAGCGGCGACCTGATCAATAACACGATGAAGCTGTATGTAGCACCCATGTTCAATGCTGAGATTCTTCTCATAGATGACCAAAAGTGATGAAATCCAGAGTAGCCAGAGAACTAATCATTTGTCAGTCAGCTTTCATATTCGTTGACATTTAACAATGCCAAGGAGCAAGGGTTTGACCAGGGTGTAAATCTGGTCTTGCATCACTTTTTGCTCTGCCCAAGGAGGATGACAGAAGGGAGCGCCTGTGATCAATGCTTTAAATAAAGAGCGCGTTGCTTTGCATGAGGAGACACCTTTGCAGAAAAGACAAACATTTCCACCAAACAGAAATGCTGTGCCAGCAATCCAAGACTACCTAGACATGACATTTTGGAGGGTGGATCGCAGTCTAACTAGTCCAGCCCACCTCAGGAACAAGACAGACATATCGAATGGTGTCCAGCCTGGAAAGGTTGGCCAAAGGTATTCCAGTGAGGCGAAAGTTGCTTCAGTCAGCATCACGGAGCCCAAGAAATGTATCCGACTTGGCGGTGGCTGGTCTCCCTCGGCGTCCGGTTGTGGCAGAGTGCTGAAAGCTCGACCATTTTCAGCCTCCCGTCAGAAACTGAGTCGTTGTCCTCGGGTCGGCTAAAAGTGATACTAGTGAAAGGGCAACGATCTCTCACGGTAGCAGGGTTTGCAGGTCATCCTGGCCGGGGGCTTTGTAGCCGAAGAGTTGTGGCGCTGTTCATTATTTACCGCATCTACAGCAGCAGTGTAAGTTGGTGCTTAGATTGACAATGTCATGTTGAGACTCAAATACACCCGCTAGTTTAGAATTGGTCGTCGGTTGCGGCTAAAGGCAGTTAACACAGTTTTCGTACCTGTACTATCTATCATATTCCCTCTAATTGTAACAGTGTTCTCGAATCACAAAAACCGTTGGGGTAAAATGTTAGTGCAGAACGTACCGGGAACATGTGCGAGGGAGTTTTCGGTGATCAATGCCGATGTGGGCTGTTTAGATGTTGACTATCGATGTCAGATGGGAAGAGGATGAAGAATTTTCGCTTTCTGTAGTTATCGTGGAAGAAGTTTATTTGCTGATTTAGAAGCAGGTAACTATCATTTGCATCGGTCTTGCCGTTAACGATTTGAAAGATTGGACGGGAGGGGATGCAGGAGACATGGTCGATGCTCCTCCGATGGAACCTTACCTGTCTCACGAATTCTACCTCCAGCCAAACCAAAGGGTCAGACAGACCCTGAGCTTGGGGCCATCAACTCAATTCCATCGAAACAATTCCCGTTTGTACTTTGAAGGGCCCATCTTGGTACTCTTCATATCTTGGACTCATCATCCAATTCTCACTCATATTCGTTTCGATGTCTCGCAGTGGTCAATCCGAAGCTTGTTCCAAACTCCATATCCATGTCGTTACTTTTTAGCCCTGGTAGCGTTTGGCTCTACCGTAACAGCCAATGGATCCCAGACATGGGGCCACTGTCTGGCGTCTATCAACCGTCCACACCACGTTTAATCTTCAGCCAGGCCTTGGACCCCAGTAAACGTAAACCCAAGCAGGACCCTCCTCAACAATGATGTCGTTTAGCAACTCTGGGGAGCAACGGTGTAGATGTCATCTTATGTGATCAAAGACTCTTGGCAGCGGTAAGCTACCAGCTCTTCGGACAAGCAGCTCCTGAAAACCCGAGAACGGTGTCTATCTCTACCTCATGATCTAACAGGAACACAGGAATCGAGTTAACGCGCTCCGTTTCTAGCTCTGATTCTGGGATGGTAGTTTCTGGGGGACCCACTCGCGAGGCACCATCATGGCGGCCTAGTGAGTTGGAGGGGGCCATTTGGGGGCTCCGTTGGTCTAGGCAAACTGGGGTTTGCGCGAGCTGGGCCCTTTTCGTAGCTCGATGCAGGAGAGGAGAGTCGAGGCGGCA
The DNA here is from genome assembly GCF_000260195.1 of Fusarium odoratissimum NRRL 54006. NCBI lineage: Eukaryota > Fungi > Ascomycota > Sordariomycetes > Hypocreales > Nectriaceae > Fusarium > Fusarium odoratissimum. The sequence continues at coordinate 1,790,923 of NW_022158687.1, read as the reverse complement.
GCACTTCCGGCTGTAGAACGTTGCTGGAGGTATCGATCACCCAATCCAACCATTATCGTTAGCATTGTCGAATAATTGTGCGCCAAAGAGGAAATATCCGGATGGGCTTTGTCAACGGGTTCTGTACGTACCGATAGTCGGCTTGTTTGGGCTCTAATCTCATCATGACTTGTTTTGCCCAGGAGACCGTTACGTACTGTCCATGTTATACATGATCCAGGCCCGTTGAAAGTGAAATCCTGCAGAGAGACACATAGCCAAAACATCGATAACAAGGACCTCACAAGCTTACAGCACCTACCATGTTGGGGCACGGCACCATCCAACCACGAGGCCACTGATCCATCCTTCTCCTTCTTGAACCTGACCTGGGTCCAGGTCACTCCTCCTCCTCCTCCTCCACTATTACTTCCCCCGGACTCGACCTCTACTGTACTAGGGCATCCTCCCGCCACCTTCATCCCTACCTGCCTCGACTGCGCCTGTGGTTCTACCCAAGTCCTTCTGCAGTTGGTAGCTGTCTTGCCTGCCTTTTCTCTCTTGCCGTTTTAGCAACTTAACACCTCTCTTTTGCATCTATCTCAAGGTGCCTTCAAATTCCCTTGGTAACGACCTATGTCGGATTCTCTCTAGCCAAGACCATCGATTGTCTCTTGTCTCCGGTTCGGCTTTTAGATCACCGCAAGTAGTTCCCTCCGGCGCTATCGCATCCACGCCACACACCCGCGCCTCGCTTTCCCCAGGACGCCCAGCAGCCAACACCAGCGCCATAATCCATCCTCGCTCACAACTCGGCAACTCTAAAACCGACTTGGCTTGCGATTTCTCAGCTTTTCCCGTCTTGCGCGACTCTTTGGCCATTTCAGAAGATACGAAGCCATTCGCGAATGGTCACTTGTCTCAATTGCGATCGTCTTCGCTGAGTGCTGCTGCTGCGCAGCTGTTGCGTGCGGGTCGGCCTTGATAACGTTCCTCGATCGGCTCACCTATCCACGGCTTTCCGACTGAATTACTTGCTCCAACTGGAGAGATCACGACATCGCCATGGCCGGCTTTTTCAACAAAATAAAGGGTTCTGGCACTGTATGTCTTGGACTCGCTCCTTGTTCCATTTCTGCCCTGGACTGTCCCAATCCCATCTCCTCTCGCTCACTCTAAGTTGCGCCAAGATTACTTCTCATGACTGACAAAATCCCGCTCGCTTTCGGTTCATAGGCCACGACCACTACACCCAACAAGCAAGATGTTGTCGCGAAGAAGAAAGAAGAGCCCGTGCTCGACCTCACGCCGCTCGAGAAGATGCTCCAGAATGCCGCTCCCCTTCGAGACGACGGCGCCGATCGCTTTTTCGGCCTCGAGAATGTACGTCGAGCCCTACCTATTCCCGCCCGAATTATTGTTATTTTTCATCATCGTCAATACCTTACCATCGCAAGAACTAGGCTAACATGAAAACAGTTTGGGAACACATGGTACGAATTGGGTGAGACATCACACAGCCAAATTACGATGCTGACTTTTTGTGTAGCTACTGCAACTCGATCGTTCAGGCTCTGTTTTATTCCGAATCTTTCAGGAATAATGTTGTCAATTATCCCCCGATTATGCCCTCGGAGACAAACGGCAGCCGACCAAAGGTTCCCATCACCATCAGACCTCCGCCCACTGACCCTGTCGAGACCTTGCCAAAACAAAAGGGCCTTAGTACATCCCAAGTGATCAAGCAACGACAGGCCATGAATCAACAGTTGCCTGGACAGGTTGGCGTTCGACCTGAAGACAAACCTGATACACCCGAATACAAGAAGAAACAAGCCATGATCAAAGGGCCTATCCTGGAACTGGCACGAGAGAATGCCACTTCTTATGGCATGAATGAATGCACATTTACTGGACTTAAGGACATTTTTCTGGCATTGTTGGAAAGCAACACCCACACAGGAGTCCTCAGTCCCCAACGATTCCTCGAGATATTCAAGCGCGACAATGAAATGTTTCGAAACTCAATGCACCAAGACGCTCATGAGTTCTACGGTTTGGTTTTGAATGATGTCATCAACAGCGTTGAGAGCACAGCTCGCCAGATGCAGTTGCAGGCGCCAGCTGACGGCATTGATGGGCTGGCAACTTCAGTGGGACACGCTCTTGGATCTGCCATGGTAAATCACGTAGCTGGGTCAAGTTCCCCGGCAACAGGATGGGTCCATGACATTTTTGAAGGCGTTCTCACATCAGAAACCAAGTGCTTGACTTGCGAGACTGCTTCTCAGCGCGATGAGACATTTCTTGATTTGTCCATTGACTTGGAAGAGCATTCATCAGTGACATCTTGCTTAAGGAAGTTTTCAGCCGAGGAGATGCTCTGTGAGAGAAACAAGTTCCACTGCGACCATTGTGGTGGCCTTCAGGAGGCCGAGAAGCGAATGAAGGTGAAGCGGTTACCCAAGATCTTGACGCTCCACTTAAAGCGGTTCAAGTATACCGAGGATTACAGTCGTTTGCAAAAGCTCTTTCACAGGGTCGTGTATCCCTACCACCTGCGCATGTTCAACACGACAGATAATGCCGAAGACCCGGATCGACTGTATGAGCTGTATGCGGTAGTGGTACACATTGGTGGTAATGCCTACCATGGTCACTACGTGTCTATCATCAAGGTTCCGGGCAGGGGATGGATCCTGTTTGACGACGAGATGGTTGAACCGGTGGACAAGAATTTTGTCCGCAACTTCTTCGGTGACAAGCCAGGGATGGCAACCGCGTACGTTTTGTTTTACCAGGAAACGACATTTGAGAAAGTGCGAGAGGAGCAAGAGAAGGAGGGCATGGAGGAGGTAAAACTCGCTAGCGAAGCAGCGAATCTGGCTCAGGAGAACGGGGACAAATCAGATACGGCGCCTCTTAGACGGCAAGCAACGCAGCCCATGTCGCCCCTGACGCATCACGAGTCAATGGCAAATCTTGCCCATGCCAGTACGGCACCAGCCATGCCTTCGGCTCCCCAACCGGATCCTACGCCCCCAGCAGCCGCTGCAGCTGCAGCTACAACAAATGGCCTGGCTCGTGTCACTACGCAGAAAGAAGAAGCCAAATCGAAAGAGGACAAGAAACGAGAGAAGAAGGAGCGCGAAGCTGCTGAGAAGGCCGAGAAACTTGCGGAAAAGGAGCGAGAGAAACAGGCCAAGGTTGACGAAAAGAAACGAAGAGAAGATAATTACAAAGCGATACAGGCACGACGAAATGAGAACGATGAACTAGCCAAAGTGTTGGAAGCCAGCAAGAAGTCTGCAGCACAAGAAGAGGAAGCAAGAAAGAAAGAAAACGGATCACCTCAGAGCAATGGAATTCTCGACCGAACCAAACGCGGCAGCAAGTCGATGTCAAGGAGAAGTTTCTCGCTTTTCCACAAAGACAAGTCGGCTGGGCAAACGCCTGATACTCCTAACGGCGATGCAAGCGATAAACACGACAAACTCAAGGATCGCCTCAGCTTCAGCTTGGGACGTAAAAAGAGCACGAATTTGCTTTCGTAATTCCAACATGCGCGTACCCTATCACGTCTACATACGGGAAGGGGGAACTCGGAATGCATTACATCGTTGTGTTCCGGGGGTGTTAGTGGATGGCAGGATACGGATACCCATTGCGCTTTGAATGAAGCACTCACTGCATGAGACAAGAGCATAATAAGGCGACGGGGGTCCTCAGAAGCATTCAGCATTTGGGTCTCTGGCATTTTGTTGTCCTGAGCCTCAGGAGAAACAGGTTTGCCGTAGCCTGCATTATGTGAAGGCAAGACGGCCTAATTACAGAAGGTACCAAGTAGAAGATGGAACACGGGTGCATGGAGCAGAAGGCAAACTTGGTTATTACTGCTCGAATGGGCTTGTTTGATCGATAAATGTTGACCGAGAGCCGAATAAGACCACCCATAGCGTGGCAGTTGTATTATACATAGGTGTCTGGAGGTCCTGGTCGAAAGCCCTCGTAAGCTTAGACAGGCCTTTGTGCATTTAGCTATTTTGGTATATTTTGAACAAGACAAGACGCCTATGAGCGAACTGAGGAGATAACGTCTGAAACATTATGTGTATGTTCAGCATTACACGTATGCAATAAGATTACCTTCACTACTATATCATGAAGAGGGTTCCGCATCTCGTCCTGTCTCGTTCCATATCGTATCCATATCAAAGAGTAGTACTCCCACGCATGGTCTCCCGTGATTCATATCAACAACAAAAACTCCAGTTCCAAGATTAGCCGGACTCCATTGATGCCTAGAAAAGTCTACCGTGTCCTCTTTTTACAGCTGCGCCTTGTATTGTGGCACCCCGCTAATCAACCAAGTATGAGCTCATAAAGGATGATAACGGAATTGACAAAGATCAGTGGCACTATTGCTACGTTAGTTCCTCGTATTGCAGAAGGCGCAGTAGTAGCTCGTTATGTTTGCGCGGCGTGGGTTTGGGCGTTGAACGTACTCCTCATGATGGTTCGGACACTCGCGATGAGATTGATGATCTTGGCTTTGACGCTGGCATCGGGGCCAGCGCCGAACGCAGGGTCGTAAGAAGCGGGAGAGAGATTGACTGGGAGATCAGGTTAGATATGAAATTCGCGGGGCTATATAGACTCGAGCAGGGAGGGAGAATTTCGTACTGCGCGCGAGAAAACGATCTTCGGAGAGGACAGCGACGGCGTTGATGAGTAGAATACAAACTGAAATTTATATTAGCTGCTGCGCTCTGGATAAGGAGGATAGGGGGATTGTTACCGTAGAGGAAGCTACCAAAGAACCACATTTTGGGCGACGGCGCTGAAGGTCAAAAAGGATTGAGAATTGGTGGTCTTGGTTGTAGCTAAGGTAGTCAGCGATGATGTGTAACTATCCCATCTCAAGGACTTGCCTTGCACTCGCTGGTACCTTGACTGGTTTCGAGGTACGTACCTTTTGCAATGGTGGCTTGAACGGTCGATGCAAGAGCTGGGGAAGGGGTGACGAGTGTTCTGTGGCGGGTGATTTGTTAGACCGATCCGAGGACCCCTAAAGAGGTAACAAGCTCATGGGTAATTCATTCATTCGCTCATGTTGAACAATAGACTTGTAATGAATTATATTCCCATTCATTTATAGCGGTTGGTTTGGCATGGAGAGATTTTGTTGATCTGGTGGCTTCTCTCACCTTTCAGATCTTTCAGCCTTTTGCTTGAAAACCAAGCATTTCGAGATACGACCAAGCTCGAAGGTACCTACAGTAGCTCTCGTCCCGAGAGCTCTATATCAGCCAAGATGAAGACTTCAGGTACATCGTTTTCTCTTTGCACTGTGAAATCAAGGTGTACTAAATATTCCCAGATGTCTTCCTAACGTGTCTTCTCATCACCATCCCACTCGTTCATCTACTTGTGTCCCCCTATACAAAAGTGGAGGAGTCTTTCAATATACAAGCAGCCCACGACATCCTGATCTACGGAACACCCACTCAGGACATATATGAACGCCTCTCTCATACTTACGACCACTTCACCTTTCCCGGCGCCGTACCCCGTACTTTTCTCGGTGCTGTGCTCCTCGCAGGATTAGGGCAGCCCATCGTCGCTCTTGTTGGCTTTCAGCATGCACAGCTTGTAGTTCGAGGAATCCTTGGCGCGGCTAATGTTGCTGCGCTTTTGACGTTCAGGTCCTCTCTCAGGAGAGCTTATGGATCAGGTGTTTCAGCTTGGTGGGTGGTGTTTATGGCGAGTCAGTTCCATATCAACTACTATGTTTCCCGGACGTTGCCAAACATGTATGCATTCTGTCTCAGTAGGTCATCTCATTCACCATCGATTCTAAAAGCATCAACTCACTGTGACTAGCTACCCTTGCTTCAGCATTCCTACTTCCCCAATCGTCACCTCATCTCTCTGCTGCTCGTCAGAAACAAGCCATCGCCCTCTTGGTTATCGCAGCAGCCATCTTCCGCTCTGAAGTCGCTGTTCTTCTCAGCACTACAGGACTCTACCTCCTTTTCACGCGTCGTATCGGTCTGCGCCCCTTGGTTCTCACTTTCCTCGGCTCATTCATCTCTTCACTGCTTATCTCAGTACCTATTGACTCGTATTTCTGGCAGAAGCCCCTATGGCCTGAGTTATGGGGTTTCTACTTCAACGCTATTCTTGGATCTTCGTCAGAATGGGGCATTTCTCCATGGCATTACTATTTCACCTCAGCGCTTCCCAAGCTATTGCTCAACCCTTTCGTGCCAGCGTTGACAGTGTATGCACTACTCCAGCCTGGCACATCACGGGCTACGCAGGCATTGCTGATCCCCAACTTGCTCTTTGTGGCCATTTATTCTGCTCAGCCTCATAAAGAGGCTCGTTTCATTTTCTATGTTGTGCCGCCTCTGACTGCCGCTGCAGCTCTCGGCGCTAATTTTGTCTCCTCTCGCGCCTCTAAATCCATCATCTACCGTGGCTTGTCTGCCGTTATCGCCCTGTCAGTCCTCGTCAGCTTCGCAGGCAGCACTGCCATGCTCCTATTCTCTTCACTTAACTATCCCGGCGGCGATGCACTTCAGCAACTCTCTTACATCACCCGTGATGACCCTACTCCCGTCATCGACGTCCACGCCGACGTCTTGAGTTGCATGACGGGGCTGACCTTGTTTGGGCAAAATCCATCTGGTTATCCCATCGCTTTCCCCATCCACCCCCACCCTGATTCTACGGCACCTGTTCTAGTCTTCGACAAGACCGAAAAGGGAGACCAACTTTATTGGCCGCGTTTCTGGGAGCGCTTCGACTATACTCTCGCAGAGAACCCACGCAAGGTGTTGGGTGGCTGGCAGGTTATAGGAGTTGTCACGGGTTACGACGGTGTTGAGATTCTCAAGCCTGGCTCTCCTGCTGCAGGAGATGAGATTGAAAAGGGAACAATCGGTGGTGAGAAAATACTTGGACTGGGCGCAAATGTCGCTGCTCTCAGAAATCTGGTTAGGGGCTATACAGGTGGTTGGTGGGTTGGACCTCGAATGTCACCCCGAATCCGAATCTTGAGGCGTGTCAGTTAATTAGATCGTCAAGACGAGACAAAATAAGTGTCTGCTTCCATCACAGTTCAATAATTAGTCAGTGTGAGTGTGAGGCCGTGCCTTGTGATACTACATCATCTGATTTTGTAATGCCCTATCATATCGTATAAACAATGCATACATGCCTGCGTGGACTCCTCGATGCCATCCATAACCCCTGAAAAGACAAGAACCCATCATCCCAATCTACACTGAGCGCAACAAAGTATAGTATGTGAGCCTCCTGGCAGACAGAGCAGCCAGTTATCAATATTTTCTTGCTTTCTCCATAGCCCAACGCCACGTACTGCCTTGCCTTGCCTTGCCTTGCCTTGCCTTGCCTTGCCCTGCCCTGCCGTCTTCGAACCCAATGTCTTTTCCAACCCCAACCCCAACCCGACCCGACCCGACCGCAAACACATCGTGAGCACCTCGCACCGAAGCGTCTGGGATAGAGAGCAAACCCAGCACCTAATCAAAAGACAAAGTTTCCCATCCAAAAGTCCCATCGCATCCTGCTATCCCTAAATCGTGCAAGCAAAAAGCGTTCTGTTTACCCTCCCCTTGTCGTGTTCCTCGTGTCGCGTGGGTAATTATAGCATATATAAGTGCTCGGGTAATGTTCCAATGAACCAATCGTGTGAACCCAATCACAACTCTTGCTCTGTGTCGCTCCCTTCTTCTGTGTCAGGATCGTCGTCGTCGTCGTCATCGTCTTCATCTTCGCTACTGGAGGAGCTTGGCAGCGCACCATATTTCCTCCTGTACCGCTCAAGTTCCTTCCTCTGCGCCATGAACATATCCAAGATCGCAGTCATTGGGCCCTGGAGATCTTCTAGTTCCTTAATAGGGCCACCACCAGTAGCAAGGTGACGCATCGCCAGTGTCGATATACAGGTCTAACGTTGTCAGTAAGGCTCCACTTATGTGTAGGTCAGCTCAAACTCACCTCTATCCTGCTCACTTGGTGCTCCAAGAAGTTCAACAAGAAGCGATCTGTGACCTCTCCTCCACGCTGCTTGATCCGCTCGAGCAGTTCTGTCTCCGGTGGTTGTAGCCCTGGGGCTTCATTGCCTTCCAGCGAGCTGCAAAGCATCTCAAGTCGCAAACTAATTCTCCAAAGAGTCCAAATTGCATCTGGGTCGATACTGAGCTCTGCTCCGGGTGCAAGGACGGCTGGCTTATCGCCGCCGCCTCCTCCTCCTCCTTCTTCCTTCCTCTCATGCTGCAGGTGGAATTCGATACGTCCAGCCAATGCATGAGGGTAGAGCGAGTACACAACCTCAGGGTTTTCCAGACCCTTCAACTTCTTCTCGCCCATTTCCTTAACCTCAAAGCCTTGAGAGGTGAGGGATCTCAAATCCTTTCGAATGGCACTAGCATATGTCTCGTCGTCAAAGGTATCCTCAGAGCCAGAAGCGTTACCGCGATCTGTATCTTGATAATTCTCCAGGCACCGCTGTATCTCCGAGATGAAGTCGGTCGAGACCGTGATCTGTCCACCGTCTGCGACCGCAGAGATTCGAGCCGCCTTGTTCACCATGGGTCCGAAATAATCCATGCGTCGTGTAACTGGATCCGTCTCACTCACACAGTCTCCAAAGTGAATGCCCATTCGCACCGACAGTCCTTTGAAGATAAGACTGTTATCCTTGTCATAAACAGGCTGGCAAGACACTGAGTTCAAGACTTCTGATGGCCAGTTCACATCGAGGAGCTGCATCTGAACGGCAAACGTCCATAACAGTGCGGACGTGGCTGTTGGGAAGGAGACCATAAAAGCGTCACCTTCAGTCTTGACTTCGTAGCCACCAATTCGTCTCAGCTGTCGACGCATGACCTCGTTGTGGAGTTTGATAGCTGATCTCATGGCACTAGGGTACATCTCCCAGAGTGTTGTCGAGTTCTTGATATCGGTGAAGACAATCGACACGTTACCCGTAGGTGCTGGGATCTCTGCCTCAAGTCGGTTTAGGGATGAATCGAGAACATCGCCCTTCGTCCTTCGGCCCCTCCTGGTATTGAGAACCTGGGCGTCATCAGGGATACCAGATGGATAAAGCGACATACTAGCACCGCGATGGAGTCTGGATCGCTCGACCCGTCGCTTTAGGTCAGCAACACTAATCATCATGACCATAATTTTGCCCGAGGCGCCGTATGCGATAGCCAGGTCACGAAGCTTCTGGGCCGCTCGCATGAGATCTTGTCTCTCGGCTCTCGCAATATCCGTCACTAGACCAGGTGACAGGTACTCCCAGAGCTCGCCAGTCGCAATCAGGATAATGTCATCCTGCTCTCGGATAGTCATGTTGCTGACATAGGGTGCTGCTTGTACGGCCGGCATCAAGTCAACGTATCCAAAGGCGCGTGAAACCTGGAGTAGATCGTTCAGTCTGCCGTTGCGAGAAACCCATCCACCAGCTTCGCGAATGCGCGATCTCTCATTGGGCTCGGCAGGATCATGCTTGCGGGTCAGCATCTTATGTGTACCATCTGTTTGGATCACCATCGCCTGTGCATCACCGACGTTTGCAACATATAATTCCGTACTTTGAAGATAAACCACAGTTGCCACACCCCCTGAGTTAAGGTCTTCCTTGGTGAGTATTACAGGCTGGCCAGAGCCCCTATGCGTCTTCAATGGCCGCTCCTCGGATTGCTGGATAGCAATAGTGACCAAATCCTTGTTGAGCTGGAGGAACGAGCGTCGTAGTGCATCAACCGGTGTTTCATTCGATCGTGTTTTCAACTGCTTCAGTTCGCCAGCGAAAATGTGACCAAAATTTTCATGCAAGTATTTAGCGATCTTGGATCCACCGCTGGACAAAGCTTGTCCATCAAACAAGCCTAAGAGCATCTCTGTTTCTGACGAGTTGAACCTTGGTACCACGAGATCAACCGTTGACAAGTGCTCGTGCTTGCCAAGAGTATCGGCCATACCATAAGGCAGGTGGCCAGCGAGTGATCCAGATGTACGGACACGTCTGTCCTCACTCTGATCGGGAATACTGGGCTGAGTGAGAGTGACATCCATCAGACCCAGGATACGCAAGTTAAGCAAACGGCTGAAGTCTGTATACTCCTCACGGTTGACGGCGCCAGGCCCAAGAGGACCTGTGTTCGTCTGCTTGATCTCCAGGCGCTTGTTGCCAGACAGATTCAGATATCTGAGGTTCGGATTGAGATTCCAATTCCAATCATAGGGCACGTTGGAGATGTTGTATTTCAGGTAGTTACTGCCACAATCGAGCACAGCAAGGTTCTTGGCCCGTGAGATATCGGCTGGCAAGTTGGTAAACCTGTTGCCGTTGATGTAAAGTGCCTGTAGTAAACTCGACTCCTCTAGATCATCGGCAGGCAATGTCGTGAGAGCGTTTCCGGATAAATAAAGCTCAACTAGTTGAGGCCAGTTCTTGATCGATCTCTGTGGCATGTCACTGATTTCGTCGTTGTAAGATAAGTTGAGCACTCGGAGCTCCGCGAGCAGTGTGATCTGATCAAAAACATCGTCATCCAGACGGTTATCGGCCAAGTGAAGATTACGAAGGGATCCAGCAAATGTGTTATTAAGCCTTGATGACATCCCGGAATCTTTTCTGGTGTTGACTGTTTGCGTAGGGGCCGACGGAGTTGCTGATCTAGACACAACTGAGGTCTTACGGCCACCCTTCCCATAGACAGACACGACAGAGCTCTTGCGGTCGCCAGCGTTAAGAGGAGACGGTCCGACACTGAGAAGCGTGCTCGAATTTTGACTGGGTCTTCGATCGTCCGACAACTCTTCGGAGCTTGCTGTGGCCGACAGAGTTGCGAGTGGCGCAGCTCTTCCATTGACAGGAGGGGGCGCCGGTTGTGATTCCTCTCCTGGTATCCGTGGTGCTCTGGAAGCAGGTTTGGGGAAGTGCTCCAGAACATTTGACGAGGCGTTGAAAGTCTCCAGTCGATTTGCCCACCATAACTCCATGGGCAGCTTGGAGATATTGTTTCCTCGAACATTGAGCACTCTCAGTTCAGTCAGGCAACCAATTTGAGCTGGTAGCTCTCCAACGGAATTGTTCGCAATACTGAAATGCTCGAGTCTGCTCAAGGTACCGATTTCTTGGGGCAACGAAACGAAGTAATTTTTATCCAGGATCAGGTGCTCGAGGTTGACCATGTTGACGAATGATGAGTCAATACTGGCAAGCTGGGCGTTCGATAGGTTCAATATCTTGAGTGTAGGAACGGGGGCAACAATCTCGAATTTGTTGAGGGGGTTCGAGTTCAGTTTGAGTTGGCGAAGGGACTCAAACTGTCCAACAAAGGCAGAGACGCAGTTGTGATCAGCGGAAAGAATCTCAAGCTTCGGGAGCTCCGAAATAATGTCGATGCTCGAGATGCCATTGTACTTAATGTCGAGTTCGCGTAGGCTGACAAGTTGTCCAAATGACGCTGGTACAGCGTGCGTAAGTCTATTGTTAGTTATCAACAATTTCTCCAAGTTCTTCAGGCCGCCAATCTCGTGAGGAATCGTTGCAATGGCGTTGAAACTCAGATCCAGGTCAACCAAACTTGGTAGATTGCACAAGAAAGTGGGGAACTTGTCGAGGAAGTTAGAAGAAATATTGAGAGAGCGAAGTGACTGGTATGCTCCAAAGTAAGAAGGCAAGTGTTTAAGCCGGTTGTTGGCCAAGTTCATCTTCAGCATCCCTGTAAGAGAGTTGAGCTCGGCATGCTCCAACTGCTCCAGCCGGTTGTTTGCAACATCCAGAAAGGTCAATCTGTTTGCTCGACTCAGACTGGGCGGTAGTTTCCTAGCTTCGTTGTTGTTAAACTTGATGTCTCGAAGATGTTTACAAGACTGTATAAAGTCTCGCGGGACGTCGAGCGAGAGGTTACGCGAGAGGTTCAGAGAGATAATCTCCATGGCCTTTGAGTATAGGGATATAGGTATTGTGACGAGGTTGCGACCAGAGAGGTCCACGTAATTAAGCTTCTGAGCCCGAGCCAGGCCCATGTCAGTTGTTTTGGCATGAAAGTCGCTCTCCCTCGCAGACAAGAACATGAACCTGCAGAGGTAACTGTTGTCTTCGCGGCCAAGATCTTCGATTCTATCCTTTTCCTCATAACCGACTTGCTGCAGGAGCCGCTTCTGCATGAGTAAGGGTCGCTCAGGTGGTGTCAAAACCCTGATAAGATCATGCTTCTTCATGATAATATGATAGTTCTCCAAACCGTCAACCACATAAGTCTTCTTAATGACTTGTGAGATGACATCCGTGACATTCGAGTCCAGAGGCATCGAATGTGTAGAGAATGTACCATCTGAGCGAAAGATTCGAATGCAGTATGGCGATGCTTTCTCTTCTGGGCGAGGGGGGCTACCGATCTCATCTGGTTCAGGGCCATGGTATGAGTTATCTTCGGTGTTGCGTCGCACTGCCCAACTGTCAGGAGCATCCCAACGGCCTTTAGGCGCTGTGGAGATAATGGAATCGTGGCGCTCAGGCTCGACGTTGTTAACGAAGCTAGTATCCATAGGTGTAAGTGGAGGAGGTTTCGTTAGGATGCCCTCCATATCGTTCAGGTTGGTATCGAGATGATATATGTTGTTAGGATCGTTACGATCTGTCGGTCCAATTGCATCGTCAACATAGTCTTGAGGCCGATGAGTTCGTCCCTTCTTGGCGAAAGGGAACTTATTGTTGAAAGTTGCGCCACGTTGACCCGGAATTGGTCGCATATCAGGCACATCGCTCGTCTCCCCAGGGACAAAGGTCCCCGAGAACGGTAATGTAGTCGTCGATACATCGCTGGGGCGGTGCAAGTCAGGCTTCGAGGTCTTCGGCTGGAGAGATCTTGTTGATTGAGGTAGGTCGCGAAGTTTAGCAATGTCATCTTTATCTTTGTGATGCCTTCTAAGTCGTCCAAAGATTCCGCGTTTGCCATGATGATGACCGGGTGAAGTTTGTCCATCAACTTGGGAGGATTTCGTGCTCCAAGTCATTCCTGCACTTCTGGTACTTGGTGTCGGGCTTTGGCCTCTAGATTTGGTTGAGTACACGGCGCTACTACCCCCACGATCGCGCGACATTTGCGTGCCAATCGCTGTATCGTCCCTACTCATTGTCGGCCGCAGTGTCCGAGGATCATCATTACTCTTATGGTGTCGGTGATGCCCGGGTAAGTGAACTATAGAATGACCCGACCTCGAGGATGACGATGTCTTTGGGGGAATTTGTGAGGAACCATCACCCACATATCGCTCTCGATCGGGTCCGGTCATGATGTCTCGGACGGGAGCTTCGCCATATCGAGCGATGTCCTATAAGATGGATGTCAGTGTGCCAGCCACGCTGGTGAGAATGCTATGTGAGTGAGATGACAGCTGAATCGAATTGGGCACTAAAAACAAAACCAAGGGATAATTTCGGAGAGGAATGTGTCGATCGTAGACCAGACCGGGGGGTCACCGGGGGTTCAGGATGATGAGACAGAGGCGGGTGTTGTACGTACACTGTTGTCCTGGTATAGAAATGGCACCACCTCTGGTGCAGGAACTGGAGTTCTCGGTCTCGAAGATGATGGTGATGCATCGCGAGTGTGATCCGTGGCATTGGAATAGTTGCGATCTCTATGTGTGGGGCGGCTGTGACTATAAGAGCGTCCACGCTGGTCCTTGCCCGCGAGCGAAGTGGGTAGGCTGCCATCCGAGCTATCGCGCCCAGGGAATTCCTCGCCAAAGAAGCCCTGAAGTTTGCGAAAACCACCTCTGGTTATACTAGTTTTGCTACCCTGACTGCTCGCTGTGAGGATACTGGCAGCGGATGGGCGTCTGCCATCGAAATATGAAGCCTCGGGGGCATCGTGTTGCGAAGGATGAGATGGATACTGGTGCTGATGTGGTTGGCGGTTACTGATCTGATGACCCGGAGAAAGCTGGGAGGCGAGGGAGAGGTTGTCGCTCGAATCGTTGAAGAAACTGGTCGGCATGTTGGAAGAGGTCGTAGGGGAACCAGGCTGGTTCATCCACGGGGCTATTTGAGGGCTCGCGCCGCCGGTGGGCGGAATCTGGTGGATCTGAGGGACTCGGGAGGTTTCGAGAACGGCGAGCTCACGTCGATAATTGGTGAGGTCGCTCATGCGACGGTCTTTGGGATGGGCATTGGCGCCGGCGCGAGGGGCGAAGTTTGTAGCAGTTGGTGAGAGCAGAGGCTCATCCTTGAAGGAGGACCTGTGAGATGCGGGAAAGCGTTTAGCTGGATGGTGGGAGGCGAGATGAACGGCGACAGGGCGGGAGATGGCAGCAGGGGATCGGGAGACGGGAGACGGCATATTATCGGAATCATAATCACAACTATAAACTCACCAAAGGTTGCTCAATGAAGCATTGCCATCAGCGCTTGGGCGAGCAGAAGGAGTAGGGGTTGGTTGCTGGCGAGGCGTCGAGGAGAATGTCGAGGTATTAGAGGTGGTAGCAGCAGCAGCAGCAGGGGAAGCTGTCGCAACGGGAGCAGCAGCGGAGGATGATGGAGTTGGTGTTAGAGTATCAACGTTAGGTGCCGGATTGGGAGTAGGCGAGTGAGTGGGAATGGGAGTGGAGATAGTAGAAGCGGAAGCGGGAGCGGGAGTAGTGGAGGCAGTTGAGGGTGAGGGCGATTGCGATTGCGATTGAGATGGAGACGAGGACCTCACGGTGACCGCAAAGTATGTACTACTCTCGGCACTTGCGGCGCTCGGACTGTTATCGTTGCTTTTGCTGCTGCTGCTACCTCTGATTTTGCTTCTGCTAGAGCTCGTGATCGAGCCGATGCGGTTGAAGGGCTCATTCCTGGTCATTGTCGCCGGGGCGTGGATGGCGTTGATGGTAAGGCCCTAAGCCATAGGGAATAATATGGGTAAGGCAGGGTCCGGATGAGGACAGGACAGACGACAGGCACGGAGCAGCTAAGCATAAGCAAACACGGTGGATAACTTGTTAGCGAGAGAACAGACAAGACCCCGTCAATTCAGTGCAGTTCGGTTCAGTTTCGTTCATAGGTGCCCAGTCAGTAGAATGGGTAAGAGACGAGTTCGGGTTCGGGGTTGCAAATCGTGACTGTGAGCGGCGGGGTTGAACGGACGTCCAAAGCTACTAAGGTGGGTGAGATTGGTAGATCCTCTGTAGCTAGAGACATACGCGGAAAGGTGAGGTATGTCGTTTTATTTTAAAGATTGAGATGAGATGAGATATCCTTGGAAGGTATTAGGCAAGACAAGGTAAGGTTAAGGTAAAGGTACGGAGCAGACCGAATGTGTGGTAGGTGAGTTCACGTCATGTCTGGAAACAAGAGGTAGGCGTATGAGGCTGAGTTGGAGCTCCCTGTTCCTGGCGATGTCCGGGCAAGAGGATGAGAAGACAAGAGAGGACACTTAGGGGCTTAGGGTGAGGGCAATCAGGTCCAAGCAAGTAACAAAGAGTGTGCCCGGTGAACGAGTGAGTTGGTTGTAGGTAAAACTATTGTGCAGTACAGTGTAGGTACTTGGTATAGATGAATGAATACCTTAGTATAACTTATTGTTAGTGTCTGTAGGTGTAGTCCAAGGGCAGGCAAAGAGACCTTGGGGACATTCAGTATAGCATGCAGCCCAGTGGTCGCCAAAGATGGGAACTAACTGTCCGCAATGCTGGCTGCTTTGGTCTTTGGCGCTTCGTTCGCCCGGGGCAGAGTGAGATTGACCGGGGTCTGTCCGCTGTGTCTGGGCCGGATGAAGGACGAGAGAGGCTGGTTCTTAGCGTTATCCATGGTTGAGTAGAGTGACGCCCTCCGTCTCTGAGGTGTCTTGGGTTCCAGGGGCAATGTCCACTAAACCGCTGTCCCTGTCCTCTGGAAGGCAAGCTAACGACCTCAAAGTGTGATGAGCAAGGTCAGGGCAAGGTAAACTGAAGGTAAGGTACTCGCTGGCTACGCCCGATTCAAGATTCAGGTGTACCTGAGTCCCCTGTTTGTGGTGGAGCAAATTGCACAATCGACAAGATTGTTGTTCATACAAGGTCTAAATAAACGTTATTTTTCCTAAATCGATCCTCTTTTATCAGGAAGATGTTTTGCCGTTTTGATTAATTTGCCTTCCCGTTGCATATTTTTCAGGCGAATGGCAGATGCTGTGTCTCCGGTTTGTCCATGACCCGTCCAGTAGCAAATGCAAAGCGCCTATTGTTTAATTCCATGTGCATACGCCCTAACGGATAGCCAGAGCAAATCAACACTGAGAGCTGTACGGATACGGAAATACTTAATCTCAGGTACCCTCAAGTAGCGTCATCCAATCTCATATAGGTACACGGAAATGGCATCGCACGTACCACACGCTCGCCGCTCACTACATATTGAATCTGATGGTTCACGAACTGAACTTGCTTCGGCTCCACCTGTCTTGTAAGTTATAGTAAATCCCAGTTTGCTGAATACATGCTGCTGCACAACAATCAAAGACAATCTTGAGCCATGAGACTTCGCAGAGAAACAAACCCTGTACATCATGGGCCTTCTCAGTCTCGCAAAATAATCCACAATTAAACAATCCCCAAATCATATCCTTTGTGTGCGCAAAGAATCTCAATATCCCGGCTGCAGTAGCTACCAAATGACATACTAACCATGTACAGAACAAACGAGACCCATGCTCCGGTCCCATTCAGGGTCTTGAAGGCGCTGCTTGCTTTTTCCCGCTTCTTTTTGACGGTTCCTTTGTTGGTAGACCTCAGTAATGAGCATTGGACCGGGGTTTGTGATAGTGTCTTCTCGGTTTTCGTGTTCCGCAAATCAGCTGTTGTTTCTTTATTGGGATCGGTATTTGCCCTTGCAGACAGATTTCACGTGCCACGATCCTATGGTCGGTCCTTCATGAGTCGATTGTAACGTTAAGTTCTGTGTAACAGAGACTGTCATTATCCTGGGTGTTGGGTTGGTTGCTGTAACTCTAAAAGCTACCTACTTGCGTTGTAAAATCATATTTTGGGCTTAGGAATTGAATGCAGTGAGCAATTTACCATTACTCGAATCGACCCCTGACGACTAAAGTGAAGTAGACCATGGTAGGAAATAAGTTGAAATGCTCCATGGCTCAAACAGATTCTATCATCTCTGTATGGATGATTGGTCTGATGAGAGAACTCCAGTTTAATTATAGCAACATCGTGAAACGAGAAAACTCGCGTACTCTGATCTGTAACGTTGATAGGTCTTGTCCATGTTATAGCGCATCCATTCATCCTTCAATCATTCGGCACATATTGTCGGTTCTTTGATCACCATGCTTACTCGTCAGCAACAGTACGGTGACTATTGTTGTCTTGTCGTTTTCCAAGAGGATGTGCACGTTCTATACATCACCTCCCCGTTGCGGGTCAATGGTAGACGGGCCTTGTTTTTGCATCTGATGCATCCAATGGCTGCAATAGAATACAGCTAAGACGGGTTACACGGATGCTGATGTTGCTATGGTCCAAGGAAAGCCCTTTCAGCCTCTACATGCTGTATCATTAACTCAACGCTTTGAGTTTGGACGACAGTTGGCTTTTGTTTTCCTATGTGGGAATACTACAACGACTGATTAGTGTGACTATGAAAGTATATCATGTTTTTCCGCATAGTACTATTAAGGTAGCCTACGGAACTTGGTCGGCGACAATGAAATTGAATATCATGTTGGGGGATTTCTCTTTCTTTCATTGGCCTAGCCACTACCTATCCAGTTGTGTGGATTGAGTACTCTTTCCGTCCTATCTTCCACATCCAGGTATTCTGCTCCTCTCTGAACAATAGCATGATCTATCACAGTATACCTTTGAGCTTCATCTGCCAACCCCTCCCAAGTCACAGTAAACCATCTCCCACATGGAGCTCCACATCACACCGTACAAGCAAACCAACCTGATAAGAACACATCCTAGCTTGCTCAAAAACATGATGTTGCAGATCTCGTATCATGCTGGTTGTAAATATCTCACTCACCAGCGAACAATTTACCCTGGAGAGAGGGGCGGATCAGTCACCACTATCGATCCGCAGAATCTCTCCGGGAATTACTCCGTGAAGCCTATTAAATAGAATAATAGCTACCGATGTCGTTCTCCTGGTCAACTCACTGTAAAAACTGTCTCACGGTAGAGCTTAACAAGACGCTGTGTGACAGCACATAACACCCTGCAGTTCGACGCCAGCTGTTTTCGAGCCTCATTACTGAACTTGCGTTGTTGCATATCATCTTTGTCCCGGATACGACACTGGTTTTGTTTCCTTGTCGATACACCCGTGAAAGTGCACGGTACTACCGAAGAAAAGTGGCCCAATTGGTTCATCGTGAGTTGATGTTTGATCACGAGCGACCGTCTCACGTGCTGAGAGTTCGTGTGGATGTGTATATAACTAACAGGCTGCAGACGATATTACCGTAGCACCCTCCAGAGCCAGCATCAACCCAGCTCTCTGTAATCATGGGTAGCACGGATCAAAGTTTGCGAGCCTGGTGGAAAGAGAGCTCGGTGTATCAAGTGTACCCTGCATCTTATCAAGATTCCACTGGCTCTGGTGTTGGAGACCTGAAGGGCATTATCTCTCGAGTTGATTACCTCAAAGACTTGGGGGTCGATATCGTATGGCTTTCACCAATCTTCAAGAGCCCTCAGGTTGATATGGTGTGTTACCACCTTTTTTTCCCTTTCGAAAAAGCAGCAATATTGCATTGTATACTAACAAACCTCAGGGGTATGATATCAGCGACTATTACACAATCGACCCTCCATATGGTGATGTCTCAGATGTTGATGTCCTCAAGGACAAGCTCCATGAACGAGGCATGAAGCTCGTCCTCGACTTGGTCATGAATCATACCAGTGATCAGCATGAGTGGTTCAGGGAGTCTCGAAAGTCCAAGGACAACCCTTATCGTGATTGGTATATCTGGAAGCCTGCAAAGTACGATTCCGAAGGAAACAGACACCCTCCCAACAACTGGGATGCCCATTTCCAAGGTAGGTGCACTATGGCTTCTAATTCTGAGTGCCCCAGCTGACGAATTTCTAGGAAGTGCCTGGGAGTACGACGAGACCACAGATGAATACTATCTCTGCCTCTTCTGCAAGCAACAGCCAGATCTTAACTGGGAGAATCCTGCAGTCAGAAAACAAGTTCACGATGTCATGCGCTTCTGGCTCGACAGAGGCACCGATGGTTTCCGCATGGATGTTATCAACTTTGTTAGTAAGGACCAGGCATTCCCCGACTCTGACAAGACTGTACTTCGCGGTCATGAATTCTATGCTTGTGGTCCCCGATGTCACGAGTTTCTCAAAGAGATTGGTGCTATTCTGCAAGAGTACGATGCTTTCAGCGTGGGTGAGATGCCCTGTGTGCACGATGAGCGTGAGTTGATTAAGGCTGTTCGTGGTGACCGTGGAGAGTTGAGCATGATTTTCCACTTTGAGTTGTAAGTCAAGGTTTCCAACATCAGACTTATATCAGTTGCTGATCAACTCGCAGGATGGATCTTGATCATGGCGTCGGCGGCAAGTTCACACCTAGATCCTGGGACCTTTCTGAGCTCAAATCTACCACCCTCAAGTGGCAGAAGTTCATGTACGACAATGAAGGCTGGAACGCTCTTTACTTGGAGAACCACGACCAACCACGGGCTGTCAGCCGCTTTGTTCACGATGACACCGAGCATCGGGTGGATAGTGCGAAGCTTATCGCCATCTTCCTGGGTTTCCAGTCGGGCACCCCTTTTATTTACCAAGGACAGGAGATTGGGATGACCAATGTCCCTAGGGACTGGGACTTGGAAGAATACAAGGACCTTGACTGCCTTCGACATTGGGAGTAAGTCAGAGAATCCAGCTGCTAAACATATTTCACTGACATCCCTTATAGTCTTCACAGAAACGATGATGAGGCGGCTCGGAACTCCTACAAGGTCGAGTATCAAAAGAAGTCTCGTGACAATGCCAGAACTCCCATGCAATGGGACGCAAGCCCCAACGCTGGCTTTACTACTGCTGATGCTAAGCCTTGGATGAGAGTCAATGATAACTACAAGGAAATCAACGCTGCATCCCAGACTTCAGACCCCAACTCTGTGTATGGCTGCTACCGCAAGGTTCTGCAGAGACGAAAGGAGTTCCTAGACATATTTGTATATGGAAACTTCCAACTCGTTGACGAGTCCAACGAGAAGGTCTTTGCATACTCACGAAGGGCCGGCAACGGAGAGACTGCTCTCATCGTATGTAACTTCACAACTGATACAGTTGCGTGGTCTTTGCCTGGCAAGACTCGAGAGGTGCTGGTCAGCTCTGCTGGAAGGGCAGTTGATGATTTAAACAGTGGCGAGACTAAACTGGCACCTTGCGAAGCCTTTGCGGTCCTGCTCGAGTAGAATGAGCTGAATATTAAGTCTCGCAATGGATTTGATCCCCATAGAAGAGGGCAATGACGATACTGGCCAATTGATAGAGTTAAATCAAACCGTGAATTCATTCACTCATAGAGTATCGAAGCTTGTGGCACGAAGAGAGTTGACAGCAAGACGAAGACGTGCATTCTCATTACCCAGCGGTTGATATTGGCCGAGTATCTATTCATACAAGGTACATAAACCACTCCTTGTCCCGCTCTATTCGTGTGGATTTGTCCATTACACCGACGCTCTAGTCCTGTCGTCCCTTTAGTAATCGCTTGGTAACCTTGTCCTTCTCGATAATGTAAACGTGGGCACCCCAGCCCGAAAGGGCATCACGGTCAACAGCGTTGAGCAACGACTGAGAGATGGTCTCAAAGAGGGCATCGGGTTCCTACAAGTATTATTATCAGCATTTCGCTCTTGAGCGGAGCAACAGCCGAACTCGGGCGATGTATAGCTGCTTTGTCATTATTTGCATACCAGATCAGGCTCCCAGAGACCCTCGCACATGCCAAAGAGCTGCTCCGAAGCGGTGCCAGAGACAATGAAGTCCTTGGCAAAGTCGATACAGCCAATACTATCGAAACCACAGATAAAAGGCTTGCCAGTCTTAGGATCAAGACCAGCAACGACAGGAGACACAAAGTAAGGTCCAAAACGGCGCTCGTAGAGAGATGAGGAAACGAGGTTGGCAAAAGTTCGAGGGGCGATGGAGCGCTCCTCACGCAGGCGATACATGTTGACCTTGTAGCGGAAGAGGTCGCTCACGGTGTTAACATCGGTAGCCAGGCCAGTGAGACCTAAGAAGACGTCGCCGTACTGGAAGATCTTGGGGAAATTGTTGGACACAGTCAGAGCCTGGAGACCGAGGCGAAGATCGCATGCGATGGCGACACAGTCCTTTCCGACCATGGCGACACAGGCGCCGCCGTCTGGAAGAAGAGGGAGGTTAGCTATGGATGAAGGCTGGTATAATGGCAGGCGACCGAGACGAACTTATCGAGAAAGGAGATGACTATTGATTGAGTTCTATGATTAGCTTTGTGTGACAAAGAGATTGGCTCGCCGGAGGTTAACCTACCATGATGACTTCTTGAAGGTAGGAAGGTAGATGCGAGGTCGGGGAATCGACGTCAACCAGCGGCCGTCTTATCGAGAGGAACTCGGGAACAAGGGAGGCGGCGATTCGTTATGTGAAACCGCAAGCTTTGCAGTCGCTAATTCGTATCGTATCTTCGCGTCGTGGGGTTGTAGAAGAGCAGCCGGCGTGGAGTGGATGGAGTGCGAGTTGGACAGTTGAAGCTCCCGTCACTGGGTTGGAGCTACAGAAGGTGCAGTGCAATGAGGTTGCTGCTAAGGTCCGTGGTACGTACAGGCGGGCTGCAAGGCAAACACGGTCTGGCGTGGCCGGGTACAAGCAGGTCCACGTCTGTTAGAGCAGCCTACAAGCTGTGGCGGCTGAGGCTCAGTTACTTGAATTACATAAGCGAACATATGGTAGAGTTCGAAATCGCATTTGGAGAAGAGAGGAACGATTAGTACAAAACAGCTATTTCAGACTCTGATTCACAGAAGCTTCCATGTGTTTCAAATGATCATATAGAGGTGCCGTAAATTCCGAGCACTCGATACTCCGGAGATCTTTCCAGGTGAACTACTTAACATACCTTAGTAGACAATCGAGATTTAGAATAATGCACATACCTTGGTTGCGCATAAAACAGCAGATTTTGCCTAAGGGTGGGTAGTTATTTGTTTAATGCTCTAATCGAGAGGGTTCGAGTCCTCCGTCTTCACCTAATCAAAGTACCTGAGGTTGGTAGGTTCGTTTAGAAGCTTCTAGCAGCTCAGAGAGTTATTCGAGGGTGCTCATAACTCGTGGCTGGCTGCCTGCTGGAGCTGTCCTTGGTAGCTGAGGTCCCTCTCTAAGGTAAGTAACCCCACCGTTGACCACTCGACTCACCCACACTGGCTGCTTACATCACCGCCAACCGAGCTCAACATCCATCCCCCGCGATCATCCTTTATTAACGAATTCATGTTAGCCTAATACAGGTGCAGCTTCAACCCTACACCTCATCGTCTTGATACCTAAGCCTTCTGAAGAATGGCGACCAACGTCGTGGTGATAGCCACCGACCTACGGCGAGCTACTATCAAAGTCAACCCTGGAACCTACCTTATTGATGTGTTGGAGGAAGCTTGTAGAAGACTCAACCTTTCCAGTGATAAATATCTTGTCAAGTAGGTACCACATGCTCGGGCTAGGCTCTGCCGCTGAACGAATGGCTAACGAAATTGACGTATAGACACCGACAAAAAACAGTAGATTTATCTGTTCCCTTCCGAACTTCCGGTCTGTCACCAGGCGCAAAACTTGAACTTGTCCAAAAGTCGAAAACACCTTCTGCTATCCAAGTCGCCCTCCAGGTTCCTCCTCCCGAGGGCCGCGAAATACCCGGTGGCCGGTTGATTCAAAAATTCCCCAGCGATCTCACCATATGGAAGGTTCTACGCCAGTTCGAGAGCGGAGAGGCCAGCAATGGAAGAAACATCAATATTACCGGCCGCGGGATTGCGCAAATGAGTGGTGATACGGGGAGTGGTAGTGGACAGCTTTACTATGAAACACCTGTTCTCAACATTATGGGACGAGAGCTTTCAACCTTTGTCGATTTCCAGAAGACACTATCGCAACTAGGATACAACTCAGGGAATGTCCTGATTAGATTGGACTACCGAAAGACAGACAAGACACTGTACGATGCAATGACAGAAATTGGTCAGTTCTTCAAAGATACCGAGGATGAAGGCCTGAAGGCAGAAGTGCCAGCTGCAAAGGTAGAGCTTGCACCAGAACAAGGGGTACAGAAACCAGAACAGCAAGCACAAAGGGAGACGGAGGACTCACAGATGACGGATAATCAAGTAGAACGGACACATGACCCAGCCCCCATTCAACAAGAAACAGAGCCCAAGGCTGCTAATGAGGACAACATGGATATCGACTCTTCTCAGCCCGGGGATCCTCTGGCACCTATCAACGTTTTCCTTGCCCCTTCAGGGTCAACACCTGCTGCAGCCTTGACTCCTGCTACCGATGCTGACTTTGCCCCTACAATTGCTCATGCGCAACTTCATCAAGCTCGGCTTCAGGGGGATTCGAGGAACAAGCGTCTGCTATCAGACCGCGAATTGGAAGAGAAGGCTGCTGCAGAGGCCGCAAGGATCAACGCAATTAAGTCTATTCTCGTCAAAGTCCGATTTCCGGACAACACAAGCAGCGACTGGGAAGTAAGTCCCTCTCACAGTGGCCAGTTCCTCTACGATGCTGTTCGGCACGTTATGGCCCACAACAACCAACCTTTCCATCTTGTTCTTCCCGGGACCAAGATTGTGATCAAGGACGATCCAAGCCCCAGCAACGGATTGATCAAGGCGTATAAACTGTCTGGGCGTACCTTGATTAACCTGGTCTGGGATGATGCTGTACCATCAGCCGTACGGAAGGAGCCATTCCTCAAGGCCAACATTGCTCAAAAGGGCCAGCGGGTCAAGGTGCCTGAGCTCATCGCTTCGAATGATCAAGAAGAGGAAGTACCTCTTGCTCGGCCAGCACAAGCAGAGAAGGGTGAGGGCTCAGAAGAGAAGACTGGCAAGAAGATACCCAAGTGGCTCAAGCTGGGCAAGAAATAGACAATAGTGGCAGTTTAGAAACGTTACGGTGTTCGCATTAATGATCATTGGTGGCGTTGGTTTAAGGGGGCTTTTTCATAGCGCAAAACAGCGAAATCCATAGGTTACGAATACATATTGCATTCAACGGATCTAAGTTCGAAAACAAAGGTGAAGCGTCACTTATCACGAAAGACAGATTGGAACATGGCTTGATCATTACGCCATAAGTCTCTTGAAAGTGTTGGTATTCCGGTGATCCGCAGCTAAATCCCTGCCACGGCGCGTCCAAGCCGTTAATTTTTTAATCGATCAAATCGTGACCACGCCAATCCATGCGAACCCCGTTCGGTGCCAGATTCCCAAAAATCAGATCAAATCGAGTTGATTTAGTGACCAGTACGGCGGGCCTCAGCGATGACGCGCTGGAGCTCGTCGACCTTGGCCTTGGCACGGCCGAAGGTACCGAGCTGCGGTGCGAGTTAGTACTTATATCGTGGGGTGGTTGCAGTGTTTCGGTTCGACCTACTCTCTTCTTGGCGAGCTTACGGGCACGCTTGTCCTTGGAGTTGCGGAGCAACTCAATGACTCGGCGCTCGTAGGGAGCAAGGCTATGAAAAATGGTGGTTAGCAAAAGTCCGAGCACGTATTTGAGAACTCCTCCTATGGATAGGGTCGATGTCGGCGACGAGGCCTTGAACATGCGGCGCAAATGCCCAGCATCTCCCATCCATCGCCTCCCAATCCAACCTCTAATCCCCAAAATAAAGATATTTGACTTACCCAGCAACCTCCTTGACGACCTCACGGACGAAAGCAGTGCGCTTGCTCAGGTGACCCTTGGTTCGGGAAACACGGGGCTTGACGACACGGGGAGTGGTTTTCTGTAATATCGGCGACAAATGTCAGCGTCCATCGTCTGCTAGTTGGGTGGTTGTCGAGCCCTCATCCGTCGCGAAGGCGAAGACAAAGCAGAGATCCTCCACGAGGTGAGACTGCGACAGAAAGACGTACGTGACCCTTGTTGAGGCCGACGGCCAGGCCAGATCGAGCGGTTTCAGCGGCCATTGTTGCTGGATGGGTTAGTTGGATCGTGAGGTGACGAGAATATTTCCAACAGGATCAGAAAAAACGAGGGGATCTTTAGTTGCCTTAGTTTGCGTACCAAAATTTGCTGAAGCTGTGGGTCACGTGCCGAAGGGTAACGGGTTTTTGCATTTGTGCGAACCCCACATCAAGTTCCATTGACCGAGTGGATCTGTTGCGTGAGACGGCTCGTCAGACTAACACAGATATCTACAAATGAAGAACTACACTTGGCATCATGAACCGTCAACTCTAAATTTGAAACATACTTTGACTCTCTAAAGAAACGATGATGCCGATCATGCTCAAATTAAACGGATGTGGCATCATATCTTGAAGGCCAAGATTAACATCATGGGAAGTCTTTGCCATACTCAATCCCATATAGCCCAGAATCAGCATGAATATCTACTTGGCCTTATCCAGCAACAGGCCATCTTCATCCAGGTGCTGTATGATCTTGGATGCCTCCAAATCCACAAAGGAGGTCAAATAAGGTACGACGATCCTTTGTGCATTGCGATCGACAACCGAGTCTTCAAGGGAGCATCCTCCAATCTTCCTCGTGTTAAAGCGAAACACGCAAAATGTAACCAGCAGAACTCGGAAAGCCATCGCTTCTCAGTCCAACACTTTTGCATGACGAGATCACGTTTCTATTCTTGTGTCACTCAACAGCAACAGCCTTGTTGGCCATCTGTACTGTAACTAAGAATAACTTGACGCTCAGACGCTTGGTTACAGAGGCTCTACCATAAACAATGAGTTGGCACATGGATATTCCATAATAAACGTCCGAGGCTCCGACCCAGCAAACATGAAACATGATCGGCATCCAATCAATCGCACTGCCTGGTTGTTGGATCCTCGCCTCTGATCCCGTCAACTCCATGTCTCCTCACGGATGCAGAAGGATCTGCGGGTGGAATTGGATCGCATTGCACGACGGCACTGGAATCTAGAGGAGGCCCGATTTAATGGGTTACTAGGCCGCGTGTTCGGTAAGGCAAGGAGAAACCACTCGGGGCGGTTGATGCTCTGACGTCGTGTTCTCCATATGGCTTTTGATGAACTTATAAACTACCTACCTCGCTAGTCATGTCTCGAGTTGAAAACCTGCTGTTTGACCACATCAAACTTCACGAATTAACATACGTCTTATAATTATACAACCTCTCACTTCGTACTAAACACACATACTACATTCCTCTAATACTCTCACAATGCAATTCGGACTTTTGCTTCTTTCTGCTTTGCCCGCGACTTGGGCCGCACATCTCTACGCAGTTCCCCAGAGTCTTTCTCTTCTCGAGACCAGTGCTGAAGATAATGGCTGCACACTCCCCGATACCTACCGCATCCGGAACTTCAAGGCAGAGTCTAAAGACAGCGGCAAGACGCTCAGTGCCTTTGACTTCGTATTCTTCGACGAGGACACCAAATTGACGACTCCTTGCCACAAGAACGCTTCTTCAAAGGCCATCACGGGCTTGGGGGGCAGAGATCGTTTTGCGTGTGACAACGACGCGGTGGAGTTCATCTGGACTGATGATACCAAGAAGCTATGGATGATGGAGAAGGTCTGTCAACAACAGGATGGGTAAGTCTTGACTCCTTGATCTTAAAGAGACAACATGTATTGACAGTAACCCAATAGATCTGTACCATATGAAGCCAGTGGTAGCATCATTCTCAACGTCAAGTGCGCCAGGACTGGCAGCTGCTCAAGCAACTCGACAGACCAGAAGTCGGCCTTCACTAGCCTTCAACCCGTGAGGGAGGCTCCTCCTTCCTAAGAAAACGGTCTGTGATAAGTTAGATCTTGTGATGTTGAGTCGTGCAGGATCCAGCCTGGTAGTCAGGCGTGCTACTTTGTCACTTGTACAAAACAAAACTGGACGTATGAGGATGGTAGTGAAGTGAGGAAAAGACAGCGATAAGGCCCTATTAGTACTACGACCGAATAGAGAATCGGCTCAAAACGTCGATCTGAGCAACGTACTTTGTTCATGATTTCTTAAGATCGTTTATTCAGGAACAAAAGCCGACTTCCGCCTCCAACGTGAAAGAATGTAAAGTGGGTCTATAATCCGGGGTAGTGTAGTCTCGTTGGCCACTCAGAGTGTCTCATTCGGCTCTAAACAGAGAGAACAAGTGACACTTCTTTTCCATTGGTCATTTGGTGGCCTAAACAGGTACCGCCGGTTCTAGTACATGCGCCGTATGACCTCAACAGTTTGAAGTGTTACTCACGAGACCTGTCAACCCTGATCTTGACCTCTTCACTTAATCTACCTGCTATTTCAGCTCTCATCATTATGTGTGTTGAGGCTAAAATCAAGCAGTCCTCAACAATTTGTTAATGATGCATTGCTTCTTTTCCCTCATCTCGTCCATTCTCAATTCGGAGAACTTCTGAGTCGTTACCAGAAGTTGATTCTACAACACAGAGCGAGGATTGGGGACCTTTCCCAATATTGAAAAAAGATTAACGCATTTATGGACGCGTCTACAACTGTTCAGACTTTGCAACTATCAGCATAAGGCACCACGTTACACCATGCGACTCAAACCTGTCAACACGATGAGGACACTGACTCTTCAGCTGGTTCTCATCACTTCATGCCTCGCTCTGAGCAATCCATTATCAATACTCAGGCACAGCAATAATAGTCCTGATACTAAGCCGTACGGCATATCAGTGCCCTTATTTGCAACACTCGAGCGTCTGTCGCGGCTCGTCGACATTGCCTATTGTATTGGCACCACAGGAGTCAGGAAACCCTTCGACTGTGTATCGCGCTGCAGCGAGTTTCCCAGTCTCGATCTCATCAATACGTGGAATACCGGCCCTTTACTCAGCGACAGTTGCGGCTATATCGCTGTTGATCACGGTGTGAGACAACGCGGAGACAATGACGCTTACATGGCCGGTGAGCCTGCTATCGTGGTGGCCTTCCGCGGTACCTACAGTATCGCCAATACGATTGTCGATCTGAGTACTGTACCGCAAGAGTATGTGCCGTACCCGTCTCCTGACAACGGCGGAGAAGAACCTCCTGACGAACCGGAGCATCAATGTACAAATTGTACGGTGCACATGGGGTTCCTCCAGTCCTGGAAGAATGCTCGACGCCTCGTACTTCCACAATTGAGACAGTTGAGGCTCCAATATCCTTCTTATCCTGTTCAGCTTGTAGGCCATAGCCTAGGAGGTTCCGTCGCTTGCCTCGCTGCACTGGAGCTCAAGGTATCTCTAGGGTGGCAGGACGTCATAGTCACGACTTTTGGTGAGCCCCGAGTTGGGAATGAAGGGCTCGCTCGCTTCGTCGATGAGGTCTTCCACCTAGATGGCCAAGATGATCTCGAGGGGCGAGAATACAGGCGGGTTACTCACAAGGAAGACCCCGTGCCCCTTCTTCCCCTGGGCGAATGGGGTTACAAGTCACACGCAGGTGAGATATACATCGCCAAACAGGAGCTCAGCCCTTCTGAAGCCGATATTTACATGTGCATCGGCGACAACGATCCGAAATGCATATCGGGGGCAGACGACTCGTTATGGATGACGATACGCCGCTTGTTCCATGTCAAAGGCCTTCTAACGGCCTCGGACAAATTGGCGGAGTTGAATGGATACCCTTCCAGATTCAAGCTATGGCAACTGCTGTTTGCTCATCGGGACTACTTCTGGAGACTAGGCCTCTGTGTACCAGGAGGCGACCCTGCAGATTGGGGCAGAGGACGGTACCAAGCACCGGAAACGGAGGAGTTATGAGTTTTAACTTATTGTGTTGGAGTTGACAGGCGTTGATGATATGGAAAAGCCTGCTTTAAGATACCTCATGCATATGAACTTAATGGATTAACACATGTGAAGGGCTGGAGTATCAACATGTTTGTAATCAAATCTGTCATGTAATTCATCAAATATTCAAGAAATCCGATGTAGTCTCAAGCGTCTAAAACCCAATGACTCACATTCCAGAATCACCATATGGACAAAAGAGATCATGTTTTCTACCCCGTGCCAACCAGTACATTTAACGTGTTGTTCAGAGTCCTACGTTTTTCTGGTGACCTGGTCCAGCCAGTCCCGCTGACCACGGGCTAGACCGCGCGGAAAGCTCCACCAAAACAAGCCGAACCAGGATTATTCAAAGTCATGTCAAGTGATAAAGAAGGGTCCCAGGCTAAAAGAGGTCCCTGAAAGAAAGAATTCACCTTGGGGAAGGCTACTGGAACTCAGACTTATCCAGCCTGGTCGACTTGTTTCTATGTAGACAATCTATCATCTCGAAATCCCACTATAATAAGAACGAGATAAGAAAGGAGAACACCACATTCCTGCTGCTGAGCTGTCTGTACTGTATGAGGCAAAACCGGTTTCCTCGGCTCTGGTGGAACGTGGGCTTCGGATGATTGCAGATGGGTCCGTGGGATCAGAGGAGAAATCGTTCAGTTCAACAGGGGTTTGATGAGCGACAGAGCAGCTATTTAGCCCCAGATTGCAAAAAGAAGGGGTCCATTGAAGTCGGCCAGGGCTGGTTACGAACAAGACTACAAGTGAGTTGAACTTGACAGCTACAGTGCTCCCATAAAGTGGAATTTCTTGAAACGAGCAGGACATCACCGAACTCTAAGCAGCTAAAGAGTTCCCGCATCCAGGTTCGCGGATTCCTGGTCAAGGATGGATAAGTCGAGGCGTACGATATGACATGGAGGGGTTGCAAGCAAGCGGAATGAGAATGTCAAGTGTCAAGTCACAAAGCAGGGATTTGACCCGTCCAAAGCGAGATGGGCAGATCTTGAGATTTGATGCAGCCCAGCCAGGCCAGCAAAGAGTACTGTATCTATCAGTCCTGACGAACCCCATAGATAGGGCTCTGTTTCTTGATGGACACGAGTGTGAGTGCTGTGGATGGATTGTGTAAGAAATCTTGATCCAGGTTTCAGATAGTGGTTTTGGTCTTGGTTTGATACATATATCGCAACAGGCGTCTCAGAGTCAGGATCAGGGTCACAAAGTCCAGACTGTATCGAGTGGTTGGATTTGATAAGCTCTTAGACGCTGGAGTGGGCGGTTAATACAACGGACGATCCCAGGAAATGAGTTCATCTCGTGCGAAGCTCTCACGGCCTGTAATCTAGCAAAATAGAATTGTCATGTGCTGGTAAGCTCTGTGAGAGTCTAACTATGAAGGCGTATGAATGGTAGACTCTCATGTGCCTTCTGGCGGTAGTGGAAGTCGTAGGCAGACAACAACAGATTACCACTGGTCAAAAGCCTCTCCGATCTCAGACTTTCAGCCATGATTCGTGTGTGAGATGCGTGCTGCCGTCTGTGGCGGGCTTGGAGATAACCAGGACAAGGGCCCAATAGAAGTCGTCTCATCAGCCCCAATGAGGCTGATTCTATTATGATGCAGAGACAACAACAACAAGCATTGTGTGATTTCTCGTAAAAAAAAAAGCAGCTTGCCGCAAAGGAGACATTAGCACGTGCATATCAGCACCATCCCCTGTGAATCAAAGTAAAGGGGTCTGCACAGGCGTAAATGAACTGGAGGAGAGATTGGCGTCAACTGCCAGGGCTAACGAGCACCAAGCTTCAAACAAAGGCCAGAAAACTGTTTCGTTTGGTGGAAGAGGGGTGAAGTCAATGGAAGGGGGCTCATCTCTGTCGTCACTTTTTTTTTACGCTCACGTGGCTACCTGTGCATTGTTTACATCTGGCATGGATGGCATGGCATGGCATGGCAGCCTGGGGCCAGCCAGGACAAGCCCAGGTTCCTTGAGTTTCTACTAACTTAGCACGCCAGCTCCGCAATATTTGAGACTGCGGACACTCAGATTGCTCCAAGCTACCTTCAGTATTGGATGCACTGCAATTTAGATGAGGCGGGCAGCTATGGCGCACCGGGTTCCGTCTGGACTTTTTAACGGGGACATGTTCCGCTAAACGGGGAGATCATATCGGCTCCCCTATTTTCTCCTTTCTCTCCAGTTAATGGCACTGTCGGTTGTCTTGAAAAGATCCATTCATTATTAGAGCGGTGACTGGGTTGTGGTGCACTAATGTAGATATGCGGGTTAAACAGTTACCAAGAAGTGGGAGCCAAAGGCCAAAGGCCAACAGCCCGGGCCCAAGGCGACCCTGGGATTGGGCGGGCCAGGCTGTTCCTCAGGCGAGACACCCCTAGAAACGATGGGGGGAGCTGCCCGCACTGGGGGCCTGCCCGCTGCCTGTCCGGCTGGCTCCCATTAGTACAGGGCGCTGCCAAAATCCAATTCTAATGCGCAAAATACGTACCTACCTCGCTCACCCAACGCCTGACCCGCCTACACCTCAGTCCAATCCAGTCACTGGTCTCTCTACCTTACCTTACCTCTACTCATCCCTCTCCCTACGCGCCCCCCAACTCTCAACCTCAAAAATTCAATCTCTCACTCAACCTCTCTTCTCCCTGTCACGACTACTTCCACTTCCTTTTTTCTTATCAAACAATTCCCAATATCTTCCAAAATGGCCACCGAGGTATGTATTCTCCCTGCCAGCTTCTCTATTCTTCTCTAGAGATGTTCTACCCTTTTTCCCTCTCGGCCTCCTGTCCCGCCGAAGGCCGCACAACCCCTCCTCAATCGAAGCCCAACATGGACAAACGGTGACAACACCATGAGGTTCCTCCTCGAAATTCACGATTCTTGCATGGCCTTGAACTCTCGGTTATGTAGCTTGCGATTCTCTAGAGGCTCTCTCAACTTGTCATCAGGCGGTGTTACTCGATCCCCCCCTCCCTGCTCATCTCCTCATCCCCATCTCTCTAATCAAGATGCTTGATGCTGACTCTCATGGTGTGATAGCGTGAAAGGTTTGTCTATATCATCCCCTCCCGAATCTCTTCCGATGCTATCGGCGCCCCGCCAATGCCTTGGCTCGTCCAGCTCGTTCAGAAATCAGAACCCCTTCGAAGGACGTCGTATCGCTGACATCGTACGTGTTACCTCACTATAGCAAGACCTTCCTGGCCCGCCTCTGCGAGCAGGCCGAGCGCTACGATGAGATGGTCACCTACATGAAGGAGGTGGCTAAGCTGGGCGGAGAGCTCACCGTTGACGAGCGTAACCTCCTCAGCGTCGCCTACAAGAACGTTGTCGGTACCCGACGTGCCTCGTGGCGCATCATCTCCTCGATCGAGCAGAAGGAGGAATCTAAGGGCTCCGACAAGCACGTATCCACCATCAAGGACTACCGCAACAAGATCGAGACCGAGCTCGAGAAGGTCTGCCAGGATGTTCTCGATGTCCTCGACGACTTCCTCATCCCCAACGCCGCCACCGGCGAGTCCAAGGTCTTCTACCACAAAATGTGCGTTTTTATCTTCCCCGCCTCTAGCCTGAGGCCCCTCGTCTTTCCGCCCTTTTTGTGCTCACGCAGCACTACACCCATCTCGCTGCATGCGTGCTTTTTCCACCGAAAAAAAAAGAAAATGCACTCCTTTTTTTTTTTATTTAGTTATCGAGAAGCTGACCGTGTTTCTTTCTGATGAATAGGAAGGGTGACTACCACCGTTACCTCGCTGAATTCGCCTCGGGTGAGAAGCGCAAGGGTGCTGCTACCGCTGCCCACGATGCTTATAAGGTAAGGCTAAATTAAAACCCAACTACCCCCCCACCACCGTCACA
Source organism: Fusarium odoratissimum NRRL 54006 (assembly GCF_000260195.1). NCBI lineage: Eukaryota > Fungi > Ascomycota > Sordariomycetes > Hypocreales > Nectriaceae > Fusarium > Fusarium odoratissimum. Next base: position 1,757,993 of record NW_022158687.1, on the reverse strand, counting down.
TGCCGCAAGATCCGGGCCGCTGGTGCCCCTCGCTGACAAGTTTTGCCCAACCACAGAGCGCTACCGATGTTGCCCAGACTGAGCTCACTCCCACTCACCCCATCCGTCTGGGTCTCGCTCTCAACTTCTCCGTATTCTACTACGAGATCTTGAACTCCCCCGACCGTGCTTGCCACCTCGCGAAGCAGGCCTTCGACGATGCTATTGCCGAGCTCGACTCTCTCTCTGAGGAGTCTTACCGCGACAGCACCCTGATCATGCAGCTCCTCCGCGACAACCTCACCCTCTGGACTTCTAGCGACAGCGCTGAGGGCGAGGCCGCTGGTGCTGCCGATGCTCCCAAGAAGGAGGAGGGCGAGGCTGCCAAGCCCGCTGAGCCTGCCGCCGCCCCTGCTGAGGAGCCTGCGCCTGCTGCCGCCTCCTAAATCTGTCAATAATCCCCCTCGATACCACATGCGTCTCGGCATATAGGAACCGAGACGTATTCTTGCCCCGGTTACACTTGTCTGCCCCCGGACACACGGATAGCTGGGCCTGTCTTGGGCGGGCTGGATGATAGTACGAGGCTTCTTCTTTTTGCGCGGTGCGTTGCTTTTTTCCCATGGCGATGGAGAGGGAGGAATCACAAAGGGTCTGGTTTCTGGCAAGGGAGAGTGTACGGCGTGGAATCTTTCGTCTTGTTTGTCCGTCGGACTAGTAAGAAGGGAAGAAGGGAGGGGGGGAAATCGATCCGCCAACACTCGGTGATGACGGCTATTTGTCTTTTTTTCTCTCTTTTCTACCTGGCAGATAAATCGCAAAGTTTCCTCCCCTTTTCATACATCTTTTTCTTTAGCCTACTTTCCGCACCTGGCATTTGTGTATCTCTCAATCCCCGTCTTGTTGGTCATTAAGAACGTGGACAGGGCTTAGCCCGTCTTGATGGATCGTCACGAAGAAGGCTTTCTCATGTTAACGCTTTTCCCCCATTGTCTTATGTCTTTTATGTTTTCTGTTCATGTCTACTGGTTCGTTCTCAAACGTAACCCCCCTGAAGAGAGGCAATGGAGAGATGAATTGTTTCCTGTTGTTTCTAAACAAAGACTTATCCCCAAAAATCAACCCCTCTACATTTATGTTCATGGGTACCGAGAACAAAGTGGTGGTATAAGCTGCCCCTTGGCTTTTCCGATCTGAAGCCTCTCAGAGTTCTGTACTGGTGACACTTGTTCTCTACTGACATTTTCCTGATGTTGAACTGTTGCATTTCCCAGCGCTTGTGTTCCGTCTTTCCGTTCGCGAACCATCTGCTATGGGTTTTCCGAAGTTTGCATATGTTAACGTTAATGTCGGGTGGAACAAGCGTCGAATGTGATAGTCTCTCGTACCCAAGATTAGAAAGATTGGTTTACATGTGCATGCTAGTCTAGGTGCGTGGAATTGTCTGTTAAGGACATTGATTAATGAAGAATAAATGCTATATCATGACACATGTCGGCATGGCCCCGGCTGCGTATTAAGAAGTATTGCTGGCACCGGGCCGTTCGTAAGCAAACGGGACAGACGCATTCCTTGGTAGCGACTGCTGATGCGTCAGTCCATTAGCGACGCTGTCACCGTTCCTCGGTGCGACGGTTGAGTAACCTGGCTGCCCGAGCCAACCTCTCTTGCTTCTCCTTCAAGCCATTTCCTTCCTCACTATCCCTCTCCAGAATGCCGCCTTCTTCATCCCTCACGTCCTCTCCCCGGGCCACCCTGTTCTCAAGTCCGCGGTACATAGCGGTACGGCCATCTGGGGGAAGCTCGGCGGCAGCAGCAGCCATATTGACAGCAGTGCGTCTCTTGGGCCCAAAACGCCAGCTAATGCGCTTCCACAAGCTTCGCGGCTTGGAACCAGCAGGTGATGGAGGTGTAGCAAACGAAGTATCTGGGTCGGGGTCTGGAGTGGCGGCGGATGAAGACGATAGTGATGATGATAGGGACGGGGCCGTGGGGAGGTGTAGGGCTGAAGCGACTTCGGTGCGCCAGATGTGAATGCGCTCTTGCTTCGCAGGAGGCATGAGGGGGTTGATCTTGATTCGGTGATCTGAATTATCGGCCATGGCTGGTTCTGTTACTGTTGAAGCTGATGGCTTGCGATTTGATAGGAGCAATTAATTTCTTGTGATTGGGTAATGGGATCCGTAAGGAGATGTTGGATTATGAGGCTCAATGCGTATCGTGTGATATTAGTCCGAGGCCAGTCGGAATTGCGAAGCTTGCCATCAATGATTTGCCGTTCGTGATGATGAGAAGCGGACGATGAGGACCTCAAAAATCAGTAGCTCATTGACAATCTTTGTTTTGCGTCGTCCAGCGATTTCATCCGTGTACGCCAATGACTCGCGCAGATCGTACGAAATCGTACTATCAAAGGGCCTGAGCGTGCTGGATCTGGGGGTTGTCTCCAAGACTCGAACACACAAGACCAGATGAGGATTAATTGCGATGACCTGTGATGATGTCCCAAGGACCAAGAAAGAAAAAGCAAACAAGACTGAAGGTTCTCTCCGTGCGAAGGGAAAAGGAGAAATTGCGATCAAGGTTCAGAAATAAAAGAGGCAAGGCGAGGTCAAGCAAGGTAGGTTCGGTTCAAAAGTGATTGGAGCTAAGGAAATCACGGACCGGGGACGATCTCTTTGGCTTCGATGGGGGGGGTGGGTTTCTGAGCGCGGGCCAGAAATGAATTAGGTTAAATAGGTACGATAGCTGTAGGTCTTGGGAGTTGTTCTTTGACGTATCGAGGACTGAGATTGGAATTGAAGGTATCCCAGGAGAGCATCAGAGGTGGAGGGAGAGGAGACGAAGAGACGAAGGAAGAGAGTGGTTTTTTGCAAGGTCCAGAGGTCGAGGGTGTGATATGATTGATAAAATGATCAGCGTTGGTCTAGATCGTCCAAGGTCAACCAAGGTCTCGTGCTCACGACAGGGAAGAGAGAGTGCAGCGTGAACAGTAACCTACGGCAGCCAGGTCCTGCATGCACCTCTCTACTGTGCAGTGCATGGAGCGCTGCAGCCTCAGTAATGCTAGGTAGGTACTGCACATACTGTAGGCTCAGGTCACCTCAACTGAACTGTGGATACCGTACCTAAAGGTATTGAAAGTGTCGGTGACGGGGACCAAAGGTTCGTGCCGAACTCAACACCAGTTAACGTTAAGCCCAAAGAGTCAGCAGAGTATTTCTGACAGAACAATCAGATCAGCACCTTCACGCCCACCAGATACCGAGAATTATTTCATTGGAGGTCTCCATCTGCGGGGCTTGGTCATGAGGCCCGGACACAATAAATCCCTCCACCTTGCCCCTCCAGGGTAGCAATTTTACAGTACAACTACTACGTACAGTCTCACACCTCACAGCTTTGATTCAAGTGGCCGCCACAGTAATGCATCACCCGACGAGAGGCACAATTAAATTAGGTGCGTCTTGGCGATAGCGATCTATAAAAATCACCGCCGAAACACGCCACTACTCCGATCTAGGGGCTTTTCTTGACCGACTCGTGGTTAGACGAATTGGGTGACACATGATTCAGTTGTTGGCTCACATGTTGTGAAACATAAACACCATCAGCCGGCGAATCTCTGAGATGATAACCAAGCCGTGTTTGTACTTCTTACTCTTATGCTAAAGGCATAACCATAGTCATAACCCAAGCCAAGTCCCAAGACACACCTCCCCAAGTGATTCAAGCCCATCGATACGCTTCCAAACGCCTCGCATCCAAGTACTAAACTAACCTATAGCGGCAAACCAACTCACTTTTCCTATGCTCTTGTGCTCGGCTTCAACGTTTCCCATCCTCCTACCTCTTGACCTTCACCCAGAGATCCCAATAGATCCGTAGACCCTTGTCGTTGATGCTGGTTTTGGTTCTGTTGCGGCAACTGCGGCTTGGGCTGCACTGGTGGCGCTGCCCGGCGGGATGGCACTCCGCCCGTCATCCCGGGCAGTCCTACCGCTCCGATCGAGCTAGACGGTTTTACGCCAGTTCCGTTCATGCCAGGCTTCGGAGGTGCTACGGGCTTCCGTGCGGCGGCTCCGATGTCCTGTGAGTGAGGGGTTCCCGTGAGACCTCCGGTGTTAGCCCTCGTTGGCAGCGGTGGCCGAAAGTCATCTTCCATGGCACTCTGGCTCAGTGCTGGGCTTGAGCTTGGCGATGTCGTGGTCAGATGTGCAGGCTTCTTTGCTACTGGCGGCGCAGGTTTCCCGGCCTTGCTGTTCTGCGAGAACTGGGAAGCATGAGAAGCTGCGGATGTAGGTCGAAGAGGTGGAGGCAGCGGTTGAGTCTGCACCCTATTAAGACCAAACCCGTTGCTCGGTGGTGTCTGTCCCATTGCCGCTACTCCTGATGTTCCTCGTCGCGGAGGTGGTGGCGGAGGTGGCGTCTCGACATGGCCCATAGGAGCATGGTCGTCTAGAAGATTCATGCGCCCGACCTTGGCTGGCAATGCTGATGGGTCATATGGGGGTGGCAGCTTTCGAGGTTGAATACTCGACCCCGATGCCATGACGTTAGGCAAGTTAACTTTTTCAAATGGTGAACTTGACATGCTAGACAAAGATGCCTTTGACGACGATCTTGGAATAGAGATCCAGTCCGGCTCTTCCGTAAGGCCAAAAGGATTTGAAGGACGATTGGGATTGAGCCCTACGGCTTGCCCGTTTCTGGGTTTGGGCACAGGTACCGCGGCGCGAGCGGGCTGCTTGTTGTCGAGCCACCACTTCTGGCGATCCGAACTTGCGGGAGGAAGCCCGGGCTCGATAGAATCATAGCCAATGAGATCTTCATCATCGCTGTCCTCGCCAGTGCCAAGATGAGCTGTTGCGTCTCCGACCTCGGCTTTTCGACGTTGATACAACTCCTTACTGATCTTTTCTCGCAGCTGTTCATCCACGATGCTCACCCTGCATTCGAAAGCAGCGTGGACAGGTCGGTGATCTGAGAATTTGAGAGGTGCCGAGTTATACAAGATCTGCCTGAGGTTGGAACCCTTCCTGAGGATACGATCCGTCCACGCAGGAATGCGAGCTTTCTCACTGTAGACTCGTCAGAATTCGTGAATAGAAGCACCGATACATGAAAGTGGACTTACGAGGTATCATAGTCATCGGTACCTATGTCAAACTTGTACGTCGGAGGGAACGTGATGCGAGCTTCAGAATAAAAGGGGAACGATAATCCAGCTACCATCTGCAGATTGAGCTGATCATTCTCGTATAGCGTCTCAAAGTCACGCTTCTTCACTAATGCACGCGCAGTTTCCAAGTTGAGGCCAATGCGATAGTTGAAGTCGCCCAACCAGATGACGGCGTCTGTTTTTGTCAGTATATGTGGCTTCAGCGAACACAGTACCAAGAGCACTTACCATGATCATCGATTCCCCGGTTCCGCTGGAAGCGTAAACCGTGATGGATTGTTGCATAATCGCGGTTGCGTTCATCGTAGTTTGAAAAGCCAGCAGCCAGATGTGCCGTGACAAAACATATATGAGTGTTGGCATAGTCGAATCGGATCGCCACAGCACCCTTGTTTCCAGCCATGCCAGACATGCCAGTCTTTTTCAAGCTACCCTCCACGTTCTTAATGTTGGCCAGACTGGGTGTCTTTACAAAAATGCAGAGGGCTGCCCCAACCAGCTGCCCGCTCCGTAGCAACACATACCTCTCGCCTCCCAATCGCTTTTGTCGATCGTTAAGATTGCGCTTCACGGCTTGCTCCCATAGGTTCTTCCGTGATGGGTCGCTGTTCATGATCTGCTGCGGACTGAGCTCTACGATTTCTTGAAAACCGACGACATAAATGTCCGGCTGGGCATCTCCCAAGGTCTCTGGGAATAACCAAGGGCCAAGATCATCATTGACGCCTTCGGTACGGCCATTAAGGTTGAACGTGCCAACCCATATGGTGATGCTATTGTATGACGTGAACTCGCTACTCCTCTTGGACAGTTCTGTTGAAACGAAATCGCTGATGGGATCGAACAGAAGGACCGGTGCTTGCCCAACGAGGCGACCCAAAAGCATGTCAATAGTGATTTGACGAGAAGGGTCGAGGAAGTTGTTGTGATAGATACGTTGGACAGACTTTCGCACGTCAGCCACAGCCCCTGCAAGAGACATCTTTCCATGACGTGTAAAAGATGACTTGAGTGCGCCTGTCCCAGCATAGGTCTTGGATAAAGAGTCGCCGTTGTCTGCCCAGAGACTGGAATGTCTCATCCAGAAGTCAGAGGCAGCAAATTCACCCCGATGTCCAAGAAAGGCCTCAACTGCCATCTGTGAGATCATGGTCTGCACAAGATTAGTTCGATCAAGACAGTCCAGACAATTGGTTCGGAAGACACCCTCCTGCTGAAGTACAACCACCATACGAGCTTGTCCAGAGCCATCATGATCGTATCTCGGTTCGCTTGTCTCCTCCGCAAGAAAGTATGCAAAACCGTCGGTAGAGTCCTCAATATAGCGGCGGATATCTCGGGCAGCTTCATATCCCGCTGGCCCTTTTGTTTCTGCGTGGAAATCGTAATTGGTTTCTCGCAAGAGAGCATGGTCCGAAGACCCGTCTGGTCCAGCACGACTTAATGGACAGTGTTTGATACCATTGTGGTAGAGTGTACTGAGCTCAACCTCGCCAGGCTTTGTCTCACTAAGAAGATTGATGACATGGACAGCTCCGTACGATTGCTCGAGCTCCTCAAAATGTTTGTTGAAGGCCGGCTGTGTCCCGTCGGGAGATCTGGTGACTGTGATCTTCTGCCGACCTGGAATAAGGTCGGCTGCTTGCTCCCAAAACACAGGTACTGATCCGCGCACTTGAGCATAGGAGAACATGGTTCCCGCCGGGCTCCAGAAAGTGGTTTCAGTTTCAACAAAGTTTGCCACATGCCCATCATCGTCAATACCTCGTGAGTTGAAACGAGTTCCAGCTCTGCGACAGGATAGGCGAGATATGAGAGTCATAAAAGAAGGCATTCCTGACTTGACATTCTTCAGGGGCGAAGAGCTTAGCGGAATTGTCATGGTCTTACAGAAACCACGAATTGCTGATGTCAGTATTCGTGACGAATCAAGTGCAGCTCGCTCATGAGGCATGAGACGAGAACGAAACTGGACAAGAGGACTGATCATGAACGAGTTCCAGAGAAACCCATCGTCGAAATTGTCGATTTCGAACGAGTTGGAATTGATTGGTCTATTTCTTGTCAGTCTAATGCTATACAGGGTCAGATAACAACAAACCTGTCTTGAAGCCGGTTTGTGAGATCGAAATCTGTACTGTAGTAAAATGTTCCGTTGCTTAGTAGGTTGCGAAGCTCATGACATGGGTGCTCCATGGCAACTTCTCTTCGACCAAGGCCTTGTCCATAGGGAGCAGACTGCACCGATGCAGAATCCGAAAACTCCGGATCAAGTGATTCTAGAGGAACAACATCGTCGTAGTCCGCGCTGCTCAGGCAGTAGAACGCTACTCCATTTATACGTTCAACAGTCTCGCCAGGCCGCAAGGTGGCAGCACGTGTTGCATGCGTAATGACAGATAGGAAGACCTCGCTGTTAACTGTGATCAAGCCTAGTGTCCCGTATATCGGTCGATGTGTCAGACGGCGATAGTCCTGCAGTAAATGCCTCGACACAGGTGCGAACTCGACCATGCATTTCGATACCAAGGCTTCGCCGGGGTTTCCGCGGCTCCTCGTAGACGCAGCTAAGGATGTAAGCGAGCCGTTCGCGATGGCTTCACTGGTGGAGGTAGTATATCGAAGAATCAGAGTGTGTGAAGCTGAAACAATGGCAATGGATCGATGAGGATAGTCGCGTATGTAGAGCTCGCATGACTTTTCGGGAGAGGGAGCCTGGGAAGAATAGGCTCCTGAGGAATATTCCATCGTGTATTGCTCAGTAGGATAACATGGAATGGATAGAGGATACAAGGTTCAACGTGTCCACGATAGGATTGCGCTTGCGATTGCGAAATGATTTCAATATTTCTTTTGACCCATGATCGATTGGAAGCACTTAAGATAAATGTTAAAGACAAGAGACTTTCGGGCGGGCGTAGTTGGGCTCTGTAGGGTTCAGCCAATGTTTGGATGAAGTTTTGAGCTTTGGGCGTTAGACGAATGTAAGAGGCGCTGGCTTGGACTGGACGCTCTACAAATGACGTTTCTCAGCTGGGGTACCATGATGAGAGACCCCTGAATGCTAATAGCCAGTGGACGAAGCCCCACCAGTGACATCTATGGATAGCCAAACGCTGGATCTTTGAGCTTTAGCATGAAACATTTGAACACAATACATTATTATCATGCAGACCCATTGTCCATGATGCACTGGGGACAGACTTTTGGATAAAGTCAAGAGCGCGAAGTTTGCGCATTTACTTTTACTTTATGGGTCAAGGCCAATGTACCTCTGCGCCCATGATACCTCCAATTTGACAGACTTTTTGCTATCAATGTTAAAACAAAACATCAACCTTTGGGAAGTCATAGGGTCATAATAAAACATCATTTCAGGCCACGAGACTTTGCCACGAATTCTGGCCGGACCAGCAAGCTTCGCATATACCCGCCGAAGTGCTTAATTTGGCTTGGAGAGAAGAGTTGCCAAGCAAGATTCGAAAGACACCAAGGCAGGAACACTTCCAAACAGACAGCCCAGCTCGTTGAAAAATTGCCATATAATAACATAAAGATGTGAGGTATCTCAAAGAAAAGGGTAGCCCCTAAGACATGCGCAAGATCCGTGATATGCGATCTTGTTATGGGACACAAGATTATATATGATATTGCCGAAGAATCGGAGACCGTCGCGCAACAATAGAAACCAAAAAAATAAGGGAGCTTCAGATTCGAAATTGAGATCATGCTCTCTAAAAGAGAGCGTTCATTCTCTTCCTATCATATGTTTATGTGAGAATCATCATAAGCCCATTTTAGGATAGAGAAAAGAAGAAGAACGCTTCTCCTGCACCGCTTCGCCAAAAATATCTGCAAGCTTTCGTTGACGCTGAGTCATCCTGAGAACGGCAAATTGTTGGCCCGGGCTGAATCTGAAGACCCATGTCAATTGCGGAGACTTGCTAGACAAGTACAGACCTGCTTGCATCAAATTCCCTGGTAGCACCGATTTACGGCTATTTTGCGCGTCTTGACTTGAGCACGTGCATCGGAAGTTCTTTAGCCAGTGACTAACCCAGAAAGTACCTGGAAAAAAAAGAGCTTGTCTGCGGCGCGAACTACCAGCCCCTGCCTTTCGCGACAGACGTGAGCCTCAAGCGTCATCTCCTATCTACAAACTTCTCAGCTTCAAACCCGCACCGCGAGATCGAATATTTATCGCTAATTTCTTAATATCAATTAAATTACGCGATTCTGGGAGACGAAGCACTAAACACTCCAACGTCATGAGCGACTTCGGTCATTTCGGCTCCGATGAGGAGTACGCAACTGTGCGCAAGCACAATGCTGAGGTGGTAAGCTTTCGCTTTTATCCGCTTCTTTCATAAGCTCGAACTTGAATACTGACGGTTTGACGCACTAACAGGAGTCCGACCCCGATAACTTCGAGCACTGGGAGAACCTCATCAAAGCTTGTGAGACATTGGAGGGTGGCTTGAATCGCAACTCAAGTCCTCAAGCACTAGCAACCTTCCGCGATGCCTACGACAGATTCCTCATTAAATTTCCTCTGCTCTTTGGTTATTGGAAGAAATATGCCGACATGGAGTTCAACATTGCCGGCCCCGAGTCTGCTGAGATGGTCTGTACACTCCAGACGTTGCCTACGACACGGCTGACATAGTGTTATAGGTATACGAGAGAGGATGCGCGAGCATCACCAATTCTGTCGACTTGTGGACGGACTACTGCTCCTTCAAGATGGAGACGACCCATGACCCACACCTCGTCAGAGAGTAAGTTCCATTTGGATGGTTTCCTTCCCCTTCCCTTAACATGCCTTCTGGCGCAGTATTCCCGCTTGACCTGAGTGGTCTCGGTCGACATATCCGCGAGGGCTCTACACTCTACTATCAAAAGTGTCTGATGGTGAGATATGCCTGCGATAGCCCCTTTAGCCGGGACGCTTTCTCACGCTCCCTACCAGGCTCTGTTGATGCTCAATCCGTGCTCGTTCTAAACTCCAAAGTCGTCCCTGCGTTACACGTCACCCGCACCTGCTCGGTAGAACATGATATCGGTTTTGCTACTCACTCGCACAACCATCTTCCCCTCTGTATTGATCCTCTCCACCCTTTCCCCTGAGTTATCCCTTCCGCAATGAGCTCACTTGCTAACCTTTTTCTCTAGACTCTTTGAGCGAGGATCAGCCTTTGTGGGACTCGATTTTCTTGCCCATCCTTTCTGGGACAAGTACATTGAGTACGAAGAGCGTCAGGAAGCACAAGACAAAATTTACGCCATCCATGCACGAATCATTCGCATACCAATGCACCAGTATGCACGTTACTACGAGAGGTTTCGATCGCTATCCCACAATCAACCCATCACAGAGGTGGTGTCTGCCGAAGATCTCTCACGTTTCAGGGCGGAGGTTGAGGCTGAAACAATTGCTTATGGCGGCGGTCCTAAGGCTGAGCTGGAGATTGAGCGCGATGTTCGTGCAAAGATCGATGCCATGTACTACGAAATTTTCACCGCGACGCAAACTGAGGTATCGAAGCGCTGGACCTACGAATCGGAGATTAAAAGACCCTACTTTCACGTTACCGCTTTGGAACACAAGGACTTGGTAAACTGGCGCAAATACCTGGATTTCGAGGAAGCTGAAGGTGATTTTACACGAACCGTTGCTTTGTATGAGCGATGTCTTGTCACATGCGCTTATTACGATGACCTCTGGTTCCGATATGCCCGGTGGATGAGTGGCCAGGAAGGCAAGCAAGAGGAAGTTCGCAACATCTATGCACGTGCTTCGACGATGTTCGTGCCTGTTAGTCGACCAGGCATTCGACTGCAATGGGCTTACTTCGAAGAAAGTGCTGGCCGAGTTGACGTTGCTCTTGACATCCACGAGGCAATCCTTCTGAGGCTACCGGACTGCGTCGAGGTCATTGTGTCATGGGCCAATGTTCAGCGACGACAGAACGGCCTTGACGCTGCTATTCAGGTGTTTAAGGACCAGATCGACTCTGCTACGGTAGACATGTACACCAAGGCTGCTTTGGTTGCAGAATGGGCTCTGTTGCTCTTGAAAGCCAAGGGTTTGGTGGAAGAGGCTCGCGGGGTTTTTGTGAAGAACGTACAGTGGTGTGCGGACAGCAGGTTATTCTGGGATCGATGGTTCAAGTTTGAGTTGGATCAGCCAACGAGCGCCGAGAATGAAGCTCAACACAGTGAGCGCATGAAGAAAGTATTCGACGAGCTTCGAGAACGAAGCCGACTCTCCCCATCAGTCAAGAAGGACTTGACCCAAGTATATCTCACGTACTTGGTCGAGAGAGGCGACAAGGATGCCATGAAGGTATTCTTGCAAATCGATAGAGAAATCTTTGGGTAAGTTGCTATGCTCTCCGATGCTATTGAATACTAACTAACAGTCTAAAGGCCATCGTCGGTAGCCAAACTCTCTACAGGCAGCGGCAAGGAGAATGGGGCTGCAAAGGGAGAGCTGGACGAGGCTAGCAAGCAGAGGGCCGAGGCCCAATACTCTCATTTCTACGAGACTCATGGTGAACCAGACGCTGATGCGCAGGGCAACGCAGACTTCAACTGAGGATGAAAAATATGGTGGACTGAACTGGACGTGAAAGGTGTTCGAGGCGCTGGTATCCAGGAGGACTTAATCAAGTTGTGGGGCACTCGAGTTGTACTATAAACGAAACGGCGCCCCTGCATATACAATAGCAGAGGTGGCTTGGATGAACCTGGAGGATAAGGTACGGCTATTCAGCATATTGCTGAGTCTTGGAAGTTGGAAGTTGCCTTAATTTGGCGGGCAGAGAATTATTCTTGACGACATATCACAAGTTGTAGAAGAAATCTATATATATCCTTGAGCATGAAGCTGTTGATGAGTGGAACATTGAACTGGTGTCTGGTCCAGATCTTGTGGGGTAACGAGCACTTGCATTAGTTTCTTATTAGGAGAAGCCATTGGCAGCACTCGCCGACTTGATAGAAATGTTCTGTCTCCACCGGAGGATTGTCGGAGAAAGTTTGTCTCCGGGATTCGGGATGTTCAATCATTCGATGAGATTACAATCATGGCTACTAATCTACCTTAGTAGATAGGTACAGAGTATGCAAGTCTAGGAAAACGGGAAACACACGAGTTTGTAGACGATTCCTTGGAGAGTAGAGTTGGGGCTAAAGAGATTGGATGTATTCGTGTGATCAGGCATGTGCTGTTGTATGAGAATATGACTGTAGCTTAAAGGTGGCTGTTACGACCAGACTAAAGAGTTCAGAATAAGTTGTAATTTGCCGATATGACGAAATCACATGCGAGAAGCGATTTGGAATCTTTGGGGTAGACCCCTGTTGTCGAGAAAAGATTCCATAAGTACCCGCTTGTGGAGGGCATTGCTTCGCTTGTACCTAAAAGCAACATATGACAAATCTTCTTTCGACATCAAAGATTTCATTTATGGAGAACAATCCAATCAAAGGTATTGCACCACAACGACATTCTGATCTGATCCTCGGTGCCATAATAGATGTTGAAACAATCGGAGACGGAGGCCCTGTTTCGATTCGGGTGCCACGCCGTGCTGACTGATGATCGCTATGCGTTAGCTGATGAGGTGTTGGGATTCTGTAATGGAGGGTTACTTTCAGGGTCCCAATCCATCAGAAATTTTCTCTTGTCTCTCCAAATTCGACTAGCCGAACCCTGATGGTTGGTCGCCTCGTGGTTCACAGCCGAGAGGGTGTCCCCTTTTTGGCCTGACACATGGAAACCGTTTTTAGACGACTTGTCTCATGAGCCTCATGTTGAAGTGTTGCTAAATCATAAGCGGGCATAACACTGAATGCTTCAAAGAATGACCCCTGCTGTCCCTCGACAGGCCTCAGTATTAGCAACCTCTCAGAGGCGAGAGAATCTTCATTACCAAGGATCTCCACCGACTCCACCCGGTCCATAAGAGCGTCATCCCCGCCAGGTTTGATAAAAGAAATGGGGCTGAGATATCAAATTGGCCAATTGTGGATGTTCAATTTCAAGACATCGCGCCGGTCCATGAAGCCGGGTACAGCTCCGAGGCGAGAGTACCTGGGGAAGTTGAGGGTGATGTTAGGAATCAATTTGTGGTACATCGATGGCAGTGATATCCGAAGGAAGAGTTCTCCAAACCAGTACCTCAGTGAATAGCAGCAATTCCATCATGGCCTCCCCGATCTCGGAACACGTACATGTCAAAGATCGAAACACTCCGGCACGGAAATGGAAAGGGCTTGGGCTTGAGACAAAAGCTGCTTGCCTCGTTCGGCAACCCTCCATGAATCGTGTCCCTGGCAGAGGTTATCAGTTAGGGTCGGGACTGCCTGACTTCCTGGCACTGACACGGCAGGTCCCCGTTTCGCCCTCGGCTTCCCGCCACTTCATCCGACGCATCCCTTCTTAATAGATGCCACAGACCTTCTCGTCTTAACTCTTTCTTCTTCCTCTTTCATCCTCTCTTTACAATTCCTTGGAGTCACTTTTCCAAAGCGTCTTACCACTTTGTAATCTTACACACCCAAGGTACGTTCAAACTTGAGCACTACAGTACTGAGACAAGCTTGCTCCCCCTTCGCCGCCTCGATAAAAAGCACACTCAACATTGTCTTTCAACTTGTAACTAACGTTTGCTCTTAAAGATGGCCTCCGCTACCCGACAGTTCGCCCGCGCGGCCACTCGCGCCACTCGCAACGGCTTCGCCATTGCTCCTAGACAGGTCATCCGCCAGCAGGGTCGCCGATACTATTCTTCTGAGCCCGCGCAGAAGTCATCTTCCGCCTGGGTGTGGTTGACCGGTGCCGCTGTCGCTGGTGGTGCTGGTTACTACTTCTACGCCAACGGCGCTTCTTCCGCTACCCCCAAGGTTTTCAACCCTACCAAGGACGACTATCAGAAGGTTTACAACGAGATTGCTGCTCGCCTGGAGGAGAAGGATGACTATGATGACGGCAGCTACGGCCCCGTTCTCGTACGTCTCGCTTGGCACGCCAGCGGTACCTACGACAAGGAGACTGGCACTGGTGGCAGCAACGGTGCCACCATGCGATTCGCCCCTGAGGCTGACCACGGCGCCAATGCTGGTCTGGCTGCTGCCCGCACCTTCCTCGAACCCGTGAAGGAGAAGTTCCCTTGGATCACCTACTCTGACCTCTGGATCCTTGCTGGTGTTTGCGCTATCCAGGAGATGCTGGGCCCTGCCATTCCTTACCGACCTGGTCGCTCTGATCGTGATGTCTCTGGTTGCACACCCGACGGACGTCTTCCCGACGCCTCAAAGCGCTCTGGACATCTCCGAGACATTTTCTACCGTATGGGCTTCAACGACCAGGAGATTGTCGCCCTCTCCGGCGCCCACGCTCTTGGCCGCTGCCACACTGACCGATCCGGCTACGAAGGTCCCTGGACTTTCTCCCCTACCGTCCTGACCAACGACTACTTCCGCCTACTTGTCGAAGAGAAGTGGCAGTGGAAGAAGTGGAACGGCCCTGCCCAGTACGAAGACAAGTCTACCAAGTCTCTGATGATGCTTCCTAGCGACATTGCCCTGATCGAGGACAAGAAGTTCAAGCCTTGGGTCGAGAAGTACGCCAAGGATAACGATGCCTTCTTCAAGGACTTTTCCGACGTCGTTCTCCGACTATTCGAGCTCGGTGTTCCTTTCGCCCAGGGCACTGAGAACCAGCGCTGGACCTTTAAGCCCACAAACCAGGAATAAGTGGTCGAAATACGACAGAGAGCGGCTTGAGATGCCTTTGAAGGAACTATGCGACGACTGAAATTGGTCATCATATCATCGATGAACTTGAAGAAGAGCGATATCCGGAGTTTTGGTTGTGATTATTTGGGTGCTGGTTAAGATCGCCAGCCTAGGTATAGACCATGTCATGAGTTTTGACAACATGAGCGTGTCAATAGACTAAGGTGTCTACCGTCTTATACGGCAGAGACCAAAAGAAGAAGAAAATTTATAGTTTTTTAAATTTTGTGTCGGGTCCTGCTATAATGTGTAATATGTATTATGTGTCGTTTGAGTGAGATCGGCCTGGGCCGCAACTGTAGCCATGACGCTTGATGACGGCGCCTTGTTCAAGGGTCTGATAATCATTGGGCTTGTTCCTGCATCTGCCGCACCAGGCATTTGACTTTGTCCAGATTGTTTTCGAAGTAGCGTTGCTGATCATTATTTGATGATTGTACCAAAACTTTGAAACTAAACATATATGCGGTGTCAAGACATTGAGCTTCGTGGCTATACCATAAGGTATGTTTTGTGTGTTCTACTTCATGTACTTAAAGTGAAGATGCAGATACTCAGAAATGCCAGTCTCGAGGGACGGAAAGACTAGATGACTTTCTAAAGCCTAATTATGAACATTTGCAATATATGTATCACTCAGAGCAAGCTCTTGCACTGAAAATGTCATGAAGAGTTGTAAAATCGAAAGATCAAGACATTTACTTATTGTGGCAAGTCTTATTATTTAATAGGAATAATCCTGACTTATTTGATTCGGGCAGCCTTTTGTTCTGTGCCCTTGATATCGAGATGAAGGAACATGAGTTAACCAGAACTGCCTTGTAAATGTGTCATATGAGAGCTGAATGCTTGACCTTGGAATGATAACGTTATCAGCCAAAGGCGTAGAAGAGGGGCTCGGCTTAACTGTTTTGATTATTCAGCGTTTGCTCGCAAATTGGACACTAGAAACCCAAGAGGGAAACGATTCCTGGATGTCACAGTTGAACAACGGAGCGATAATGCTTGCAATAACTTTAGTAAAGCTGAAAATTTATGCTCGCACGTCATCGTTCGCTTAGCTGAGCAAACTATGACCGTCTTGATGATAGAGAGCTAGGCACGAAGCAAGATCGCCATTGAGGTGTCAATGAATCAAAATGAAAGATGGTTAGTGTTGGTGATATAAATACCATGTTTCCCCACGCTCTACCTCCTTATATATAAAGACAGACAAACCCCTAGGATTGAGTCTATATTCCGTGATCATTCTCTGTTGATTTGGTGGATACGTGGAACCCAGTGGAATTGCATCAACACGGCGCATGATCCTGCAACCAGGTCAAGAGCCTTGAACAAATCCGACTTCAGCATAAATACTCACAACGTCGACAACCCTGTCAACCTAGACAGCACAGTTTTCCCCTCAAGGGCACGTAAAACCATGGGCAACACAAACATCGAGAACAAGGCAGCCTCCGGGGTTCCTTACTTCACCCCGGCCCAGGAGCCACCGGCCGGAACCCCGCTCAAGACCGATTCGGCCCCGACGCTGTTCAAGCCTCTCCGCACTCGTGGCGTTGAGCTGCAGAACCGCTTTGTCGTTTCTCCTATGTGTACTTACTCCGCCAAGGATGGCTATCTAACAGATTTTCACCTTGTTCACCTTGGCCAGTTCGCTCTTCAAGGTGCTGGCCTCGTCTTTGTTGAGGCCACCGCCGTTGAACCTCGTGGTCGGATCAGTCCTGAGGACTCTGGTCTTTGGGAGGATAGTCAAATTGTTCCTCTGAAGCGTATCACAGACTTCATCCATAGCCAAAATACCAAGGCTGCCATCCAACTCGCTCATGTAGGTTCATTATTTCAGGAGAAGCCTCAACATTCCCAAGCTAACGTATCCTCCAGGCTGGCAGAAAAGCGAGCACAGTTGCGCCTTGGATCGGCGGTACTGTAAACAAAGCACTTGCTACCAAAGAAGTCGGCGGCTGGCCAGATGATATTGTCGCCCCCAGTGCTCTCCCGTTCGCTGAAGACTTTGGTACACCTCACGAGCTGACGACTGAGGAGATCAAGCATCTTGTGCAAAAATGGCAGGATTCTGCTATAAGAGCCGTCAAGGCTGGCTTTGATGTCATTGAGATTCACGCGGCTCACGGCTACCTCTTGCACCAGTTTCTCTCGCCTCTCTCCAACGTAAGTAGTATTGATACTCGCTGAGAATAGTTCATCAACTGACATGATTTCAGAAACGAACAGACCAGTACGGAGGTAGCTTTGAGAACCGTACCCGTCTCCTCTTCGAGATCATTGAAGCTATTCGGGCTGTTGTTCCTGAGGAGATGCCCGTCTGGGTGCGGATCTCTGCTACCGAGTGGATGGAATGGAATAACGAGCCTTCCTGGGATCTCGAGAGCAGTATTCAGCTCGCAAAACAGCTTCCTGCCGCAGGAGTTGACGTTCTCGACATCAGCAGCGGAGGCAACTTGAAGGCGCAAAAGATCAAGGTCCATCAAACCGTCCAGACCGACCTGGCAGGCAAGATCCGCGATGCCGTCCGTGCTGATGGAAAAGAGCTTCTGATTGGAACTGTTGGTTATATTACAGATGGTCCTTTTGCTCGTTCACTCGTCCAGGAGAATGAGGATCCCAAGGCTGATCTTGTGCTTGCTGCAAGACAGTTCCTCAGAGAGCCCGACTTTGTTCTCAGTGCTGCTCATCAGCTGGACGTTGATGTCAAGTGGCCGATTCAGTATCACCGTGCACCACCTAAACCTCGAGGACCTCACAGCAAGTAGAAAAGGAGGAGACAGATATAATGATACACGGAGCACTGAGCACTGAGCACTGTCAAGCCATAGAAAGATAGCATTGAATCCAACATGATTACGACTTTGAAAGCTGGGGACCTCGGTCGAACTTTTCTTGACTTGGAACTGAAATCCTATATCAGCGGTATCCACGCATTGGCTGATTATCACCGCCACCTCAGAAGCTGATAATTCTGTATTTAATAAAGTTGGGTAGGAGTATTATCCGGTATGTGACGGCGGAAGTATTATGGTGGGGCCGTAAACTGACCGTCCCGTGGGGCCGATGAGCTGAGTAAAGCGGGATCATGTTTCGCCTCATTCCTGTGACACGTCCTTGTTTCTCATGGGGATCACACATTGCCGCTTGTCGATGTTTGACTCAACTACATACAGATAGGCTGACTAGCTGGACTTAGCATTGGTGGATTCATTTTACGGAGCATTTGGTGGATTTAGAAGGTGAATGGCAGGGCATGAATGAGGTCCAGGAGTTCCTAAGAACTTAGAATGTTATGACCGTTGGGATTGGTCAGAGGACAAAAGAAGGCTGGATTAATAATTCGTGGAAAAGAATATCGATCAATAAGCAGATAATGGAGGCCATTCCTCTAATTTTAACTACGGCACACCGTGAGCAACCCCTCTATCCATGTCACGTTCAACATTGGCAAGGCTGGGCTGTGTATGTATGTACCTAGGCTGTCACAGAGACGTGGCCTTTTGGCCTGAGACGAAGGTGTTGCCACATTGAACAGATGCTGATCTGTAATTGTTATTCCAAATGTCATCTCATTTAGCCAGGGGTTCTGAGCCTTTCGGAGCATCAAATCCCGTATTTATCGCAGCTTAATTGGGCAATTATCTTTGCACTTCCCTAATCCGTCATTATCAGAGTTTCAACTTTCATGGGAATGTGGTGGAGGTGATACCGTGATAGTCCAACATAAACATTAACAAACAATGGCAAGCCAAAGAAAAGGTACTTTCTCATAGTGAGATGTCTAGTCTGTTTCACGCACGATCCTTTAACTAAGTATAAAGATCTGTATTACATTGAGCCAACATTCAATGCCTCAGCGCCTCGGCGCCGTCTCATTATGTGACGATCCATGATCCATAAGCAGTTCAGCGGCGGTTGTCCTGCCCCTGTGGACCCAGGGACCCTACAGCAGCTGAGGGGCTCTGGCGCTTCCTGTAGGGCAGCTTCGCCCAATGACAAGTAGCCCCGGACACTCACTACAGCCTAAAAGGGCTTAGAGCCCGGTAAGGAAGCCCACTAGCTTTCCGCCGCTTTGGAGGGGCCGTGCCTGTCTGTAGAGTGCTCCGGCGGTATGGGCTGTGGGCTTGTGCTTGATCAACGAGAGAAAGTCCAGTGCCACCAAACAAAAGGGACACTTGTTCAATTGAAAGTTGGACCCCCGGGCAATCCCTCACCCCTCCACCTTTGACCCGCGCAAGACTCAGCGGGAGTTGTCTCCGAGTGGGGTTGACTGCTGTTAGTTGGCTCCAACCTCTTTCGAACCATTGTACCCTCCCGTAGCTTTCTCTACAGTACGGTACATGCGGCTGTGGATGTGGGTGTAGATGTACGTTACCTGTCCTCAAGCTCCAACTACAAAACTCTCCTCCATCTTCCCTCCACTTCCCAACTCAAATCTTCCTCCTCCTCCTCCTCCTCCTTCCTTTATATTGCCTGTCCTGTCCTGTTCAGCGGAACCCTCTCTTTGTGTTTTATAGGATACCCCAACAAAAAGACAGCCCATCATGCACCACAAGAAGATCGCTTGCAGCTTCATGGCTGCTCTGGCTGCCTATGCCTCTGCTGCCGACTCAGATGTTCACCAGCTGACCAAGGACACCTTCGAGGAGTTCGTCAAGTCCAACGATCTCGTCCTTGCTGAGTGTAAGACCCAATTGAAGCCTCTCTTCCCCTCCATCCGTCGCTAACAGCTTCTTTCCACAGTCTTTGCTCCCTGGTGCGGTCACTGCAAGGCCCTCGCCCCCGAGTATGAGGAGGCCGCTACAACCCTCAAGGAGAAGAACATCAAGCTCGCCAAGATTGACTGCACTGAGGAGTCCGACCTCTGCAAAGACCAGGGCGTCGAGGGTTACCCCACCCTCAAGGTCTTCCGTGGCCTTGAGAATGTCACTCCCTACTCTGGCCAGCGCAAGGCTGCTGGGTAAGCCGACACCTGTCATGATCAGCTGAGATTTCGACTGACCGATTTTTACAGTATCACTTCCTACATGATCAAGCAGTCCCTCCCCGCTGTCTCCATTCTCACAAAGGACACCCTCGAGGAGTTCAAGACCGCCGACAAGGTTGTCGTCGTCGCTTACCTGAACGCCGACGATAAGAGCTCCAACGAGACCTTCTCCAAGCTCGCCGAGGGTCTCCGTGATACCTACCTCTTCGGTGGCGTCAACGACGCTGCTGTTGCCGAGGCTGAGGGCGTTAAGGCCCCCGCCCTGGTTGTCTACAAGTCTTTCGATGAGGGCAAGAACACCTTCACCGAGAAGTTCGAGGAGGATGCCATTGCCTCTTTCATTACCACCTCTGCCACCCCTCTCATTGGTGAGGTTGGGCCTGAGACCTACGCCGGCTACATGTCCGCTGGCATTCCCCTTGCATACATCTTCTCGGAGACTCCTGAGGAGCGCAAGGAGCTTGGCGATGCCCTCAAGCCCATCGCTGAGAAGTTCAAGGGCAAGATCAACTTCGCCACAATTGACGCCAAGGCCTTCGGCGCTCACGCTGGTAACCTGAACCTCAAGGCTGACAAGTTCCCCTCATTCGCCATCCAGGAGGTTGTCAAGAACCAGAAGTTCCCCTTCGACCAGGAGAAGGAGATCACACATGACAACATCGCCAAGTTCGTTGAGGACTTCGCCGCTGGCAAGATTGAGCCTAGCATCAAGTCTGAGCCCATTCCCGAGACCCAGGAGGGCCCCGTCACTGTTGTCGTTGCCAAGAGCTACAACGACATTGTCCTCGATGACACCAAGGATGTCCTGATTGAGTTCTACGCTCCTTGGTGCGGTCACTGCAAGGCTCTCGCCCCCAAGTACGAGGACCTTGCTTCTCAGTTCGCCGCTTCCGAGTTCAAGAACAAGGTTGTCATCGCCAAGGTTGACGCTACCCTCAACGATGTCCCCGATGAGATCCAGGGATTCCCCACCATCAAGCTCTACGCCGCTGGTGCTAAGGACGCTCCCGTCACCTACCAGGGCTCTCGCACCGTCGAGGACCTCGCCAACTTCATCAAGGAGAACGGCAAGTACAAGGCCGAGCTCCCCGTTAAGGAGGAGGGCACTGAGGAGGCCGCCCCCGCCGCTAGTGAGGAGAAGAAGGAGGAGAAGAAGGATGCCGAGGAAGAGGATGTCCATGATGAGCTGTAAAGAATTGATGTCAACAACAATAGTACACAAAATGGGGTATATCTGATTTTTTGGGCGCGGGTTCTTTTGGGTGCTCACATTTGATCGCACCTCTCTAGGTTTTAGTTTCCGTGGCAATGGGACCATTTCATGACTTGACTACTATATTGATATCTGTCTCAACTTCACCGTGACTTTGATGTTTCTCTTACACAGACCGCATGATATCTTATGGATTGGGCTTGCAGTTATGCTCGTAACATAGCACATGATCGTACAAATCTCCCCAATCGCCTTGCATGACAATCTCAAACCCAAACACTAATAGGAAATGCAATGGGAGCCATCCTCATCTCAACGCGTCCACCAGAGAGCCAACGGAGCTCATTCTGCCCCCTAGCTCCGACTATTTTATACAATTATGTCTTTATCCTGTCTTTTCCGTCTATTTCTTGCCCTGTGTCCTGGTCTCCAGAGCCTGGACGTGGTTGCTCAGACGGGTGACGGAGGCTTGTAGAGTCTGGTCGAAAAATGTTAGCACCTGGTCAAGCGATTGAAATTGGAGGAAAGTTAGATGAGGCTCTCTCTTATCAATTGCCTCATCTCATTCGTTACGCACATAAATATCCTCGGTCAACAGGTCGTTGGCGATCTTGTACTCCTTGAGGAGATAGCTGTAGGCGGCGCTGCCGGCGAGGAAGCTACCGAGAAGGAAGCCGAAAAGACTGACAACAAAGTCAACAACATTATTCCCGTCAAAAGGCTGTTTCTGTCATCACTAACCCTCCACGGAAAGCTCCCAGAGGTTTCCTGGCAGGAAGAGGCGAATCGGCCATCCGTCGGGCAGAGGTGCTGAAGGATCGGGTAGCCAGCGCGCGGCTGCTGGAGGACAGGACTCTTGAGGCGAAAGACATTGCTGCGATTTCGGTGGTGGACGTCGGATTGTGCGGTGTTTATCTCGTGAGAGCAATAGGTATCGATGGCGATGGACGTCAGAGGTACAGTTACGGCAGAGCTACTATCGGAGCCGGGTGCTCGGAATATTCTGAGCTCGGCGGGAATTGGAGTGTGCTGTTCGAGCTTTCTGGCCCGTGATTGGCTATGTCACGACACCAGCGGTTTGGTGTGGATTTTCTATGGAGGTCCTCGATACTCTCCCTTCGTCATATTCTTCTTCTTCTTCTTCTCCTGAATTATAAACAACAATGAACAATTTCGGGGTCATCGAGCTTGCCAGCGCAAAGACAACCTCGGCGCCAGGCTGGGCTTATGTCCCCGACAATACAATCAGCCGCCCGACAGCGCCTACCAACAGGAAGCGCGCCAGGAATGTTCCTGGCCTTACATATAGCGATTTGACGGCTCGACAAGATAATAAAATTCGAAAAGAAGCCGAGGCTTTAGATAAAGATGGTGGAAAGGATAACACAATACCGTTGCCAGTCAAGAGCGGAAGAAGTATGTGCGAGACCTCAGCATTACGTGAAAGACGAGAGATTGACTTCTGGCAGCGCAAGGAAAACACACACCTAATGTTCGTAAGATTTTACAATCGCAGAAGACATTTGGGAACCACTTAGACGATTTCCTCGCGATGCAGGCACTTGCAGAGGCCAACCTTACGAATTCTCGGTCCACTGCCTCTGGCGCAAACAACAAACGGCCATCGAATAGTCGAAGAGATACTCCCTCGTCCTCCAAACCACCGCAAGAAGAAGACATGGCGATGGCCGACGCCGATGCCCCGACTGTTCTTCCTGAATCATCGAGGCCTTCACCACCGAGCCACCCTGGCGACAACGATCCTTTACTTATGTCGCGTGTTCCCGACATGCCATCTGATGAGGAGCTGCGCAGGCTCCTTTCCCACCCTCCCTTCAACTATGGCGAAGTGACGGGCCATCGAGACAACAAGTATCCCGTTAGATCGTTCTGTGAGGTCTGCGGGTATTGGGGACGTGTGAGGTGTATGAAGTGCGGAACAAGAGTCTGCGCACTGGATTGTTTGGAGGCGCATAAGGAAGAGTGTGTCACACGCTATGGACTTTGAATACTGTCTGTTTTGTTCTTGTTTGCGGATGCGGTTTTGGCACGATTTATGACACGGAAACGGGATGGCATGGCGTTACGGATTCTGGGTTGGAAAATAGCTTGATACCCCTGATTTACCTAGGACAAGACGATTATTGTGAGTGAGTCGAAACCTGCGATGTCGGAATTGGACTGAGTCCTTCTGCATTGGTCATCATGAGTTTCATTGCGTGGTATATATTGTTCGGTCTGACTCTACTGCCCAAGTGTCGTGTGAGTGAGCTGAAGAGGACGAAGAGACTGGTTTTCGGTTTTCGGCATGTGACTATTGTTTAAGAGGAACCAAATTTATTGGGGCATGCCAAAATACAGTAAATAACTATTTTGAACTTAGATAGGATAACTGATACATCAATGGCATCTCTATTTGATATTGAGGCAAGTTTCTAAGGCTACATCTCTTGATACTAAAGTGCCCAACCAAACGGTACTATTCCCGTGCCCCTGCCAAATTCGCAGTGACTCAATTCTAACCCCACCTTCGTGTTTAATGCCCCTTGTGCCCCGCCATCGACGAGACAAGACCACTTTCAAGTACCCAACTTCCTCCCACCAAATCTTCAACATCCGCGCGAGAGTTCTCAACATGTCGTCCGATCAAGCTGATGCTGCCAAGGCGGCCGAGGGCGCGTCTGAGAAGAGCTTGCCTTCTCGCCCTGCTAAGCAGTCCAAAGAGAAGCAACCCAAGGATAAGTCTGCCAAGGGTGGAAAGTCTGCTGGCCTCGAAGTTGGTGTCCCTTTCTTGACTGCGGTGTACATGACGATACATTGCAGGGCATCATGACACTGTTTTGGAATCTGCTAACCGTGTATGATAGCTCCCTGAGACTCCCGAGTTCATCCAGCACCGACTCGATCTCTTCGACAAGATCAAGGCCCGACAGGACGCCGAAATCGCTGGTGGGTGATCCAAATCCTCCCCACGCTTCTGTCCCTCGACTCGAATCGACTGACAAGGATCATAGCCAAACCCCGCGAGGAAATCACCATCTCGCTTCCCAATGGTAAAGAGGAGAAGGGAACTTCTTGGGAGACCACCCCTGGCGCTATCGCCAAGGGCATCTCCAAGTCTCTTTTCGAGCGCACTGTCATCTCCAGAGTTGATGGTGAGTTGTGGGATCTGACCCGACCGCTCGAGAAGAGCTGCAAGCTCGAGCTCCTTGACTTTGAACACACCGAAGGCAAGAAGGTCTTCTGGCACTCTTCTGCCCATATTCTTGGAGAGGCCGCCGAGAAACGCTTTGGTTGTTATCTGTGCAACGGTCCCCCTACTGAGGACCCCCCTGGATTCTACTACGATATGGCCAACATGGGAGAGTGCGTAGAAGGCTTCGACTAATTTTCTGGAGACTTTACTGACAAAGCCCTAGGCAAGTCGTCACTGATGAGGATAAGAAGGCCCTTGAGCAGCTCTCCAACAACATCGTCAAACAGAAGCAGCCTTTCGAGCGTCTGGAAATGACCAAGGACGAACTCCTTGAGATGTTCAAGTACAGCAAGTACAAGGAGTATTTCATTCAACAGCGTGTTCCCGATGGCACCAAGAGTACTGTGTACCGATGCGGTCCCCTGATCGATCTGTGCCGAGGACCTCACGTCCCCACCACTGGCAACATCAAGGCCTTTTCCGTTCTCAGGGTATGTCAATATGATATATACGATTCCTAATCTTGACGCGACGGGCTTGAGCTGATATTCAACAGAATTCCGCTGCCTACTGGCTTGGTGACAGCAACAACGAGTCTGTCCAGCGTATTGCTGGTATCTCATTCCCCGACAAGAAGGCTCTTGAAGAGTATAAGCACTTCCTGGCCGAGGCTGCCAAGCGCAATCACCGAAAGATCGGCACAGATCAAAAGCTCTTCTTCTTCGACGAGGCGTCTCCTGGATCTGCTTTCTTCCTACCACACGGTGTGCGCATCTACAATGCCTTGATGGAGCTCATCAAAGGCGAGTACCAAAAACGTGAATTCGACGAAGTTATGTCTCCAAACATGTACAAGGCGGATTTGTGGAAGACATCAGGTCACTGGGGCCACTACGAGGAGAACATGTTCACCTTTGAGGTTGAGAAGGAGAAGTTTGGTTTGAAGCCCATGAACTGCCCTGGACACTGTAAGATCTTTGCCCACTCCGATGTCACTTATAAGGACCTCCCCTGGAGGATGGCCGATTTTGGTGTTTTGCACCGAAACGAGTTCTCCGGTGCTCTTTCTGGTCTTACTCGAGTCCGTCGTTTCCAACAGGACGATGCTCACATCTTCTGTACCGTGGACCAGGTATGATGACTTCTACTAACTGCCCCATGCTTCTACTGACGTACTCTAGATCCGAGAGGAAATTGAATCTGCTTTCGACTTTTTGAGCAGTGTCTACGGTATCTTCGGTTTCACATTCAAGCTTAAGCTGTCCACCCGACCCGAGAAGTACGTTGGTGACATCGCTACCTGGGATTCCGCCGAGAAGAAGCTTGAAGAGGCTCTCAACTCATTCTCCGAAAAAACCGGTGCTAAGTGGGAGTTTAACCCCGGCGATGGTGCTTTCTATGGACCCAAGATCGATATTGCTCTGTTCGATGCCCTGAAGCGTGAGCACCAATGCGGTACTATGCAGCTCGACTTCAACCTGCCTCGACGATTCAAGCTTCGATATGTCGCTAACAAGGGCGAGACCGGAGTCAGTGATGGTAGCAACCCCGAGGAAGATCTCCCTGCCGGATACGCACGACCTGTCATGATTCACCGAGCCGTTCTAGGCAGCTTCGAGCGAATGTTTGGTATTCTGACCGAACACTTTGGCGGCAAGTGGCCATTCTGGCTCAGCCCCCGACAGGTCTTGGTTGTACCTGTCATGCCTGCTGCCAACGACTACGCCAAGGAGGTCCAGCAGATCTTCCGCGCAAAGGGACTCTACAGTGATGTGGACCTGAGCAGCAACACTTTCCAGAAGAAGATCCGCACCGGTCAGCTGGAGCAGTACAACTTTATCTTTGGTGAGTTTGGAATGAAAGCTGCCTTGTTTAAGGCCAATGGCTAACCAGATTGTATAGTTGTCGGTGCCGAGGAGGCCAGCTCACGCACCCTCAACATCCGTAACCGAGACGACCAGGCCACCCAGGCGAAGGGTGAGCTGGTTCCTATTGACGAAGCTCTTGAGAAGATGGTTCAGCTCAAGTCTTCGCGAGGACTTGTGAACAAGCTGTAGAGGGATGTGATAGGTTTGCTATGACACTGAAAGGGACGGCGCGTACAGAGGGTGAGATTAAAAGCAGAGGGTATATGAATTCACAGTCAACGAAATGAGACACGTTAGATGATGACAGGCACGGGAACCCGCATGGAGAGGTAGAGTCAAGAACAGAAACAGATATCAAAGTAGCGGTCAATGGAGAAAAGAACGCTTCTTGAACAAGCTGGCTGGTGGTTGATTGGTGTCAGATCCCACGGGATGAACTCATAGCCGCAAGCTAGAGGTGGAAGTTTGATGTGACAAGCAACATGCATCCTGATGTTTTGGGGTGCCTAGTCAATGAGATTGGGGGAGAATTGGGTAATGTGAGATAGGCTATCGAGCTCGATCGCTGCCTAGCGAATATCACAAGCCACAAGAGACTTGACATCCATCAGGCTGTACAAGTGTAAGTCTAAGATCCACAATAGAAGCCTTTTTAGCTTCATGTCGAGAAGAGGAGACAGGGATAATATGAGAAGTGACGAACAGTCAAAGGTCGGGCGAAGGAGAGCCGGACAAGCCGTGTTTTCCTCGAGTCGAAGGGATTGTTGGCCTCGTTGTGTAACATGACGATGGCTGATTGAAAGTTTAAGAAAATCGATACTCCCGATTTTAAGCCACTTCCCGGGCGTAAGGCTGGTTAATCATGGCTTGAGTTGGGATGAGAAGAGCTGCCGAAAGTTGCGTTTTCTCAGCGTGACGAATAGGGGCAGTTGGATAGGATATTCAAGCTTCTTGGTATGCTGACCTACTACATTATGAGACCGAGAGTTGAATGAACATGTCATTTGAGGCGTAAAAGATTACGCCTTGAAGTACCTGTAATTAGGTATTTTAAAGTCAAAATGCCCATCTAGCAACGCGTAGAGTGAAGCCAAAGGCGTTAAAGCAAGATAATAAAATAAGGTGTTTGTTTTTAATACAATATAATATAAGGCGTTATATACTACGCCAAAAAACATAATAACCTTAATATTAAGTCTTAGCAGACTACATAGCTGCTGCCTTGAACCTTAAGATCCAACTGAACAAGTGGCCTCAATCTATAAGCATAAAGAAGATGTTTTCCCTATCCTTGGAAGGCCGAATGCCCTCTCTATCATTACTCTGTTAAGGCGATTACCACCAAGGCTCTAACGCCAAAAGGCCGCATCAAAACAAGCTAAGAACCTCGACTTCTATCATAAGATATGCCGCTGCGCAATTATTATCAACAATAGTTAACCCGGCCACGGCTATCCGGTCTCGGTAGTCAATGACTATATAACCGGTCCTCCAACAGATATTAATAGGCTTAAGTTTAAGCATATCCCCATTTTGCATTCCTTCCTGCGGCGTTATAAAATTACAAGAAAATCCCTGCCGCATGTTGACAAATTGCCACCAATACAGCAAGTTAATCTAGCAATCTTCGGTTGCCAAGTACAGCTCCTCGGTATCGAGGAAGATACATCCCTCATCGAATATATCGCAGGCCAGATGGAGGCGTTGGAAGACCTAGCCGATCGCTTGGAACGGGGTCAGGGCATATCGAGGCAACAGCAGGCCTTTATCAACAGCATCGCATTGGGCGGCGGCAACGGCCCATACTGGGCGTGGTTTATGGAGTTGAAATGCGCGGTCGAGTTAGTTGAATTGATAGTGTAAATATTCTATCGTGAGAATCGAGGGCTATCACGGGGTGAAGGAGGGGAAGTGAGGGGGAAAAGAGGAGGAAAAAGGCAAATTGAGAAAAGAAGGTTTTGGCATTCGGGGAAAAACTATGAATGTTAGTGGACCGAGGCTGGCTCGGCGGGTTAGTAATAGATTGGATCAGGTCGCAAGACAACGCAGTGGGAGAAACACAAGTTGAGGATAAACACAGTTGAATAACACTTGGGGTAATTAGGTATATCACGGTGACTTACAGCATAGGTATACTTCAGTATGGGTGTCATTGCCGACTCCAGACCACAAGAACCCAAGCCACTGATTATGTCTGAAAAGTATTTCAAGTGGAGGCCATGCTCGGTTTATTTGCCGGTGAAAAATGGCGTCGAGTGGAAGTGGGCAAAACATGATATATCACTTCTGATAGAAAAAGAAAAGAGAGGCCCCACGAAGCTGGTGAGAGAAAGAAGATTGTGGGCTAAGGCTAATAAACGCACGAACAAAGAGCAATTCTCGAGGCCGACTAAAGGGAGATGAGCAATGAGGCGGCGCGTCTAAACGAGTCACGGGATGGTTTATGATGTGTCAAATTTGTGTGCCAGCCAACAGATGGTTGAGTAACTTGAGGAGCTACGATAAATTAGAAGAAGCGATGACAGCACGTAAGAGTGCTGGGCAAATAAGCACTGCTCTTAGTAGCTGAAAAGAAAATAGAAGACGGGACTATGACAACATGTCGGGCTATGAGTATGGAAATAACAGGGCGGCAGCGTGAATTTCGCAGTTTTGCTGGTGTTTGATGCTTTGGTGATAGATCATGTATAGTGGAGCCTTGTAGGAGAGACATCCACCATGCAGGGAAAAGAGCAAGACATGCTTATGGCCACGGTGAGAGCAGAACTGAGTTGACACCCAATACCCATACAGTACAGTTTGACTCTTTTGGCTCTGGGCGTACGTACGAGCCATTGTTTATTGCGGTCCCTGGTCTCGGAGTTTTTCGAATTCTGTGACGAACACAAACATCCTCGGCAAGAAAACCTGAGCTGCATCTGCATCTACAACCACTACAGGAAAAGACTAGCCACCCATGGTCGGGCTTGGCAGCCAAATGCCTGCTCGGTCAGATCCGCCTGCGACTCTAGAGTATCATCGAGGTGAGAAGAAGCAGGGCGTCACGTAATACGTCCTTCTGTCTCTGTCTCCATGTGCTAGGTCACGCATTACAGCACTTTGCTTTGCTGTGTTCCAGGTCCGTGGGATTGCGTGTGTGCATCCCGCGCTGGAGGGATGCGTCGAATGGGGGTTTTTGATTTTGGTGGGTGGCACGAAAAGATGAGACAGCGCCGATGCCAATGAGGTGAGCTTCAGTATCAGCTTAGTGGGCAAGTGAGTCGTTCTCAAGGTGTAATATGGCGTAGTATTCCGTTGTCAGGCATATATGTATGTACTGCATTGCATCTGGAAGCCGGTCTGGTGACATTCACTACTGCAACGGCCAACTCAAGTCAAATCGAGCTAAACCCAGCTCAGATAACAAACGACATGAGGGTCCGTGATTTGAGACAGTGACAGACAGTCAGAGAGTAAAGTAAGCTGTAAGGTACGTAACAGAGGGCCTCATTATTTCCTAGGTATTCTGACTGGCCAGTGGCCAGTTCAGACCGGTCAAGCACTTCATACAGTAGCCCAGTTCGGTGCGAGACATGGAGGCCAGGTCCGTAGTCCCCAATTGTCATTTCCCATCAAACCAACTGTACGGTTATAGTTGGCATGAATGATTATGTGGGCTTAGCGTCCCTCGTGGCATGAAAGATCCCTAAGATAATATTTATCTGCCCGATCGATATTGACCTGATATTGACCTTGGGCAGTGAGTGAGTCTGGGGTGACACAGAACATCGTATGCTGATGCTGTTTCACCAGGGTTGTAGGTTGTACAATGCGAGGATCTCAGTGTCATCCAAGCTGGCCAAGTTTGCGAGAATATAATGGAATATCCGGCTGTCTATGGTCAGATTGGGGTTGTACGAGAAGCAGGCTGTGGTCTTGACGAAATAAGCAGTCTATTATTACCAGCGGTTCGAGTGATGTGTGTAAGCAGGCAGGAATCTCCTGATATGGATATGGGAGCATTGCCTATCGCAATGGTTGGATCTGCAGGTCGCTCGGTGTGGACAGATGTCGCAGATGCGTTGTAGTACCGCGGGTATTCCATTACCAAGAATGGTATATGGCAAGTTCACAAGACCTGTTTCTCGTTCCTATATTGGGTAGTATACAGATAGTTGATATAGTTTGTATTTAGCGAGGAGTCGACAGCTCAACTACTACGCAAAAGGAGAAAGATTGATAAAAGTCCTAGCCGAGGGCGAATGAAGATCGGGTTGCATTCCCCATTCAAGGCCCCTGTCACTGTTGGTCAAGCCCCTAGATCCATGCAATTCATGTCTGCATGCATCCATCTCTCAATCGGGCAACTTAAATGCTGGGGAGCCGGGCAATCGTACCTATGTATGTATGGAGAAACAGATGCATAACCTTGGTTTAAACTGAGAAGGATATTGTATGCATGATTATACGAAAATATTGTGATATGTAGCCTGAAAACAAGCAAGGACAAGGGCTTCGGCGTTGAGGACCTCAATAGTATTCCAGACACGAAGTGTACAGTGCACTCTAATTTGTGTATGAATAGAGGACAGTCGTCAAGTCACTCTGACGAGACCTCCTCTCTCCTCTAGATATGATCCAAGCTACCGCGCGCCAGCCCGCTCACCCGCTCCCCTCAATCGTTCAGATCGTTGACTAGCGTCTGTCTGTGCTGAGGGCACGGTTAAAGTACGGAGAGGCTGACTGACCATCCATTCATTCTGTTTCTCGTCTTCGTACAAACAAGGGCACGGCCTTTGTTACTGATGATAACTGATGAGCATCATCTTCGAGTCAGTTGCTGTTTCATTACGTATACACCAATATTTCTTCTGCTACCTTTACTAGCATAAATAACAGTAGAACAAGGAGAAGAAAAAAGCAATCATGTATACCAGACTCTGCAACAACATTCAATTCTCGCTTGTCAAAACAGCCCCCGTTCTGCTCATCCCATATCCATGGATCTTTCCCCTCCATCTCATAAAGCATTACCTAGCACTAATACATCTCCACTAACTACACTACCTAAGCTGTATATACCCCCTGCACTTTCACCCATCATCATCAATCAATCACCCTCCAAATCTTGACCCGATCAGCAGAAACAAAAGAGGCGTCAGGCTGGTATTTCTCTGGCATCCAATACACCACGGCATGGCTTATGCTGAAACAAGGAACCTCCATCCCCTACCTAACCCACGGCGTTTCCCGGAGACCTCTAGTGATCTGCCACCCCCCCTGTCTATGTCCCCGAATGCTAAATGCGGGCAGCCACTTTAGGTTTTCTAGTTGACCGAGGGCCTAGTTCCCCTTCCCTAGAGGTAAGTACGGAGGACCTTTCATCATTTATCATGTTAACCTCGAGTATCTCACATTCGACCAAACAATGACCACATTCCCTCCACAACAAATCGCTCGATCTTATACCGCTCATTCTCACTCATGACTCTGCTTCGCCGCAACCTAGCTAACCCTTGCCTAGACCTCCTCTCTAGGTACTTGCGAGTTGCCTCGTCCATCTCAGCTGCTGTTGTCCTGTCCCTGCCCGCCGCACCCTTGCTAGCATGACGCCTCACTTGTACTCGACATAGACCACAATTCATAGTCATTCCATAATACAATAATATACGATACCCGCTCCTCGAGTTCAATTCAGCCCCCATCCCATCAATCTCGACACTACCAGCCGTTTGACGCCGAAACAAGGCCCCAACCACAGCTTACCGCACTATTTTGCCCTAGTCCAACACGATCTGCAGCCCACTCCCACTGTTAAACGGACTGCCTGTCCCCTCGCCGTCGCTCTAAACTGGACCGCCCCCTCCCATCCCTCCATCGTCCATCTTGCGGCGTCCAAATCAGAGACATTTCCGCCTCCTGTCTCTCTATCAAAAGCAAGCAATCGCCAATCTGCTGGACCGTCAGCGCGCCTCTAGCACGCGAGCGACTCAGAATCCAAGTCAGAGCCATAGCCCAAGTCTCTCTGGCCTCTTCAGCCCCCTTTTTGGAGCTTGCCCGTATGCAGAAGCCGTCTGCTCTGCCTCGACTCGCTAGCACGGCCGTACTGTAGAAAAGCTTCGGCTTTCCCCTTCGCTCCGTCGCGGAGCTGGACCCTGGCCTCACGATGCGCCACTCCGCTCTTAATAAGTCTAAGAGCCGCCTACGAGACAACCCCCCGCCGGCCACAAATACAACAGCCTCCATTGCCGATTCATCTGTGAACGTTGTTGGGGCTCTCTTGCGGGATGAGGGTCTCCAACCTGAGCATCATCAACTTGCGGACTCACTCACTACCAGCGACGCCTCTTATAATAGCTTCAACGCCCACGCTCATTCACAACCTCATGGTGGCCAGCAGCAATATAATTCACCTCTCCTACCCAGCACAGAGGAATCATACAACATCCCTGAATTGACGGCCGATTCGCCTATGACAGATGCGTTCCCCGTCGAAGACAATACCATCTCCGCTACCAAGACACCTACTTTCGCGATAGTGACTGACGGCTCTTCTACTGCAATCGCCACCGAGTTCTCAGACCAGAACAATTACGACCAATTCTCCTCTAACACCTACATCGAGACCTATAAATCCGAGTCTGAACCCCCGGAGTCCGAGTCCGACCCAGATCAAGAGCATCAGGACGGTATTGATCTTGATTTGGACACTTCCACCCACCCACCTTTCTTGGACGACTATTGGACACCTCCCACATATCTCGACCTGGACTCTGACCACATACCCCCTTACCACAACGTGGATTATGATATTGATATGAGCGACAGCGAAGGTGGCGCTCCTCTCGACGACGCATTCGACGAACTTGAACACTTCACGGACGACCAATCTATTCTATCTGAGGGTGACAATGATGAATCATCCCCTATCAATAACTCAACCAACTATCTTTCGCAAGCCGCCTTCCATCCGCCCACCATAGTTGACAACGACCTAATCATGAATGCTGTTCCGCCTCCTGCGCCATGGGGTGCTGTCTTGACCGAAGACGCAGCTACGTTGGAGGATAATGCGCCTCCTTTGCCGGCAGGGCTCCTGGGCCTGCCACTACTTAGCAACCCCAACCCGACTATGCTTGGGTCTGAAAATCTGTGCCTGGTTGACTTTTTGAGACACTGGGCATTCCATGCTCGTTCTTCCTCCTGTCCATCCGCCTCGCGGGTGAACGCACCCTGTCCAGAAGACATTCGCCGTCAAGCAAATACACACATCCGCGATGTTCAGTACAAGGACCTTCACGGCGATGACTATGACATACAAGGCTTGGATTGGGCATCTATGAACACTACCAGGGAGTATGCGCGGCAAATACGATGTGCCACTTTCAGGAATTATGTCAACAAGCAAGGTTCAGACAGATGGAGTGTAAGTACCAGTTGCCTTTGATTGAGTCTTCTCAGCTGACCTCAAGGTAGCCTCACATGGCTGACGTAGCTATCCCCCCGACTCAAAACTTTATGAGATTCAAGAGATTCCTTATCCGCCAAGATGTCTACCTAGCTCATTTTCAACTACGGAGCGTCCTAGCATGCCCCTCAATATCGCAGGTCTACTATCCTGGCAGGAGAGGGATCAACCGAATCAACACTGTCACAGGAAAAGTAGAGCTCGTACTTGACAACAGTCATATACATGGTCTGGGAGCTCTCATCTCTGCCCTTGATGCAAACCACGGAGCCATGTTTGCAGGAACTTGCAATGGCGAATACTATCTCAAAAGCCTGGATTCTGAAGACAAGAGAGACTTTGCAGAAGGTTTCATTACTTCAAATATGGGAGGTATCACCAATCATGTCCAGATCTACCAACCCCGACGATCTTCTGGTCCTGTGGCTGCCATTGCCAGTAACGACGAGGGATTCCGCGTTCTAGACCTTTCTACACAGCAGTTCTTGATGCAGAGCAGGTATCGATTCCCACTCAACTGTTCGCGTATCTCACCTGATGGCCGCTTGAGAGTCATGGTCGGTGATGACTTCAAGGTACTTATTACCGACGCCGATACCGGTGAGATTCAACAGGAACTGTCCGGACACCGCGACTATGGTTTTGCCTGCGATTGGTCCGATGATGGTTGGACAGTAGCCACCGGTTTCCAGGACAAGGGCGTCAAGGTCTGGGATGCTCGCCGTTGGTGTGACGCGCGGGGTGTCAGTACACCTCTGTGCACTATCAGATCCGATATGGCTGGTGTGAGAAATCTGCGCTTCTCTCCCGTCGGCAGTGGCGAGAGAGTACTCGTTGCTGCCGAGGACGCTGACATTGTCAACATCATTAATGCTCAGACTTTTGGCAAGAAGCAGACAGTCGATTTCTTCGGTGAGATCGGCGGCGTTGCATTTACCAACGGCGGACATGAACTCAATGTCTTGGCGAGTGACCGTCATCGTGGCGGCCTTCTCCAGCTTGAACGATGTGGCCGTACCGCTGAGCCCTATTTCTCTAGTTCCTGGCAACGTTATCTCGATGCTGACACTGATGAATGGCGCTATCAAGCCGATGAGACTACACGCCGCGGTGAATGCTATCGTCGAGTTCCAGTTTCGAGGGATGCCTTGCCGATCTTCTAAAACATTTCTCGATGGCTTACGTTCGAATCAGATACACAAAGCATCTTCGTTTGATTCACAAATTATCTTTATACTTGCTTGACCTCGCTGGTCACTCTCCTTCATTCGAAGCATCTTTCTCCTTAGCATTATACCCCTTTTGTTTTGGCTTATCATATTATGATCTGTTGAGAAATTACCATTAGCCATTCACAACACGTCACTTCTATATAGGCGGCGATGGTTTATTTGAGGGCACAAACTACACAGACCCTCACTACAGAGCTATTCATCATGGGTTTCGTTCATCATTTTCTTATTTTATCACCGACATCATTATCCTGGGGGCTCAGGGCTGAGCCCGGTCACTTTGTTTGGGAGACTATAGATATCAGGACATGGGCGACGGGATCTTCATTTTTGGGACAAATGAGTGAAGTATAAGTCAGCTGTATATCTATGTAGTTTGCAAAGATGATATTGAATGACTACCTACCCGATATGGACATCACTATTTGCATGTTCTCTATTCCCTTGATGGTTACACACCGCATCTATTTCAGTTACAATATCAGTTAACGTACAAGGCATGTTCCACATGCTCAGTCAGATCTGAGACATACATGAATTTCGTAAAGCATCGGTGATTACCGATACAGGTACAGTCTCCGAGACACGCGAGTCTCATCGTCATTCCAGATATACCGTGTCTCATCTACTCCTTGACCGCTAGAATGCTGGTGAAAATTCGAAGTGTGCCAAGTTGAACGCTGTGCTAGAACTACGATAGCTTCACAACAGACTTTTTGATTTATCTATTAGACTATTTTACGTTGACGTGGCCAAGTGTCACGTCCATTTTACTTGTTGTTGCTCACATGTTCTTATTATTATAGGTCTCTGCTAAGAATGCAAAGCCGATTGGGGTGTAGCACCGATATCTTGCTCGTTTGTGTATCAAGCACGGTTGTGATATAACGTTGATCGTTTTGATAAGATCCTGCGGTTCCAGCTCTTCGAGCTTATCATCGATATGATCATAAAGCCGCTTACTCTCTTATTCTAGGAGCTCTAAGTGATTAAAGTGCTGGATGTCTCATACATGCACCCGTCGCTGATATTATTGGCGCCTTAGTGGCTGCTATGATACATACACCATGAGCCTGAAGAGACCTTGCTTTTGTTCATGATGTTTTAGGTAATTTGAAATGTAATTGCGTGGGGGTGTTGGTCATCAGTTGATACCAGGATGAGACGACTTAGGGAAGGATTGTTTATACGATAGCTCACGAGACATAGCACAATGGCGACTGAAGATATACTAGTGAATTACAGCATTATGAAGCAGAGGCTGAATGACAACCCGGCTATAGTATAGATCATACATACAGATCATCTCTCTCCCAAGAAAAGGCTTTCGCTTACCCCGCCGCTCAAGAGCCGTAAAGAAGTGCTGCCGCAAATAACACATATGGAAAGATGACATAGTAACAAGAGCTCACATGTCGTTTGAACAGTGGAAGAAAAACAGGATTCATCAAGAAGGTCGTCCTCAACCGCCCGGCCAGATTCGTTTCCCTCAATCTATTGCGCCCATGCACGCGCGCAACGATGCATTGCCCCCTGAGGCGGATGTCTGGAGTTGGCCTGAGAGAGAGAAGACCGTCGGCTTTCGGACTCCATTCCCGAAGGCTCTTGTTGGATGTCAATGATGTGAATCACCGCATGGACGGTGGCGAGAAAAAGAGAAGAGGGTTGCACGAGGAAGAAAGAAGAAGTTAATGGCCGGGCGGTGTTGGTCATGATTATGTACAACATTCAGCATGCTCCGAGGGTTGAATCGTACAGAGGACGCTTGGGCACGCTGCAATCAGAACTGGAGTCTCCAGAACTGCTTAGTAGCCAGTGAAAGAAGAGGCGCAACCCCAGCTTCGCTCACAGTTGCAAGAACCAGGCTCCTTCCAGAGATCATCCTCGAAGGAGAAGAAGACGGTCTTGTCACCACAGCTCTCACGGATGGACTTGATAGCCTTGGCCTGCTCAGACTTGCCAGGGCAGGCAACACCGTTGCAGTTACCGCTTGAGGGCCAACCACACTCCAGGTTGATGACATCGTTGCCCTTGCAGATACCACGGAGGATCTCAAGTTGACCAGCGACGAACTCACCAGCCATGTCAGGGGTGGTGTTGGGGTTGAAGTAAGGGTGGATGTTGGCACCGGTGACATCAACAATATCGCAGATAGCACCCTGAACATCCTCACGCTCCCAGATGTCGAGGGTCTCGGCGATGGTGTAAGGACCGGTGTAACCAGAGCACTTCTCCTTGACGACAGTGACGAGCTCCTTGAGCTGCTGGGGAGAACAGAACTTGTTCATAATAGCCTCGTTACCAACGGTGAAGAGCTTGACCTGATCCCACTGAGCCCACTCGGCGTAGGCGTCGACCTGAGCCTTGATCTCGGGGGTTTCGTAAGTGCAGCCAGAGGCCTTGACGAAAACACCAACGATCATGTCAATGCCGTGCTTCTTACAGGCGGGAGCAACAGTCTCGAGGGTATCGCAGTCAGTAGAGTAAGATCGGATGATCTGGAAACCAGCCTGCTTGAGGGCAGCAATGTCCTTGTCAACCTGGTCGGCACCCTTGCATTTGCCGGTAGAGGCGACGTAGGGGGTGTAGGTAATACCGTAGTGGTCGTTTCCACCCTTCAGGTTGCCGGGGCTGGAAGGCTTCTTGGGGGCCTTGGGCTTGGGAGCCTCGGAGGGCTTCTCATAGACGGGCTTGGTGGAAGCAGGAGTCTCGGGGACAGAGTAAACAGGCGCCTTGGAAGTCTCGGGGACCTTGCTGGGAACCTCATAAACAGGCTTGGTAGGCTGCTCCTGCTTGGTGACCTCGGGCTGGGGCTTGGGAGCCTCATAGACAGGCTTGGTCTCCTTGGGAGGCTGGGGCTTGGGGGACTCGGGAGCCTTGGTGGTGGCGGGAACACCAGACTGAGAGTAAGGGCAGACGTAGACGTAGTCGGTCTCGGTGACAGTAACAACCTGCTCGGGAGCGGTGTAAGTACCAGGAGCGTAGCTGGTAGGGACAGGGTAGACGATGACGGTCTCCTCCTCGCAGGTCTTGGTGATAGGAGCAATGGTGTAAGTGCCAGCAGATGGGCAGACGTAGGTGGTGGTCTCAATGACACTGGTAACGACCCCCTCGTGCTCGGTCTCCTTGGCGTAAGGGCAAGTGACGGTGGTTGCAGTCTCAACGATGGTAGTGACACCTCCCATGGTGTGGGTTCCAGCAGGGACCTTGGTGGTCTCGCCAACGCAGACGGTGGTGGACTCAGTCACGGTCATGGTGGTGGCAGGGAAAGTGTAAGTGCCGGGAGTAGGGCACTTGTACTCCTCCGGAGTCGGGACGGGGATGACCGGGACGACCTTGGTGGTGGTGGGAGCAACGGGCTTGGGAGCCTCATAGGTAGGAACCTCATGAACGGTGGTGGGCTTGGGCTTGACGGCCTCATGAGTGGTGACAGCCTCCTTGGTGGGCTTGGGGGCAGAAGGAGGGTTGGGGACAACTGAAACCGCGATTAGCGTTTATCCTACAGAATACTGATATGTTGACATACGAGTGGGCTCGCCATAGTAGGTAGTCCAGATGGTGGTGCAGGTAGGAACGCAGACCTCTCCACCACGTCGGAACATCTCATGAGCCCGGCGGTGGTGAGGGTAAGCGGCCTGAGCACCAGTGGCCATGGCCGCAACGGCGGCAGCAGCAAGTCCTCCCTTCATATTGAAAAAAGCTCCGAAAATTCAAGTACTGTACGTAAATGCAAGAGTTTGTAGTTGGCGTAGGAAACGAATGCCCGCTAAAAGAGTGAAGCGGTTAATGGAATAGAGGAAAACGAGAGGACGAAAGCGAAAATTAACGAGATGCTCTCTAGATTCGCGAAGGATGGAACCGTGAGGGAAAGGAAAAGCAGAGAAGGAGGAGGAGGAGAGCGGCATATTATGAGCAGATCGACTGTTATTGCCTCTACCTGCAACCTTGTCTGTTTTGCCTTGGCTGCAGTGCCCAGAGGGTCATGGCATTGACAAAGGATGGCCCTAGTCGAGAATAGCGGTTTAGATGGTACCTGACATGATGCACGATAGCGGCGTTTGAAGGCCAAAACTCAGGTACCCGTCTGTCCCTGGCCTGTCCTCATGTGCCCTGTGCCTCATGAAATGAGCTGGGGTGCTAGTCGCCCAGTCCCAAACGCGGACCATTGTTGGTGCAATATGTCTATCATTGCCTTGACAGCGCTAGAAACCCCAGCATTTGGCCGGGGTTATGGACGAAAAGGAGAAGGCTGCGGAGCACGGGGCACGATGCAATCTCGTGGGCTCAACCAGCCCAAGGGGCATTTGCTCACGTTGCCGATGCCATGCCTCT
Source organism: Fusarium odoratissimum NRRL 54006 (assembly GCF_000260195.1). Classification (NCBI taxonomy): domain Eukaryota; kingdom Fungi; phylum Ascomycota; class Sordariomycetes; order Hypocreales; family Nectriaceae; genus Fusarium; species Fusarium odoratissimum. The sequence continues at coordinate 1,718,744 of NW_022158687.1, read as the reverse complement.
CCCAAATAAGGTGGTTTAGGGGGGGTCGAGTGTTCGAGACCAATCAGCTAGCTAAGCGGTCAAGGTTGCCTCTGTTGCGAGAACCTGTGGTGAATAAGAAGCGATATTAGTCCAAGGACGAGGCTTCTCTGACCGTTGGTTGGTCACTTGACTATTCACAAGGGGAATCGAGATGAGTTGACCTCGATTGAGATGCGCGATTGATGTGAACCCCGCGCGGGAGATGAGCTTTCAAGTTGCGCATCATGCTTAGAATAGCCTTTAGCATCTTCAAAAGTAGAGTTGCCTCCAAGTGCAGCGCCCCGGTTATCGCGGTATCTTGCTTCAAAAAAAAATTCCATCTATACAACGATCCTCATATCATACCAATTCTTGACTCTGTTCGCCTTTCGAAATTCGAATCAGTCGGTTCATCGGCGAGTGGGGTCAAGAGATTGTTCCTGCATCTGCCATGGTCCCCCAATTTACCCTAGCGGAGGTGGCTTCGCGCTTGTGGACCCAGGGGTTTCCGTTCAAGCGTTCTATTTGTTTTAGTGACACTCAGCGAGTCGCCTTGTCGCCGTGTCGTCACTTTCTCTGAGCCTTTGGCGTAATTAACAAGCTGTCTCTTATTGGAAACGGGGCCAGAAGTTCCTGTCTCAAAGCCCCCCTCGGCACAACAGACATCTTGCAGCCTCCATATGCGGGGAATTAATAGATATAGTGATCCGAGAAAGCCGGGGCAAAAGCTTGTCAGTCGGCGGTCGGGTCCTCGCTGGTCGAAACAGCTAGGCTTAATATCGGAACCTCAATCTTATAATTGCACTTCGTATTCACCGTCACATCGCACGGCAGTTCGTCTTGCCGGAGATGCTCTAGCCTTTCCAGCTTTTGATGGGCTGTACTCTGCAATGAAGCGTCAGTTGGCATAAAGTCAATAGACAGTGAATTGACTGATATTCTCGTGTTTTGATTTGATCTGCTCATATGTATGAAAGGCTCTGGATCAATAGCAGCCCCTGTATAGGATTTGCAATGTCGATCCATCGGAATCATCTCTTGCTCAAATGAAGTGAATCTCGCGCGCTTCTTGGCTCCAAGCCGTCGTTATTTAGGCTATGCTCGGCAGCCGGGCAGAGCAGGGTGCCCTTCCAATTAGAGAAGGTCTTTCTCTCGAGACATCTCTCAGAATGGAACTACTCGCCATTAGCTAGTTCCGGGGTGAATTGATTGTCGACTTGGATTATTGCCAATAATAGCAGCGAATTCAATGCCTTCTAAATCGAGCCCCTTTTGCTGCTAGGTTTCCTTGAAACTTTCGGCGAGACGGGGAGCACCAACGTATCTACACAGATGCAACATTTCGGTGATGGTTTTATTTAGGTATTCATGATGAGTAATTGTATAAGTCTAAGTAAAGGTACTAAGGTCAGGTTGTAGTCAATACCTTCTTTACCTTAGGTTATCGAGAAATCCATTCCATGGGTTCCGTGTTGGCTCCTGCCCAAACGAATGGCTAAGAGCCTTCAGTTAAAGTGGAAAGCGCCATATCATGTGACCTCGCGATTGTGAAAGTTGCCAACACGCAATAGTAAAATTTTCAGCCTCGCGTCGGCTTCAAAATTTTGAGTTGTAATACCTTGCTTGATACAGGGTATTTGTGATATACTGCAAAAATGTTACGGTCCGCAGGTCGTCCGTACATTTGCTGTAGATGTCTTCCGAACTGCCCTAATGGATTACGATCTTCATTTTCTACGCCTTTGCAGTCCTCGACTGGACGTCATAACGTTTGTTCATCTCACACGATGTCAAACATGTCATGGACTAACAAATCTTAGTACGCTACCTCAACTAAGAACCGCCCTCAGGGTGCCTTTGGAAAGACGAACATTCCCACATCTCTTCCCAAAACTTCCCCTGCAGTAGACAAGAGGCCAATTCGGCAAAGATTGCAAGAATGGGTTGCTATCAACGACCCTGATAGGGAGGTAATCCCAATTGTCCCAGACCTTACATTTTGGTGCACTGTCACCAACAGTAACACACGTCCTCAATCTACTGGCTCATCTGAATTGGATAATTTCAAGTCTGATCCAGTGAGTATGGTGGGCCCAGATGAGAACTACACTGAGGAGGATGCTGAAGTTGCCATTGTTGGGCACAAGTCCCACGCTCCCGGCGATCTTGTTGAAATGAAGCAGCCTGGCTCCCGGACACCCTTATTTGCTATATACTTGGGGTTCTTTGGCCAACGGTATCACTTTTATACCAATACTGGAAGATGGGTTATCAGCATGGGTTTCTCCGCGCTCTTCTCTGTGTCTAAGTTCGCCGCCGCCAAGGAGCTGCAGCCAATTCTTTCTCTGATTCCTCTTAATGCCACGGCGGACGAGTACGAAGAATTGCGCAAACGAGACAGGGGCCCCGGGCGAGACGTCGGTGCCCATCTGATCAACAAAATGAAGAAATTCATGTTGGAAGCGGACGAGGCCTTCCAGACAAGCCTTAACAGTTTAGACAGGGCAAGATCACTGGTCTCAGATGGGAGAAAGACCAAATATTTGAGTCTGTTCGAGCTTGCCGACTTGTTGTTACCCAATTCACTCAAAAAGGGCACCCAGTTTCCTCCTGCTGCTTTATACGCAGTTCACACAGCGCTCTTACGAAACGACTTTATCTTTCGGCCGTTAAGCCCTTCGGCTGACTGCCATCGAAAGGACCATCTTTTCGAGATTTTCCCGTATCAGGATTTCATGATGATCAACCGGGTGACTCTCATGATCCGCGAGTATATTCACCTAATGGCAAAGACGTCAGGAAATATGACGTCTTCTGATATGTCGGAAACGGCATTTGGTACTTTCATTCTGAAGGCAAGACAAATCGTTCTTGCCAACAGAGAGAAGCGCTCGTGGACACCTTACGGAATCCTTGCTCCTACTAAAGGGGTCACTCTTGAAACCGGTGAATGGTCCAGGAAGCACATAGAATTCATCCGCTTTCTTGAGTGGTGGGCAAGCTACGACTTGTTCGAGGATTCCTCACACTTCCACGCTGATGGCTCTCTCATTCTGCGAGCTCTGGATCTATATGAAGGTGCTGATCTGAATCAGTCTTGCGCATGGACCTTCCTACAAGAGCTGGGGATAATCCCGCCATGGGAAATACCATCCCGCTATAAAGTCCGTTTCCCTGAAGTCAAGATTCAGAGTGGAGGCGGCCTCATTCGAGAGACTCCAGTTAGTATCGAGGACTCAACTCGACCAGACGTGGCGGAGGATGCCAGACGAGACTGGGCCGACGCCCCCGTCTTCTGTATTGACGCCCCTTCTACAATACTCATTGATGATGGTGTCTCTTTAGAACGAACAAACAAACCTGACGAATTCTGGATTCACGTGCATGCAGCCGATCCAGCATCTGGTATTCGACCCAACTCTGAGCTGGGCAGGTTTCTCGAGCTGATACCTGAGAATATCTACCTTCCTGGCCACTTTCAGGCCATGCTTCCAAACGATCTGGGTCTGGACAATTCAGGAGACTACAAGTCTGGAAGTTTGGTTGAACAATACTCGCTTGCCGATGGTCGACCAGCTCTGACCTTTAGTGCCAGGCTTAACGAGAACGGAGATCTGTTGGACTACAGGATCGAGCCAGGTACTTTGCACAATGTCAAGTACCTGGATCCAAGAGATGTTGCTGAGTTTTGTAACGAGCCTCCACCCCCTCCAGTATCTGACCAGACTCTTGTTGTTGGCCAGCCACCTAACAAGTTGGACGTGACACCAAACCGCCCCTTGATGTCAGCTAAGGAGTTAGATGAAAGGAGTAAAGAGGACCTTTTGATCCTTCACCGTCTGTCTCAGGCTCTCAGGAAAAGGCGTCTGGAGAAGGGGGCCTGGCCTGTTTTCTTGCCAGGCGCTTCCGTTACTGTGGCTTTCGAAGACGTCCCCATGGAGCAAGCAGAAGGAACCAAGGTCCTGCCAGCTGACCCATACATCAAGGTCGGCTACGATGCCTTCAACGGTGCCTCTGTGGTGAGTAACACAATGGTGCTTGCCGGTGAGATTGCTGCTCGATGGAGCTCTGACCGTAAAATTCCACTACCATACCGACGGGACGCCCATTCGCAGAAGAATAAGACCAAACTTCTCGAATACGCCACGAAAGAGCTCTACCCTCTGCTCGAGAAGGGCATCGCTCCTTCAGGGGCGCAACGCCAGGAGCTGACACGCTTGACTGGTGGCATCGAGATGTCGACAGAACCCGGCCCTTATTTCATGCTCGGTCTGGACATGTATACCAAAGCCACTTCTCCTCTTCGCCGCTTCTCTGACCTCATTGTCCACTGGCAAATTCACGCAGCATTGGCACATGAGCGGCAGGTGAACCGCAGGCTAGACCCCAAGACTGATGATCTGAATAACATATTGCCGTTCACGGAGGAGACACTCCCCAACACACTCTCACTGTTGCGTATGCGCGAGAGAATGGCCCGGACTGTGTCTCGCGGCACCCAAGAGTGGATGCTCATGGCGGTCGTGCGGGCCTGGCAGTTTGAAGGGACAGCACCGAAGCGCATGAGTTTCACCGTTGATGCTCGTTGGAAGCAAGGCGTGTCCGGTCGGGTAGACCTATTCGATATGTCGGCCCTCTTATCCACCGACGGTATCGATGGCCTCGTGCTCCTCAAGGATATCAAGGTGGGCGACAAGTTCGACGTTGAGCTGGCAAATATCAACGTTCACGCTCGCAGCATGTTTGTCAAAGCGCTCAAGTACTATCCAAACACCCGGGCAGAACTACATGACGTTAGCCAGCCGGCACTCTCCCCGGACGCCCCGTCCCTGGCCCCGGCCTCGTGAGCTGCGCCGCAGGGTCTTCTTTGGTCTTCTCGAAGCAAGACTTTGTTGGGGTGGAAAGAAACACTAAGTTTGAGCGTCACCGCCTTGACGGCGAAGCCATGGCTTGCAGCATCGTGAGTGAGATTGGCGCTGTTTATGTCTCACATCTCGTTTCTCTGTCCCCATGCTCCAACGTCTCTCCGCCTTTTTCTCAATGGCTCTCAGCAATCAGCCATCGACTGACGTGGAGTCGCCCATCTCTCCCCCGCATTTTCGCAAATCCCATCGAGTCACCCCCTGCGTAAAAAATAAAAATAAAACATGGGGTCTCTTGCTAGAGACTTGATTGACAGAACCCTGACGTGATCCTCGGGGGTGTTGTGCTGGAAATGCACTGTACGATACCCATCTTAAGGGGGGGAATAGCTGACGACAGATCTCCCCCTTGCCCGATGCACGTCACTTGTATCATACCTGTACCATATTTTTACATGACCAGCACAAACTTGCGATAGCTTTGGAAATCAAAAGCATGAGATGTACAGTAGATCATCCATTTATAGAACCACCAATTAACAAAATTCCATCGATGCCAATACCGCATGTCGCAAGTGACCATCGACGGAAGTCTTCCCTTACTGTTAGACATAAGCAACATCACACCCTCGGCTAATAACCTCACGGACGCTCACACGACATCCTTTCGAACAACCCATATCCCTGTCAAAACATCCATATCACGAATTACAGCGTCTTTTTGGCATAATTGACACTCTGGGGCACTTCGCTAGGGCACGTGGAATGAGGTCACGCGCGCAGAGAGAACAGACCAGCCCGCGTCCTGTTTCCCCAACAATTTCGCTGCTTTGCATCTCAATTGGTGATCGACATAGACGAGACGTTGATTGGACCGTTTCGCAAGCTGCACTTCGGATGTGGCAAAGTCGAATTCTGTCTGCAAGAGGTAAAAGCTAGAACGACTAAGTTTTCAGGGCCAGTATGATCAGCAAGGGACGGCAAAGTCAAAACCCTCATTTGTCCCTTGTCAAGCTTGCTTACCTTCCATTGTGTTGATGAAATGTATGCCAAGTTAGGCTATTGGGAAGCATGCACATATTCTCATTTGGACGGACAGTCAAAAGTATCGAGATGATGGGAACACCATATTATTATATCATGAATACTTTTGTGTTGTTTTGTAACGGCTTCCGTGCGGTCCGCGTGAGTACGTCGAGATGCGACCCCCTGTCTTTATGTACGACCGATTCAACAACGCACTGAAGACCCGGTCCTGTTGCCATTTGCCGTTTGTGTCCTTCTTCTTCTTCTTCTTCTTCTTGTTCCTTTGTTTAAATTGTCCCTGTCCTGGCCTTACCGTCCCGTAGAGTCGCCGTAGTCGCCGAAAAAATCAATTGTCCCCATGGCTTATACCCTTCCCTTTCCTGATCCGTCCATAACCGCCCGAGGCCGCCTGTGATCCGTAGTACCCACTTGCCCATGGGATATCATGAAGTAAAAAAACAAAACCCTTGCCACAAAAGAAAGACGGGAACAAAAAATTATAACGCCGAATATCCCCCGGGCCTGTGACCTCTAGAATGGCTTTTCCCATTGCCCCGATTTCGTAGTCGGATCCCGGGGACCCGGGCGTCACGGGGTAGGCTGATCCTTCGTAGAAAGAAAAGCCTGAAAACCAATGATGGCGCCTTTGGTGAGAGCTGCCTGATACATGGTCCTCTCCTTTACCCATGAAATTCCCTCGCAGCCACCCAGCTCTTTCCACAATAAACACGGTGCTTTTCTTTAGCCTTTTCGTCTCCATCCATTCGTTGTTACAGACCGTGTATGAAAGATAGAAATGCGATTCCGGGGCCACTTTCCAAGATGTCGTCGTGACATTGGCACAGGCTGTCTGTCAACAAGCCTTTATTTCGTGATAGTCGCGGTAGTATGGCGGGTCAATGCCAATTATCTCCGAAATTCCCATATATAGATGCGCTTTTTTTTATGTTGTCATGGCGTCGTTTCAGCTCACACTAAGTGAGTCACAAGCTTATGAGCTTGTTCAAATTCCAATCGCGTCGCTAAAAGAAAGTCGAACGCTTGTGTACCCATTACTTCCTCCAGCCAACGTTCCAAATAACGTGGGCGATATCACGGGCTGTATTGACTGTGTCAATAACTCGACCGAAAATGCCGTCTCCGGATTGTATTTCGCCTTCCTCAAAAGGCATGAACATACCGGATGGTGTGCGTCGCATACCCGCAGGCTCCTCACAAAGACTGCCTGACGAGATGGATCTGCTCAGACCGCCATTGGCACCTTCGTTGGGAGGTGATGCCCACCCTGAGCGGGGACTTAACAAAGCGTCGTCAAGACCATCATCGTGGTCTTCCTCACCGAAAAAGAACTTTCCTGATTGTTTCGTAGGTCGTAGTGTCTCCTGTGAAGATGAAGGAGACATGAGAGGGCTTCGGGAGTGCTTCATTGCAGTCTCTCGTGGCTCAGGAGTGTCTTCCCGGTACTTGAGGGTGGTGGACGGCAGCATAGCGATTGTCTTGCCTTCAGCAGCTGGCTTTGACTTCATAGTCTTGCGTCGAGAAATGGGCCTCTTTTTGGTCTTGACTCGTTTCATCATGACACCATCATCTGAGTCGCTGTCTGAGCCAAAGTGCTCATCAATCATTTCATCCTCATCTTCACCCTTGGCTTCGACAGCTATACATTGCTCGACTTGCTCATTGAAATGAATGTGTTTTCGCTCCGAGTTGGGAGAAATGATTCCAGATGACTCGACTGAAGGAGCGACGCTGCTGCTGTCTCCGCTCAACCGCCGTGATGCGAAGGGATATGCGAAGTAATCTGTTGATGAGCGACCAAGATGGGGTCGAAGAATTCCTCTTGTCTCTTGGGCCTTGACAGCTGCAGTGGCCTGCTTCAATAATGAAGCTGTAGACAGTGATCGCTGAAGCATCACTTCGGACATGCTTCTCTTCTTGAGGATAGGCTTCTTGTTGAGGTTGACCAGTGAGTCAGCTTTGGATAACGACACGCTTGAAGGCTCAGTATGCGTAGGATGGAGGTTCTTGGGTCCTGACTGCAATGGGCCATAGAGCCAGGTGACATCACAATCCTTAAGCCTAGGGAACGTAAGCATTTCAGTAGAGCTAGAAGGGATATTCTGAGGGAAACAAACCAGTTGAGAGATTCGGGAGAGATGGTCTTCAGGTTGTTTTTGGCCTTCATCCAGGTCCTCCAAGAAGCATTTTCTAACCGAGCACTGTTGGGGAACTCCCCCCGTCGAGTGACGACATATCGCCATGATGACCAGATATCCTCCTCTCTCCACTCATGAGATAGGTAATCCACTTGGCGGGATGGTCGACTTAACACTGCAGTGTCGTCCTCTGCATGTTCAGACTTTTCATGTTCAGGTGTTTCGGGCCTTGATGTATCATCAGATACCTCTTCAGAGTTCTCGTGTTCTGCGGGAGAAACAGTATAAGAGTCGCCGGTTCGGGGACTGGGTGGTGGCTCTAGGTTGTCATCATGGTGGATTTCAGGGCGGATCTCTGGGTGAACGTAAAACTTCTCCTGCGCAAAGGATGGAAACATGAAGTGGTCTTCAGGTGATTCAGCAAGTCCAATGTTGTCGTCGTAGTCAGAGGCAATAGAGAGATTAGTGGCAGGAGTAGATGCGTAGGAAAGATCGACAGAGTCGGCGTGGACGGTACGGGGAGACGAGGGAGCAGATGATGAGTTAGATTCGGCGTAAGACTTGGATGTAGGCTTGTAATGATCGCTTAGGTGAGAAGAAGTGGAAAATGGTGAAGTCGATGAGATGAAGTTGGAGTGAGAATGTGAGCGTCGTAGGCCGGAGCCGGCGAAGTAACCGTTGTCGTCGGATGGAAGAACGACAGCCATGATGGGAGTTTGAGGAAAACCGTAGGAATCTTTGTCAATGCCGAAGCACCCAGGAAAGGTGAAATTGGGAGGGCTCGAGGTTAGAGACTCATGGGTACAGACGAGTCGAAAGGCAAACAAAACGGATGTTATGTTATGCTATTGATCTGAGATGAATTGACGAGAGTGTCAAGATCTAGCGTGGGCATGAAGTATAGAGGATAGAATGGATTTCACAATGTGGGTGGGGGGCAGGCTTATAGCAGTTTGTAGTTGCAGGCGTAGAGTCAACCTAAAGAGCCGGACAAGTGCTTGAGCAAACAGCAGGCGATAGCCGTAGCCGGGGTCCTTGGGGGCAGGTGGACAGGTTCTGTTTGGGGCTAGTTTCTAGCGTACCGGAGGAGTACGTAGCGTAACCCGGCGCTGGTGTTGTGGGTGTGTGTTTTCTGGGTGTGTACTGTACGAGGGATGGATGGCAGGCCAGGGATGAGCTAAACCTGGTCGAGGCGTGGTGGCGTTGAAGCGACCAAGACATCCCCCAGACCCAGTTGCGGTGACGAATTTCGTGGGGACCGTCCAGGTGTGGTCGAGTCCAGTGTGTGCTTCTGGTCTGGCGCTTGGTTGCCCGTCGCTGGTCACTGTTCGTTATGCACTGACACTTCGGTCACCGGCCGGATAGCGGAGTCTTGCGCCCGCTGCGATGGTATTGGGCAGGCGGTTACAGTGGGTGTTTAGCGTAGTGGTGGCTGATCTGCCTCCCAGGTTCGACGAGGTTCAACTGGGTGGTTATTGAAAAGAAGGAGGAGGATGAAGTTGGAGAAACGAATAAGTCGCAACGATGGAAGGCGATGAGAAGGGTATACTAGTACAACAGCTTTAGGTAGGTAGTCAGAAGGCATGGCGAGCCTGAGAAAGAGCGGGGATAAAACGAGGGAGAGATGATGGAATAGGCACTGATTTGGGTTTGACTCTAAGAAACGGGCAGGTCAATAACTGTGGGAAGAAGTAAGGGAGAGCGGGGGAGATAAGAAGCCACCAGAGACGGCCTTCACCTTATTAAGGTATCCTCGAGACCGCATGTCAATTGCTACCAAAATTATAGTATGGCAGTACGGTAGAGTACATACCTGCCTAGGTAGATGGTAGTCCAGGACACTGGCGAAAATCCATAAACTCTATCAAGTCAAGGGACCGATGAGATGATTCTGGGTGGCGCTCAGTCACCTACCTCCTACCTCCACTACCAAGAGGACCTTCAAACTTCAGAGAACGATTACGATTGCGATACAGACACAGACGGATGCAGATACAGTGCTGCTGCGGCTACGGTCAGATTATCGGTAGTTGAGGGGAACGGTGAGGGGAGTGCAGTGTCGCAATACTAAGGTGACCAACAGAAACTGTATTGCTGCAACTCAAGCAACTCAACTCATGAGCTACCGTAACTAGAGGGGCATCTATCTGCCTTACGACTGGCGGGTGAAGACGGGACCCTTTGCCTAGATCCAATGATCTTCCTGATATCCGATCCCATCTCCGGGTACTCCTCAATCTTCCCCAGTCCAGCGGCATCGCGTTGCAGTAGCTAAGGTAGGTGAGAATGTGCCCAGGGCTGGTCGGTCAATTATCAAGGCTTTGGCGAGCAGTTGATCCCCTTTGGTGTTTAGCCAGCTAGCCAGTTATTACTGCATCTACACAGGTAAGGTGAACGTATCTATCTACCGTACCGTATATGCATGCATGCATATGTACTCCACACGCATGCACGTCCAGTATATGCTAGAGATGGCGACAGAAGTCTAGGCGAGAGTCTCATTCTCAATCTATTTCCTAGACCAAATCTAGGGAGACTCGACAAGTATGTAGAATCTATCTTTCACAGCTCTCAAGCACCTACATCAACATTGGCGAATGTCTTAAAATGTCTGACTTGGATGCTCGGCTTGCGGTGATGAGCCACTGGGGTAACGAGGGTGTCTGTCTTCTTGTTTTGGAGACTGATGTGAGGACCCTGAGGGGAAACAGAACGGATACGTATCATGCATCTGTCTCAGGTTACTTTCATATAAATCCCGACTCTACAGCTACAAACGTATTAGTTACATCGACTTCAGGAGCGATATGGTCGAGATCGAGAAAGCAGAGACACGGAAAGATAATTCAGCCCGATGTGATCGAGGTTCATAGCTCGCCCCAGACGTGGGGTTGTCAGGGAATATCCTTTCAGTGTTACAGAGCATAAGTTCGTCCGTTCGTTATCAGAGCCATACAGCTCCGGTGCACCAATAACTACAATCTTATAAGGTCGCATGCAAACTCACGTCATTGCAAAAGGTCGATTGGCAATTCCATCCGTGGCATCACAACAGCCAACTCTGTACAGATACACCATACTGAGTTGCTACCTGCGCTGTAGAACAAGATGAGAAGCCTCAGAGAAGGGGGGCGTGGGGGGTGTCTCTTAAAAGCGTGGGAGGTTCCAGCGTGGGCTTCCAGCCAACATGGGGGGCGCAAGCGAGAGGAGAGTGTTGACAGTTGACGAGTTTTCCATCATGGCTGTAAAAAGCTGCCGTGCCTGCGCGCGTATGTGTGTGTCTGAATTCCGAGAGCAATATGATGATTCCTGTAAGCATCATGCTCTCTCAATGATACACCGGGTAAAAAGCGTGAGTTCGGAACGCGTAACAAAACATCTGGTCTACAGTAGACGTATAGTCTGAGTCAACCAAGACGTCAAGTTTCGGACATCACTCTGTTGGCATTTCTCTAACCATGCCGCAAGCCAGCCATCGACACTTCAATCCAGAGATATCATTTAACAACCAACAAAAAAGGGCCCAATGCGGAACACCGCCAGACAGCTCATCCCTTGAATTGAGTTCATCTTCACCCGCCCTGACTTACCGTTTGTAGCTCTTGGTGCAGATCAAAGAGGCTCAAACCTAGTCGGCGAAACAATGGGCCAGTGGAAGTATGTATGTACATATGTATCATGTTTCTGTTTCTATCATTAACCGATAAGAGCCCTTGGTGGTTGATGCAACGTGATGTGATTTTTTACGAACCAAATTGGCGCATTGCCCTCGTAAACTCCACCGTAAGCATCCTCAACTCTGCCCAAAATTCAATTTTCTAACCGTGCTTCAAAGCCCACGATAAAATGTAATTACGACGTAGGCTTGACCCCATGACCATCCTGTGAAATGCGAAGGCCTTGACCTTGACCTTGATCCGTACACAATAAGATGAATCAACAAGGTTGTTTGCGGGGTTAGAGCCCAACTCTGTGAAGCAATTTGCTTCGAGAGTAGATATCCACTAGGGAGAAGCGACCGTTGCAGGGGAGAACTGGATCCCACTCTCTGGTAGCGAGCGGCGATAGCTTGGCCATCGACCATCACGAGCAATGCAGAATCACCAGTCTGTCTCCTGACGGACAGGGGCACAACGGTATAAGTGAGGAAGCCAGGGCAGTGCGCGTGATCAAACCGACTGAGACGAATCGATCCCAAGTCCGTCCTTGGTGAGCCTCACCCTGAACAGCGGAACGACATAACAAGCACGACATTCGAGTCCGTCTATGCGACTCATAAGTTACGCGCCTTCAGCTGGCCCGGGCGTAGATGTCTTCCTTGCTCTTTTTCGGCTTAATCGAAAGTCCTTGCCCCCGTTCCTGAACCAGGAACAGGAGACACGAGTCTCAGTCTCATGTGCCAAAGGTCTAGAATGGTCAATGAATGAAAGCAGTCGGTTTCTGATGATAGAACAATCAGTGAATCCCGAAAGACACAAGGTCTGCTATCGGGGTTCCTTGAAGATCATGGAGACCGTAGACTTCGACTAGCAAGATATCCAGTATCAACACCAGCACCACATCCAGAAGATGCTCGAGTCACGATGGCTTCACATATCAGTTCGGCTCGACTCGCGGTTAAAAAAAGCAACTTCGCATTCAGACTTTTCATCCTCCCTCATCTCTCCCATGCCCGTAATTTCAGCCTCTTCTGGCCCCCCGTTGGAATGGGCTCGGGTACCAGATTCGAGACAGCCGGGGTGAAAGCGGAGTCCGTGGAAGTGTAAAGCCCCAGCAACAGGACAGTGAAAGAAGAAGAGCCAGGGTTAAGTTACCTCAGGGGGTGGTTCATTGGAGGGCCCAGCGGAACGGTCCAACCTAGACAGCCGACCATGTCCCCCGGGGGCCCACGGATAGTTCCCCCGAGTAAGACGAGAGCTTTGCATTGGACAGACAACTTAGACTTTTGGGCCCTAACAAGGGGACAAAGACTGAAGCCAAGACCCAGGACGACAGCCTAATGCTAGCAAGGGTCTATCAGCCAGTCCAGGCCATGAGAAACGAGGGGCAGGGGAACATCTTCGGTTTGGTTTTTCTCCTAAATTTTCATGTTCCTATTTCCAATTTTGCCCTTCGCTTGGGCTTTTCGCAACTGCCCGAGAACAGAGCGGGGATTATCGAGGGCCGGATAAGTTCCAGAAGCTGCTCACGCCCCTGATCATCCAGAGGAAAAACCAGTTTTATTTGCTTTAGTGTCATCCGCGGAATTGATTGGATCGGATGTCATCGTCAATTCCCCAGAGAAACCCCGAATACCAGGCCCATGCGTGATAATCAATCATGCTGAGAGAAAATGTCGAAATTTTTGAGCCTCCTCCTGATGAGATCCACTCCACTTACAACAGCAACCACACGACCATGCGTTGCTTTGCCAAACGTTTTTTTTTTTTTATGCCCTCACGCTATGACATGTCTCACTCCAATGCAGGGCTCGTTCTTGACCATGCTTGATCCAGATAACGTCATTATCAGTTGTTTTGTGCTCAAAAATATTCTTCTCAGTGGCGTTGTGCCCTACCCTCGATCACGAATTTCATATAGGCAAATTCCAGGGTCCCTTAAAAATTAAACGTCTCTGGACATGGATGATTGCTGCGCTGCACAGTGCCCTTCATCATATCCTAATTTTAGATAGGGTCGACGAGGGAATTCTATAGGAGGCTCAAAACTCACGCTTGATTGCCAGGGACGTTTACGTTGACTCCTACGTACAGCCATTGTCCTCGCGGCTGAATACGACACAAACCCTAACTTCTGGAGAAAAGAGTCAAGGAGTCGTCAACTACCAAGCGCTGCGATCGGCGACGAAGTAATTCCCCTCACATCAATTCATGCAAATGCCCCGTAATTCAAGGTCTCGATCGCACCCAGTGCTCCCTCAAAACTGAAGCTGCAGAGCTGGCTGTGTCCTCCACTATCAATTGTGTCGTCGGAGAGATATTGGTGGCGGGCTTTAGAGAATCAGCCCAGAACTCTGCTAACGCCAGAGAACTCAATTCTTTGGGGGTCAAGACGCCATAGTGTTGGTCATTGTTTCTGGCGTTGGACGTGCGAGAGATTCTGTGTGCTAATGGATACGTCGGTTGGATGCAGGATAATATTCCGAAATGCAAAGGGTTCACTTCATCCTGTGCCTGGTCAGAGGCCAATTGAAAGCTCGTGTCGTGATCCGTGCTCTTTCTGCTGTCATCCAAGCGTAGATCGTCTAAACCTGGATGTGATTCATCTGCATGCCGGCTTCAAGCCAACGTGTCCAACGCTCTGTCTCAGAGTCCATGGATCTCATACCGACAACAGAGCGTACGTCTCAGCCATATCAGTCGATATGCATCTACAATGCCCGTATGTGGCTTCGTTGATTTCTCGGCGGCTCAGAACAGCACAGTCCCCTCGCTGCAACACAGGAATGCACCCCCAACCCAAACTGTGGTGTTGTGGCCATCGTAGCAAGCTTACGGCATTCCAGGACGTCAGCTTGAGATGTGATAAGCGGTACGGTCCGTGCGGTCTTTGATCAACGTTTAGCTGCCTCTAGGATCGACAACCCTCCATATCAAAAACCTGGAGGAATATTCTCTACTGGAGTACCCTGTGCATGATGGAAATTACTGCATCTCCGTTCACCCCTTTCTTGGCCGAGCTGTGTAACGGCTCATTTTCAGGGTTGTTGCTCCCCGGAACGCGCAAGTTTGGTCTCGATTTCACATGTCCAGCGTCATTATGACATTCCGATTACCTTGGGTTACGTCTCACTCCGGGAACTCGGCCACAACCAACACAACCCACGAGTGCTGACAATTGGTACAGAAACTCCAATTTACAATATTTCAAACGGCATATTATTTCCAGGGGATGGATCTGCAATGGCTGCCACAGTTGGGAGTTAAATGCGACGCTTGAGTCTAGCCAAACGGTACCTCGTGGCCATAGGGTAACTTGATTCATTCTAACGTAGGTGGTGCGTGCAAGCAAGCACAGAATAATTATGATTTGGTCTGTCATGTTGGAGATCAAAAGTCCCGTGATCGATGGCGGAAGCACTTTGCTGGTTTACTGGTGATACAGTACGGATATGAGCAATCTAATAGGTGCATGTTCTTCCCGTGTTATGCCCTGGCGCATAGCCCAAGACTCTTGGTATCAATCGTCAGGCATGGCATGCATGCTTAGCTTCCCCAAACAAACAAAGAAAAGGGAGTGTGAGTGAGACAATAATCGAAGACCAACCGATCAACCAACCCACTGACACATCAGTGGCCCCTTCACACAACAACCATGTGTTTACTCCCCTGGCCGTTGTATGTCGTACCTGAATGTCTGTGTGTAACTGAGTGCTCAATTCGCCATGTCGATTGGCTGATTGAGCTCTGAGCAACGGCTACAGAACCCGAGCCTGGGCCTTGTCCATTATTGTTCAGTTGGCCACTTGGTTGTCATATTCGATTCAAATCGCCAAGGCCAAGGCCAGGGCTGATGTAGCTGGATCTCAGCACAATGAGGTGCTTTCGGTTGCTCAGACAATCTATGACTCCTCAAAAAAGTGATACTACGGAATAGAAAGACCACCACAATGACCCTGCCTACGCAAGGTACCCAAGATAAAGATCAGATAGTAACGGGCGTTGTTGTTGAGTCTCAGACCTTCACTGCCTTTGGCTGAAAGCCACCGCCCACACTTACACGGACAGCCCCAAATCCACCCCCTCACCTCACCCCAGAATCTCCCCCAGGTCAATGAAGATCCATCTCGCCCCCTCGCAAACACACAACACCCCTACAGCCACTAGCCATGCAACCCCAGCTTCACCATGAACCGCTTCTCGATATCCGATCCTTCAGCGTATCAGAGAATACTCCTCCGCTTGAATGAGGGCTTATCTCTCTTATCAGTACTTTCCCATATCTCGTCTGCCCGCCATGTCTTCAACTCCCTCGCCGAGTAGCACAAATGCGCTTATCGACAATAATGATTGATGATGATTCTCCTCTCAACTGGGATCGGCTCTCTGATGCCAGTCGTATCGTTTCATTCGTATCTCGGTCGGTTTCCGATATGCTTCCCTTCGCCACACACGTATCTAGCAGTATATAGCCCTGGATTCTCAAAGCATCCAATCCGTTAAAACCCGAAAACCGAAACTCGAATCAAGCAAACACCAGGTTGTCCTCGGACCCTCTACGCCATGACCCATCAACCATCAGCCATGCTCCGCCATCAGACCCATCAATGTCGCTGTTTTGGTCAAGTTTAGTACAGACATGATTTTGCTGACAGCAGTCGTCTTAGGAGTGGGCCGGTGAAGGCTCTGCTATGGAACGCCCTGCAGGCGACCTTGAGGGCCAATACACTTCCAACTCGGCTTCATGTTCTCCTCGCCTCAACTCATTGGCTGCAATGGCTTGCATCATCTGCCTCGCAGCTTGCATCTGTGGGACAGCACGAATGTGGCTGGAGTAGAGTAGCGCACGCTACGATGCCCAGAATGTCTCCGCTCTCAGTGAACCTCAAGTGAAGGTGTTGCCAGCAAGGCCGACAACGACGACATTGCAATTCTGAATGTCGAATTGTTACCCAGCAGCCACCGAAATCATGGACATCGAGATCGTCGACGCGGTTACGTGTACGCCAGCATCAGCCTTGGCTTCGTTCATGGCTCAATAGTTGTGCAGATTCTTATCAGCATTGACAATTGCTTGATATCTGGATCGCCAAGCGCATTCCTTTACCTATGCCACTGTGGGACGGGTGCTGTTCATTATCTTTGTAAAATACTGCAAAAAGCTGTGCAAGACAGAGGAATTTCGGCATTGTATTCTAGCTTATCACTGAGTAACTTCTAAAACCGGCACAGTACTCCGTAGTTCTGCGAGAGATAATATAGCAAAGCTCATGACTTGCTATGGTCCACAAGCGAGTTGCGGCTCTGTTTAAAGGTTTGCGATAATCTGGCCATTATTATTTGAGACTTTCCGCTCGAAGAACTTCCGTGCGGCATGACCCCTGGGGACAATCCTCCCATGGCTGAAATTTTATGATTATATTTTCCAGGTATACCTATTGGACCTGGATCGATGTATCGACGGAAACGTCTGATGAAACCTACTGGTCTCCATTGATGGGTCTGCCTCGGTCATACTCGCACCAGCTATGAAAGCCAAGAGAGTTCAACATCCTCCGCACAAGTAATTTTATGTTTCTTCGCATCGGCTCACCAACAGAGAATCACTAGTTGGATATACCCGCTTCGAGGCTAGAATGCTGAATCATGGTGCAATTCAGTGAAGACCCTGATCGACATGGAGATCGATCACCACTTCTCGCCCCGACTCCGAAACAGCTTATGGACATGGCCGTACTAACGCAAGATCTCGAGCGTTTCTCATATCACGGTGGGCCTCGGGCTGATCTTCATGTTGTCTCCGCACTGGAGAAGACATAAGCTTTGGCTAGCCTAGCATCATTGGCGGTTTCCACCTGAACACTCCAAATACGTAGAGAAATGACACTCCCCCAGCCAATCCAACATTGAGGTATTTCTCAAGGTGTGCTGTAGCTTGATCCTAGAGTTCTTTGTCGGCGATGGACACATGTATCGGTCCCATACTCGGTCTCCAGGGTTGAGATATGTTCTTGTGATTGAAGGCATATCAGTAATGGGCGTGTGGGCAGAACCGCCAGGGCTTACGAGTGCAGCAACAAGCATGTCACTGTCCACTGATGCTCTCGGGATACCAATATAGGCAAGATGTCTGTCGGTTCTCCATACCATGACCCTCATTGCGTGACGGCCTCGAAAGGTGATAGCTCTCAAGTTGCATTGAGGCATCCCGTTAAGACATCCTGTTCTCACCCTTAGAGAGAGCACATCTCGTGTGTCATGACGAGACAAAGTAGGTATACCTTTGGTTGGCTCCGCAAATTCATGATCAGATACGGAAATTATGCTCATGACGTCCATGTTAATATGCCGTTAGCCCAGTTCGGTGTCATGGTTGCTTATGAGACTTCCTATGATACAGTATCAGAACATAGGCGCATACATCGTCCAATGATTTCACTTCCCCCTCGATGAGGGATCTGTCATGTTGCTGGACTCTTACGGTTACAGTCGCTTGCCAAGGAGTTTACTAAGTCGTCCAACAACTGCTCCTCCCAGTACAGAAATCGAGTCTCGAACAATATGTAGCGATTTCTAGGTAATCGGGCCAATCAGACCGCACGATTGCCCCTCGTTGTTAGTACGTAGTCTAGGTCGGGTCGGCCGAGAGGTTGTGAAAGGAGCTCGTCTCGGACCGAGTGAGTGGAACTTGCTAACTTCTCTCGAACGACAAGAGAGAACTAGA
Organism: Fusarium odoratissimum NRRL 54006; assembly: GCF_000260195.1. NCBI lineage: Eukaryota > Fungi > Ascomycota > Sordariomycetes > Hypocreales > Nectriaceae > Fusarium > Fusarium odoratissimum. Next base: position 1,700,317 of record NW_022158687.1, on the reverse strand, counting down.
AATATATGGGTAATTTGTGGTTCTTGAATGGCCCCAAAGTGGCTGCCTGTTGGAGTTTCTGCATTCGACACTCGTTTCTTCCTAGTGATGTGGCTCCAGTGCTTGGATTGACCAACAAGATTCGGATCTATCAATAGAAGCCACACTTTGGCATGTGAAGGTTCATTCATGTGCATCCTTCAGTGAGGTATGCCACGATACGAGGGCCAACAGGATCATGAATTGGGATATTACCAATACCCGTTGGCGAGAAAGCCCCTGGAGAATCGGGAACTTTCAACCCTATGATCGTGACGAGCTCGATCCTCTCATACTTGGCGCGAAGCCAGCGAATCTTGTTAGGACATGCCACCACTTGACTTATCACCCCAGTCATGGATCCATGTTATCGAAACACCCACGGCAACTCCATTGCAACCCTATCTTGAAGGGAGTCGCTTCTCTGTGTACTCACGTCTTCAGCCTCATTCATAACTGGCTTGACTGTCCACTTCTCGCTTCCTCATCTCGATACTATACTCCACACCCCATTCTCGCAGACCCTGGTTCCCGAGGCGCTGCAGCAGAGCCTAATTGGAGATGGCCGTTTGATGTAGATGCGTGATGTGCGTTGCATATGGACCCGAATACCAGATAATTCCATCCAGAGCCTCCCTCCGTGGGTTGCAGTTCCCGCAACCCGTTCTTCGGACTTGCAGCATGGCCCTGCGCTGATATCTGTGAGGGGAAGATAGAGACCACCAGGTTAAAATATCAACCATATATTTACCTGAGCTATAGATGATATGCGACGGGCCGCCTCAGAGGATCAACGAGTTGGACTGAATTGGGTGTGAGTATGAGGTTTGTGATTTCCGAATGGCTTCTCTTGCATTTGATGAAGAAATCCCGGACCCGCCCCGAGGGCTTGGACGACAAGCTTAAGGAATCATTTGCATGGGCTATTTCTCGCCACCGTTTACACAGTTGGCATTAGAATTTGCAAAATTTGGTAACATTTCGCCAAATATGTCTCATCACGCTCGGGTTGCTTTGCATTTCGGTTTCTTTGTGGATTTTGAGATTCTCCGCCGAGTGCACCCTGTCAATTCAGCAAGTATTTAAGACTGTCCCTTTTCAACTTGAGTTGATAAGCTTCCAGCTTGGTGCTATCTCAATTCTTCAAATCGATGCTGCGAAGATCGTATGGCACCGTGCCTCATGGTGTTGTGTTTTGGTATCTTGCTGATAACGCAACGCAACCATGGCTTGCATTTGCAGACATGATTTATGGCTGAAGGATGTGCGTATGGCAGATCGGTCAGGGGAATTTGCGTGGGATGGCAGCACCCCTACCTGCGCGTAGGGTTACGGAATACCACACCGAGGTCGCCTAGATTTCGAGGTAGCCCTGGATTTGGGGTCGGGATGGCGGGAAGACCAGGGGCTCGAAGATGTTATGGAAGCACATCACTGAAAGAGGAAGAACAAAAATGGTTCCTTTGAAGAAGGGGCCCTGATGAAGGAAAAAGATACTCAACAAGGTTGCGAAATTGAAATTTGATATCATGACATGACTAACACTAACACTGACATTGACAATATGCAGCCACACCCAGAGCCCACAGCATGTGTGTCTTTCAGAACGTGCAGAAGAACCCTGAATAATTGTCTTGTCATTCGCTGTCGATTTGAATGTCTCAGAGCGATTGATTTGCCTCTGCGATCTCTGATGGTCTCCGCAGCCTTGGCTCGGTTCTTCCAAGTTACACAACAGGGGCGCGCGTCAGCTCCAATGCATGCGCGACGCACTACACTGCAGACTGCAGTCCAACGGTGATGCCGTGAAACCAAAGAGTGCGAGGATGCAGACCAGAGCAGCTTGAGGGGTGTGTCTGCGTTGTTCAACAAGAAGTCAGGTGTCCGGACGTATAAGGGTGTCCAAGATAAGATGCCGTCGCTGATGAGATGGGCAACACAACCCGTTCCCACCAACGAGTGCGAGTGTGAGCAGGGATGCCAGGGGTTCATGCTCATGTTCAATTGTGAGGGGGGTGCCACGTCTTGACCTTGTCAGCCACGCATGGCGCCTTGTGAGCTTGTTTTGCTCACGAAACAAGCAAATGGAGGAGTTTTCATAAGTTGGATGCACCGTCGATCTGCCAGGATACCCCCGAACTGCGCTGACCGGCTGCACGCAAATCTGTTCTGGCTCTGTCATGTTCTGCTTTGTAACGGTTCAAAGGATCCCCGCAGGACCGTTATCGCGGCTCTCCCTACCGCATTGACTTATCATCTATCATGAGAGCGTCATCGTGCCTGAACGGATCACGGTAAAACTTACCCAGCCACTAATTGGCTTGGCTGGGGGTCTTGGAGACGACAAGATATCAGCGATAAGTAAGCGCCTCATTATCGACGGTCATATCCCGACAAATGCGACTCTATTCTTGACTGTACAGTAGAGTTGCATTCGTCGCAAGTCTAGGCGCCTTGGTCCGTTCCTTTTGAGTTTCCGGCCTCGTACTGCATTTGGTAGGTCAATCGATATCCTATCGCGGCGCGGATACGTTACAGTACAGTAGAGTAGAGTAGTGACAGACACACAACACACCGCACAGGGAAGACCCCTCCGGCCGTTCGCCCGGCCGACAAGTCCCACCCGGGGCCCGAGATCTGCCGGCGCCATCAATATCGACATCGACCGACCCCGTCTAAGCCCTCTCGGCAAAGGCAACCTCACGTGGTAGACGGAATGAAGCGCAAAACATTCTCTTTGCTGGAGCGACATCTCGCACATCGTAGATGAGCACCTCACCTTGGTTCTCGGGATCTCCCGGTCTGAGTAAGACGCCAATCTCTTTACGTATCCGCTCGCAGATGTCCATGAGGGGTGTCTCGTCATCAGCCTTGACCGAGAAGCAGTGCACGTGCACCATGGGCAGCTTGGTCTCGGTGTGAGGCTCAAACAGCTCCTCGTGGCCGTGGTACAGACCGCGGTAATTGTGAGTGAACTCAATTGCGGATGCCGGGAGGTTCATGACAAAATGTGAGATCGTTGGTGGCACGGGTACTCGGACAGGCTCCGGGGGCGGAGCCGTAGAGTTTCTTGGTTGCCTTGGAGGCTTGATGACGGCACAGTCACCGCGCTTTGATGCCTCCAGGACAAGGTCTGCGGATGTGCGGATGAAGTCGTGGCCATCGTAGTTGAAGGGCTTGACAAACTCCGAGACCTGCATCTAAATGTTAATATCGAACCATTATGAGACGACAGTCAGAATGAGCTCACCTTGTTTCTGCGGATCGCTTCCTCAAGGTAGCGGTAACTCTCTGGGTTCTTGTCGTTGGCCCAGACAAAGACGCCCTTCTTGCCAGCTGGCACCGCAAAGGGTCCAATACCAGCCATGACATCTGCAACAACCTCTCCAGGCTTGAAAAGTCCTGCAATCCGTTTGTGTTCTGTGTCGAGCTTGCTGTTCCAGTATACCTTGGAGTAGTCGAACTTGAAAACGCAGCCAGCCTCGCTCACCTCCACGTTCATATCATCAGGACCACCAAGGACTTCGTAGGCAAAGGTCCTGAACTCGTTCTCTGAGCCGACATTATCGATCTTGTTGATAACGGTTTTGATGTGAGGGTTCTTGTCTAGAAGTACTTGGGCGATAATGTTCTTGTAAGGTAGGTACTGATCACGGATGTTGAGATGGGCTGCGCATATATGTTAACAAGGACGCTGGTCGTTTGATGAGTGAGGAGCATACCGACGTGTCCCACGGTATTGAAACCGCTTGGGATTTCCTCGTGAAGTTCATCCGGAAGAATGGATTTCATAACATCAACTCGTACTTGTCAGTGTCCGCCTGTGAATAAGGCATGTGTGCAGACGTACGATAAGACCAAGAATCATATCCGATTTCAATATCATACGGCACCACCGTAATGTCACCGACTTTCGAGGCTTCTTTGAGGATGGGACTCCATGTGTCTGGGGCTATTGTCTTTATGATTAGCGTACTTGACAACCATTTCGTCGGACATTCTACAACTTACACGTAGACTTAATCTGAGGAGCCAACACGATACATTTTTTGCCCTGAGAAGCAAGTGACGGGTCTGGATCAGGCAAGATGGGATTAAATCTCTCCATAAATAAAACCTCGTTTGTCTTCTCAAGCTCCTTTCGATACTTGGACAGCAGCTTATTCTCCTTGATAGAAGCCGCCGCAGCGTTAAGAGTTTTTGCAAAGAGGGACCTATCGAGTGTCCTTGCCGCACGAGCGGCTGGTGCTCGGGAGAGGTTCATTTCTCGCAACTGTGAATTTTTCTAAATATTTTGATACTCATTAGTTTTCTTCTATCTTGTATCTAGTGACAGGGGTTGAGAACTAACATCCATAATGACCTCAGGTATTGTTGAATTTTTGGCGAAAATGCACTGACTGACATGAGTCAAACAAGGGTCTTCACCATTATTTCCCTGGTCCCTTAGTTAGACCTTAGAAATGAGGCTGGTTGAGCTTTTTAGGGCTCGAATTTAAATGGTTGTGCACAGCCACATGTATGCGCCACACTTTCACTTATACGCAAGGCTGGGAGTTTGGAGTGATGTCACGACTTCAAGATACATATTCACGGTTGTCAATCGTTATTTGTGCAGAGCAACTCGGATTCGGATAATTTATCAACTTTCAAGTCTGAGGCTGCAGTAATCTGAAAACCAATCCTATTGCAACATCTGCCATCATGTCTAGGAAGCGTACTCTTGATGCCTTCTTCAGTCCGACAGTAAAGAAACCCAAAACAGAAACTGGAGCAATCACTTCTAGCGACGTGATTTCAGAAGACGTGAGAGATAATTCCACATAAAATGCACACAAGAACTCGTCAACATGAATTCTAACGGCCATAGACCACATATTCTGAGCATCAGTTCTACCCTCATCCCATCAAGAACCTACCAGCATCTTTAAGCAAGGAGCTGTCTACTCTGCCAGATCAACCCGGAAGAGAGATCAATGATCAACCTGACCTTGACCTCCTGTACTTTGAGCCCTTCATCTCAGGTTCTGTATCTCGGAGACTCTTTGAGTTTCTTCGTTCAGAACTCCCGTTCTACAGAGTCGAGTATAAGATCAAGCGAGGTGGCATAGAAACCCAGATAAGAACTCCAAGGTAGGCTGCATTGCTCCCGGAAGAAAAGATGCTAATACAGGCTATCAGATGGACAACTGTATTTGGTCTTGATGAGACTTCCAAGTTCGATGACAAAGGTCTCCCAGTAGACGCCAACACAGGCTCGAGAGCCTTGGATAAACGATACGCCAGATATCCTCCTAGGCCTATACCAAAATGCCTCGATGAACTTCGTCACAGAACAGAGCTGGCTACAGGCTGTAAATATAACTTCTGCCTCGTCAACTATTACGCCTCTGGCTCCGACAGCATCAGCTTTCACAGTGATGATGAGCAATTCTTGGGTCGTGATCCAGCTATTGCTTCTTTCTCATTAGGGGCACGTCGTGATTTTCTTATGAAGCACAAACCGCCACCTCCGAATGCTCCTAGTCCCCCTTCTGTGAACGCGAAACCGCTCAAACTACCATTGGGAAGTGGTGACATGGTGCTAATGAGAAGGAGAACACAGTCTAACTGGCTGCACTCTATACCAAAGCGAACAGGGAAGAATCAAGAAGATGGCGGAAGGATCAACATAACTTTTCGGAGAGCGATGGTCAAAGGAGGAACAGATAATTACTACAACTACAATGTAGGAACAGGGCCAGTGTACAGATGGAATAGGGAGGTCCGAGAAATGCTGCTCTGGAAACCATGAGTCCAGATATGATTATTTCTAAGGTATATGAAATATGAACAACAAAGGGAAATTTAGACAACAGGGAACTTATTTACCATGGCGCATCTGGGCTCTGCCGTAATGCTGCAGAGCCTTGAGGAAGACCTGGTATCCGACTCTCTCATTATCTTGCAAACAGAAAATCTCAGTCAATCTGATCTGCCAGGGAGGATAACCCGACAATTCGAGGTAGGGACCAAACGTAAGCAAAAGATCAGGCTCATCCATGATGCCCTCAGAAAGCTCAGCATCAATCAGTTCCATGGAGATATCGTGAGGAGAAAGCTTGCCCCTCTGCGACATTTCAGCCAAGGTACGTGTGAGATCGACCATGGAGTCACGGCCGTCTTGCTCGGAGATGAGGTGCAGACGCAGATGCTCCTTGGGCTTCTCACCAAAGGGCGCTGGGAGGTCCTCTTTATGGGGTGATGTAACACTAAGACCAGGGTGCTCGGGGCCAAAGTAGAATGCAAATTTTTGGTTGACAGCATCGTAGACTCGGGGCATGTGCTTCTTGAGGATCCCTGCTATATGTTAGAGGATGTACAAAAGTATCACATATGCCACTACGAACCTGTCTTCTCATACACAGAAAGCATCGGAATCTCGGCGCAGGCGCACCATGTCGCAATCTCGGCTACCTCGTCAAGGAGCCGCTCGACATCAGCCTTTGTGCGGTGATTCTCCTCGAGCTTCAGAATAACACTGAGATGCTTTGGCTTTTTCGTCAAACCAACCAGGTCCTTCTTGATGTATTGCGGTGTACCATGATGATATTTGACAACGGATGAGATCTGGTAGCCCACCACGTTCCAGGTCTGGCGTATCTTTATGTAAAGAGAGAAGATCCCATGCATAATGGCAAAGATGAGGACGTGGATTTGGTTCAGGATGAAGCGACGAAGTCCTAACCGCGACCGTCGCTGTGGTCGAGAGTTTGAGCCTAGAGTAGGCGGAGGATCGTTGGGCTTGGGGAGATAAGACTGCGATGAGTTAGCATGGCGCACTACAATCATGCGCACTCTGCGACCATACATTGAGCATCCTTTGCCTCTCCTTCTCTGATAACAGCGTATGGTCTTTGATTTCATCGGCCCTGTAGGCCTGACGATCGCGAGTCGTCATGATAGGCATGGCTATTGATGTGCAGCCTCGAGGCTGTCTAACAGGCGATTGGAGCTGCGAAAATTTGTCCGAGGGATTGAAATGTTGGCGACAGTATTCCGACTTTGTAAACACTCAAACAGGGATGCGATCGCGCAAACAACCGAGGATGGGCAGGCTTATAAGCTTGGACAGGTGAATGTGGGCAGACGTGTATTTAAGTCAAGACAAGGCCATGGCAAGAAAAGTCGTGGCGGTGCGACACGGGTTACGTCGCTTTTCTCCACCGTAGCTCTTGGCCTTGCAGGTCACGTATGTGCCTGTGGCTCAGCTCCTCCTCCACTGGAAATCGGCAGCTGATAGCGGGGCTGGGCGCTGTAAGCTGAGCCTCTGGAGCTGCGACAGTGGGCGGGCAAACATACCTAAGCTTGAGGTGCTTTACTCTGAGGCAAGGTATCCTAACATATCGCCCTGCAACGCAATACCATGAACCCTTGACGACCGACAACGAAACGAGATCGACGACGCGAGCAAACAGTCCACGCTGCAGCCTTACCTCACACTACTACCACGTTCCTCCTTTTCCAAGTATCGACTGTCGATGATCCCTCTCCACATGTAGCGCCTCTACGCTCATCAGAAACAACAACATGGAGCGCACCGCTTCCGGCCCCAAGACTCTCTTCCCGAGAGGGCCAAGCTTCACTCTGGACGACTTCTCCAACAAGGACTTTATTGTGCGTGACTTTGTCGATAGCCTAGCAGAGAGCGCCGTGCCCTCGAATCGCCGGTCTGGCAGTGCGCAAACACCTTTCGATCCAAAACCCCTTATTCGAACATTTGAAAGTATGACCGACATACACTTTTCGGCTTATATATTCAGAGCCAATCGTGCTGACTCGAGCTGTTAGATGCCCTTGATCAACTCGGCTCGCTTGGAGCTGAACTCCAGGAGAAGGAGTCGGAGCTTATGTCGCATGTGCGCCGCGCAGAGGTAGCCCACGATTCAACACTCGAGACCCTAGGTCAGAAGCTCGACGAGTCTATGAGGGCGTTCGAACAGTTAGATTTATCCCTCAATCAAGAACATTCTTTTAAAAATGGAGTCGGCATCAAAACACACGCTGGCGGCAACATTGCGCTCCAAATCGGCGAGAAGCTCGAGGACCTAGACAAGAAACGACGGCGTGCGAACGATGCCATATTTCTAATTCAGTGCTGGACAGAGGTCAGCGAGACGGGAAAGCTATCACTCCTACAAGACGTGCAAAGACAGGCTGGTTCTGAGCACAAAGTACGATGCGCAATGATTGTTCGACAACTCATGCGCATCAGCCAGCGACTTGATCCAACATCATGGGGGCAGACGAACGGCCAGCGAAACGGGGGACAAACAAATGGCGTGGTTGGAAATATAAGATTACACAACACCAGGGAAGTCTTGGAAAAGTTCTGCGAGACGCTCGAGCAGGATCTGCTTCAACAGTTCGAAAACAGCAACAAAAAGGGCAACTATAGCGACATGATGGAATGTGCAAAGGTTCTTTACGACTTCAACGGAGGTGCCAGTGTCATTGCGACCTTTGTAAACCAGCATGCCTTCTTCTTGGACCGCGATCAACTCCTGGCCGATGAGGTTCAAGTGGATAGCGACACCTGGGAACAACTGGCAGACCCTGACTCGGAGCCGCCAACGGTAGAACCAAGCCTGCAGAATCTTTTGGACGAGATCAAGATCGTCATGCAAGACGAGTCCAACCAGATCAAACTCATCTTTCCATACTACGAAACAGTGCTTATCAAGTTCATTCAACGAATATTTCAGCAGTCAATCCAACAGAGGCTCGAAATGGTATTGGATGAAACTCTCAAAATCTCTTCTTTGGCTTTCCTGAGAGCCTTGCACTCCTCAAGAACTTATCTCGGATCATTGGTCGAAGATCTCAAGTCCCATGGCTTGACAGAACACCCCGAGCCTTGCTCCGCCCAAATAGCACACACACTTGACCAGCAGATGGAAGAGCTTTTTGTGCCATATATGATAGGCAACTCGTACATCGAGCGGGAAAGGAAGAGTCTGGAAGAAATGTACAGCTCCCTGCTCTTCAAGTACAGTATATACCATTCCAGGCGGAAAAAGGCGCCTACTGGTTTCATGGCTTCACTGGCCCAGCAAGGCACACAACTGATTGCCTCCGCAAAGGATGCTTATATCGAGCGTCTCGACTCGTCAGAACTCACAAGCACACAGAAGAAAATGATGCTGCGTGTTGCTGGCGTTCAAGATAAGGACAAGGATAACAAGAACGAAATCGAGGTCTCGGAGGAGGACGGCGCTTTGAGCGTTGCTAATGCCAAGCGCATGCTCAAGTGGTTGGCTGAGAGCGTCCAGCGTACTCTTGAGCTCGGAACCCAGACCGATACTCCCAAAGATGTGAATACTCTCCTGAACCTGCTCTTGACGAGCCTGGGCCAGGTATACATCGAGACTACTCTCGATGCTGCCCTTGACCAAGTCTCTGTGCAGGAGAACACAAAGACTGAGCCTGATCTATCTTACTTGCCAACGATACAGCCGGCTGTCACAATCACAAGTCTCATGGATCGATTCATCACAGTCGTGCTCATCCGGCTTGCGGAATCAAACACAACAGTCAGGCGTAGTATGGAGGCGCAGAAGAGGGTGGCCATTAGTAACATTGAGAAGAAGACAAACAATGTCATGAAGGGCACTATCGACGTTGTGTCCAATTGGGTGACCAAGTCCTTAGCTGGTCAGCGGAAGCAGGACTTCCGACCAAAAGAGGTCGAGCTCGACTCATTGCAGACACAGACGTGTCTGAGCATCTGTACTTTCTTAGCCCGCGTCCAGCGTCTCGCTCGTCAAGCTATCGACGGCCAAAACTCAGAGAAGTTCTTTACCGAACTTGCTCTGGTGATTCTGAAGCTGCTCTTTGAGCACTTCAAGAAGTTCCAGGTCAACGCCACAGGGGGTCTGATGGTCACGCAAGATATTGCAAAGTACGTTTCCACAATGCGCGAGTGGCCATTGACTAAGGAAGTTGGCTCCGCTGTCGAGATGCTCACTGAGATTGGTTCTCTCTTTATCGTCGGCCCCGAAGCACTCCGTGAAAAGACACGAACACTGGCGGCATCGGGCATAAGGGGTAAGTTGTCCAGGGCAGATTTTAGGGCGTTTGTGCAGAGGCGTGATGACTCGGGGACGGTGGGTATTCAGAGCGTTTTGAGTGGTCTTTGAGCGTTGGTGCAAGAGGCGGATCATGGGAAACTCTGTAGAATGGGTTGCAGAGTTGTTTTTTGTAGCCATGAATGCATTGAATGAGATACCATGCTCTCTTTCCGTAGTCTAAGGGCCGTTGTTGATGTAACACGGAGAAGTGGTTCATAGGTCTCGTCTCATGCCACCAGCTCTCCCCGTCTTCTGCTCAATCTTCTCATCGAGGAAGTCCATAATCTCACAAGTGTTGGTCAACTTCATGAGTTCTGCGCGCTCCTTCTTATCTAGAAGCGATGCCTTGTCAGACCCCATGCCCGGTGCTGTCATTTCCATAATGTGGTGTTGTACCAGCTTGAATGGCACAGGGGCCTTTGCAACCTTGCACATGAAGGTTTCAACAGCTTCCCATGGGCAAGCCGAGTAGCCAGCGAAGATGGCTGGATTAGCAAGGAGACCCCGGGCGGACATGAATCCAGAGAGGTGAGTGTTACCAGGACGTGGCATGTTCACAGCGGAGTTGGTATCGTTGAGAACAAGTTTGTCTAGTGAGGGGAGGGGAGAGTTGTTATTGGTGGTGATGGTGGGTTGAAAGGGGAGAGTGTTGAGGTCAAAGACATCTCCTGAAAGAAGTATTGGGAGTGTTTTCGAGTACTTGGCTGTCAAGATCTCGAGGGCTTCGGTCCTGATTGGTGTAGTTGATGGGGTTGATCTTGTCCGTGGGTGAATGGTGATCCAGTCAATCTGGCGGTTTTGTGGGTGACCTATCACGGTGTCTATGAAGTCCATGGTTTGCCTGAATATGTCAGTGAACCTATCTTATCTGAAAGAGAGGCCGTACCTGAGATCGTTGTGAATCCTGATTTTCACACTCACACTTCGGCCTTTGGGGCTGTCAATGTCCTTTTCAAGGCCAACACCCCATCCATCACTCGCCAAACGCTGTCGAGTCTCAACCACCATATCCCTTACCAACTCACGATGGTTCATCAATGCAGCACCTAGCGTCTCGGCACAAGCCCATGACTGTGGGCATCCGCAGTTGAGATCGACGCCTTGGGTGTAAGGGACGACGAGAGCTGATGCACGAGCAAGTTCCAGGGGGACATTTGCGCCGAACTGGACGATAGTTGGTGGTTGCTTTGGTGTAGTAGATATAGTCAAATCTATTCCAGTACATCAGCTTGGAGTTTATTATACAGGCATACTGTGACCTACCGCTGTCTCGGGCAAAACTGCTTCGATTAAACTCCTTGGCAAGGATCATAGGAGACCAACACAGGTCAACTCCATATTTGTGAACTGTGTGTCGAAATGCCAACTAACAAATGTGAGCAGTTTTTTTAGTATTTCATTCACCGAAATATACCTTTCCATATCGAACCATCGGCGCAAGAGCATATAAGAAACGATCCTGTTTCCTCGCCACATCAAAGATTTTGAGTGGACTATTTCACAATGTCAGGCATACCCTGGACATATCGGAACGATGGTATGAACTTACTGGTCAGACTCACCCTTTTCACCGATCGACATTTTGAGAAAGGATACGACAAGCCAAGAGTAAACTCTAATTAGTCGTGATGTGCTTCTCGGTCTGTAGTGAGTTGTATACGGTAGTTGAATTACTTGAGAATAGAGGTTTTTTGTGCAAGTCGCGGCACGTGACCAGACCTTTACTACCAAGATGCTCAAGAGCACATCAAGAAAGAAATATCACAATTACAAAATGATGACAAGCTATGGTAAGTGTTGTGATTACTATTTGTATATTGGTCACGCGATCTAAAATGCCGTGGCAATAACATAGTGACCGTCCCCAGAATCTTCTGACTCCACCGCAAATATGCTGTCTGCATCACCTTCAACCTCCTGAGCCTCCCATTCATTCAGCAGCTTCTCTCTCTCCAGTATCACAGCCTCAAGCCACTTCTTCTCAGCTGCCATACGCCTCATCATCTCCGCCTCTTTCTCCTTACAAGAGTCGTCTAGCCGGTGTTTGGCGCTATACATGAGCTCCTCACGATATGTTCTGTTATCTTCGAGTTTGGCCTCCAAGACCTTGAGCTGGTCGGCCTTCCAATTCTGCCATGCGTGGTGTTTCTGATCCATACGCTTTCTGAGAGCGAGCATTGAATTCTCAACTTCTTGGTCTCCGTTGTCCTTATCTTTCCAATATGCTTTGAGCCGCTCGTGGTAAGCTTCTTCAAGCTCATTCTCCTCCGCTGCTCGAACTCGGAAGTCCTTATTCAGTGAGTTTTCCTTTTCAGTCATCTTCGCCAGTGCGAGTGCCTTCAAGTCGGACAGCTCTGTCCCATGTTTCATTTCCAACTCTTGCTTTGCAGCTCTGATGTTAATAATCATATTCTCAGCCTCCTCTTCTTGGTCAACATCGAGCAATACTTGTTGCAGGTCATGCAACTCATCGAGCACGATCCTCAGCTCTTGATACTTGACTTCAATATCCCTCCGACGGATACTCTCCTGCCGTACTCTTTCCTCGAGCTCACGCTGCCGGCGTTCCTCTTCTAATCTTTCCTGCTCCAATCGTAGAAGCTCGGCCTTGAGAGCTTCTTCACGCTCAAACTCCTCAATTTGCAGAAGAATATGCCGTAACTCCTCGGCTTCCTCTAGCTCTTGGGCGCGCCTTTCTGCGCGTCGAGAAACAACCCCTTCTTTCAGTGCCTGGAGGTCCTCCATCGTACAAGTGCAAGTTCGCCATCGTCGAGGGCAAACGTAACAAAACTGGGTGCCACACCTACAAGTCATGTGTTGGCAAGCCTCCCTGTGCTCAACCAAGGCGTTGCAGTTAAAACATCGCTTCCAACCCTCGTCTTCGGCCAGTTGGTTCGTGAGACTCATATCGACATCTTGAGGGCAATCCTCTCCAGCATGAGCGGGCCCACGGCATAACGTGCATGTTACATGAGAGCGATCGCATATTCCTTGACGCTTCCCGGGATAGATCCGCTTGGGCTTGATCCAGAGGTTACAGTTTGGATTGCTGCAGTAAACACGGTCGCTGACGGGGAGCTCCCACTCTTTAGATCGTTCCTCAAATGTCTTTTTCAGGTCGGAAGGGATGAAACGCATGACGGTCTTGACGGGTATCTCGTTTAGGCAGCACTTGGGTGGCCACTGTTGTTCATTCTGGCATGCAGCAGTAACCAGGCGAACAAAACAGTCGCGACAATAGTTATGACAAGGCACTTTGATGACGTCCTTAGGATGAAAGTCGTCCAGACAGGACACACATTCCCTGGGATTAGGTATTTAGTAGGGGAACCTCATGTACGGTACCAGAACTCACACTTCCTCGACGGAGTTTAGTTTAGTCAACCGGCTGAGACCTTCACTAGCATGCTCAGCTTCTGCAACCTGTTCTCGCAAAGCTCTAAGAGCGGCACCCGTGGCGCTACTCTCACCTCGCTCATCACTGCGCTGGAAGAAACGGCGAAGGGCAAAAAGGCGTCTTTTGTTAGCTCTTGCATCGGCTTTGGTGACAACGCTAGGACCAAAAGTTGTCATGAGAATTTCTTTTTTAATCTTGGGGGGAGGTACGGTGTGACTCGTTTTTTCCTCGACCAGAGGTTCGGTAGGTATAATGATGGGCAGATAAGGCTCTTTGCTTTTACCCTTCTCATTCTCCTCTTGCTTTCTTTGCTCCTCATTCTCCTTCTTTTGGCGATCCTCTTCAATAATTCTTGCGTTAACATTCTCAACTGAAGACTGAAGTACGTCGAGAAGGACTTGAGACGTGATATTTGGTGCCTTTCTCAATGCCTTTGGTGGATTGTATTTGTGCCAGTCGAGGTCAACAATATCAAGATTGGGCAATTTCTTGACCGCCCAAGAAACTCGCTGCTCTTGCTTTTCCCCAGAAGTCTCAGAGCCGTCAAGAACTCCGAAGGGGTCCTCATAAAAATCGATGTAATCTTCAGGTCCGAAGGCGCCAGGCATGAGGGGTTGTTCACGACTCAACCCTGCCATGCCTGTTATTGTTGTCGACATGAAAGCACCCTCTCGTCCGGATAAAAATATAAAAGGCGTCGACCAGAGCGGTCAAGGATAGAGAATGCCTCTAGTGAGAAACAAAGCAATGATATGTTTGACGGGTCGAACGGGTCGATAGTGTTGATCATGCGACAGAAAGCAATATACACGAGTTGACGAGTAGAGAGGTGTCCTAGATCTGCAGGTCAACCTACCCGATCCTGGTGGCCCTGTGTAAGCTAATCAACCATCCATATGTTGGTTGAACTCAGGAAGCATGGGAGCGTCTGTAGGTAAGGGGTTTCCAGTGCCTAATGGTTCCCTCCAGGGTCATGATATGACCAATTTGTCACATCGCTAGCTCAACTAGGCACTTTCCAGGCTCAGAGTCAGCCCTGGAGGCAGTCTTGGAGAGAGGCTATCATACCATGCCATGGAATGCCTTGGGGATGGAGCAAGATCCTGATGAAAGACTGGCATGTGGCCAATCAGATGCCCCATCCCGTGGCACGCTCACATTTGCCTGGCCATGTCTGGATTTCTGCCGCAGTCGCGGGCGAAGTGGCACACGCTGTTTAGAGGACCATTAGGAACGAGGCCGAGTTTCAGCTCACATTCCTAGCGTACCTTAGAACGGTGCGCGTGGTCTGAAGTAGGAGAACTGTAGCCTGAAAGGGGTGAGGCGATACTAATATTAGCGGTTTGGTGTAGCTGTAAGTGGTTGGGTGAGTTTCAGTACAACGCAGATCGGGCGTTGACAGTGGAAGATACTAGGTACAGTGTAGGTAATGGGACCCCTGGTTGTTGGTGGCTATTCCGCCTGTAATTCCGCACCTCAGTCAGGCACATCATGATTTGGCCATGTTAGAAGTATACAGGAAGTTGTTAGCATTGATGATCTCATTTCGATAGTTGGCACCTGTAGAACTATCTTCTATCACTTGGCGTAATAGGGATGGATATCTATCTATTTGTCCTTGGGGTCTCACAAGACAATCGACCAGAACCCCAGAGTTAGTGGGTAGATACCGAAGGTAGATCTCGTCTCCACAATGATACTTCAATATTTCCCCAGCCAAAGGTATCTCGACTTTAGTGATTACATCAACACTTGAATTATTCGATCGTGATTAACCTCGACCAGAACCAATCAATAAACATGGCGCGCCTCTCAGGACTCCAAAAAGAGGTCCTCGCACTCTACAGAAACTGTCTAAGAGAGAGTCGAAAGAAGCCACAAGTATGAACGGATTATTCATTCGGGATCTCTATGACTGACATCGGACTCAGGCAACTCGCTCACATTTTGAGAGCTTTGCCAGGTGGGCTACTCCCAAACTTATGGGGTTTTAGCTATCAATACTCTAATATCTCTAATAGACATGAGTTCTCTAGGAACTTGGCTATCGATAAGCGCGACTTTGCTGCTATTGAATTCCTCTTACGGAAAGGACGACGCCAACTTGAGGTCTACGGCTCACCAGGCATCAAAGACATAAAATAGGCGGCATCCAGCGGCTCCTGCCTCTCACTCCAATGTTCAGTTGGATGTATTCGACTAAAACAATGTGGCAAGAGATGTATAATTATCACCCTGTATAGTACCTTCCAATACTTGGCCGAGCAAGTTCTCGGAATCCTCACAAATCCAACATTACCTCGACCAGAATTCTCTCATCCATCATCAGCACAAACTCATTGTATCATCACTCTACCATACCGACATAGCCAAGCCTCCTTTCTCTCATACAATCAACTCTTTTAAACCCTTATAGCTCGTGTATTGCAGAATGGTCATATCAGAATCTAACCCCGGCTCTCGCAACTCACACTTGCCCAGCACACGCAAACCTCATTCTGCCAGCGACAGCTCAAGGGCTCGTGGGCGTACCATTTTTAGACCACGACGGACTGTACGTGTAAGGTACCAGAGCACAAACCAGCAACACCATGGCCATCGATCGAGTTCATCACCACCCGATCCAACTTCATATATAACAGTCCCAATAAACCATTCTAGTCACGCTCATGGAGCGAACGATAGCGCCGTGGAAATGCACTACAATGGTGAAACAGACTGGATGGATGATTTTGAGTCTGATTCCGCCGCCTCTGGATCAGGAAAGCAGCACAAAAACTGCCCTACTCGTGACACACGGCCAAGACGTGATATATCTTCGAGCTCCGAATACCTCTCTAAAGACGACTCGCTACCTTCAAAGGACGCTCGTCGAGATGTCAGTCCCTTGCATATGTCCAAGGTCGGTATCTCAGCACCTCCGAAAAAAGTGTCTCATTCGACTCTCAGAGGCTAGTTATCCGAGACGGAGGCAGACGCATGTCCTGCACCATTGCACAGTCATGCTACAGATGTCTTCAGCAATAACTCTGTCGCCCAAGGTCACCAGAATGTAAACGACGAACTCGTGGAGGCCATTTCGAGAAATATAGCCCAACAACTACACATGCTATCAATCAAGGACACAACCGTTCGTGGACGAAGTGACACTCAGCAGCTACTTTCCCGGACCTCGGATAGCCTCGGAAACGAGTCGAGAACCCCGAGTCAAAGGGAAGCTCTGAATCGATTCACTCAAGAGCTGCAGAGATATGCTGAGCAGTCGGGTGCAAAAGGCAAGCTGCCGATACCTACTCCGACCCCCCCGCGTTCTAGCACAAGCCTTCATACGATAGCAGCTCTTCTGCCCTTTCGTTCGGAGTTTAAAGCTGCCGGTCTTGCAATTACTTCAACAGATCAAAAGAAACGTTCCCCCCACCGTTCTCCTGTTGGCAAACACAGAGTGATGATGAACCAAGTACCGCGATCTCATGTCGAACAACAGCATCTCCTCCAGATGGATGGCAATGCAGGGTGTCCCAGTTCAAGTACACAAACCCCTTTCCCGGTCTCAAAAGACATGGGCGAGTTCAGCTATGCAATGGTGGACCAGCCAAAACCCCATAAGTATCGAAGAAAGAAGGTAAAAGCTGAGCAGAAAGTGCCCCAGACTTGCTCCCCTTTTTGTCAACTGGGAGATCTGTGTCAATGTAGTAGTGATTAGAATTGTCTGCAGCTTACACAGAAACCGAAACCTTTATATTCAGAATCCCTCAACGAGAAGGCTTTGACAGGACCTACGGCCAAGCTTCCCAGACCACGAATGCATACATATCCCGAATGGCCCAATGTCACATCTTTGGATAGAAGGTCGAACCAGCGAAAGAACCTCGACAAACGGAAGACAAAATCGACTTCCACAGCTGTACGAAGCACGCAAAGGATGAGACAATCAAACCGTGCTTTTTTCACTGGGCGAGGGACACCTATGATCTGCTCGAGCGTGTCGTTGGAATCGGTAGTCCAAGATAATGCTGGCCCATCCTCAAATAAACACCACCCCCGTGCAAAAAACGACGTTTGTGCATACAGAAATTGTAGCCAAGGAAACGAAGAGGAGAGCCCCTGCATCAGACCAGTGCAGACCTCGAGAGATATCAAGCAATCGATATTGGTGCAACCTCGTCCCAGAAGCTGCCATAGCTTAAGTGCTGATGTTCTTGTCCCGCAGCAATTGCATCCCACAAAAAAGTCCAGTAAACCTTTGCCAGAACCCCCTCACCCAGATCCGTCATCAACAGCTACAGAACAAAGCTGCAGATTGTCTGTTGATGTCTCACCATCTACACCGAAGAAGGACATACTTGATAAAGATAAAGCAAAGGTATCATCGGACAGGAGAACCAAGTATGGAAGCTCTTCCATATCACCAAATCATGTTACTGTCTGTTCACGAGGGTTTTCTGGTCGAAAGATTGGACGACCAAACGTACCAAAGCGAACATCATCCATTCGAAGTCTTCGAGCAGCCAATCAAGATTATGACCAAGATAGAGTCCTAGATCGCGATGTGCTAAGGGGTCTCCATATTGCGTCTTCGGCAGCTTGCAACGAGCAGATTGATTCATTCATCCATGAGAAGACTGGCCTACACATTCGACAATTTCTGGCTGATCTCATGCCGCTTGAGAGTCTGGGCAACGAACCAGTGCGGGAATCGAAGGAAGAAAGGTCGAGGAGAAGGCGGGCAGACATCAGGGAGGTGAAGCGACGAGCGAGGAAATCTCGACAGATAAGAGAACGCGCCATGGTCTGATGATTGGTGAATGAGGCGTAGGAACTCAATCTTCCAGTTTCAGTCATTCCTGTGTCTTTGGATGCAATGGATACATTTGTTACACTTAGCTTAGATAAGACGGCAAACCCTCACCAAGGTTTGTATGATTGCGGCATTCTCGTTCAGTCATGTATTAATCAATAAAGAATTGTGCTATGAGTAGATAGTCCTAAGGCATCGATTTCAAACATGGCGTGCGTTTGAGTGGCTACAGGGGTTGACGTATGATGCTTCCCCGCTCAACCTCAATTCTTGGCCTCTTTTGAGTTTATGATGAGCACATCAACTCAACGTGGTGTCGCCATTATAGTCAATTTGATATATCACTAGACCCTCGCCTTTAATCAAAGACTATGGATTCTTTGCGGTTGTCTCAATATGACATTCAGGCTGCGCGAGCCAACTTCACCTTGTATGGGAACCATGATGACGAACACTTCCTAAGATGTTGGAAGCATCAAACATGCAAAGGTTGTCTTGCAGCTTCACAATGTGGCTGGTGTCCTTTTGTAGGCTCTCATTTGCAAACCATATCGCTTCAAGTAGTACATACTCATTGAACTTACAGACATGGTCATGTGTACCGAATACTAGCAACATCCCGTTGCTCGCACCAGCTTACAACGAGAATGTCTGTCCACACTGGGCCGAACGTTGGGAGTTACGGACAAGGCCGCTCGGGTGCCAAGTTTCGTCAATCACGAGTCTCACTGCCATTGTCACCATTATATCAACACTGGTCTTTGTTTCGCTCATGGTCAGTCTTGTGAGAGCTATCCGGTGGTTCTGGCAGTACCACAAGAAGCATCCTGGTTGGTGGCGGCTACGGAATCAACGTTGGGCAAGGACGTGGTTCCGAGCTGGAGAACTTGAACCCCTACTACCAGGAAGCTGGCCGGATAATGGAGGTCCCTAGGATAAAATCTCGAGGGCCGACCCACGACTACGAGGTTTAAAGGAGTCACGATACAGACACCGAGCGATTTTTGCAACTGACACTCGATATCCTTCAACCGGAGCTGACGGGAGGGATAATAGCCACTTCGTCTGCTTCCTGGATCACTGTGTCTGAAGCACCCTCCTCACTAGGCGAGTCTACATAATCAAGGTTGACAGTGACTAGGCAGGAATCGAGGATCTTGGCTTTCATGCCAGGATACTTGGACTCGAGCTCGGCGAAGAGCTTGTTGAGCGGCATCGTGGCCGGCAAAGCTTCATAGTCCTTACCAGTGAAAGAGCTAGCACTGGCAAAGTAAAGAACATTGAAATGTCCGGTTGGAGGCTTAGGGACCGAAGACATTGTGGAAGCGAGGTGCCTAGAAAATTCTTTTGGTATGTTAGCCAGTGGCCAGAAACAGAGTTCAAAAGCAAGTGGTGAATGAGGTTTTGGATCAGAGATCTTGGTGATAAAAAGGTACATCAATGTATGTTTCAGGTAATACATGCTAAAAAACATCATTCCAAATAGAATTGCATAAGAATAAATGTGTTGACTTACCAAGAAAGTTGGGAGAGCTTTGAGTTGTGGAAAGGAAATTGTTGGAGGTGGAAGAAGGAAACTTTGAAGATTTCCTCTGGTCGCCCCGCCTAAGTTGAGGTCAGAGAAGTTGCACGTGACTAGACTTCACGATGTGAAGCGAGGTTAGTTATGGAGACGCAGATTGTCAGAAAAAAAAAAGAGGTATAATATCTCCAGTTGCCAGGTCAACGCTGAAGCTCCGAGGTCGTTGAGATCGTATCATAGCACTTGTTGATTGGAGAACTCCCGGTTTGATCTTTTCTTGCCTGAACTGAGCTGAGCTGAGCTTCGAAAGGATCGGAGCTGTTGAAACAGAGGGAGAATACCACGGAGAAAACAAGAAATGAATTTCACTTTTCTTCGGATTCCAATACTGCAGAAGAACAACTGTTCTGGGATTTTTTCGTTATGCCAGACCAGATCCGTCCGTGTGACTCCTCTAACAAATGAAACTGGAGTGTCATGTGCAGCTCCAGGTCAATGTCCCAGTCCCAATACAAGGCGCGCACGCCATAGCATTAGCATGCATAGACCATCCGTCGTTGACCGTCTTTCAAGAACCCCATGCTCCCCAGAATGCACATTTATCGTAGTCGTCGGGCCTCACGCTCGGACTCGAGGAGGCAGAGGATGTCGTCCTCACGGACTGTGGTGGTTGTACGTTAGCATTTGTAATCCTGTATTCCTACTCTGAACCCTCGTTTAAGCGCTCGAGGGGGTTTCGAGAATCAAATCGTACCTGGGCCCTTGACGTTTCGGATGATCGATCGGGTCTGGTCGTCCATGAACTCGACGCGGACCTGGGTGACACCACCACGAGAACCTATCCATCTAGTCAGAAAATCCCTTCTTCATTCCTTCGTTTCGAGCCTTCTGATATCTTGCTTCATCGATATCAAATTTCGGGGAGAGACGCACCGGTTCGGCCGAGAACTCGGGTGACCTTGACGAGCTTGACGGGCTGCTTGGAGGCGTCCATTGTTGCGACCTGAAGAACTGGTGAGCTGGAGGAGAATAGAAAGCGCGATGGGTCGAGGAGAAGCCGTACTGTTGGGAATTTGGGTGGATTGGGCGGTGGTCGCGAACGTGAGCTGAAGGAAGAATGAACTTTTTTTCGTTTGCCAAATCAATTAATTTGGTGTGTCAAACTCCAAAGCCCTTACCCCACGAGCGGATTAACAGTTGGACCGATAGCGTTCAGCCACGTGGCGCGGCTTGGGGCGCCATGAGCGAGATGGCCACAACATGTATCAAAGACATGAATGATGAGATTTGTTTGAGGCGAAAAAAGATTATATGTTTTATTTATCTGGATATCAACAACTCAATTGGTTCGTTTCCTCGATTATTTGGCTTATTTTCTGGGGTATCAGATCAACGCATCGTTATTCATAAATCTTCCATCCTCTCCTCTAAATCTTTGACCCATTCCTCCATAACTTGCTTATTCTTCTCAATAGACACAGTGCCGTCCTTTACAGCCGCCTCAATCTTCACAAGGCCTTCGTTCCACTGCTTCAGTTCCGTAGCCATCTCTGCTTGCTGTTTCTCAATGCGTGTCAATGTCTCACTCGCAGTGGCAGCATCCGAATGAATTGCTCTCAGTGAACGAAGTCGATCCAGTAGAGGTGGCAGGATAGGAGTCAAGTTTTCAATCGTCGGGAGGATACCATACAGGGCATTGATTTTGGCTTCCTGCTCAGTCTCTTCACTCTGAGCTGAAGAGCCATTTCGACCAAGCTCTTCTCTCAATGATCTGGCCTTCTCCCTAGAGTCATTCAGCTTGTCCTGCTCTTGGGCCAATGTTCGTACACGCCGACTGATTGCATCCAAATTGGCTGTAGAAGCTTCGGCGAGCGTAGAAATCTGCTTGTTCATAGAGTCCAAAGTAGGCAGAATTGCACGAGGAAGACCATTAGCATCAGCCTCTGGCATCAATGAAGCATTGATTCCAAGTCCCCTCTCCAGCATCAATAATCGACGGTCGAAATCAGTTGCCTTGGCTAATGCATGGCTTTGTTCATACGTAGGTTCGTACATCAAAGTATAAGTTGCATCCTCTGCTGTAGCTGCCTCGGTCTTCTCTTCAGAATTTGAACTTGCATTCGTCCCTGGAATCCGAATCGATGTTGGCCGACCGATGGGTTGCGATATCTCGTCCAGGACTTGGCTGAGGGAAGTCAGTCTGTCGTCACCGGTGGTAGCGTCAATGTCTTCCTTTGTTTGTGATTCTGCTTTTCGCTTTGCATATTCGTTCTTTGCTTCTTCCACTTCGCGCTTTAGGCGGGCAATTCTGCGTTCTAGGCTCTCATCGTCGTCGTCGTCAGAGAGATCGCCAAGCTCCTGAGTACCGTCCTGCAGTATTCTTTGTCTTCGGCTAGAGACCTTGTACGACTTGCGCTTTCCGTCAACTCGGTCCGAGAAGTCGACTCCGTTCGCGTCAACGTTGGTGGGAAGAAAGCGAGAACGCGCTTCATCTATTCGCAGCCGGGATCGAGAGATACCAGGCGTCTCGTCCTCGATATCGTAGAACTCGTCGTCCGAATGGGTTCGACCAGTGATTGTCTATAGATACGTTAATGGGTACCAACCGTACCTGTAACACAAAGAAGCTTACGGGAACTGTAGAGTTGTCATCTGTGAGCTCCGGGGTCTCATAGATGTCTGGAGCGGAATCCTAGGTAAGGTCGTTAGCATCTTTGAGTTCTCTTTGTGCCGAAGGCAACAACTCACCAGATCTGGAAGAGCGGCGTACTTCCGGTTGAGGGCCATTTCCACTAGTAAAGGAGATTTGGGTAGGAGCCAACTGATACCTCTAGTTACAGGGCTTTATTCTGACACAAGCTTGTTGCTGTTGTAAGGTGAAGGTGTATCACTTTGTACTTCGCTTCTGACAACAATGGAAATGGCAGTGAAACCAAGCACTGTCCAGTTATATCCCTTTTCGGCTTCCGAAGTGGTGAAGCACTGACCATTAGCGTACCAATAGCGCTAATGCCCACTGTTTACTTATCCCCTGACGGCGTTAGACCCTGCCTACCTAGGGATTCAGAGGTGGACTGCAGGGCGCAGGCGCGTTTAATCAGACGCGCGCTGACTGGGCGGGTGGGGAATTCCACCAACATCTCAGTGAACTTACCTGGCCAGTAAAGGAAGGAACAAACACAGTTGATAAGTTGTTTGTTAAGGAGGAAGGCGCCATATCAAATCCTGGCTCGTACATTCACATTCTTTTGATTTCTTTCTTTGCTCTGAAACGGCTTATGGCGATGCTCTAGCTTTTGGGGTTCTTTCCTTCTCCCTCGGAAGCGTCCAAACCTCAAATCTCTCACCACTACACATAGGTTCATTTCAAAACCCTTACCTTTCCATCTAGGCTTCTCAAAGGGGGAAGCGATCTGCAATGGCTGGCAGAGTGACGGGGTTAAGCAGACACCAAAAACCACCGCCACTTCTTTCCCAGATTCGTGGCTGTGAAAAGCGAAAGCTTGAACAGCAACCTGACGATGTCAACGCTTTACCCATGTCTTCCGAAGATGAGATCGAAGACGATATACCCTCAGCCGCAGACTTAAGGCTGAGACTAAGTGGTTCTCAGGACCAAACGCCCATCGAGCAGTCTGATGACTCCGAACCAGAAACTTCAGCTCGTGGAGATATCAGGCGCACAGCCTTCCGCAACCCGAGTAGCAGTAAAAGTCGTAGGAATGTCACTCGGAAGGTGAACCAGAAGGAAGAAAAGACATCGACAGCGGGAAATCATGCGGAAACATCTTCCTCGAGCGTGAAACGAAGGAAACTTGACGGCAAATCCGGGAATGGCTCAGCGAGTCAATTCAAAGACACTTGGGGATTTACCAATACAGGCAACAGCAAAGCAAAATATGGGAGCTCACAGCCTCGAGGATCGCAAGCTTCTCGTGGCTCGCAAAGTTCTCAAGTAATGAAAGGTTCGTCAAACTGGCGACCGTGTCACTTTCTTATTAATCTGTCTGTAGGGGAGACAAAAGTGACAAAGGACGAGCTTATACATGAGAAGACCGAAGAAGACGACTTCTTACATAGCTCCCAGACGGAAGAAAAGCCGACCTTCAAACCTGTTTCACAAGAATCTTTCAGTAGTCCCACAAAGTCGGGGGTTGCTTTGAGACCTGTACCACAGGATGACTTGGCGACCCCTAGAAAGAGAGGGAAGATAGAAATAAAACCCACGAGCCGTGGTTTATCCGCTACTCTAACAAAAAGCCAGGTAGCTCACACCACCAAACTTTCACAAGACGGCCCTCGCAAATCGCGCTTGTCGTCTCAGAATCGAACGGGTATCTGGCATCCGGTATACCCTCCAAAGAAATCAGGGGACCGACCTAAGACGCCCGAGTACAAACCAGCCACATTCGTTGCGCCAGCCGAGATTGATGGCATGCAGACCAGCAATAGCGATATAGGTAGCATATCATCGCCAGTCTTATCAGATCTAGATGAGCTCAGCGACACAGAAACGATCAATGAGGAGTCCCTCGCAGACAAGAACAGTTTGGAAGATATAACGACGAAATGCCCGTGGTGTGGGGACCTCGTGTCGGAACAGGCACTCAAGGATTATTCCAAGGGGAAGAGACTGAACGTGCAGATGCAAACAAGGTTCTGTGCTAAACACAAGAAAGAAACTGCCATGGAGACATGGCGTGAAAGAGGCTATCCTCATGTTGACTGGAGCCGTCTTGAACGCCGACTGGATGACCATCGAGCATACTTGATCAAGATTGTTGATGGCAAACAGTCGTTTTTCCGTGATATTTTGGCAGAGAAAATCGAAACAGGCCAGGCCAGGTCACTCAAGAAGGAGGGCAACCTCAACCCAGGTTACTATGGCCCAAGAGGCTGCAAACTTATGTGCGATTACCTTGTGGAGGAGTTTGGTGAATCGTTGAAAGAGAATGCTACAAAAGATCGTGTCATCGCCGGTCGTGGTTCCGCAGCCTTTATCCAGTCGGTGTTGGTTGCTGAACTTGCTGTACAATTGATAATGGAGGATATGGATGTGTCTGCCTCGGAGGCTAGAGAGATTATGGAGGAGAGCAAGGCTCTTGGTGAGCTGATCAACGAAGAAACATGACATCTGAATTTGAAAATACAACCGGCAAATAGATATTTATATACATATGTAATACATCAAGAATCAACAATGTTCATGGCCCTTGTCCGATGAGTTGCATGCTTGCTTATATACTTTTTTCTTCGTTTACTGAATGGCATGAAACCAGAAATTTGGATCTCGTTATATCGGAGGCCAATGTGGCCATCTAGGTCTAATCGCAGCTCTCTGAACTGGTCAGAATATGATACATGTAGATTCTAGTCAATGCTGACATTTCGCCAGGTTTTCATCGCCGATCTCTCTATCCACACCGTTCTATTGTTCCTTCTTTGTCTTAAGGGAAATGTCAGTTGTTGTCTGCATGAAGAACTGTCGCTCAATAGCCTTGAGTATCTCGTCGAGAAGTCTGTATCGAGTTAGTTGACAATAAAGCAAATAGGCAGCAAGTTGAACTTACACAACAGGAGCACTGATGGCAACAACTGCCTTCCATTCCAGAACGTTCAGAGGCACGATGGAGAACAGGCCTTGAAGGAAGGGAATATAGACGAGGGCAAAATGCAAAGCCATGGACAGAGCGATGGCATAAACGAGCATCATGTTCTTCCAAAGAGGCAAAGTGAGGAGAGACTCGCTGGATGACAGCGCGTTGATGGCGTTGAACATCTCAATCACAACCAGGATAGACAAGGAGACCGTTGAAGCTGCCTTGGCCATGTCGTTGGAGAACATAGAGCAGCCAATTTCAGGGAAGTCAGCTGAGCAGTGGTGGAAGCGAGTGAGTTGGCGGAAAGTGATCTGGGGACCCTCAGGGTTATACATGAACCACCAAGCATAGCCAGCAACCGTAGCGAGACCAACATAGGTACCGATGACGAGATAACGGAAGAAGAGCCATCCGCCAATCAGAGCTTCATCTCTCTTGCGAGGACGACGCTTCATGATGTCGTGGTCGGGGGGGTTGAAAGACAGAGCGGTGGCAGGCAGACCATCGGTGACGAGGTTGACCCAAAGAAGTTGAACTGGAACGAGAGCCTCGGGCATACCAAGAGCAGCCGTCAGGAAAATCGAGACTACCTCACCAATGTTGGACGAGATCAGATACCGGATGAATTGCTGAGTGTTGTTGTAAATGGAACGACCCTCCTCAATGGCTACCTCAATAGTGGCAAAGTTGCTGTCAGCAAGAACCATGTCGGCAGCCAGCTTAGAGACATCAGTTCCTGAACCCATCGCAACACCGATATCGGCCTTCTTCAAAGCAGGGGCATCATTGACACCATCACCAGTCATAGCAACAACCTCGCCAAGAGATTGAAGTAGATCGACCAGTCGAGATTTGTGGCTGGGTTCAACGCGGGAGAACAGAGAGGCACGTTTAGCTGCTTCAAGTTGCTCGCTAGGAGACAACTGGTCAAACTCGCGGCCGGTGTAACTCTTTCCAGTAAGATCCTCATGCTGACCAAAAACGCCAATCTGGCGGCAAATGCTTTCAGCGGTGTTGCGGTTGTCTCCAGTGATGACGATAACACGAATACCAGCATCCTTGCACTTCTGTACAGCGCTGGGAACCTCCTCTCTGGGAGGATCAAGCATGCAGACGAGGCCAAGGAAAGTCATGTTCTGTTCAAGCTGGGCATATTGTTCGGTAGAAGAAGCAGTGTGCAGAAGTGGATTCTCAGCCACCTTGTCGATGCTGGCAAGAGCGATGACTCGAAGACCGTTGTTGCCATATCGTACAATCTCGCTCATCAGGCGGTCAGCAATCTTCTTGGTGAGTGCAACCTTCTTGCCATTGGAGCCAACGAGAGTTTGTGTGCAGCGATCGATAACGGATTCAGGAGCGCCCTTGACCAGGAGTTTCTTATCATTACCCTTACCAACCAAGACAGACATGCTCTTGCGATCCCGGGAGAACTCGTACGTAGCGAGGCGAGGTAGTTCCTTCTGGTAGGCTGCGCTGGCATAATGAACACAATCTTCAGGGCGGGTATCGGTAGGGGCACAAGGTCCAATCTTCTCAACCAAGACTCGAAGAGCACCCTCAGTTGGTTCACCAATGCTGGAGAAAGTGGCAGATCGAGAATCATAGGCAAGCTGAGCGTCATTGCAAATGGCAGCTACCTGTGTCATTTGGCGGATAGTAGCAGAAGAGTTGGGGAGGTCTTGAACGACAACACCGTTCGACTTGATGGCTCCACGGGGTGCGAAGGTAGTGCCCTCAACATCGAGCTCGTTTAGACCACTACCGTCCTCGTTGAGATGTAGAACCTTGCTAACGCTCATCTGGTTGGTGGTCAGAGTACCAGTCTTGTCAGAGCAGATGACGCTGCAGCTCCCAAGGGTCTCAACAGAGGGGAGGCTTCGGACGACAGCGTTCTTAGCAGCCATCTTTCTCGTTCCAAGAGCCAAGCAGGTAGTGATAACAACGGCCAGACCCTCAGGAATCGCAGCAACACCAAGGGAGACGGCAATCTTGAGGTAGTAAATGGCGCCCTTGGTCCAGTTGCCGTGGCTAGGATCATTGAAGTTGGGAATGTTGATGAGCCAAACCAGGATGCAAATGACAGTAATAACCTTGGCTAGACTGTCGCCGAAGTCGTTAAGCTTCTGCTTCAGGGGCGTGGGTTCCGAGATCTGCGCAGTAATGCTTTCGTGGATATCTCCGATAGCGGTGTTAGGGCCTGTGAGAACAACAATAGCTCGAGCGCGACCAGTTACAACAGTTGTTCCAGAGAACAACATGTTGGTCTGGTCCTGTAGAACGGCTTTCTCGTCTTCGATAACGGTAGAGGCGCGTTTGCCGACGCTCTCGCTCTCTCCAGTGAGAACTGCCTGGTCGACAGAGAAACTGTTGCTTTCGATGGAGATAACTCGACAATCGGCAGGAATACGATCACCAATGGAGACTGTAACGATGTCGCCGGGGACTAGCTCTTCGGCCTTGACTCGTGAAACATGACCACCATTTCGCACCACATTCGCTTCGTTGGCTGAGTATTCCTGTAAGGCGGCGATAGCCTTCTCGGCGCTGCTTTCCTGGGAGACTCCGACGACACCGTTGAGAATGAGAATGGTGAGAATCTATGGGAGACAGGTCAATGGTTTGCTCAACAAGAAACAGACAGGATCGAAA
Organism: Fusarium odoratissimum NRRL 54006; assembly: GCF_000260195.1. Classification (NCBI taxonomy): domain Eukaryota; kingdom Fungi; phylum Ascomycota; class Sordariomycetes; order Hypocreales; family Nectriaceae; genus Fusarium; species Fusarium odoratissimum. Next base: position 1,672,224 of record NW_022158687.1, on the reverse strand, counting down.
AAGCGAATTTGTACTTACAACAACTGGGTCGACGAAAGCACTCCAGCCTTCTTCATCGTCGAAAAGTGCCAGAATGAATGAGACAGCGGCGGAACCAAGAAGGATAAGAACTAGCTGGTCCTTGAATTGCTCTAAAATAAGCTCCCACAGAGGAGTAGGAGGCTCCTCAGGAATAGCTACCAAAAGTTAGACAGTTCAAAAACGTGGAGGGGTTACCGAGAGTATCTGACGTACAGTTGCGCCCATGCTTGTTGCGTAGCTCGGTGACCTGAGAGTCGCTCAAGCCTGTAGCCTCGTTGACGTTGAAGTTGGCGAGGACATCGCCAACTGGTTTCGCGAACGCGCTCTCCATGGTGAAGGCGATGCGCAACGCGAGCGCTCGGAACGAAGCTGAATCAAGTTTGTATACCGAGAAGTTGACAGCGAGACGATTTGCGAAAGAGAGAGAAAGGGTCTCGTTAACCTTGAAGCAAGGAAAGGAGGGTAATGCAGACGTCAGAAAGAAAATGACAACACGTAGACTAGAACCTGGATGAAAAAGAAAGTGTAGGAGAGAAAGATTAAAGACACGGAGGCAATAAACTAATCACCGATTTCCAATCCTGTCATGGAACAGTTTACAGTAAGGTAGATTTGTCAAGACTAGAGAGGCAAGGCGATGAAAGGGCCCACGCACGTGGCAACCTCCAACCTTGCAGTACAGATTTTATTCTTACTAATGGTGGAGTCTGCTGTGAAACCTGCTTCATCGGACTAAGATACTAGACAGAATCTGAGTCGCGAGACTATCAACTTTTCCGCTTCCGTCTTTCGTTCGAAATTCTCAAGTCGAGGCGCTTCTCCATGGTCGAAAAGCTCAACGTGTTCGTTTCCGTCTCGGGCAGTCGGCATGTCTCTCCTGTCTTCTAGCGTGACAGTAGCGCATCCCCACAATCTGGGAGGACCACTGTAAAACCTCCTGAAAACCAGGCACCAGTCCCCTGAAAACCGATTGAAGACTGTTCTCCAGCCGAGAAACCCCAGCTCGATTTTACCTTAGTTGGGTCTAGCTCTGCAAGCACCGCCACGATGCCGAGCCAGTTAGCTTACACCTTACATCACGACAAGATACAAGTTGAGTCTTTACTTGCCGAGCATATATGCCAAGTTGTCGATTGCCGAATAAGCCGCTCTCACCAATTGAAGTTGAAGGTGAGTATGGGTAAGTCAGAGGGTCGGTGGAGACTGACTACATATCTATCCACGAAGATATGCGATACTCGTAAGCTTCTCAGGTCAAAGCCATTCCATCCCGGCCCGGTATCGCCGACTGACTCGAAATAGGGCTTGGCTGAGAAAGGTTGGTGGTCATGACAGCCTCGACGTGGGGGAACAAGACATCATGCTCGACTCTGTGTAGTAGATAACTTCTGTCAAGTGTAATACTCTCAGGATACTTTCTTCTCACATGAATCATACATTGTAAGGATTGCTTAGATATCTAAACCGTAACAGCATTTATGCCGTGACCAGTTTACTCTCCAGATATCGATATTTAATATAAAACAGCACTGTCATCTAATGTGCTTGATCTTGCATCTGATATTTTATTTCCGCCAAGTGTCGGCCTTAATCATGATGTCAGACACGGTGCATTATGGCACGCTTCTCCACATCATACTACCACGCTCATTAAAATTCATTGAAAGGAAATCATTCACTTCGGCTGTTACGTGGATACGGCAATGCGTTACTGGGTTGGGATCCATGTCATTAACAACTGGCAAGTTCATAAATCATAAACACAATACAACACACACCATCTGCTGTTTGGGAACATCAATGACAAATTGCAAGCAATCCTAAAAATATCATATCTCCTGTACTAACTTCGTGGTAAGAAGTTGAGCTCTTCAAACTTCTCAATACTACCATGCACTGTCCATGTCCATCCATCAAGCCATGAACAAGATGGTCACACAATCATGCTCGCAGTTTCAGATTCTTTCAGCCTCCCCAACCTCTTATATATGAACAAGCCGCTGATCTCTGAGCCTCTTGTCGCCACATCAAAAGAACCCTGAGATTCTTAGGTTGCTGCCTCGGCCTTGACCGTCAATAATACGAGTTTGCAGCCAGCCGTGAGCTCGTGATATCTCGTGGCCGCAAGTAATGATGCCGGCTTCATATAACGGAGGAACCTTTTGGCCTATCATTTAGTCAAAGCATATACTGAGCTTAAGGCTTGATCCGATTGACCTTTTGGTCTCGTTGCATCACAACTCCTGGACTCGGGCATCAATATTCCCGTCTTCAGTGCTTCCAGCTTCGCCCTGCACCAATTACCATGCAGACGCCTCTTTGTATCACCACTTCCCAGCCGTGATACTCTGGCTCATTGTCACCGGCTGTACAATTCCACGGCCTAGGATCATGGGTGTTGAATCTCAGTTGGGCCAATGTGGCCAGACAAGACTGCCTGACTGGATGGGTAAAATCTTTTTTTTTTTTTTGGTTTCGGACGCAGTTCTCGGTGAATTCTACCTGCATGGTTGCTCATCGCTCTTGCATGACTTCTTCTAAAACGCCATCCAGGAAGGAATGTCTCGAGATACTGTATCTCTCGGTCCGCACCTACCTGCCAGTACCTTGGATAGGTAAGTAAGGTAGGTAGGTTTGCCCATAGATTGTGACCTCCTGCAAGTTTCCCAGCCTGCCCCTCTGTGAGTTTTGATGCTGTGGACTCTACTTTGATGTTTGGTCTATCCCATTCATGACATCTTCTTCATCATTCATCATCACAGCCATGTTTGGACGACTCGTCTGAAGCCGCTTTTTTGGTGTAGTTGGGTTTTCTTGGAACCAGCACTTTGTTAATTTCTTGGACCTTACCTCGTCGCTCTCTTTTCATCATGGCTCTCGTGAACCCTTCAGTCTTGCCCGATGTTTCTCGTAGCATCACTAGTTCAAGACATTTCAGTTGGACAGCCGGCTTTCCGTATATATCACGATTTGATTCCCACGACAGCCTTCGCAGATTATATGACATTCATTTGCCGTCGAGATTGGATGAACTTCGCCTTGATGATATCAATACATTCACAACCTTGAATTGCACCACCCAGCATGCGAGTTCTGAAAGAGCAACTACCACACGCACGAGGCCTTCTTGTCCGCAGATACAAGTCGAAACTATTCAAGAGATCCCATGCAACCAATCTTTCGCTGAGAATGTCAAGCTTCGGAGGCCTTTCTCTAGGTGGATGAGATCATTGCATCGTCGAGTGAGTCAAAGAGACCACGGAAAAGTTTGGTCTCCAGATACTGGATGGGAAAATCTCGAGTGCAGTGGAGCTTATCAGCGGTCAATTCGTCGCAGACTCAGTCGTCGGCTCTCGTCTTCGGGGTCTTCGCTTGGTTTCATCGAAGCAGTTCAAAGTGCTAGTATCAGCATTGCTAGTGCCAGTGCCATCTCGCGCTCGCGCCGGCATCATCGCCTTTCACATTGTCGGTCACGGACTGAGCGAAGCAGTCGAGCTTCTCTGTCTGCCCCAAGGTTTTCTGAGGACAGTATTCCGTTCGAAAAGGTCAGCATTGATGTTGCTGCCATCCAGCGTTCTCTGCGGCGCCGGCAGATTATCGAGGAGCTCATCAATACGGAGGAAAGTTATATTGGTGACATTCGTTTCCTTATTCATGTAAGTTCAGCCCAGCACTACTGTTAGGCCAACTGACAGCAAATAGACCTACATCAACCTGCTCGCTGCTCTCCCAACTTTACCTGAGCGGCTACGCTCGTCCATCAATCACAATCTCGATCAAATTCTTCAGCTCCACGAAGAAATACTCGGCGAACTACATAGGGTAGTTCCAGATTCTGAGTACAGCCAAGCTGACCATCTTATCATATCCTCCTCAAAATTAAACAATCCCAAAACTAGACATCGCCGATGGTCAAGTTTGGATATGGCCCCAGGCGATCAAGGTAGCCTCCAGTTACTAGAAAAGGAGCCTGGTGTGTTGTCTGAGCCTCAGGTAGCAGCAGATGCGGCCAAGATTTTCAGGAAGGGGGTAAGTTGCCGTCTTGCAGCTCAATGCATGATAGGTACTGACGTGTTGCATCTAGATGCATCGGTTCTTCATGTATAAGGAATATGGTGCGAAGTATGAGATGATGATCAAAGACGCCACTTCAGCTCTGGAAAACCTCCCCGAATGGGAGTTACATCAGAAAGGGCTTGAGGCTTTCGCGTTCACTATGGAGTCATCACCATCGTCTGATAGCAGAAAGGCTCGAACCATAGGTGATCTTCTTGTTAAGGTATGCTCCTCTGATCATATCTGCTTCACTGTCTGACATGTCAGCGTCAGCCTATTCAAAGAATTTGCAAATACCCCCTTTTGTTTGCAGAGCTACTAAGGTGCACCCCAGTCATCGACTGTCCAAACTCTCACATGGAAGTTGAAACTACACTAATGAGGCTCCGGGAGGCCACAGCTGAGATCAATCGCTCAACTGAGGATAACTTGATGAAAAGCATCCTTGAAAAGACCTGGCTATTGCAGGATCGTATCGTGTTTCCAAACAGGGTATTCTTCATATGTATTCCCTTATTGAATCTTTGCTAACCATCTACGAGAGACTCGATGCGCATTCGAAAAATCAGGTTCGTTCGTTTGGTCACATTCAGTTGTGTGGAGTCTTGCATGTATGTTGGCAGTCACCGGCCGGCGTTGACGGCCAGTATATGATCTGCCTACTCTACAAAGACGTCCTTTGTCTGGCCTCTGGAGGAAAGTTTGAGCCTATCTACAAGATTCTGGCCTGCATTGATGTACATTGTTCAGCTGTTGAAGATGCTGACAATGGGCGCGGTAAGGCATGTCATATATAACCGAGACTGGAACTAACATATCTTGTAGGCTTACAATGCCACCTAGCTCCCTTCTCTTGGAAGCTTGTTTTCGAGAGCGATCATCAACTTTACGAGGTGGTAATGACGGCTTGTACGTCAAGGGAGGAGAACGAATGGCGAACGCGGTTGCAGCAACCTCTGTGTCAAGAGCCTGTTGGTAGATATCCTGGTCTTCAAATATTTCTCTCTCTTGACATTCAAAGTCTAGGCACTGTGTTCGGACGACCTGGTATGTTTACACTGCCCAAATAACGAAAAGACTAGATCATACTGAACAGCGGTAGGAAGTATCGCGAGGAGCCTATCGACGCATCAGGCATCTGTGGGAAGCTCCGAGCCATGCCATGTCATTCTCAAGAATACAAGTACCATGAAATCTAGTAGTGGTACCAGCTCCGGAGCTAGCCTCCATCGTTCACAGTCTTTGTTGTCACCAAAAGTCAGAACGCCAGTCCTGGTACCATCTCGAAGTGAAAGAGCGCGGCTGGAGGTGCTTCTCTCAGACGTCTGGAGTCAAGATGTCCTTCCTCTTCCTAGCATGACGAACATTGCGCGGAATGAGCAGATAATCAGGCGGTCAGCATCAACCGTGATGAGAAAGTTGAGTGTATCCAGCATGACGAAGAGGTCAGGAAGCTTGTCACGCAGAATGATCGAGGACCCATCGAGTGAAGACCAGACCCGCCAGACCAGTTTTTCAGGCGATAGTGGCTTTGACATCTTTGACAAGGCTGGTCGTGAGGAGAGCTCACACTCCTACGCAAGTAAAGGCTCAGCGCTCCCAGAGACTCGAGAGCTCAGCGAGGAGGATGATCATGTATCGGACATGTCTCCAAGGCTGGAGCTCACGCAGATATCTGAACTCGAACCTCTTGATTTGATTGAGATTATTTCAGACAAGCAACTGCAAAGTGAGGCAGAAAACACATCAGCTCTACAAGACTGTATCACAAACAGGCTCCAGACCAATTCTCCACCAGATGATTCCAGAACAGCAACACTCTCTGTTGCGAAGGAGAACCTGTCTCGCTTGGCTGATTCCACCGCCATTCAGAGCACAGATGTTCCATGGGAGAAGGAGAAAAGCTCGAAAAACGAAAAGAAGTGCACAGGCATTCGCAGATTCTTTCGGTGAGAAACTGTTATGAGGGCACTGGTTGGCTATGACGTTTTATAAATCTCTAGTAAAGCTGTGCTGTGTTATCAGTTCAAAGATGATGGGAAACTACCTAGGCATTGGATTTTATTATTAGCATCACTAAGGTACCTAATAAGGTACTGATGTCCAACTAGTCGATCGTTACGTTACTTTAGTAAGCTTATGTAGTCTAACTCGGTGGTTTCTGAATAGCACTTTAAGGCTGGGGGATTCTCGCCTAATATTAATTGTTTGGTTTCAAACCATCAGTTTCTTCGAGTTTGATGAGATGTCGTAATCCTGCCTTACTGGATAATGCACATATCATGAAGTTGAATCCTCGGCATCATGCATCAAGCCAATGTCCCCCTAAAGAGAAACAGACCAAGACAGCATTCACAGGAAATAACATTATGGCTTGCCAAGGCAATGAGAAAGAAGATGATTTGTTCCTGACGTGGAAGACGGGAGAACAAGACGGGATCCGCTGCAACTTGGCCAATCCCTTACAAGGAAATTGTTGTAGGCTGGCGTGAGGAGCACGCGATCGATCAACATGGCAGCCCATAAGCTTGGGTATTTTTGCTTCCTCGTGCTCAAAATACGGTGACGTACGCGGTGGATTCAAGCATGCAGGAACGTGTAGAAGCAAGACGAGCAACTTCGAGCCTGGCAAGCAAACGGGAATTTGCTGCTTCATTGGCTGTGTTGATGCTCACGGCAAGCTATAGTGGGGCCTGTTCCGCCTGAGGGCCTTGAGAGCCCCGCGGTGCAGTACGTACCAACCCACTTGCCCGCCGTGGGAGAGCACAGCTATGACGTATGACGTAGGTAGCTTCAGGCCAGCAAGCTAAGGTACATTCGTCACTGCTCCTCACATTGAGCTTCCTTTTAAGCCTTTGAATGCACCACACTTCCTCGATTCCTTTTCTTCTCCTCATCTTCATCTTCATCCTTCAATCCAGCTTCGATAAACATTTATCAACAACTCTACCTAGCGACTCTCACTCTAATCGTTTGACGACTCTTCATCACCAATACAACCACCACCACTTCCCTTACTCAATAAACAATCACAATGGCTCGCGGCGAGACTCAGCAGACTAAGGTCCACTACAAGGGCAGCGACGACTTCATCATCTTCATCGATGATGTTGAGACCTACCAGAAGTGGAAGAGCGACAAGAGCATTCCTCTTGCTCACTTCATTTCTTCCTTCAAGATCTTCCTGACACACAAGTAAGTCAAGCCACCCCCGCTTTGTATCTCCTCTTTTCCCTTCAATCTCGTGGCTAGCATGGAAACGGAAGTCCTGCGTCACGTATTCTACCATAGTCTGTGCAGCATTGGCCTGCCAGATATCTGGCATCTGATCATGGCTTCAGCTTCCCTTTACCAGCCATCGTCAAAACATTGTTCAATTCCATAACACATAAGCTAACGTTCCAATAGCCAAGGAGCTCAGGGAAGTCTCGATGCTGCTTCAAAGGCAGCTCTTGAGAACGAGTTTGGTACCTCTGTCGATGATGATGTCATCAAGCAGATTCTTGAGAAGGGCGACACCCAGACCGTAGAGGTAAGGTCCTTCTTATGACACATTCCTACCTAGCCGCGTGACTAACATGGTCGTACAGTTCCCCGAGCGTCAAGGTCCCAAGAACGACAGCAAGGGCCCTATGATCTCCCACTAGAAGAAACAACATTCTACACGATGTACCGGACAGCAGGCGTTTGGGGGGTCCGCCATATTTTTGGGCGTGCAATTGCTAGGGAAGGGCTCATGTTGCAGTGAGCGGTGCTATCGGTGAACAACTAAGACTCATCTGAAATGGTTGATGAAGTTGTCACCATGCAGTTAGCTTGAGCCACGATCATGTTGACAGCTGATTGAATCAGCTAGTATCTGATGCTCTGAGAGATGGGCAGTTTATGATAGTGCTTCATGATATACAACCAGCCTTGGGAATTGCAATGCATTCATTTCGCGATCTAATCCACACAAACCTTGCCCGAAATCAGGTGACATTGAAATTAATGCCGACTTGTGTAGCGCTTTGTGATGCTAAGAAAACAGCGGAAATGATTAGTCTCGCACTCTTTACTTCATTGACTACCCTCGGGGGGTAATAAAACTTCTAAAATTAGTAGGTCTAAAGATCTACTGAAATATACTAAAACTTATGTAAGTCTTTTCATGACTTAGGATAAAGGTCATAAGTTTTCTTGCCTCTCCTTGACTACGTCGATGCTTGGATACTCAGGTCTATTTAGTAAAATCACGAATAATCAAGTTGCCCTACTTATCACCGAAAAGACCCATTTCATTAGCTGTGATTTAGAACATAGCAGACCATCTTGTCATCTGCCATTTCCACTACTTGCTTTAAATTTGACTGACTTCCGTTTCGTTTTCTCTAGCATTGATACAGCAATAAAAATATTACCTTCTTGTTTATACATGTTTTTTTTTTTTTTTCATTCATTCTATAATCTTGGACCATACTCCATGTCCATGTGCTGTGGCTTTCACATGTGGACCTAAGGTATAAGCTAGCTGAGTTATGATTCAAGAGAACGCTATTAAACAAGGAGGTGTTTCGAAGTATCAGCCAATACCACCACTTGGCAAAATCCACAAACAGATCCGGTTTCGACATATTTAAAGGACTCTTAGCTGTTTCTACTCTGTTTTGGATCACCAAGCTGAGTTCCCCTCTCGGCTTGGCTCAATACACTTGTATGTAGGTATCCAAGGAAGCAACAGCAGAGAAACAGACATGGAACATTTGAAGACATTTTAGTAGTATTAGATCTATATTTCGGGTGCCCTTGGCTCCAGGGATTGTAGCAGACTCTCACCGGAAGTCCTCAAGCCCGTGAAGGCCACGCAACTCGACCAGTTCCTCGTCTCCTGATTGCACGACGTTCCTCTGGAAACGGCCGTAAACAGTATATCCCTCTCCAATGGTATCCTCCGTCTACCAACACCTCCACGCAGATCATGCAAATGGAAAATGCAAATACAAACACAAACGCAATGCTAGAGGTGAAATCTCCTTGGTGCAGGATGAGTCGTACACACGCAGTACTGATGGTCTGATGGTCGTATATCATAAAAAATCGCCAAACGCCGCAAAAGGGTATATGTGTAACAGTATCTCTTTGTAAAATTCGAGGTTTAGAGATGGCATTCAATTACGAAGTCATGCTATACCCCGTTCTGTATTTTGTAGTATTATACATCCATCATGGCAAGCTGCGACTATGCACGCGTAACGCCGCCGCTGCGCCCACGATTAGGAAGAGTCCAGGGTTTTGCGCAGATCATCTAGAAATTTAATGTTAGTCACAGGTAGATTTCTCAAGGCTTATAGTTGCCACTAACCTCGCCTTCGCTGTAACCCCAGAAGTAGACGATCATGCCGATGAGGTAGTAGATAGCGGCGTTTGTGCCTTGGTAGATAAGAGCAGCACTGAGTGCTGTGAGAGGAAGGATGGCAAGTCGGAATTCTAGCGAGCGGTGGAGAGCTGAGCCGGCGACGAAGTTGAGAGGCCATTCGAGAGCTAGCATGGCCAGCCCCAAGAGTAGATTTATTATTTGTAAAGCCGGTACCGGTCTTACTGCACCATCTAGGGTGCGCGTAAGGAAGTCCCAGAAGATCTTGGGCCAAAAGAAGCACTCTATGGCAGCCACAATCTGATCTGTAAGATAGTGTAAGTAAAGAACGATCGGTCCAAGTCATGGTCAACTTACAAGCTGCGGCGCTCAAGATGATGAGACGGGCCCAGTGATTCTTGATGAGTTTTCCCATAATGAATGAATGTTGATTGTCAAGCCCAGATTAAGTTGCCTTTCTCTTGTTCCCAAAACGTTTCTCTTTCCTTGCGGATAGTAACCAGTCTCGTTTTCCCTCGTTGAACTTGTCGTCTATTCGTATAGTACCGAAACACTGCTGCCAATAGTCCTTTTTCGGTGTGATATTACAGACCGGCCAGCGGCGATACGGTATAAAAGAGCGAACGTAAAAGAAACAACGAAAGTATTAAAACGAACAGTAACTCTGTCAGGCCAGCAGACAGAAAGAAGCGAATGGTGAGAGAAGAAGAACAGTGGGCGAGTGGCAGATGATATCAAGGAAGAGATGAGACCCTTGAAGGATAAGCCAATGTGTTAAGGTCGTCGATCCCGACGGTTGAGGCTGAGCCGAGAGCGAGGTGGATAAGGATAGAGCGGATGCTCGAGATTTGAGACGTTGGCGTCGGGCGAAAGGTTTAAGGACGATTATGAAGCCGATGATGTCGCGGAAGTTGGTTGGCAGATCCACGCACTCGACTGTATGGTCTATAATCGTGGCAAGCACACGCGCGACATTGTATAGAATTTTCGGTATGGTTATCCTTGGGAGAGACGGTGGCGGTATTGTAAGGCTGATTCTGTCTCATCCAAGAGCGGCTTCTTCCTTTCCCGAAGTTATTGTAGTCGCAAGATTGTATGACCAGTCAAGGTGATACTCAGGAGTCTTCTGAGACGTTACAAGAGACACAGATTTCAAGGTGGACCGGGGATTGGGAGGGGAGGCTGCAAGTTGCAGTGGAGGGCAGCCTGAGACTTTTAAGAAAAGGCCAAGAAAAGAACCACGACAGCCAAAATGCGCCTCTTTCTTGGTATGAAAATCTAGGCCAATGCAATGCATTCATGTACAAATGAACCAGGGTCTACATGGACCGTCGGGCCACGAGCCACGCCATTTCTCAGGGCCATCTTCACGTATTCGCCTCAGGAAATAGAAGCGCCTGGCAGTACGTAGGTGACTTTGAAGACTGGCGGTGCGATGGAAAGTGGAAAGGCGGGGAGAAGAGAGCTAGGATGTGAAGTTATGCGATGCAGCGGCTCGTCACACAGACCGACGTCCATCATCTTGGACCTAAAGCGGGTGCAAGCAGCTCTGAGATACCATGATTGGCCGTTGCCACGGCTGGTGTGGTCAAACATCGATAAGCTCATATGTCGCAGTGGTGTGAAGGCTGGTAATTGGTGATGACCTCGGCGGTTAGATGCAGAGCACAAGCCAATGAGCGTGCTTAGCAGCCATGTGGGAGAAGAAGGGAAGCGGGTAGAGAGAGAGGCGACAGGGATTGAGTGATGTCGCATGAAGCTAAAAGGAAGCCCTGGGCAGCCAGTTAAACAACTCAACTTTGAGAAGAGCCAAGAGAATACAATTACTTCGTCGTTCCCTTAGATGAGCTTCATCTCAGCGAGAGACTCTTCCACCTATCTCTCGGTCGACAGCCATCAGTAGTCAATTTCTTGTTTTATCTCGAGCCTCTCTCATGAGACTAGGAGGATACCACATGAGGCAGATGCTGGGACAGCCGACGTTGCGGTGTTTTGACTTGCTGTTGGACCCCTGACCCCTGGCCCCTCTCCCGCCCACCACTTCTTTAATCCCTGCTCACTTAAACGCTGCATGTGGTGTTCTTTTTTTAAACCACGACGCTTTGTACCACTCGTCACGCTAATTGTGGCAACTTGCCCTGTCGAGCAGTTGTTGGTTGAAGAGGATCTGGGGAAGATCTGGTGTTGGTTATCTTCAAAAAGCATGTTGGTTGTCATTAACAACTTATGAGACATTGCGCCCCCATATTAAAGCGCTTCTCGAAACAGGATTGCTTCATTTGTTCAGAGAGATCCCGAATCTTTGGATCAAGCGGCTGCGATCCGCTTCCTTAACCTATCCCTCGGGACCGATCAGAATGCGTCCAACAGCTCTTGCTACCATCCATCATCTGATGTGGATAGCACCACTTCTACTTTCTGTTTCTTGACCATCATCTTGAGCTAGTGCCGGCTATCACTCTTCTCATACCACCTCACAGAGTAGCGGCTTGGTCATTTTTCCCTCACCGTATCAACCAAGACCACAAGCTGTGACTTGCCCCCAAACATGCAAGCGAAGGTATAGGCTCGTCCGATAGTGCGTGATAACCGAGCCTGAGGCCTACCATGAGCATAGTGAGCCCGATTCACATTGTCGTCTACCTAGCTCGGCGGTTGCAGCATCGCTCTAATTGGTTCAGCTTCCACCTGGCTCACTCCGTTGCCCTGTGGATACTTGTTCTATCACCTACATGAGTAGACTACCCTGTCTCAACAACGGCGAACGAGTTCAGCGACGCAGATATGGAGAACCCGTAACTTGTTTTCGCTATAAACCCCTTCGAAATAATTGCGAGTGGTCGAATATGCACTCCATTAAGCTTGCATGTATCATGGCTCATCCCTGTACTTTTGCCCAGATGCCTGTCATGACTTAAACGACACCGCTCTGCACCGCAGGCTGTGACCCAGAATACTGGGCGGATGATCGATCTGAACGACATTCCTTGTGAGATCTTATTCTGCACTGAACCATTATCATGCCATTATACATAATGCATTCCAAGTCTTCGGTAAGCAGACTTGTCGTTGCCGCCCAGCATCTTGGAAACAGGACCAACTATCTAGCTTATCACACATTGTGTGCATATGTGACTCCTGGTTGCTTGCGGACTTGGGGCGGGCCATTGGAGAGAAACGAGACGACTCGTTCACCATCGCTATCTCCTAGGTATTCGCAGATTGTAGCTCGTCCGCCGGGGCTGGAGTAGAGGTCGGCGAAGCCTCTGAACCCGGAGGTGATTCCGGTCAGGACGTTGACCTGGTCTCTTGAAAGAGGTTTGCCTTCGACGCACCAGCATACCAAGTTCTTATGGGTTGCCCGTTGCTCAGTATTGACAGCGGAATTCTTCCTAATGCAATTCCGCCTGAGAGATTCAAGGCAGTCTGCAAAATCTTGGGTCGTAGAAATGGGAATCATAGGGATGGGACAATCTGAGCAAAGCATCCTATAGAGTAAGTCAACAGGTAATAGGCAAGCCAGTGATGTGAATGCGTACTCAATTTGCAGCCGAGAAAAAGACTCCATGGGCTTGTAACCATCCAAAAGCAATATCACTGCGATATGCTCTCCCCCGTTCATAAGCAACAGTCTTGCCATGCGCGCCTTTCCCTCAGAAGACTGGAGCTCAGACAGTGACGAGACAATTGCTCTGAAGGTAGCGGGTGGGCTGTTGGAAACGGGGACCGGAAATGTGATATCACAAGCCTCCAGGTTACTTTCTAGGGACGCTAGTGTGAGTGCGTGCGTGATAATACCTAATAGCAAACAGGTCACATCGATAACCAACCTTTCCATGTTGACGAGCTTGTTGTTAGCGAATGAACCGCCGGTGCCCATTCTCTTCGCTTCCGTAAGGATGAACAAAACATGATCAGTCAAGTTTGTGGTGCAAGTCCCCAAGAGTAATGGTTGTCCAGAAGATCGCGCGGGGCCTAGAATGGTTTGTTGAGGATGTGGATGAATTGAGCCGTGATATCAGTCAATGCAGTCTGGTAGAAACTTACGAATTTATCATGCTGAGATATTGGAGACATATTTCAAGGAAGGGAGGCGAGGCAGCTGAGTAGTACCTAAGGTACCTTACCTACCTAAGGTAGTACTTGGGTTAGTACAGCCTGCCTGGGTAGGGACTTAGGGAAGGAAGAGCAACCAACAGAGATGGACAGCACGAGAATTGAGCTGGCGCAAGTCTTGGCGTTTATCATCTTTAACGCAACGGACGAATTATTTCATGTCAAGGCTCCCCTTTTCAAGAGTGAGCTTTATATCACCAGTTGATGACACGGAGGCTGTCAATACCTCTGGCTCCGTACTGAGAAGCCAAGGTACGGAGGGGGACTTTTGTATTTCAGTTTACAAAGCAAAGGAAGATCCCTCTATCTATCTGCTAGCTACTTATATACCGTAAGAAGGAAATCCTGTTGTCAGTGAGTGTCAGCTCAATCAACACAGTAGTTTCGCTCTGCGTAAGTGTCATGGTTAAGGAATAAGTTAAGTAACCAATCAGAGCTCTACAAGCTTCTCACCCCTGGTCTATACTAAGCTTCTTGTCCCTACCTATGTCAGCACGGAATATCACGGCTCCGGAAGAGACGGCATCGACTCTCCTCGAAATATCTAATTACCTAGAATGACGTACTTGCTTTTGATATCATCAGTGAGTCTTCGAATCAAATTTGCTCTTACAATTCAAAACGAGCCGATCTCCTCTATACTGTGCGCTCTGTTGACGTGTCATCAGCATTCGAGCTTCAATTGACTCTCCGCCACGGAAGCCCCACCAGCGATCAAATATCCGATCTCGAGACAGCTTGGCAAGCAGCTCTCAACACTGGAGCCAAGAGTTCCTAAACCACCACCAGCCATGGTTCCTCTTCCGCTATTCAAGCTTGCATCTCTGCTTGTGAGGCATGTCTCAAAATATGGCGCCGTACGAACTATCCCCTGTCGCAACTGGACCAGGTACTGACAGCTCCTCAGAATCACATCAAAGCTCAGGCACACGATCACCCCCGGTTCCGAGCGTTCGCTGCCCGATACGGACAATACATGCATCAATTGAACATGAGGATGTCAGTCGCATTGTTACGGAACCCAGACGCTGAACGAAGAGCAAAAGAGAAGGCCGAAGCACCAACGGTCAAGACCGAAGAGCAGCAGAAACGAGACGATCAGCTTAAACAGAAGCAGGCTCCCGAACTCCCCAAGAAGAGCATACCGTTCCAAAACATCTGGAGACGCAAGTTCAGGCCACTTCCCGAGAACAAAGCGGTCGATCTGTTCGCCGATGTCATTGGAGATGCGTTCATCCTCTCGGTAGCCATCGCCTTAATTGTCTACGAAACCTGGAAGTCGTCACAGAAGCCCGACATGAACAAATTGCGGATAGAAGAACTGGATCAGAAACTTGAAGAGCTGAAGAAGAGGGAAGACGAGCTAGAAGAGGCGGAAAAGAAGCACAAGGAAAGATATGAAAGCTTGGAGGAGACACTGCGCCAGTTGAGGGATCCCAAGACAAATCAATTGCTAGTCCCGGCATTACAAGTATCATAACACTCAAATCGACGAACGACCAAATTAGGTGTGCCCGGAAACCCTCTGCAAGCAGGGAAGCCAACCAGATGGAAACGCGAGCACTTTTCAAGCCTCGAAATACCAGGGAGACTCGCCCATGGACAGCTGAAATATTGGACAATGCATAGCTGGTACTTGGTAATTATGCACCCTTTTGTTTCTTATCATATTATAGCCTCTTCTCCACTATAGACTTAGATATTCATGACTTACGATGTAAGATAACCACTCATAACAAAAGTACGAAAATTACCTGCCAATTGACCGCTTTATTTCAGCAAATCTTGGCCAAATGCTGGCCTTGTCGTTCAAGGATTGAAATTCCTTGATTGGCTAGCCAGAGGCACAGACGAGGCATGGTGTTATTTGATTGGACGATTCCACGACCCGCTACAGCTCTGTGGTTGCCAGCGGCAACAGCCTACTAAGAAAGTACACAAACCAAACCACCAGTCGCGGCAACTGATGACTTCTCTCCATCTCTCTTCGCTCAGCGTCGCTCGTCGGTTTCTTGCTCTCACAAATACTAACCCATAGCACCGGGCGATAGCATCTCAGTTTTCAGTATTGTTTAACGTCCTTGCTTTCACTGCACGAATAGGCGACTTTCTTTCATTCGTCTTGCATGTTGACGTCGCGAGTCTCGTGAGTTCTGCCCACTGGTTCCACTGAATCACCACCTCGTCTACTGTACATAAAACCATTGGACACGCACTCGGTTCTTTCGTCCCATGTTCACTTCGATGTTGCTAACCTTTTATCTTAGTCCGATACTTGCGACACTTCAACGCGGTTGCTGACCTTCTAGCCCGCTCGCCTGTTTGGCAACGACCGTCCACAAACTCGTTGAACTTTCGCATCGCAATATCCGAGCTTTTCATCAGCTATGGCTCATAGGCTAGCGCCCCGAGGCGGCGTCGATCTCGAGGCCCTGTCCCCTAGGGATGCCAACGCCCAGCGAGTACCCAAAGTAACCGATATCAAAACAAAGACGGCCGCCCAACTCAAGGCCGCCAAGGAGAAGGAACACCCTCCACCTCCGCCTACAGAGGTCCCCGAGCCTCCAAGCACCGATCGACCTGATGGAGCAACGTATCAGGTCGGTAAACTGCTCGGAAAGGGTGGCTTCGCAGTCTGCTACAGTGGCCAATTATTGCCCACAAAGCAGCGATTTGCTCTGAAGATTGTCAAGAGCCACATGCCTCCAAAAATGGAACAAAAGGTTTGTGACAGATAGAAGACACATTGACACACATCTAACACGTTTCAGTTCCAAACCGAGCTCCAGATTCACTCAAAGATGAAGCACAAAAACATCGTTCAATTCTTGCGAGCTTTTTCATACGAAAAATGCACATATCTGATTCTCGAATTGTGTCCGAACGGCTCTCTCATGGATATGGTGAAGCGAAGGAAAGGTCTCACTGAGCCCGAAGTCCGCTTTTACTCGGTTCAGATCGCTGGCGCCATCAAGTACATGCACAACAAGGGCATCATTCACCGTGACCTGAAGATGGGTAACATCTTCCTCGACTCTCAGATGAACGCGAAGATCGGTGATTTTGGTCTTGCCGCTCTGTTGGTGACTGGTCGCGATATGCACACCATCCGTCGCACAACTTTGTGCGGAACACCCAATTACATTGCTCCCGAGATTCTGGAGAAAGGAAAGAAGGGGCATGACCACATGGTTGACATCTGGAGCCTGGGCATCATCATGTACGCCATGTTCACATCGAAGCCGCCGTTTCAATCCTCGACCACAGACGAAATTTACCGCCGAGCTCGAGAGAGGGATTATGATTGGCCATCGGCGGAAACATCACGAAGATACATCAGCCAGGAAGCTAAGGAACTAGTTGCCACGATGCTTCAAGATGCTGAAAGCCGACCGGAACCGGAGGCCATTATCCAACACCCCTTTTTCACCTGTGGTTATATGCCTACCGAAGCGGAAATGAGCTCGCGCCTAAGAGAAGTCCCCCCGGACCGTGAGGAATTTTACGCCACTCGAATGAGCAGTGCTTTACAAGCACAATCATACAGGAACTTCAAGGACATGTGTCGAGAGTGTGGCATCGGCCCTTACGCCCCAGTTCAGGTCGTCCACACTCAGACGTGGAAGGAGATGGCTGCTGAGGAGAAGGCTGGACTGACACCTATGATCCCTCTCGAAGAAGGAATTGTCTACAGACCATTTGAAGAGTGGCTGAAGGAGCAGCAGCAGATAAAGGCCAGGTACACAGCATCTCTGGCTGCACAGGCAAGCATGTCTACCGAAGACCCTTTGTCGGCTACTCAACGAGCACCGGCAGGCCTCCTTCGTCAGCCTCCTCAGAGTTTTGCTGCCCAGCAGAGAATGCAACACAGGCCAGCAGGCACCATGGTATCTGCAAAACCCCGCCCAGCGCCCGAAGCAACTCTTTCGGCTTCCCAGAGCTTACGTACAAGAACACGAAAGGAACTGCCTCGAGAAGCTCCTCCAAGGGAAACTGTTGAGTCTGTTGGCAAGAGCCTGCGAACTTCGACTCGATCAGCACCTCCGGCAAGGGCAGCGTCTCAGCAACCTGCAGAGCGACAGCTTTCTGAACGACCTTCGCTCGACCGTCAAGCATCTGCTCCTGCCACCACAGCCCCTCCTGCGCCAGCTGCACCCCCTAAGAAGGATACTACCGGCATGCGGCCTGCAACACTGTTCAGCGCCTCCGAGCGGCAAGATAGAATCTCCGGAACGAAGCCCGACATGGTTTTGGATCGTCTGCATCGTCTTCAGAATGAACTTGAACGAGCTCTGAACTCGAGGACGATGGCTATAATATCATCCAAAACTGTTGCGCCGCCGCATCCGCATGTTGTTGTCAAATGGGTTGACTACACCAACAAATTCGGCCTTGGATATATCCTAAATGACGGTAGTGTTGGATGCATTCTTCGAGATATCCCAACCACGGAAAACGGCAAGCCCGCCTTGCTTCCTCCTGCTGGGGTATTCATTCGCGGTGCCGAGAGACATATCGTTCGTGGTAAGGACGAGACGTACGAGGATAGGGTGCAGCCTCTCCCAATGACAGAACCCATCAAGTTCTTTGAGAATAATGGCGAGGCTGGCCTTTCGGAGGTAGTTGTCTCTCCTGAGCAATTTCGAGTGGCTGTGAAAGAAGATGGGACTGCAGGCAAGATGCAGCCCGGTAGGGACATCTTCCAGCATCGGAAGCGCGAGAGAATTATTCTCTGGAAGAAATTTGCTAACTACATGATTGCTTTTGGACGGGACGATTTCGTGCCGGTTGAAGAGACCGACCCGGCTGGTGCCATGTCTCCTGGGCAGAAGGGCACAGTAGCTGAGCTCGTCACATTTTACCAGCGATTCGGAGATGTTGGTTGCTGGGTCTTCTGCGATGGCCATCTTCAAGTACGTGACTACATCTGGGCGATTTCGACATCAAGCTAACCTGTACAGTTCAATTTCCCCGATCATACAAAGATCGTAATCGATCATACAGGGACCTGGTGTCACTTCTGGCATCTCCCTCAAGACGCTGCCGAGAGACTCGCAGCCACTGGCACTATCGGCGCCGCTGCACTTGATGACCGAGCGATGCTATCATACCCTTTGCAGACATTGTTAAACTTCCAGGCAAAGCCTGCAGCCCCTCGCGCTGGCCGAACCACAGCCACAACAAGAAGACGCCCTGAGATTGCGCCTGAGTTACAGGGTATTCCTGCTGCCAATGATTTCCGACGCAAGATTGTTTTTATCAAGGATGTCGTGAAGGAATGGGTGACCAACGGTGGCCTGGGCAACAGTCAAATGAGTCGAGAATCCCGTCTTCGTTGGGGTGGTCACCGGGAAACCATCAGTAACCACGCACCCCAGAAACATGTATGGGTTACTGTCGGAGCTCGATG
This sequence comes from Fusarium odoratissimum NRRL 54006, assembly GCF_000260195.1. Taxonomy (NCBI): domain Eukaryota; kingdom Fungi; phylum Ascomycota; class Sordariomycetes; order Hypocreales; family Nectriaceae; genus Fusarium; species Fusarium odoratissimum. Next base: position 1,653,268 of record NW_022158687.1, on the reverse strand, counting down.
GGGAGATCAGCGTATCTCTACCTACGTCGACCCTCGAAAGCCTTGGGAACTCGGGGAGGATGTAGATCACTCAAGGAAGCAAGAGTCATGATATGGCGTGAGAAGAGCGAGGCGTTTTTTTTTTTTTGTCTATTTCTTGTTGACGACCATCATGAACAAATGATGCATTCCATGTAGGGTTATTACACTGAGTCGCTTGTTGGTTTTTGCGGCTCGTCGGCGTTACGAGAAGATGTGCATGGTGAAAGGAGTTTTGGACTTGATGGAATAGTTACCTTAGGCTTTGGCTTCAAGTTGAACAGCCTCTTAATGACAACTGCTTGTGTCTTGTTGGAAATTCTATCTTGAGATTTTGTTGCATTGCAAAGATTGAGAATTGATGTTATCCTACCTACTTGGAAGTCATCAGCGCCGTCTGCGTCGCTCGCGTCGCATATCTCTTTTCACGTTCTGAAAGGTGAACTGGGCTCCTCTCTAATATATCATTGCACACATACATCATTTTTGCCGGAGCTTCAGTGATGATATTTATCAAGCATACAATACACACAAACCACCCTCGATTACTGTTAATAACAACCCTTGCAAAACTTCAATACAGCTAGCTCTCAGATAATATATTTGACATGAATGATGGCAAGAAGCCCTCAGATAATAGAAGCCTGAATAATTCATGTTTGCGAGTCTCTACACTTTTGTCATAATCTTCCTGGCATGACAACCATCACTTCATTGCGAACTTGGCATACCTAACTTTTCCTTTATAAAAACCTTCAAATTATACTATTCACAAATAGTCGCTGGAATAACGCCATCTCCAATCCAACTGACTCTATACAAAAATAGGACCTTTGTCCGCCAACGCCCACCCCGGGCATCAGAACATGAATACTTGGCCTCAAGAATGTTACCCCTTATTACATATATGTGCATGCATTCCATCATCAAAAACACCGTTCGCTCTCAACATGGTTTCCCCCATAATCCGATGTCCCCGAAATCAAGCATCAGAAAAGTACTCATCATTATACTGGTGACCAGGAGGGCTGGTCCAGCTTCCACCACCACCACCAACGACGTTCTCACGTGAACCCCAATAGCCGCTTCTCGAGCGCTTGTCGCGTTCGAATTCGGCCCATCTCTTCATGGTAATCTTGCTGCTGTCAAACTCACCCTCATACTCGAGGCCTGCCTTTTTCGTCTTTTCACCAGCTGTCTTTCGAGTCTCGCCCCATGAGAAGTCATCAAATTTCCAGAAAGCATAAGTAGGCAGGACAAAGTTCCAGATTGGCAGTGCCAGCAGGTAGATGAGCATCCAAACAATATAGGACCAGGAGTGTGCGGTGATGACAACGAGAAGGCCAGGTAAACCAAGAATCAAGCCCAAGAGAACTAGGGGAATGATCTGTGGTGGCGAGTGGATAATGGATGTGATGACTGTGATTGTCAGTGATTGTCTCACGTTGAGAATGAAATATTACTTACCGACGTAGAAAGTAAACGCGATAGCAGCAGGGAGAACCAGAGTGCCGACTAGTTCCACGAAGATGATAAACTGCATCGAGAAACAGAAGGTACCACAGAGATCACGGACTAGAACCAGCTCCATCAGGTTGTGGATGGTCGAGTTGATCCAACGACGTCTCTGGGAAAGGAGCACCATGAACTCGTCCGGTACAGTCGTTTTGCATACTGCTTGGGGAATGAAGACCTGCTTTCGCTTGGGGAATGTTCGAAGCATGAGGGTTGTCAGGAAACGATCTTCACCAAGGAGATATAGGTTCTTCTCGTGCAAAGTTTCGACCACATTCTCAGAGTAATGTTCAACAATATCGGGGTTAGCCAGGATGGGAACCCAGTAGTTGTGACCACCCTTGGGCGCCTTAATGCGGTACATGCAGAAACAGCCAGGTAAACAAGTAACACCACCAAACACAGACTCGAACGACTTGGCAAGATGATGAGAGACAAAGTACTCAAATACTTGAATAGCTGTGACCCAGCTGTCCCTTTTGTTGGCAATCTTTGTTTCACCACAAAGACCCATGATCTCAGGATCTTTCACCATGGCAGATATCATGTGTGTCAGACTGTCAGGGAAAACCTTGGTATCGGCGTCAACCATGAGAATAATTTCGTAGTAGTCGGGCGAGATTCCCGTCACCTTCCAGAGGCCGTTGAACATTTCGTACTCGAGTTCTGTCATTCGTTCATCGAACATGACCTTTTGGAGGAACGACATGAGGATAATTTGACTATCTCGCTTTCCACGGTTACCGGGCTTGGACTTGGTGGCTTCATCAGGAGTTCCGCACTTGACCACAACCATCATGGGCACTCGCTGCTGACGGTCAGCGGGGATGCGAGAGTTCCTTCCATAATCGTAGAATCCGCAATAGATCTTGGCCATGTTATGCCGCTTGGAACCACTGGCGACAGCCACGTAGGAGAAAGGCTCAACCATGTCAGGGGGGATGGAGTGATCCTTCAGCATGCCCAAGCAGACGTCAGGTGTCGACATTGTTTCACCCTTGCCCTTGATGATACCGTCACAGATAACAACAATAACCTTGTGGCTATTGGGATAATCGGTAGTTGCGATCGAGTCCAGAGTGGTTCGAATACCCTCTTCTCCTTCAGAGTATGCAGTAACCAAGCACATCGTATGAGCGAGTGGAAAGCCAAAGGGCATCCAGTTAGAAGGAGGCTGAGGAACAACAGCGTCATGAATGAAGCCAGCGGGGCCGGGTCCATCAGTAGGCGTGCTCGAGTAGGGGTCAGATCGAAGGAAGCTCGCACGGCTGTCGTTGCCCTGCTTGAAGATTGCCCCGGGTGTCAGAAGTTGATTTGAGGCACCTTGGCTAGCCATGGTTGTCGGCATGCGACGTCCAGTTGATGCCCGAACATCAGGGCCACCGACAGACGAAAATCGAGAAGTAGTAGGGAGGAAAGATCCTCGTTTGCTTGTTCGGTCTGATGATCCATAGACAGTGCTTCCAACATCTCCAGGAAGTCTTACAGGAGCACGGTAGATGTCCTCTGACCAATCTTCGATTTGCTTGTTTCGTTTCCTACGGTCAGAACTCTGGGAGGTCTTAGTTGGCGCATACTTGCGGCAAAGGAACCATTGGAAAATGATAGCCAGCAGAAAGCGAACACCGACAACTGAAAGAATGAGAACGAGCGCACAGTAAAGAACGATCTTGGAGGCAATGCAACCAATCGTCTCAGTATCCACAGAGCCAACCTTGATGATCTCCTCGAAACATTCTGCGTATTTCTTGTCTGAAGAAGACTGGAACATGCGAGTAACGTCGCGGCCACGAATGGCCTTGTTGACTTCCGAGTCCTTGTCTCGCAACTCTTCAAACCTCTTTGGAATATTGACCTGGCTCATGTTGAACCAACGGAGGAGATCAAGGTCCAGAACATTTCCAGAGTAGACTATAAGGTTACGCGAGCTGTTCTTGATGTCGTCCCAGGTAAAGTAAACATCCGCGGAACCACTCAAGTCAAGGTAAAAGGCATTTCGAGAGTTGAGCGTCGTATGACAGCCGTAACCAGAATAGTATGGTGTGGTCAAATTGACTTTGCTTGAGCCGTCCTGGTTAAAGGTTGTGCAAGGAAAGTACCAGGCCAGGTCGCCATCCTTGTTGGTTGGCACATCTGAGTCTTTAGCAAGAGTAATCAAACCCTTGCATCGGCCGTTGACATTTTGAAACAAAAAGCTACCATCCTGTCCGCCGTGCTTCTCGGGAAGATCATAAAGAACGTTGGGACCTCGTCCGTCCGAACGGAGAGGCATGCCCTGGGCAGGGGGGTGATGAGATTTCGACAAATCGTAAGCGACACCGTGGAAGATCATGTTCCCGCCGTCAACCTTATTGACGCGTAGTCGCTCGGCAGGAGCTCCGCAAACCGTTGCGGTGAAACCAAAAGTCAGGAAACCAACGATGGCCATGATAACGAGGATGATACTGATAAGACCCATCTTCTCGCGCCAGGCCCTCTGCTGCGCCCTCGTTGGCATACCACAGCACTTCATAATGAATCCAGGAGCCCAGAAAGTAACGATTGCGCAGTAGACATTCCAGAAGGTAGGCGGCCGAAGCTGCTCTTCTATACGCTTCGGCGGTTTTGAATGGCGCTTCGATCTCTTCTTAATCTTACCTGATTTTTTGCGATCTGGGGTGGGCATGGTAGATGCCACAGCAGCGCCCTTCTCCTGCTCTCCGCTAACATTTCGCCTTTGTCGAGGGGAACTGTCCGAACCACCATCGTTCAAGTTCGAATTGGAGCGGTCTGTCGAAGCTTCGAAGTCCTCGTAAATAGGGTCGTTCCCTGTTGAGGATGGCAGAACGTTCATGTGAGCAGCATGTTTGTGGTAATGGTAGTTGCGATGGTCTCTGTCGATTCTGTTTCTCTCCGGACGAATCAAGCTTCGTTTTCGGGATATGGGTTGTTCTGGGCCAGCGCGACTTGAATGGCCATCGGGAGATGTTGGCGACAGAGGCATACTCTCTGTATTTGAATTAACACCGATTGACTCTGCGAACGAAGAACCGGATCTCCCACGTTGATGTTGAGCCGTATTATCTACAGCATGGTAGCCACCAGTCTCGATATCGACGGGTCTCGATCGCCTTGATGGCGAGTTGCGATAAACATTGCGCTGATTATAGCTCGGGCTTGCACCCGGCCTTTCGGGAAGAGACATCGTCCTGGCAGAGCAATGTTAGAAGAAGACAAACCTCGAAAGCCAGCCGTTAAAAGCATGTGCGGGCTGAGCGCCGAGCTCAGAGAACTTGACCCTTCGGTCGGAGGAAAGCTGAAGGAGGCGGTATCGAGGAGGAAGGTACGTGTCGATCAACAAGAAAGGGGAACACGATATGTTGAACGCCAAGATACAGCAACATCAAATATTCATGTAGATGAAAAGCCGACAAGACATTGAAGAGTCGAGACGAAACAAGACAAACAAGATCTGCGACTTACGAAAGGATATGTTGTGGTTGTTACAACAACCTCTCTCGAGGTTTAGGTTTGAGTTGGGAATATCCCTGTAGAAGTGGAAAGTTTCTGAGGAGACGAGTAAGGTGAAGCACGGGACAGGCAGTGCCCGCGTGTCGTTTGTCGAGAGTCGACTCGATCAAGGCTCAATGTGGAGAGAGGATCATGGAGTCGAGTCGAATTACAAGTAAGAAATACTTCTCATCCAGTCAGAGCAAAAGAAACAGGGCGCCGTTGTTTGGAATTGAGCGACGATGGCGTGGAGCAGAGTGAGTGAGCGAGCGAGTGAGTGATGGGGCGACCAGGGTTTTTCGGTTATGGTAGCAACAGGGGACGGCAGTGCTTGCTTGGACCTGTTCAGTGTTGTAATAAGTGACAGGAGCGAGAGTAGGTAGGAGCGAATGTAGAAACAAAAGGACAACAAGAAGGAAGCGACCGAGTGAACGTCCCTCGAGCGAAGACAACGACAACGAACGGTTGTGTCTGGACTGGACGGAACGAGTTGAGGTGGGAAGAGGAAGACGGGAGCGAACGAGAGAAAGCGATTGAACGGCCAACGGTCTTGTTGCTCCTTCCCTTGCCGTTATCCTGGGCATGAGAACCTTGTGAAGGGGGCGGATGAAAGCCAATTACAGAATAGCCTTACCACTGATGGTTGCACTAATTGGGCGCGCTAGGTTGAAATAGTCCGGGCTTGTGGCCTCTTGGGGCTTGAGATTTGCAAGGGCCATCTGTCTGTGGCAGATGTGGGTTAATGGCCCGGCGGTTGCCCCGGCAGCTCGATTCAGATGCTTGCACATATCTGGGAAATAGGTTCATCGGTTCTCCCGTTCCAAGGAAAGAACCCAGGTGCTTCGAGTCTAAATTCATTGTTAGAGCAATGGTCAAGGTATAATGAAATACATATATCTCGAGCCTGCGTTGCTATGATGAAGGAACCTGTTTTGACCCATATCTAACTTGTCGTCGTCAAACATACCTAGGTTGTTCTTGGCTAATTCGAGATTAAAACACGCGAGTAATTAGACTTGGCTAATAGTGAATAGTGGTGTGGGTAATTCTAAGACCTCGATTTACTCGGGTGTACATCGCTTGAGGGCTATGGTGAAGCGGTGGTGTCAGTGTATGGTGTGCATTAATGCCAGTTTGTACATATGAAGCGGCCTGTGTAAACCAACCAAACTTTACTTGCGGACTCACTTATCCGCAGGAACAGGTTCTACCAATGTTATAAGGTAGCCAGGGGTTAGTAAATCAGTCGCCGCTATCTCGCTTGACAAGCCGATCTGATCCTTTGGTGTAATTGCTACGCTTCCCCCTTGGCTAGATACCAAAGGTGAGCAGACCCCTTCCTCTGTACCGTTTATCGACTCTTCGTCAAGGTCGTGTAGAGAGAACGGTTTGTTCTAATGATGGCAGCTTGACAATAACATGCTATCAAGAGTTTGTCCATCCAAGTTGTCGGGTTTAATCAGCAGTCGAAGCCCGATGCGCAACAGCCGTTGTTTTAGGCATTCCCTGGTATACATATGGTTCATTTCGCCCCGATGATGTCTTGAGATATTAATCACCACTACCCCTTATTAACAATGTTCTTAGCTGGCTATCCCTAACCCTCTCTCTGCTTGCCTACTACCCTCAACACTTAACCTGGTTTTTACTATGACCTTTATGCACCATAACTACCTTATTCATCGTACTAGTGATTTTCGTCTTTGCTGCAGCATGCAGAACAATTCGAGTGTTACGGTTCCCTCAATCGAGAAAGAGGAACTCTATACCCACGTGCTAACGTTATTTACAGCCCAAGTGTCCAACCGTCAACCGTCTTCGTTTCTATGGTAATACAGTGTTTCTATTAAAGTGATCCAATCCCATCAATTACAGTTAAACTCAAACTCTGGTCGAAGCGGGCCAAATGATTCGTCTGTGTGCAGACGCCAAACCTTTGTTCTGACGATATTGCTTCAATGGTCACAACATCACGACATGTCTCCTTTTGATCCTACAGCGTGCAGACTTCGGCCATTGAAATTAGTCCGTAGATAAACGAGCCTCTTGTTTGGCAACCCTCCATTTGAGACAGTGAAGCCTTCTCGGTATCATATAATACAGCCAGTCGTATCATGCTGTGCAATATATAGACTTCAACACAAAACTCGGATCTGCCGGAGCAAGTGATGCAGAAGGCTAAAACCCGGTGAGATATCTGTGCAGTACTGGAGGCTATACCTTCCGGCTGCACGAGTGCATGAATGGCAGACAACAGCTTCGATACGAGCCAGATCGACGACATCAGGTGGGTGGAATTGACGCTAGCTTATTGTTTATACGAGAAGTTTCACGGGACTGTAGAAGCTTCGAATATCGTGCGAACAATCAGTACTTGAATTAGATCCAAAACTGAGTCTAAACTCTCTGTTGATACAAGGATATAGTCAAGGTATTTTGTTGGGCGTGTTTAGGGTATTTTTTAATTAATATACGCTTATCTAGGCCATTAAGTGCCCATCGTGTTCTACAACAAGATACCTTGACAATAGGCCGTGCTTCAACTAAGATCGGAACATGATCAGAGTACTTGTCAAGTCTGCAAGTGTGATTTAACAAACTCATTAACAAAGTTGGGTCGTATCCTTGAGCTGGCAGTGGCTTTGTCGTGGGGTTCCCCAGACTTTAAAAAGAAGCTTGATCCTGGGATGAGTGGAAACTCTGGGGTTCGACCAAAGATCCATGGTGGAGTCATAAGCAACAGCAGTTCAGACATTCCTTGAGGTAAAACTTGCGTCTAAAAATTCCATGTTAATCTAACTGCTTAAGAATGATAGGATTATTTGAAAGTATTGCGAAACGATCACTCAGCATGTGGATGGTGGATGGATTAAGTGGCAGCCGGGTCGGCCGGGTGGGGCCGTCCGATCGACGGCCCGACCGCCGTGAATTCAAAACTACTCTGCTACTAATAATCAAAGTCCCAAGGAAATCACTGGGCAAACTCAGCTCTTTCCTAAATATAATAATAGATCTGAAGGGGAGAAATCATGCCGCTGTATATCCACCATTCGGTTCGACGAAATATTGACCAAAAGAGTTCGAGGTTGCTGTGTATACAACTCCCTCGGAGTTTATCAAGAACCCGGAATATACTATATGTGTGTTCTGAGAAGACCAATCTTGAAAAGAACCCCTTGCCAGCCAACACCGCCCCATTCAAAAAGACCAGCCGCAGCGGAAGGCGAGCTTTGCCCACGTGCTACTCCTCACCAGGCCTTGGATAGCATTTCATCTATTCAATGGACAGTACCCACCCTGAATAGTGTTTGGTCAACGTCTGTATCCAAATAAAACAGCAGCCAACTGTCGACAGAATATTCCTCACGACATGTTATAAATCGATCTGCTGGTTTCTGTACTCGTCCACCAATATTTATGTATGTGATACAAGAATTCATATGTCTACCAGATACCCGGGCTAATTGCCGAAACAAATGCAACCTACGTGCTACCCGCCCACCGAAAGTAACAGTTAAGGAAATCTCCGATTTTGCTTTCCTTTACGAAGCGACCAGTGGCTGCAGTTCTAGGGTAATATTTGCGTGACGACACCGACGCCATGGCGGCTGCTCAGCCTTGTTCAACGGTAAGCGCTGCCTTAATGTTGACAACCTGGAGTTGAAATCGCAGACAAGGATGGCCTGGTACACAAACTTAAGTGTACTAACTCAACTCGATTGAGTTGTATCGTTGGATCAGAGTTTGGAAGATCTACCACTAAGATATAATGTTGCAACGGCGAGGCTCCATGATACTAGAACACATGAGTTGCTTATGTCCAAATGGCAAAAATGAAGCATTTAAGCGCCCATATGTCGTAGGCGTGCTCTGGCGGTCAAGAAATAGCAGAAGCCATTTAAGTGTTAGCGCAGCAGCCCGCTGGGCTGGGCTTGGCCTGGACCCTTGAGTTGAGTTATTTAAGCCATGTTTAATGTTGTAATGACGCTAACATGCAGTTTCGTTTATGGCACGACGTACCATTGGGAGGCATTGCATCGAGGCTTTTCAGCTCTCCTACCAACATGGGAGTTCACGAATTGGACTTGCAGTGGTTGTCATTTTGAGACCTGCCGGCCATTCCATGTCACTTTTCTTTTCGGAGAAGCAGGAAAGGGACAAGTCGGCCAATTTTGACCGTGCCATTTCCGCTTGAGGCGCTTGTCATGCCGAGCTTTCCTAGAGCTACCATTCCTCACGGACGTGTATGTAGCATGCTGAAGGGAAAGGGGTTGGATGCACACGGCGCCTGTGTGTGTTCTGTGTACACGTCATTATTGTGGTATCATCATTTCCTGATTTAAAGGCAGAAAGAGGATGTGTAACAAGTGAAACGGGAGTCTTGGAGTTGAGGTCACAGAGTGAATAGAAAGATCCTGCGCCTTCCTTGGTGATACTTGGTTGCAAAATACCCCTGCTCCTTCCTAATTACCACCAGTTCAGCTCCCGCAACGTCGACTCTTGCTACCTAAACAGCCTGGTTTCGGCGGTTGATGCCTTTTTCTATAAGAAACAGATCAGACCAGGTACTGCAGTAACCGGCCTTCTCGACTTAGTAATAGCATCGTCGGGGCTATATGACTTGATCATTTTCTTGGTTCAAAAGGAAAATTGAAACACTCCTCTACTTGTTCTTCAACGAAACAAGAGACATCATTTATTTATTAACCCGTCAGGCAAACAAATCCCCACTGGTTTTCTACATGGGTCCCTCCACTTCCATTGCTCACACAGGCTTCCTACAAGCGCATGTGCCATAATTTAGCTAATTCAGCTAAACTGCAGTGGGCGCCTGGACCTCATCACCACCACTGCCACCACGTTCACCACCACCTCACCTCACAAAATCGGACGGCGCAGCGCCCAGGACAAAAAGGACCTTATTGGATCTCAGCTCAAAGTCCACTCATCTTAATGCTTGGAATTTTCTTTTCTTCCGTCCGATTCTGGGTCTAGTTAGTCTTGGCTTTTCCATCATTCTTCCTCCCTTCTATCCTTCGTTCAGAAAAAAAAAATACCAGATATTCCCGTTTTATTGTGCTCATCACCTCATACCAATTCCAGGGCTCTCACCTCTCACTTCAGCCTCCTTGGGTTCTCCCCAACTATCGTTTCTCCAACCACCCCCCCTTGTCGCTCGCTGATCTATCCTCTGTTTGCCCAGCTCCCCCTTGTCTCCGCTGTATCGCGGCGTTTCGGATCCATACCCAAATATCCTTCGTGCAGCATCCACTCCGTACGTTGCGCTAAAGTGACCGTCTGTCACTGACTACAGACTACAATCGCTTCTCCTCCACGGTCGCTATCTTCTGTTGCCTCGTGTTTCCTTGAGCGTGCCCAGAATTGGTCTCGGCCCATTCGGTTCTTTGTGATCTTGGATATAGCACGGTCGCCGAGTCCTGCGCGCTTGCCAGGTTATCGAACTCCGCCTCTATCTCGACACTCGTTCTGGAATATACCCAAACTTACGCTTGGCTGCTTCGGCATTGCCAAAGCCTCACCATCGTTTTATCATGGCAGCAATAAATACTTCACCGCCTCCTACCGCGGCACCGTTGAACTACAACGAATCGTCGAGACCCTCTTCGAGACCGACCAGTGCTTCTCGTCGTAGCCCTGTTCGCATACCTCATCTCGATGAATCTGAAGGCCCAAGACTGCGCAACGGACCAGTCTCGCCCGTCCGCGTAAACTTTCAACAGGAGAATTGGGTTCAGCCTTCAAATGCCGATGTCGAATATACTCAGAAGCCATCGTTGAGAGGAGAATTGGTTGATCGCACTCTCCTTCCGCTGCCTTCGCCCCCAGAAACTGCTCCTCCCCCTCCTCCCCACGGTCTGAGGTCAGAGCCAAGGAGCTTTCCCGAGTTTCAAGATGACTCCCGCGGGGCTGAAGGGGGCTCTGAGCCGCAGCTTGAAAGAACAAACATCGCCGAGCCCACCAAGACAACTCCAACGGACAGAGTTCGCAATCAGGATCAGTACCGCAACAGTCGTGAATCGAATGAAACTGCGAGCACGAACCCGCAACAAATCTCTATAGAATCTTCGGCAACGACAAGCGCAAGCTCTCTGTCAGGAATGAATGAGAATGTTGAGGGCCAGGCGATTGGCGATTCCCCCGAGAGCTCCATTATCGAAGGAAATATGCCTGAGACCCAGCCTGTGCCTCTTTTTCAGTACCATCACCAGAAGGATTTCCCAACAAGCGTTCCCAGTGCAGAGGCCAGGAACTCGTCAGCTTCTGATCTCGCTGAGAGTGCTTCAAACATCGGCCGTCATCTTACTCCGAATTCGGGTAGCCATATGAGGACTTCATTGCCTCGGCCACCATCTTCGTATTCTGTCTATTCTGATTCGCGTGGCCGCTCTCCGGGTCTTCTGCCGGCTGGTTCGCGCAAATCTCCTGATGCCAGAATGTCGACGTATGCCGAGTTGCTTCATGCGCCTTATCCTCAGCAGGCTCCGGCGCCATTGACACCTGATAACTCTAATCTTCGAACTGTCATCGGTAACAATGCGTCTCTTCTCAGCACACAAAAGACTCTGGACATGTATCGTGCCAACGTCAAAAAGACAAATGACTCTTCTATTCAGTACTCGTTCGCTATATTCTTGATTTCAACAGCCCAGGAGCAAGGGCTAGACTTTTCAGAACCTAAGGCACGCAAGAACAGCCCCAAACCTCAAAAGGGTCGTGACAGCCCAACTGCTGAAGGCTCTGTGTCAAGCCCACAAGAACTGGTTCGTGAAGCCCGACAAATCCTACAGCGTCTTGCCAGTGCCGGATACCCCTTTGCGCAATACTATCTCGCGGATGGGTTTGCTTCCGGACTCTTCAGCAAGGGTAAGGAAGATTATAATTCGGCATTCCCTCTGTTTGTTTTGGCTGCGAAGCACGGCCACGCTGAATCTGGTTACCGAACCGCTCTATGCTATGAATTTGGTTGGGGTTGCCGGAAAGACCCTGCCAAGGCGGTGCAATTCTTGCGTACAGCTGCTTCGAAGCGCCATCCTGGCGCCATGACACGTTTGGGTAAGGCCTGTCTATCTGGCGATCTTGGAGAAAAGCGCTACCGAGAAGGAATTAAATGGATGAAGCTAGCTGCTGAAGCGGCCGATACTCAGTACAATTCCGCGCCGTATCAACTTGGTTGCTTATATGAGAATGGGTATGGTGCAGATATCTTCAAGGACGATATCCACGCTGCCGAGCTCTTTACTCAGGCTGCGGAATTAGGCCACCCTGAGGCTAATTATCGACTGGGTGATGCTTATGAGCACGGCCTGCTTAACTGCCCTCGTGATCCGGCTCTCAGCGTTCACTTCTATACTGGCGCTGCTGAAAGGGGACATGCCGGTGCCATGATGGGATTGTGTGCGTGGTACATGGTCGGCGCTCCCCCGATCCTTGAAAAGGATGAGGAGGAGGCTTATGAGTGGGCGCGTCGATCAGCCGACTTAGGTGAGTGTTTTGTTGATGCGGTGTAAACGATGAGGTAGCTAACCATGGTGCAGGCTTCGTGAAGGCACAATACGCCGTCGGCTACTTTACGGAGATGGGCATCGGATGCCGACGTGACGTTTTGGAAGCCAATGTCTGGTACGTCAAAGCTGCCGATGCTGGTGAAGAGCGAGCCAAGCAACGGTTAGCCATCATCCAGGCAGCTGTCAGCGGCCAGGGTACTCCCATGGAGGTTGCCCCTCCACGAAACGGCAAGATGCAGAAAAATCCCAAGGACGACAAGGACTGCATCGTTATGTAATGGCAGTGGGCGAGTAACAGCCTGCTCCGGGTTTAATATGAAGAGCATAACTAATCAACGACGACCACGCTTCCTCTATGAAAAGGCAAACGACATAACTCCCGCCTTCCGTTATGCTGTTTTTTGTCAGCAGTAACGACAAGTTCATTCAGCGCCGTTATTTTTCTTTTTCCATTTTGGCATACATCACATCTCGCATGGCCCAAATTCTCTATATTGGACGATACGCTTGACGGCGCCTTCTTGTCCTCATCTCCGTCGCTACCCTTGTTTGGCACGGATGCTCACCTGTTGGAATCGTGTTTTTGGAATCAAAAGGGGGAGCCTGATCCCGAGTAGCAGCATAGCATGAGGAGATGTAATTTGACGGGTATGTGATTCATCAGCTCGGCTGGGATCTTTTTGGTATAATTCTCCCTGTATCTGCGGTGGAAACTATTGAAATAGGGAGTCCCAACATCTGACGACATAGAGAGCGAAGTGAGACTGTGGAGTGGGTTGACGGTAATTATCATCTTGTGTTTGGCGTTTGTAGGAGACGTGACTTGGACATAATCATGATATAGTAATACAGTGCCTGCCATGAATGAAGGCTATGATACCAGCCTGACCTTTATCCGTTGACCTTTTGAACTTGTCAATACGTGTAACGTGTGGTTACTTCGGGTTTGCTTTGACTAGCAGATTGGGCTAAGCACATGAACTTGAGCACATCATACAGCTCTAACAGCTTAACCCCAGAACGATGTATCCTCATATGACTGACTCCCTTGGGGTTACCTAGTCTTCAATGGAGGCACCGTGGGGCAAAGCTCCCCCGATATGCATATGCAAGGGGTTCTGGAGATTGTTTATCAGATTGCCCATGTCTAGGGTAAGCTACATTGACAAAATTCATTGAAGGCATGCCTACTTATTAGGAATAGTTTACCATCTCATAGCCCATTTTTAATTCTTGATATAGACTTGATCTTGTGATGTTGTCCTTGGTTTTGCTGTAAGTAATCACTTATGTTTCTATTGTTTGACAACCTAATTGGTTGTTGACAGAAACTGACCACCCTACCAGCTAACCACACTACAAAACTCAAAACAACATGCAAGGGGCAGGATATGTAGCGACATTTCGTACCAAAGCAACAACGAGGCGTTGTTGTGACACAGACCGACGAGTGATGGAAGGGGGAAATGGCGAACCTCGGTTCGATGGGTGGACGCTTCTACTTGAGTTCACTGATCAATGGTGATGGTTGATATAAGCTTCGACCGTTTTGTATATAAGCCATCAGTAGCCGAGTTCTGAGCTCAGCAAACGCCATAAGAGAGAAGTATTGCGTAATTCGAATAAGTCTCGACTTGATACTTGGTAATCAATCCAGCAAAGACATTGACAGAGAAGTCTAAAGGGTTCGTTCTTTGGTCACTTCACTTGCATCTGACCCCAGAACTCGGGAAGCCCGCCACTAGCCAGGAACGAACAGATCTCGATATGATACGTTATTAACAAAGAAAAGCAATTTCCTCACGAGGGAGAGAAGACAAGATGTACACGGACAAAGGAACCCCTCTCCTTTTCCTCCACTGGCTCGATCGAGGGCAGGGAGGGTCTTTGATGATGAGACAGAGAGCTGAATTGAGGGGTTCTTGATATGTTTACTGTATCACCTTAAGACGCGTCTGGTGTGTTTACATGTCTCTCTTTTATCTGATTAGGGCATTCTAGCTGTATGATGAGTCTGGGCAAGGGAAGATAGAAGCCATCGCGACTGAAGGGTGGGAAGATTGGGGCCGAAGGTCTGAGATGCCGCTCACACTGATTTATGGATAAAGTCCGGTACTTGTTATGTTTAAAAATGGTTACCCAGACTGATTGCCTGAGATGGCAATAATTGTCAGCCGTGAGGCGTATGTTACCAAGCTTTACTTGTCCTGAATTGTGTTCCCCTCCAAGGGGTGTTCCTGTAAGACAAAGTGATACCATCCAGCTCGAGTTATCCAAGTTTCGGAAGCCGGACATGTCAGTAGCTGAGGGAGAGGAAAGGGCCTGTGACGCAATGTGGTCCGTGAAGCCCAGAGGAATATTTCCAACCTGCCAATCAACGATTCACTATTGACGTCGTTCTTGTTACAGAAGTAGAAGACAAAAGGTTTGCGGGTAATTCTTGGTTCCAGGGTAAGGCCGTAAGGAAATTTACTACCGCACTGTATGCGACCACCCATGTCGAGCCCAACAGGTACTTCATGTACGCACTGACCATGCTCGGAAGTGGTTGCGCTGCTTCTCCACTGATACCCATCTTTCCGTATTCTTCTATTGGTCACCCCGGGAGATCATGCATGTCTCAATTAACGCGTTGACGCGTTTTGACGCGTTTTTACTGACCTCACACGCGTCTCCCTCGCGACGTGTGCGGTAATCGCGCGACGATATCAAGAGCAAGGACTACGCTGCAGGGCCAATGACAAAGAGAATGAGAGGCATGCGTTGTAAACAGGCGGTGAATGATCTGGCAAAGAACGCAGCATACTCGGGTCTCCATTTTCCTGAATATCTGTATCATGGAGGTGGACTTAACTTATCATGAAGCATTGCAACAATGATAGAGAGGGGAAGAAATGTACAGATGGTGCAACTTCAAAAAGAGGGAACTCCAAGGTCTCGATCAAGGAGATCGGATATTCATTGGCGATCGAGTGATTGTTTCGCAAGTACGGAGTACTTGCATCGTCATAAGCCAACTGACTTAGGTGTGAAGACAACTTCGCCTTCGAGGGTTACAGTGCCTATGTAAGGTGCCTTCAGGCAAGGTAGCCAACAATTCGCGCGTTCCTGCTTCTTCCAAAAGCGGTTGAGAACAAAGGGCGGTAGGGTTTGAAACGGAGCATGACCTCACCGACTCACCTGTAAAGGAGGTAACAGGAAAAGGTCACGCAGACACACACACACCCACTATTCGACACCTGGAGCTGATCCCACCGTTTGCTGGTTTGTTATAGAATGGGAGAAGCGGGTAGTGGAAGGTAGGCGAAAGTGTGTGAGCATCAAGGAACATGAATCAAGGAATGAATGAATTGGTGCCGCAGACATGATACAGTTTAGCAGGCTTCTGCCGTCATTCGGGAGCTCTGACAACATAGGACCCTGCAGCACATCAACGTGGAAGCGAACGGTACGGCAAAGGAATGGAAGGGTATGGATGAGATGGGAACCATGGGATGGTCCTAGCCCGTGCCGCGACGGCTCGCTCCCACCAGCCAAGGCACGGTAACTAGCGAGGAATACCAATATCCCTCCCTCCACTGCTGGTGCGTCAGCGGAGAGTTTTTGAACTAGACATCCATCAGACAGATTCTTGTGTGACTGAGGTGCACCAATGTTGCTCTCTCAGGGACTACCTGATTGATTCAGCTTGGTCTGCTGGATCAACCGACAGGGGAGCGTAGCACAAAGTAGCAATATGGCAACAAACTTATTCTTGTGTGGATGAACAAGCGCGACTCGTCGAAATTGTCTGTGTCAACTTGACAAGCGAAGTCATACACGGCCTGCGCCTGGTTTAGGATTATCCAACGTTGCCCGATGCATACATTTCTTTTCAAGTCAAGAAACTAAGTTAGTACGCAGTAGCACATAAAAAACCTCTAACTGGTGTACCTGGTTGCATTAGACCCTTGCAAGTTAAGTTGTATGTTTGCGATGCATACAATACAGTAGCTTGAATGTCTTGAGTCAGGTAGGGCATCAAGCCCAAATCGGACGTCGAGGGCGGGTGGTGGTTCTAGAGAACCTATGAACACTAGTCAGTTCCTCGGCCCAGAGGGAATTATTGGGGAAGAGAGGGCTCAAGTTAAACAAGGAAGCGAGAATGTGTTGGTGGTCTATTCGCTATGTGCCATTGACTTGGATATTGCCATGTTGATCCATTTGATTGCTGTCTATGTTTATCGGCCGGGCCCTGACGAAAAGAGAAGAAGACAATACGGAACTGAGATGAATAAGAAAGCTCCATGTGTGGTAGGAACATGACCCTGTGTCGTATCCCGGTGCGGGTAGAATAGACGGGAAGAGTAGCATCGTCGTATGATTGTGGAGATGTGTACAGATTTGCCCGTTTCTTTCTTTCTTTCTTTCTTTGTTTTTTTCACCTTTCGGGTTCCTGACACGCACAAGCATTAACGCTGCAGCATATATTCAGCTGCTGTGAGAAAATGATCTACATCTGCTTGTCTTGGATGTCCTGGTTATTTCGTGCATGATCACAGAGAAGGGATGGGTGAAGGTTTATTGCTTTTTTGGTCAAACAGAGGGAGAAACATGGGGACGAATATGCAGGGCGGTTGATGTCAGAACGGTTGAAACGACGTTACGAAAGGCAATAATCACTCCAATAGACGGAACAGATGAAGGGTTAGCAAGAAGGGGGCCTACTTTCTACCCTATGGCACCATGGCTGTATTCATCTTGAAGCTGAAGGGTTGTAGAGAGGGATGTATTATTCGATAGTATCATCCTAGATGCGGAGCATGATATCTCTCGAAGCAACGCACATGTAAAATTAAGAGGTCAATCGAAAAGGAAAGAAAGGAGACATATGTCATCTCGTGCCGTGTCATGGAAATGTCCTGATGCTTCCGGGCAAGAAGAGAGTGTGCTGAGACAAAGATCGAGGCTGTCCAGGATGTCTCAAGTGTCATCGTCCAACTGGACACCCACCGACGCTTGGTCGATTCCGTACAGTGCAGTGCTCTAGCAAGGATCTACATGCAGAACATATACCTCACCTGCAAGGAAACATGTATCATGTGCGAGAAGCATGGGTCTTTCGTTCCTTCTCTGCCAGTAGTCCGACCACCGTTGTAAAAATCCATCGTGACTACCCGGAAGCAGCGATCAGTATTTGTGTTGCCAGAGGCACATACTACGGACGTGCACCTGCCCCCCTGCGACACCCTTGTCCCCTTCCATGCGTGATTGATTCCCGACACCTGGAGGCGGAGTGCTCGGGGGGGTTCTATCATCTATGTGGGCTTTCTAAGCCCAAAATACATCGTCAAAGAACATTTGTCCTGGGTGTTGGCGATCAGGTGGTGCACGGGGTCCTTGACCCTTACCACAGTACCTACTGTACGACAGGCAGCAAAGTACCTCACAGTCACTTGGTAGCTAATAAGGTAAGTTTACTTTACCGCTGCCGCTAAAACGGGCGCGAACCGACTCAAAACTCACGGGAGGGTCCACGTTGCTTGGTGTCTGCACTGTATCTGCACCCCCGAGACAAGCCCAGAGGGTACTTGTCGCCTGCTGGTGGCTCCTTCCGCTGGGTGCGCGGCTTCACCCAACGACCCCGACGGTAGGTGGGACCTGGGACCCTCCTTCTCTGACCCCGGTCCAAGGTCCTTCTTGTTCACTTCCACACCACACCTCATCCAGATCCATATTAGGCC
The DNA here is from genome assembly GCF_000260195.1 of Fusarium odoratissimum NRRL 54006. Lineage (NCBI taxonomy): Eukaryota > Fungi > Ascomycota > Sordariomycetes > Hypocreales > Nectriaceae > Fusarium > Fusarium odoratissimum. The sequence continues at coordinate 1,634,997 of NW_022158687.1, read as the reverse complement.
ACTGCGTCCCCTGCCCCTTCCTATCCCATTCCAATGCCACTTGCCTGACCAACCCCCCGTTCATTCCAATTCCCACCACAACCACCGCATTTCCTGCTCTTCACTCCGACAACAGACTCAGTTTCTCCCTACAACAACATCAACACAAACACAAACAGACAAACACCAAATCATTTGCATTCTCGACTTTTTTTAATAGTCGCATCGCAACCTCTTCATCTCTCATCGACTCGATCCTCACCTCCCCATCTCGCGCGCGCACTTACCAAGCATCGTCAAAAAAATTGCCCGCCATACTTTTGCGCCTAGCCGCGTCGCCTGTCCCAGTCGCAATCGCACCACACGCCAACCACCCCTTCGCCCTTCGCCCTTTGCACCAAACAACAACAATAGTCGCTGCGGTCATACTTTGCATCTTTATTATTTGACACCAAATAATCGAAACTCGCTACTATGCTTCTCCCGTCCGCGCTGCCCTGCGATGCGTCGCACTCAACCCACTCTCGACTGCAACCTTCTCTTTTCTCGCCTCCTGCCAGCCCTCCGGCTTTCTCGTCGCACGCATCTTTCGCCAATATCATGACCACCTGTCGCTCGCTCCAATCACTACTATCAACACCTGCGCCTATTATCACCAATCCTCGCCCGACTCCTTCGCTCGCTCAATTACCAACTCCACCGCTGGCCCATGCAGCACCTCCTCTGAAGCTGCGCCTCCGTCCACGCCCACAACCCCGCGAGCCAGTCGGTCCCAAGAAGGTAACCAAGCGTGCGGCACCGCGTGCTCTTAACAAGAGGCGCCGCGCTGCCGACGAGGAGGCGGAACGCTATTCATCAGCAAGCGAGTCTGGCAGCGAGTCACCATCGCGCCGCCCAATCAAGCAAGTCGCGCCCTCAACGCCAAAGCGCACGCGCATCGCCCCCGAGCAGCTGCCTCTCGGTCTCGACCGTTCCGACTTCCACAACATGCATCTTCGACAAGGCGGACATCTTCTCGGAGAGGAAGATTCCTCCGATGAAGAGGACTGGAGCGCCGAGGACGATCGTATCCTCATCGAAATCGTGCTAGAGAAGCTTAGATTGTCAAAGGCAGAATGGCAAGACTGCGCCCGAAATCTCGGCCGCGATCGTCATGCTGTCGACCGCCGCTGGAAGACGCTGTTGCTCAATGGTGACATCGGTCTCAAGTCACGACCAGGACATTAAGCAACCTCAATTGGATCTACCAGAATATTTTCTCGTACATGATTTTATACATTTGATCTTTAGCGCAAGTCTCGGCCGAGCATCATCGGTAGCGAGCACAAAGAAAAGAGGCCTACAGGACATAACATGGGCAATGGGCTGCCCTTGGAGTTAGATATTTTCTTTCACGTTTTGTAATGATATCCCCACGCGTAAATGCGTGCGTCTATTAAGTTTCACATTTGCTTTTTTTATTTATTTTTATTTTAGGTCAAGAATCGGAATTTGGTGCTAGAGATATCAAGAATCTACAATGGAACGCCAAAAGTTCCACATTTCACTTAATCTTGCCTACTGGTGTCCCCTGTTCATCCTTGCTACTCTAGGTCGCAGTGAACTTGACCACACCATCACGGTCTCCATCAGGGTTCAATATTGCGTGCGCCAGCCTCTACATATTGTTCCAATACTACTATCGTGGCTGGATTATCGAGAAATCTTATCGAAAAATTACAGGTCTAATGAGCTATACGAGGTCGATGTTCAGGTACTGGGGAATGGGCAAGCTGGGCCAGTACATCAAAAATTTCTCTTCAGCTCGTTCTTCACCCGCATGTTTATCCCTCCATGGTACATCGTGCGTCGCCTATCGCCCATCCCGCATTCCTCATGGACCAGGCGCACGGTCTCTCCGGAAATCACGAACAGACCATCGAATCGGGCATCAATATACATGAAGGTACTTGTCCCAATTTTCATCATCGTAAGTCCGTTTGTACGTTTCACACCACGAAGTCAGAGTTAAATTCCGAGCTTGGACGTCATTGTCGAGTCAGACAGTTTGGTGGTTTGTTGGGAAACAAATACACACGTAACCAGCAGATGGGGTTAATTGATAACTGGTGGCAAGCGTGGAAGAATTTCCATAAGTTTACAAAAAAAAAAACAAACGAAATACATCATTATACCTTACCTACTAGTTTAGTCGAGTCTCTGTATTTCTTCTAACCAAGGTACGTATATAAGTAGTCGTTGGACGTATCACGGCGTCGAGTGTGCGGATTTTATTGCACATTGGGTAGGTGACTTCGGGGTCTGTTCATTCTCGCCTTCCATCCTTCTTCCGTTGTTCGATCTCTCGCCTTTAGCGTGGGCCTGGGCCTGGGGATGGGACGGGCGGCGACGGGCCGGGACGGGGGGTTACCACTGTTGCTGGGTAACGCCATAAAGGTTGTTTATTGTTGATGTGGAATTGAAATTAGATATTCCCCTTTCATTAGAGTCTGTTTAATGATACCAGACTAATCAATCTACCCAATGCAATGAAAGTGTAGTTTTATGTGATATGAATTTCATTTGATCTCCTGGAGCATCCGTTATGCTCTGATGATTTATATCTATAGCCTTATGTGTAATCATGGTAATACCTTAGCAATACCATGAGCTTCTAGAATACGTAGCAATCCGTCTTGTACACCCCTTGCTTCCTGCCATGCCATGACGTTCGTAAAAGTATTATGAGCAAACCGTACAAACCCTCTATAGCGCTGAAAAAAAGAAGACAAAAAAAAAAAAAAAAAAAAAAGAACCACTGTGCTTCGAGACACGAAACCGCCATCATTATGGGGCTGTGATGCTGGGAGGAAGATAGGGCATGAACCGTTCAAGCAAACCGTAAAATGCAACGCAAAGCCAACGAGGTTGATACAAAAGCCGCTCTGCTATGCAGCGCAGAGAATGAAGTTCTTACAGTAGAGGTAGATCGTGGAGAAAAATGTGACACAAAATATGAATGTGTAGGGAAAGGTGCGGGCTCTTGGACAATTGCTCAGGAGAACATTCCCCCTTCCTAAGGAGGCGTCATTTGTTCCTCCATGAGCATCTTGCGGACCTCTGTCTCGAGGGTCTGCTCTGTCACACCGGGATCTTCGTCAGTCACTGCACCAGTGACCTTGTTTGCGAGCTCGATTTTCTTCTGACAAGCTTTGTAGATGAGCTCCTCGATAGTATTGGAAGCGATAAGTCGAATGATTTCGACGTCACGCTTCTGACCAAGGCGATGGGCTCTGTTCTCGGCCTGGATGTCATCTTGAGGGTTATCCGATTGGTCAAAGATGATGACTTTGTTGGCAGCCGTGAGGTTGATACCTGTGCCACCTGCTCCGGTTGTGAGCAAGAACACTGGAATATCAGGGTCGTCATTGAACTCGTCAATCAGCGTCTGTCTCTCCACAACATGGGTGCTCCCCATCAAGACTCGATGCTGAATATTCAGCTGAGCGAGCACTTCCTGCAGCAGCTCAATGACGCGAGAAAACTTGCTGAATACAAGGACTCGGTCACCGTTCTCCTGATACTGGTTGATGAGCTCGAGAAGTTTCTTCACCTTTCCGCTGTCCATCTCAGTCTCTGGAGGGATGTCGAACCTTCCGAGAAGGCCTGGGTAGTCACGACACCAGAGGTGAAGTCCAAAATCTGAAGAGTCCTTGAGTTCTTGGATTAGATGCTTTATGTCGGGTTGACGGAGGTCATCCTGAGAAACGCTATCCATCAGGATTCGAGCCATCTTCTCAACCTTCTTGTCATCAAAATGGCGCCTGAAAAGGAGCGGGTGAAGTGCTGCCTTGCGAAGCTGCATCCAGCAATTGTTCTGGTCATTTCCACGGCCACGGACTTTTGTGACGCGCTTGGACGGCTCAAGCTTGAACATCTCTTCGTACTCGGCATACACTTGTTTCTGGTTCTCGTCCATGTCGCAGCGGACGACATTGCAGATCTTGGGAGGCATATCTGACAAAACTTGGTCTTTCCGACGCTGAAGAATGAACGGCTCCAAGATAGTTCTGGCTCGCTTAACACGCTCACTGTACAGAAAAGCACCGTTTGAAACGTCTCTGATAGTGACCTTTTGGCTAAAGATGTACTGAATGTGTTGCATACAACCGTTGAAAATATCGGGGTTTATGAAGTTGAGGAGTGAGGTCATCTCCAACAAATTGTTCTGAACAGGAGTTCCTATACAACATTAGCAAAAGCGCCCATTGAGAAGACCAGAGGTAACAAACCTGTGAGGAGCATTTTCCATGATGCCGGAATACGGCGAAGATCTTTGTATATCTTAGTCTCAGGGTTTTTCATCTTGTGGCCTTCGTCAAAAATGGCAGTGTGCAGTCCAATAGACTGCATAGCCTCAATATCCGCGTCGTTGTTAATTTGTGAGTATGTTGCAAGCACGACGTGGAAGGCTTCGGGATCATGTTCGATCTCAGACGCGATCTCAGCTCGCTCTGCCTGAGAGCCTCGGTATCCGATCACCGAGAGGCCTGGAGCAAATTTCTCAAATTCTCCTAGCCAGTTGTTGTAGGTACTTGGGGGAACGACAATGAGATTGGGCCAAGGCCGGGTTCGTTTTCCATCTTTGCCCTCCTCATAATCCTGAACAAGGTGGCACATGAGTGAAATGACTTGACAAGTCTTGCCCAGCCCCATCTCATCGGCAAGGATACAGCCGATGTTAAACTTGTAGAGGAGGGACATCCAATTCAGGCCTACAAGCTGGAAAGGTTTCATCCGGCAATGCCCATCCATGTACTTGGGCTGTTGGGCAATAGGCGGGCGCACGTATCTGGGCGCGCTGATGCTTGTAGGGGTTGGAGGCAGATCGTCTGAGTTTTGGCTTCGCTCTCGCTTACTATGTCCGAATGTATCGATATCCCAGGTATCAAGCTGCTGCCTGATATCTTTTGCATCGCGGTCACACTTGCCAACAACATTGTCGATTGCGGCAACTGCATCAATAAAGATCTCGACAGCCTCCACAACGTTCTCTCCAATGCTGACTTTGGAAGCCTTTCGGGCGCCAGGCTTTTTACCGACGGTGACACGCCTAGCCTTCGAGATGTCATCAAAAGGTCGCTTCTCGATCATACAAGCAAGTTGCTCTTCTTTCATGCCTGTCATGGCAGCTAGTTCTTGAACAGTGCTTGTGTTGAGACAAGTCAGCACCCGATCATCCTCATCGTCTGAAGGCTCTGGCGATGCCTCCGCCTGATACGTATCCTCCTGCCCATCATCGACAAGGTCAATAATTAGCGGATCGTCGCTTGAGGCATGGGCGGGGGGAGACGAGGGGAATGCTGGAGACGAAGGGACCGAGGACTTTCGGAGACCTTGTACTAGTCGCCGTCGGGGTTTCTTTTCAGGGCTGAGGGATGCTGTGCGTGAGCGCGAGCTGGCCCGGCTCGCTGCTGCTGATGATTGGAGAGCCGCCTTGCTAATCAGACGTCTGCCAGGTTTAGGGTTGGGCGCCGGCTGTTTGGACTGACGCATTTGTCGTTCGAGATAATCTATTGCTTCTGCAAGATCGTTTTTGCATGCACTCAAAGCCTCCTTGGCCTTGTGCGAGGGCACTCTGTCTCCGTAAACATCATAAATCTGTCGGAGTTTGGTCTTGATGGCCTTTTCCGAGCTCTCTGATTCTGGATTGTACGCGAATGCCGAAATCTGTGCCTTAAACGTTGTCGGTCGAATATCGCCACGGGGAGGTGTGAGGTCGTCCTCATCGTCAGAGATGAGATTGATAGGCTCAACAGCCGGTCGCTTGTTGGTCATTGCAGGAGGAGGCCGTTGTGGAGGACGAAAAAAGGTGCCGAGAGGGGCAACTCTGCTACCAAGAGTGTTACCAAGAGGTGTAGGCTTTTTAGGTTGTTGGAAGGGTGATGATGCAGGAACTTCCACAATGCTGCTTGCAGGAGAGGAGCTTCGCATTGGTGCAAGTCCGGGTTTCTGAAGGACTTGTGTTGGTTGTGTTGTAGTATCTCGGCCTCGAAAAAAGGCAGATGGAGAGCAGGGAATGGTATCCGTTATTTCATCGGCATCGTCAATGGTTATTGTATTGCGAGCGAGCGATGGGGTGCGAGGTAGAGCGTTTGAATGCCGGATTGGCAAGGGTGAAGAGCTTCGTGCCATTATAATTGTAGGTGAATTATTACGGGCATACGAAACAATAGGAGTAAAAATCGAGGCTAGCAGTACTTTGGATCGTCCAGGGCGGGGGCTGTCACTGCAAATGAACGGATTGAGCGTTTGGTCTGTTATTTTCTGCCCTTCTTATCGTTCGGCCAACAGAAAACAGAGCACTGGATGAAAGTGGCAGACCGGTGTCATTAAGGAGAATGCTTAGTAGAAAAGGAGAAGAAATCAAGAAAAAATGGGTTAAAGTCGGAGAGTGAGAGATGGTGGTGCTTGCGAGTGCCAAGGGGATCCCAATCCAAATCCTGGAGGGGCGTGAAGTGAGCGAGTGAAGGTGGATATTTTTTTAAAGTGCCCTCAAATCGTTAACGCGACCCGCATCAACTGCATCACGAAGTCACGTGAGATTTCAGCTTCGCGTCAGTGTTTGATGCATAAAATGAAAGAAAGGTCGTAAGAAGTCAATTGAATTAGTAAGGGAAGAAAAACAAAGATAGTCTGATTGAGTTGGCAGTTAGACGAATACTGGTTTTCTTTATCGACCTTCACTCATTGTGAGAACAAAAAGTTTCACACTTTCTATCTGATGGCGCGCGTTGATCATCTCGTGCTAAGTGCTTCTTATCCTCAAGCTCACCTAGTCGCACGTGCAAGTGGGGACCCACCTCTAACCTTCACAGCTCAATTGAGTATCCTCAACTCGACTACAGCACACAAGACGATACCGAGCCTCAGCCGCCTCTTGTACACTTTCAAAATGGCCACTCGACGCATTGTTGCTACTGAAAAGACCTTCCTTGATAAGGATGATCCCATTGATGAGAGTTCTAGTACTGCTCCTGCCGTTCCCAGGTAAGTTTTCTATTCATCTACCTTATTCAAACCGCCATTATTGCCACCTATCGCATCTTGTACACTACATCGATCGCATCGATCTAAACTGACAATTTTGACAGCCAAGTTATCTACAAGCTTCTAGCATTCACTTTTGCCATGATTGTGGTCCCCATTGGTTCCTATTTCCTCACTGTTAATACCGTCTTTCGTGGTATATCTTTTTACCCCGACGTGTCATCATCGAGACTAATCACAAACAGGAAACTCTTCTCTGGCTGGTGGCTTGGCTGCTGTCTTGGCCAATGTCGTCCTTGTGGGATACATTATTGTAGCTATGAAAGAGGATCAGTCGGACAAACAAAAGCCAGAGAGCAAGAAGGACAAGTAGACACAGCGTCATATATAAAGTTGATTCACTCTTTCATAAATTTCTATCCGGCAAAAGAAGAGTCTCAGGGGCAACCGTCTCAATTATTTTCTCGGGTCATCTTCATGACCATGCCTCGCTAGTTTGGGCGGACCATCATGTCTGGATGACCTCTACAGCCACGTGTATATGCTATGTACGTCTCAAGTGTGAGTATAATTAATGATGATCGTGGTGGTAGATCCATCCTCTGCCCTGCTCCTCAAGGATACCCCCAAAAGGGTTGGCTACACAAGGCCACCCCTGCCAATGCCTCGTACAGTTCCGTTTGCTAATGTACCATTCCGTAATAAAACTCAAGTGCTTCGCCTTATCCCATGGGGGAAAAAATAAACCGTATCGTCACAACTGTAAACCAATTTGACCCAAGTTAAACAGTATCTGCCGCTCTGCCCTATAAGAGGGACGAAGCACGAGGCATGGCAGCATACTCCTGGGGGCCATCGCAAAATCCGTCGAATAGTACAGGCGCTTCAAGTCCTGTTCGATCGTGCCATTCGACGTCGAATATCAAAGAAAACGGGTATCGACAAAGGAAAGTAGTTGCATAATAAGGTTTGTTTCGTGTTCGTTTCAAACGTTGACAGTCATTACTGAACCGCTGGCTCTTCAAGAGTTTTTGCTGAACCTACGAGAAAACCAACTCTTGCGCTTGTCCCCGTTAGCTGCTTGCTGAGGTTGGTGTGCCGACTGTTGAGTTGATGTCCTCCTCAAAAGGGTATTCTTCTGTTTCTGCGGTGGAATTGAGGCCTGAGCCTGTGTCGTAGGAGGCTGCGAATGCGAAGGTGGTAGTACTTGAGGTTGTCCCTCATTGTTCACACCAGAACCAGATGCTGGCCAAGGGCGTGACTGGTATGGATGCTGAGGCTGATATGAGCCGGACGCATGCTCATTCAAGGGCTCGCGGCGCTTAGCCGGCATCGTCCGATCAATTGAGCTGTTGTCGCTGCTCGTAGGGTCTGTCTGATAGCCTGCGTGATCCGAATTGCCACTACCCGCAGCAGAAGTCACCGTCTCGTATGATCGGTCCTTGTGGGGGAGAGGATAGATATTCTGATCGTGGCCGCTCTGGTACTGTGGCTCAGACTGCATTCTAGACATCCGTTGCCGAGATGGGCCAGTGCCAAAGCCATTGCTATAAGCCTGCCCATCAAAGTAGTTGCTTCGGGTAGACCCATTCTCAAATTGATTCTCCGGTCTAAAGGAAACGGGGCGGTTGTTGTAGTAGTTGTCGCGAGGGAAGCGAGGCTGACTGTTATAAGAACTATTCCGCCTGTTCCAGTTGGCCTGTGAATCCGTTTCTGTGCGGTGTTAATAAGTTGACTGTATCTGATGCTAGACATCTAACTTACCCGCTCGGTAGAGAGACTTGCGTGAGTAACCACCATCGATTGCGGCCTCGAAACTACGGATAGTGTCTAATGGGCGCTCCCATCTGTTTCGAGTCGGGTTCGATTTGTCGGGATCCGCTATATGAGTTGTCAGTGGTGTCATGTTGTGCATGCTAGCGAACCTACGCACCGATAGAGTTTCCGAAGGCATCTTTGTGTTGCATGGACCGCAGAGGGGCGAAACTCGACTCGGTCATCATGGCAGCGATGGCAGCTGTTGTGGTGTTAGTAGGTGACCTGAACTTCCTGTTGTAGACTCAGGAGATGTCCTGACATACATGGCTCTGCTTCGCTTATGGCTAACGTGGGATCCGCTTTGCTATGTAAACGCTTCGCTTCCTTCTCGGCGTGGGTTTCTTGCAAGTCCTTGCTACCAGAGCTCTTATGCGACTTTTGAGAATGAAAGCTGAACGTTCGGTTGTGGGCAGGCGGATTCTGCGAACCTTTGCGCGGCGAGACCGGGGCAGTCTGTTGATATTGCTGCTGTTGATGATCCTGCGCCGGATAATTCGACGGCGGCGGCGGATATTGGCGATACTGTTCAGTGGAGGTAGCCATGGTCGCGGCGCTTGGGGGGACGACTGTTTTATTTGATGTGGTGCTTGGCCGCAATGGATCTCAGAAAGGCCCTGGCTCTTGGCGATTAGAGTCTCAGCGTGATAAGGCGGGTGGAGAGTTGCAGGCAATCGACCGATGCGATGGGGATTGTGGATAAGAAACTGGAGATTGCAAGGAGCAACGCGGTCGGGGAGAAAAGACCGAAACCAGACCAAACGGCTACTAGCAAGGAAGAGCAGCAATTGTCGTGGATCCTGGGATGAATATATTGGGAGTGGAGATTTATTAAGAGTCGCTGGCGTAGAAGGCTGTGATGAGAGGCTGGGGCTTCCGAGCAATAGTGTGGCCCGGTTGCGTCGGAGTTTGGGGGTACGTATCGTATCAGAAAAGATCCCAGTAGAAAGGAAGGGGTGGGGATGGCTCGTGGGCGGGCGCCTGTACTGCAAGAGAAGAGCCAGGTACAACAGGATTTATAAAGAACGAGTGGCTAAGGAGACAAGGCGATGATACCGTACTCTGCACGCCAAAGTGAGGTGAGAAGTGAGATGTGTCGCCGGTGGCTGCAGGTCTCTGACTTCGTACGCGGGACGATGTGATCATTCGTTGGCGCTGTGGTCTTGGCCTGGACTGGTACTTTAATTTTGAACAACTGGACAACAGCACAAAAGAACGATGCGTTGTATAGAGAGGCACCGAGTTCTTGCCCTTGTCACTGGCCGCGAAACAGTACAATAAATTTGACCGGGATGTGGGAAAGCGAATCGCTGTTTTCTTTATCAGGCCGTGTTCAAAAGCGAGCTAAAGCGGCGCCGGGTGCGTTTTGATGCTAATGCCTGTGGCTGCGTGATAATGATGTGGGATCGGCGTGCTGGGGGCTGATCTTCGTAAAGTGACTGCCGCTTTTTTGGTCTGCTTGTTGTTTCTTTGGCAGTGCCTGAGGGCTTATCCCCTTTCGTCTTTGATTGATCTTTTTTTATCACTTTGTTGGGGTATCCGTCGGAGAAGGGATCTTCGAACAAGTCCAGTGCTTCGTAAGTGCTTGCGTTGGGCCTGGGCGATTACCTTTACTGTCTTGACGTCACTATTAATTAGAAATTTCTAGTGTCGGCTGGCGTGAAGTTCAGGGGAATTGAGCCGTGCCACGTTGAAACTGATCGGAAGAATCGTCCGGAGTGGCTTGCTGCTGAGACTCTCAATAGTGCTCGTTTTTGGTGGACAGGGGTCCAGCCGATAGTGGGCCTCGCGTGTTGTCGAGTCACTAAAAAGGTGACGGAACGGAGTTGGAGATTTCGAAGGTTGTTGTATAAGCCAGTCTGGGGATTCGATTGGATATCGAGCTAATATCGCGAAGCCAGATGCAGTTTGTTGGAAACCTGGGGATGGCCGATGTGTAGTAGAAGTCGTAGGAGGAAGCGTTGATCTATTAGTGGGATCCTGCTCGTTGATTAATTACTCGTGAATGCGCAGGTGAGATGTCTAGGTAGGTTCTTGATAGGTTATTGAATAGCAATCTGCCACTGTAGATGGGTTTGAGTCGATGATAGCTTCAGCACAAAACCAGTAAACGAAAGACAAACAAAGAGCAGGCAGAGGAAGCGAGAGTCAGAATGCGAGATCTTTGCTTGATGAAAACTGAGGAAGCTTTTTAGGAAGAATGAGGGGAAACTACGTAGAGGCCTTCCCTAGGCCATACTCGGAGAGTATCGAGACACACCAGATTACCAGGTCATGACGCGTCGTTTCCCCTTCCTCCCCGGCTACTGCAGTGACAGCCACGACATGCAGACGGGCTCTCTACATACAGTACATCTGCATCTGCATCTGTTGCTTACCATTTACGAGGATACAGGAGCTTTGTGGCCCAATGGGGGAGAATGATAGCTGCAGAGTTGCAACTGCTTGCACCAAAGTTCGGTACCTTGAATTCTCATTCGAGGCTAATAATTCAGTTACCACCCTGTGTAGCTGATAATGTTGACTTTTATGGTTTTCACTGTAATCGTCGTAAGCCGAAGGCTAAGCCATTAAACTCAATGGCTCCTCCAATGGACAATGGGCGGTACCATCCCGTCAGATATCCCACTCTGTACGCAGTACACATTCTAACATTAGTAGTCCATTATATTTGCAGAAAGTTGGTCTCGACCGACTAAAGCCAAGAACCATGACGGGCATCTGGATGGCGCTATTGATGCCATGCCACGTCTTGACTTCTGAGGCTCCGTGTTTGCGCATGAATACCTGATCAGATGCATTTTTGTCCCATGCTGTGTGAGCTGAACTGAGTTGAGCTGTAGCCTGTGGTGCGATGCAATGCAGCACTAGAGGTAGGTAGAAAAAGGTGGTCGGTCGGTCGACAGCACAGGCTCTTGAAAGGCAGGGGAGGCTGGGGAGCTGGATTAGGTTGAGAATGGAGCCCTAGTAACGAATCACCGCCTATTATAGGCCTCTCTCAGCAATTCCCAGGTCATCTTGACTTTGTCGATGGTTGTCTCGCCCCTGTTTTATCTCGTGTTAGTGGCTCCCACACACCATCTCCGGCGTTGTCTCTTCAACATGGATCCATCATGATATGGTACGGTGCGGTACCAATACTTATTATGTCGGGTGCAAGCTCAGCCACATTTAGGGTTCCCATTTCGAATCTCGATGCTTCCTTTTGATCGGCCCTTTGTCCAACTCGGCTTGGACGCTGCACAAACGCCATTTCTGTGAAAAACTTGCTGTCAGTCTCTATGCAAAGCCCCAGCGAATAAGGCACAAGACCCAAGCTCGTGTAGTTGCTTGGCTACAAAGACGACAGACCCTACCTGCCCTCCATGAGTTGATAGATTTGCTATCTGGTTGGTTTGCTAAGTCAGCTTGCCGGACTCTTAATCACTCCAACCCCTAGGGTATGACACCCCAGTCGATAGATGAGGGAGGCCTGGAGGCGAGGATCTGGACTGCAAATGTATGGCATTTTGCTCTTGTCGAATTGCCCATCCTGTGACATGGAATTAGTGTTTCTACCAAATGGGACAAGTTTAAAGATATGGTCTGCAAAATAGGCGCTAAAACAAAAAAAAAAGTCGAGACGATCGATGTTGAGTTTTCGTCTAGGCTAAAATAGAGCGGCGGCTTCTCATAGGTTGTGGATGATAGCGGTCCTACTGTAGGTCGCGGATAGATCTCAGGAGCTGACGATAGTAGAGCTGATATTGGAACATAGACGCGATTCTACTCTGCTCTGCCCTGTTTATCCCCCCAAGCCCCCATCTCCGCCCAGTGAAACACACTTGCTATCAAGGAGGGACGGGATTTGAACCTTGGTTCTTTGTTCCGAGACATTCGTCGTTGAACACAATGCCTTGAACTCAAAATACCTGTATTGGCCATACACAATTCCTATGGTTGGCCGGCTTTTCCGGCTGGGCCCCAACGCAATGCATAATGCGCCGTTAACCACACAGGCCAAACGATCCCTCTTGCTACTTGATGATACTGAGTTCGGTTCTGGCTTTGCTTGGCTCGCCTCCAGACCTCCAGATAGTATGCCCGAGTGACTCAAGCTGCAGTTATCATGCATACGATTTTGATCTTGCTGGCCGGCCTAACGACAACCATCCTCTTCGAGGTTGGAACGGCAAAAATACGCCGTCCGTGGAGGAAACAGTAGCGGTAGTTGTATGACCCCTTGACAGCCTCCATACAGTCGGAATATTTTCCATTAACCACGGGTGCTCTCTATCCAGCCCGTCCCGTTTCAACGGCAACGGTTTCGCCCTGGCAACTTGACTCCCGAGAACCTTCATAATGTGAGCAGTGTAGGGCTTAAACTTACACAGGTTGATCCGACCGCCGCCAATATCCTAGACGCCAATGCATCTCTAAGTGGAAGATAATTGGATCTGCCCTGATGGGATATTACCGCGGCGAATGAATGGTCAATATTGATATCACAGCTATTGCATTTCGTATATGTGTTATCCTATGCTGTGAAACTGCTGCACCAGGCCCTTGATATTGATACTTGGGTTGATATCATGATAGAAAAACCCCTTTCCTCTTCCCGAACATTTGATTTATACCTTAGTTACCTGAATGACAAACCATACTCACGATGATGTTGCCAAATGTTCAGCTTCGCGATGCTATAAACAGTTTTCCTACGCCTGGTTCTCCTAGAGCCTACAAGTTCCCCATGCAGACTCTACGAGAAGACTGGTCGAACCGCTCTCCTTGTTTACAAGCGAGGTTCGCTACATGTTGCTGGATGATATGAGTACGAGTCTTGAACATAGAATATTCAACTGAACATCGTTGACCAAGGATGTCAGATTTGTATCCGCCTGTCACTCCCCTCTACAGCATGTCCAACGCTTCTCACCTATTGTATTGTTGTGATTATCTATCAATGGTGATATACCTCGCTTGAGCATGACCGAAGCTGTGACAGTAGCGAGTTGTGTCCTTGAGTTTATCTTTAGTACATTGGCCGAGCCACATCTGGCGGAAGCATCTGGATCATGAGTCTCTGCTGGTTCGAGTAGATACACAATATGGCCAGGATCATTAGGTGGGTGGAAGCAGCAGGCAAGTGGAATGCGTTCATAGAGTTATGGCATATTACGAACAATATGGCAGCGTATCACATTACATAGAACGCATCGAGGCAACCCGACGCAGGTATCCGAGTCTGCGTAGCCGTTAGACGGGGAACGAGTTGAGCCATTTGAGGTTGTTGTGAAGTGTTGTTTCAAAAGCAGTTTCCGATTCATCATAAGACGCCGACCATGGCTCAAAACTTCCCCGCACGAGTCAAATCACAATCCAGCTTTCAGGAACGCTGTGTACTGCCGTAATAGAGGCCCTGGACCTGGCATTCATCAATGATTCGCTTGTACCCTATTCACGACCGTAGCCGAACACCGGTCCCGAATCCCAACCACCAAAAAGTATTCCATCGCTGAAGCCCCTCCCAGTGGACTGCCCTGGGCGAGGTCGAGTTCCGCCAACCGTTTCATGAAAGGGGAATGAAGTTATATCATCAAGACGAAGGTGCTCAGGTGTGCAGAGCCTTTTCGGGGGTTGGGATTTGACGTCTTTTTTGAATTCAATGCCTCAAAGCAAGGCAATATGTTTTATCCTTGCCTCGACCAATGCAGCCAAATGAGAACCGCCCTCACTACCAACTCCAGCCCGAAGCCCTTTTTTTATATCGACGAAGGGTACAACATGACACGAACGGAAGCACCGAAAGACTTGGTGGGAAGGGGGGAGGTGAACTTGGCGCGGACGACGCCGGAGTTTCCTGCAGAGATACGTTAGATGATTGTTCATGTCGTCGTTCACCGGGTCGAGTATTAATTACCGTGTGGTCGAGTGACCTTGCCCCAGATCACGCGGATCTTGGTGCCGCGGATCTCCTTCTGGCCCCGGTAGACGAAAGCAACCTTCTTGCCGAGATAGAAGCTATCACGAATGTCAGTATCCAGACCGACTGGGAACATTCCTCTCATGTTGACGTACTTGGCGGCGTTGGTGTCATCAACACCCTCAATCTTGATCAGGCTGGTAGCAGGGCGGGTGGTGTGACGAGAGCGCTGGTAGCTCAGGTGACGTCCCCTAAACCAATATCGTCAGTCCAAAATTCTGTCGCTCGTTGTGTTCGTGCCGTGGCTTCGCGGAATATCGATATCGAAAATCTGAAGAGTGCGCACTTGTCTAGGCAAGTACATCCTTCTCATATCGCATGCGTGACAGGCTGGCTGACAGGAGGCTTTACTCACTTGACGTATACTAGAGGCAAAGTTAGCAACGAATTCATCGATATTTAGATTTCCAAATTTGCGAGTCGAGCCCAGTCGGTGCGCTCGTCGCTTCTCTGGCGGGCGGGATAAACTCACGTCGGTGACCGGCTTCTGAAGGCATCTTGGCTGTGGTATGACTTCCGTCCTCTCAAACAACCTGCGGTTAGTAGATAGCTGATTGTTTGAACGAAAGACCTTCGCGTTGGTGAGGTGCGTGTTTGGTGATTGATCTGTGGAGTGGGGAGGGTGCGCCAATCGCACTTTCCTGGTCAACCCTAGAAATCACGTGCTATACCACTTGCGGCGGACAAGAAGTGGCTGTTGTGGCTAGTGCATTCACGATTTTGATCTACTGTTTTTAGCAGATACCTTAGTTTAAACCACCAACCCAGGAAGAAAACATCCTGGGCTGATCCTGGATGACGAACATGAATCTGAATCAATTGTGTCTTGAAGACACTTCGTTCTACAATGCCTTAACCGGTGAAAGTGGTGCCAATATTCTCATTATCATTCTTGTGTAAATTGTCCATACCTATGAGCGTAGAGGTACCTAGTGGCAATGCTGGTCCAGCTTGAGCCTGGGTAAGCCTGGACGTCAACCAACATCTGAAGCTCTCTCCAACTCTCTCAAGTGGCACGTTGACACGAGAAACTCAACAACGTTGACTCTCGTGGCTGGATAGAATATATTTCAAGTACCATGCCATAAATTCCCTCAGGACAGCTGACTACCTTCGATTAACCGGACTTCTTGATTAGCAGTTGCATGGAATCATTCCTGCACTCACCTTTTCCGCCCCAATGATTTCTTGGTGAAGGTTTGGGGTTTAGTTAAAGCCGACACCGGGGAGAGAGGGGCCGAGCAGGCGCTCGTGGATCCTGGCACCGAAGTGGTTCGGAATTTGGTGTCCGAGCAAGCCAGGTCAAGATGAGCTCATCAAAGATATTGACGGAGCTCACCATTTTGTACATGTGAGTTCTTTTTTATTTTATGTTAAAGTTAAGTGAAGAGGAGGAAGTAATGTCATTGGCATGCTAACGGCTATCCAATGACTACCTGTTGCGATACTACGCTCTTGGACCACATTGCCTTTGGTCTATAATTTATTGTGAACACCTTATATAATTACCGAGTAAGCGATTCATCAATACATTGGCCCGTCACGGGCAGGAGTGCAAGAAAACAGATTCGGATTCTTAGCCGGCTATCTGATGATCGGAGTTTATCGACTAGATTGTTTCTCGGTGCTTGCAGACCTTGGGAGTTGCTCAGTCGAGGTGATACATATCTGGGACCAGGGGTCTGCAGTGGACCTGTCTGGCAAGTCGAAGCGCTGCATGTCACAGACTTCCATCGCTAACAACTATGGAGAAGATCCTGAGACACCGCGGTTGCGCCGTGAGGCCGGATTCTGGTCTACGTGCTTGCCGCCAGATTACGAGATTCAGTTGGGGGTTTCTCTATCTGAGCGTCATCTTTTATTAGTGAGCGTTACTGATCTATGTACATCAATATTAGCAACATGAGTATGCTTATTACACTTTCCGGAATCGGCAGTGGCATCGTGTAACGGACGACGCTCCGTGTGTGAAAGACGGGAACAACACCGACACCCCAATGTCTTGATAATCAGATTGTACGTAGGCTCGGTGGGCCTTGGTGTGTGCCTGTTGGGGGAGCGGCAGAATAGGTAGAATTGCGCTGGGCTAGGCGGCTCGCTGGTTAGGCAATCCAGGGACCGCCACCGCCGCCGAAGCCAGGACGGACAGGACTCGGTGAGGGATCGATGCCCGGGCATGCCGGAGAAGCTGACAAAGAAGTCGGATTGTTTAGTTGGAGAAGCATCATGCTTCGTCATGCTCACGGCACAAATCAAACTGTGCAATGGACAAGTCTGGGTGTCCTATCAACGGTTGCCATTGTGTTGATGCGGGCCTGGTCATGAATCACAAAATGACATGAGAGGGGAGGAAAGAGCTGATACTTATGAATATTGGTAACGTACTGCTGAGACAAATAAACACAGAGAGGTTGCTGGGTTGAAGCGTGTGGAAACACCATACGTCAAGTCCGCGACAGATCCAGTCAGACATTGAGTTGCGTAGCATGGCCCCGAAAGCACGGAAACGATTCGACCGCTTGCGCCTGAAGCAATTGGCCCGGGAGAGAAGAATGGATGGATTCAGTGTCAGTTTAAAAGGACTCCATAAGTGTAAATAGGTAGGCAAAATTTAGGCAAAATAGAAGCGAATAGTTTGTGATGAGCCCGGAGATAGAATCGCCGCTGGTACATCTGTGCTACGCGAGACAAACAGACAGCTACCGACCTTATGCGTCTGACTGATGCCCTCGCAAGGACATCGCCTAATAGTACACATTCATGACTATAACCAATTCAAAGTTCATCACCATGGCTTCCTGATTACCGGATCCAGTCAAGACCTTGTGAGGTGAATACCTCCATGTCAAGTAACTCACTCAGTGGACGGACCTACACTTTTTTATCCACCCACTCTTTTTTAGGGACTTTCACTTCGGATTTTAGGGACCCGACTGCATCATAGCCCCATCGCTCACGCAGGGATCCCACCTATTGATGAAGGTGGATGGATTTGGATTGTTACCTTAGCTCCCCCAGCTGCTGTGCTCAGGTCTGCGGCGGGCATTGGACGCTCCCGTCGTCATAAAACCTTCCTGGCCAGGCCCCAAAACCTCGTTACCTTTTCCGTTTCCATTTCCATTTTCCAGATCTCTCTCATACTTCCTCCACTCTCCCGTTTGTCTTGTACAGCTTATCCTCATTCCCCAGTCCATACTTGAACCTCAACAATGGATCCGTAGGTGCTCCCTCAACATCAACTTCCAAACCCCCCACCATGACTTTGCGCTCTAGCTGCGAGCTATCATGCTCGCGCTGAGCGTTTTGCGATACGATCGCGTCTCCTCACGCCTCAATGTCTGAACACCACAAATGGAAAAACTTCTTTACTGATACGATTTCTCTTCTAGATGCATGGAGCTCAAGCAGAACACGACAATCGTCGTGCTCGGCGCTTCTGGTGATCTGGCGAAAAAGAAGACGGTGGGGAGCTCCCCCAACTGCCCCTCACATACCAATGTGCTTGTGCTAACATATTTGATTTTGCTGCATGATAGTACCCTGCGCTTTTCGGTCT
The DNA here is from genome assembly GCF_000260195.1 of Fusarium odoratissimum NRRL 54006. Taxonomy (NCBI): domain Eukaryota; kingdom Fungi; phylum Ascomycota; class Sordariomycetes; order Hypocreales; family Nectriaceae; genus Fusarium; species Fusarium odoratissimum. Next base: position 1,616,656 of record NW_022158687.1, on the reverse strand, counting down.
TGTAAGTGACTAGTCCAGCCGACAAAGCGCTCTTCTCTCGACTAACATGTCCTCAGTATCGAAACCAGTTCCTGCCCAAGGATGTCAAGATTGTCGGATATGCCCGCACCAAGATGGACCACGATGAATACATTCGACGCATCAAGTCATACATAAAGACACCCACAAAGGAGACTGAGCAGCAACTCGAGGAGTTCGCCGGGCTTTGCACCTACGTCTCGGGTCAGTACGACAAGGATGAGTCTTTCCAGGGTTTGGAGCAGCACCTCCAGGAGGTTGAGCAGGGCCGCCCCGAGAACCACCGTCTTTTCTACATGGCGCTGCCCCCCAGTGTCTTCACCATTGTTTCACAGCACCTGAAGAAGATTTGCTACCCCAAGAACGGTGTCGCGCGTGTGATTGTGTGTGAAAATACCCTCATCATGATAAAGGTTGGGCTAACCATCCCCGCAGGTCGAGAAGCCCTTCGGCAAGGACCTTGCCAGCTCCCGAGAGCTTCAAAAGTCACTCGAGCCTGATTGGAACGAGCAGGAACTGTTCCGAATTGACCACTACCTGGGCAAGGAGATGGTCAAGAACATTCTGATTCTTAGATTTGGCAACTCTTTCCTCGGCGCCACGTGGAACCGACACCACATCGACAACGTCCAGATCACCTTCAAGGAGCCCTTTGGTACCGAGGGTCGCGGGGGCTACTTTGACGAGTTCGGTATCGTTCGTGATGTCATGCAGAACCATCTCCTCCAGGTCCTTACTCTCTTGGCTATGGAGAGGCCCATCTCTTTCAACGCCGAGGATATCCGCGATGAGAAGGTTCGCGTTCTCCGTGCCATTCCAGCCATTGAGCCCAAGAACGTCATCATTGGTCAGTACGGTAAGTCTCTTGACGGTAGTAAGCCCGCCTACCGTGAGGACGACACTGTCCCCAAGGACTCGAGATGCCCTACTTTCTGTGCACTCGTTGCTTACATCAAGAACGAGCGCTGGGATGGCGTACCTTTCATTATGAAGGCCGGAAAGGCTCTCAATGAGCAGAAGACCGAGATTCGAATCCAGTTCAAGGACGTCACATCGGGTATCTTTAAGGACATTCCCCGAAACGAGCTTGTTATGCGCATTCAGCCCAATGAGAGTGTCTATATCAAGATGAACTCTAAGCTGCCTGGTCTCAGCATGCAAACTGTTGTTACCGAGCTGGATCTCACCTATCGACGACGATTCTCCGACCTCAAAATCCCTGAGGCATACGAGTCGCTTGTCCTTGACTGCTTGAAGGGCGACCAGTCCAACTTTGTCCGTGACGACGAGCTCGACGCCAGCTGGCGCATCTTCACCCCTCTCCTCCACTACCTTGATGACAACAAGGAGATTATTCCCATGGAGTACCCTTACGGTATGTTTCTAGTACGAGGCATGCTGAGTTTTACTTACGTTGTTAATAGGTTCTCGTGGTCCTGCTGTTCTGGACGACTTCACCTCCTCCTACGGTTACAAGTTCAGCGACGCTGCTGGCTACCAGTGGCCAACAACCAATGCTGCTGCTCCTAACAAGTTGTAAGTTTAATAACTTGCATCCTGTAGGCTAGTCTGGGTGCGACGAATTACAGAACCGGTTTGCTAATTCTTGTAGCTAATAACGCCTCCCGTACAATGAGAGAGTCACGACCGATTTCGGACTATGATATCCAAGCCTGACGAGGCAACAAAACACCAATCAATGATTTACTCTATATAAAAAAACGATGGAAACTGTTGTCGTAACTTTTGCGACATAATGATGGGCACTTGCTTCTGGGAACTTTTTAGATGCGTTCACATTGGGGGATTGGCTCATTGCTTACGACTCGCTCAATCAAATGAAAATTTCAATTTCAACCTTGAATTGATCATTCCCAGTTTGGATAGAAATGACTTCATAGCCATGATACCAAGGCTCTTTGTGCCCTGCCTTACCAATACTTCAATAGGCTGTGGTTTTGGGCAGTGGACGCCACAGATGTTAAACGGTCAAAGGGTTGAAAGACACGGTAGGCTTGCATAAAGACATCATGGATATTACGGAGGCGCATCAATATCGACGTATGTCTCATCATCAATGTGTTTTCAAGATAAGAAAAGACATACTGTATGTGCCAAATAAACTAAGCACAAAATCTACCTTGCTATAGAAACGCTCCTTATTTTCCTACTGATGATGGTAAATTTAATGAATCCGTGCATAACAGATTATGCAACTTTTACTTTGCCCCCAAAGTCTTTGTGCTGACTTGTGCCTGGCCTATCACATGACTAGGCGTGTCGAGCGCTCGGCCAAATGAAGCAGCAATCAAGACTCCTCCAAAAGTGAACAGACGATTCAGCCAACGAAACAACACCTCGTACACAGACGATCCTTGACGAAAAAAATAGAATTTAGGGCGCCAAACTCTATAACCTTATGTATGATTCGTGCGCGCACCTTCTCACATGACCTGGCAGGTCTTCATTCGTTACCCCAGCGCCTCTGAAGACTTCTCGCCATCAACCTCGCCCTGATATCAACAACTACAACCAACCACCTACTCCTCCAGGATGAGCGATCCTGCCGGCGAAATAGTCCACATCACTCAGGGCTATATACCACTCTCCAAGGTTCTCACGCGACTCGCGCAATCGACACACAATGCGCTCCAAGATCAGATTGCCGCACTGGCAAAGATGCCTTTGCCTGCTGCCGCCATGAATGGGAACTCGACGGTACTGAACAGCGACGTTGAAGACGGATCTGGCGAAAATATCGCCAAGAAGACATCGATACTGAACTTTGCTATGAGAGAGCATCGGAAATGGGTCAAAGCGCTTGTTATTACGGAATGGAGTCGAAAGGCCGACATGGTTAGCAAGCTTATTGACCTGAGATTTCACCTCCAAGGGCAAGAGGTCTTGTTCTCCGGAGCCCTGGATGTTATGGGTCACGTCAAAAGGGATTTAACATTTGCGAGAATGCCAAGTCCTGACCTGAAAACAGCCCTCCAGGTATTGTCAACTGGAGAGGCCGCTTGGATGCCTGATGTAGGTTTTGCGCATCGCGAGACGACGACGATCAAGCTGACTTTGCTACTAGCTCTCCTATATCGAGCCACCCCCCCTAACACGACAGGAACAAATTCAATGGATCAGCGATCTCGATACTCAACTATCATTGCGACTTAACCTCGAAGATTTCGACAAGATCCCATATCACTTCAGAAACTACGAAATCGATTCCGGCCGAGTAACCTTTAAAGTTGCGGGAGAATTCGAGGTTGATCTCACAATCGCAGACGAAGATTTCGAGAAACAGTTTTGGTTCATCGACTTCCGGTTCGCTTTTGAGCCAGCAGCATCCTCGATTCCTGACGGTCTGAAGAATTATCTAGAGGGGCAGGTAAATGACATCCTCAGCAAAGACGGACTGTTAGGCTGTTATCAATTCCTACACGAACTGGTCCTCACACATAAGCTCAACGAGCTCAAGAGACAAGCGATTCAACTTAGCAGAGGCTCATGGACGGGAACACTCAAGGTCGAGCCACTCAATCGAGCGCTGGCAATTCAATATTGGACTTCGCGCGCACAGCTTGGTAGTCCGAAGAGTTGGATCTTAATCGCCGTCAACAGCGGTCGGAAGCCAAATGGCCAATCTGACCCCAAGTCGTCAAGTCACTTGATGGCGAAATGGTATCGAGACAACAAGGAGGTGAAGGACGCGAATATCTCTTTCGATACCGACAATTTATCAGCCGAGACCCTTCTGAAGACGGTTATTGGCCGTCATGTTGAATTCCTTTTGGGCAGCATACACAGCAGATTGCAGGCCTTCCCTCGTTTCCAAAATCGAGATGCTGCTATGATTTTGAACATCTCTCACGATGATCCCGCGACTTCATTTTTAAGTATGCAGGTCGGTTACAAAGACAGCGCATCCTTGCTTGTGGAGCCAACAACCGGCGTTTTCGCTGTGAAGCCTCATTCGAAGTTCACTATTCAACATGAGCATTTATTAAATAACGGAAAGAATCCGGCAGATGACGGCGCAACATGCTTGGAGAATGTGAGATGTGGAGTCATGGAAGATGAGCTTATTCGCCGCGGAAGCACGACAGGTTGGAATACCAAGAAGAGTCCTCTGAGCAAGGACGAGTTGAGATCTTTGACCAATACCCGCGAATGGACCAAAACTATTTGGCTTCAGAGAACTGGCTGGGACCCAAACTGGTTTGTTATGGCTATGCTGAGTCCGAGCGGGGATGCTTGGTGGCTTGTTGATGTGTAAGTTGGGATACAGTAGCAATAGTTGTGTTTGCAATGCACTAACATGTTTGATAGCAGCCGAAATGCAAATGGACAGTCGAATCGCTTGTCATCGAAGCTTCCTCTCAATAAGGGCTATCCTCATCTTGAAGATGAGTTCTGGAACAACCTAACCCTGTTCGCGACTGGTATGATTGCTCAGGCAGTGGACCAACACGAGCTTTATCGGCACAACATCAAGTTCCTACTGCAAGACACAAGAAACTGGTCTCTTCCCCAGCAGGTCCGACTCCCGACCCTCGAAATCTCTCTCTCAGACATCTTCCCATCCATGGTCTTTAACATGGCAGAGAAGGATAATGCAAAGGCTGCAAATGAGTCCAACGCTGGTACAGAGACTGCTAGGCTTGGACCAGTTGCGCCAACTGCTTCCACACCGGGCATTTCAACCAGGCAACCATGGGCGCACGATATTGTCTCAATCAGGTTCAAGGGGGTTGAGCCTGTAGACAAAGAAGCCTCTGGTGCAGGTGGCCCCATCTCAGATGTTTCTTTCATGTGCATTTCCGATGCTATCATCAAGGTCCGCAAACCTACGAAGTTCGCCATGCTCAAGGGCCACATGGTTGGTCGTGATGTCTCTTGGAAAGCGCGAACGGGCGAATTTTGCTTACGAATGCGTTCAAATATCGGACTATCTATCTTGGAGAACCTGAAGGCTCGGGTCAAAGCCGTGGATCGGTTTGTCAGCTTCTTTGAATCATTGGATAAGGCGAGGGGCTTTATCAAGGCCGAGTCAGTGAGTTTGAAGGAGGTGACTTTCTCTTATGGACCTCCAGCATCACAGACGGTTGAGGACGCTGAGGTTTCGCGTCTCTGGAGAGTGGCACTGAATCTCTCCAACAATGATATTGACATCCAGGTGCAGGAGACTAATCCTCATCTTCCAGTCACTGATTTGATGCAAAAGCTTGTCAATGGTGCTAATGGTATTGGGGCTCTTATGGACTGGCTCCCCGTGTCCCTGCCAACCATGGAAGCTTTCAAGAAGATCAGGGAGGCATGGTCAGATATCGAAGCCCGTCGTCAGGGACGATTCAAGTTTATAATGAATTCAACGGATGAGATGTCATTTCAGTACCTCCTTGCCGGGACTGGCCTTGGAAACCAACAGGTCCAGCGCAGCATCACATTCCTCGGCCAAATCAAGCAGCGTCGAGGCGAGCCATGGTGGCATATCGAGCGGAAGATTCCCTCCAGCGGCTGGCCTTTAAACGATGAATTCTCTGCAGCACTGAAGCCCGTTTGGGATGGGAAGGGGGATGATTGGAGCGGTCTTGTCACTGGAGCAACAGGCCGATCAGAGAATGGCATCGTCGGTCTTCTTCTAGCCATCGACGAAGCTATCCGGCCACTGGCTGGCTCGACTTTCCAAAACAACTCGGAGGTGGTCATCTTGGAGTAAAACAAACACCCTGGACATATTACGACGAGCTTAATTTCCATCAACCATGGAGTTGGAGGGGCTTCTTTTTTTTTTTTATTATCATCATTAGACGAGCGGCGAAATGGGGGGGTTTAAACAAAGCGGATGAGTGTTTTTGTGATAGTTTAATGATACCTCTATATGAACACGGAATACCACTATATTGATTACGGTTCAGGCCAACAAAACCGCTGATCAGACAAAATTGTAAAGGATTTGACTTGCTGTTGCATCTAGCTGCAATAAGTAACCTACGTCTTTCTATGGCCCCTCAAGTAATAATACAGCTTTTTGTCCCAATAGGCATTCAAACTTCCGTTCTAAAACACCTCTGGTGTCGTTCCATCACCAAAGTATATACATGCATTACTCCCCGCTACTTAAAATGCCGTACAGGGATCTGTGAAGTCGCAACGACAGCAAATTGCTGAATGTCGTTAAGATACTCCAGGCCCGTAGCTTCAAGGCCCTCCTTCGCCGCGGCGGCAGCATCATAGCCAGCGCGCAGGCTGGCAACAGCACCAATACGAGTGAAGGAACCACCAGCGACAGCAAGACGCCCGCCAAAGTTCTGTGTTAACTCGGTGTGCGCAGCGCGCAGGCGATCCTGGTGGCCAACGTAGTGCTGAGGGATGCACTCTCTAGCAAAATTGGCTGTGGCATAAGCTGGAACATCGCGCGGGATGCCGAGATGACGCTCGAGCAGATTGCGAGCTTGGGAAATGGCCTCTTCCTCAGTAGGGGGGGTGACATCAGGACGATCGTAGTAGTGGCCGCCCATGAGGACGAAGAGCTTGGTACCAGCAGGCTCATCCTTGGAGCGAGTCTGAACGTCAGAATCAAAGAAGACACCGAGAGCGTGCTCAGGGTTAAGCTCAGGGGCCACGGAGTTGGGGATAAGATAACCGAAACCAGGAGGCTTAAGATTTTCTTGAGGGAACCAGATGTTGACAGTCATGACAGAGACGGAGTGTGCTGTTGAGAGCGAAGGGAGTTTGTCTCCTGCGAGACGAGCAATATCTTGTGCAGATAGCGTTGAGATGACCTTATCGTATACCTTGGAGTTGTGCTTGGACTTGTTCTTGGCGTTGGAACTGGTAATCTGACATACGCTGTTAGTGACATCGACCAGGCCATAAGGGGAAGATATCTTACATGAACTTGCTGGTTAGCTTTATTATAAACGACATCCTGCACGGCCTCGCCAGTTTTTATAGTGACATTCGGTTGCTCCCGTAGGGCAGCAGATAGAGCCTGCGGCAGCGACTCCATGCCCTTGTCGCCAAAGTCCACCAGCACACTCCTTGGCTCCAGTGCCATCTTCTGAATCTGCTTGTCCTGGCCCAGAGTTTCGAGGAGAGTCTGCTCAGCCACAGGCATAGGGCGCGCCGACAGGCCGGGGTTTGGCAGGTACCAGCCCCAATACACGCGATCTAAAACACAGCGAGCGCTCAGCTTGTCGATATCACCGCCATATATACCATGCATCATGGCTGAAGCCAAGGTACCTGCGCCCTTTCGGCTGTTGCTCACGGCGTAGAGCCATTCAGATACAGAGTAATCCTTGGAAGGGAGATATCTCTTGCGCAAAGAGTTGATACCGAGTCCGAGACTGGCACCGATGCTCTCAAGGTAGAGCGGCTCACGGAAGATATCGAAGAGGCTAACATTGGGGGGCATGGGAACGAGATGGTCTGGGTAGTAGATATATCGTGGCTTTTGACTAGGGGAGTTGATAACGAGTCCAAGATCGAGAGCCTAGAGTGTGGCATGTTAACGGGGCGCCCTTTTGGTGCTGCAGCAAATGTCCTCACCAGATCGTAGAGAACAAGGTCATCGAAGCGAAATGTGTTGCCAACTAGAGAAGACAACGACCGAGCACCGCGCTCAAAAGACACGGTACCGCTCTTCCCCTCAATATCGACCGGTACTCTATCTGTCTTGATCCATCCTCCCAATCTATCGCTCGATTCGTATAATGTAATCTTGGCCGTCGAGGGGAGTTTCTTTGCGAGGTAGTATGCCGCCGTGAGACCCGTCAATCCACCTCCCAAGACTGCAATATTCGCGTCCTTCGCCTGCGAAACAAATGTCCGTCCATTGTTGAAGGACTGTGTGTAATTGCATGCGACAATGGGTCGTCGCCGAGTCAGTGCCGAGCTTGTGCTGAGGCTGCGGATGCCATCAAGACGTCGGAGGGGCAGTTGGAGGTGAGATTTCGCTGGTGAGCTCAGGAGAGCTACAGCCGTAGATTCTGCTCGACGGCGACTCATTGCTAGAGATCAATTGACCATGGCCGAGGTGCTGAGTATGTATGAGTATATGTTACGAGGAAGAGGAAGATCGAAAGATGGTGGAGTGTTGAACCAAGGGTCCCGCGCCATGAGCCGGCATTCTTCCGTGTGCGTCATCAACACCGCGGAGAAAGGACTACCAATCCTATACTGCAAGGCAGGTAATTTTTAGACGTTTGAATTCATATGCAAAGTCTTCTTTAGCGAATCATGAGATTACAATATCACAAATGGTTGGGAACAATCATTGTAGCCATGAAACCTGTCGTTTTCATTCTCCCCATCGCGCATACCGCTTTGAGGCATCATGATGCGCAATCTGCTGGCCTTTTTTTTGCTTCTTGGCCTCTATGTATATGATACTAAACAAGATGGCTTGGGCTGCTTCAAAATACAACCAAATAATACCAAACCCCCAAACGCCCTTCCATGCTCTGCCACATCGGCCATAGACATTACAAAGCAACCGTAAAAGTACATGTCCTTCGTTCACAGCTTTTCTGTTCATCAAGGCCGCATATTTGCCGTCCCTCGGCCTCTAGGGACTTTGACCATGGGTATCGTGATCTCTTTTCGATCAATCTATCTCCCTTTTCCTCCTCTCATTGTCATTTAACCAATGACATCAGTCTCCTGCTTGACCTCGGTCTCCTCCCCCTTGATGAGCTCTTCGGAAGCTTGGTCGTCTACAAACTTTCTCTCACTTGGGTGCTCTGTGCTTTCGCCAGCGGTCCAGACCTTGTCCTTAAAGCCACCTTGCTGGCCTTCCTCGTGCGCAAAAGCGCAGTTCGGGTTGAGGCAAGGGTTGAACCTGCACTTGGTCTTGACGTGAGTGAATTTGCAGTCGGCATTTGTGCAGCCAGCGCCGTTTCGACAGAGGGGCATTGATGGGTGCTTGAAAGGGCACTGAGGATTTTGGCAGTTGGGGAAGAACTTGCAGTCTTGTTCGCTCTGGTGGGCTAGACGGGCCGCTGGTGAAGGATGTCGCGCGACGCATTTTCGGTTCTTGCATGCAGCTCCGAAACTGCAGTTATCGTTTACATCAACCGATGTTCCAGGGGGAGCGGCGGGTGACTGGTGAGCAAACTTGCAGTCCTTGTTGGTACATCTCAAGTTGTACTTGCAAACCGTCTCGTCCGGGTTCAGTTGCTCGCGCTTCTCGCCGGACATGTCGACATCCTCGCCCTCACCCTCGACACCAGCATTATTGCCGCTTTGTCGGTCGTTGAAACCCTTGCGGTAGTTACCTCTGCCGGGGTGTTGCGTACGGTCGAATAGAGACTTTCCTCCACGGCGTTGCTGTCCATATCCACCTTGGAATCCACCATTGGACATGATTTGTTGCATTTGAAGCATCATCTGGCTCTGTTGTTCCAGAATAGCGGCGAACTCGGCAGAGTTGGGTTGACCACCTTGCATCATCCACTGCGCCTGAGGACCACCAGCAGCCATGTTAGCGAGACCAGCCTGAAGGTTAGCAGTGCGGTTGTTGTGTCGTCCCATTCCACCCCGGCCTGTTCTAGGCCCATTTGGCGGTGTACGGCCATGAGTGTTGATACGTTCGCTTCCTGTTTGGCCTCTAACACGGTGAAGTGCAGAATCGCCAGCTCGGTCCATGGCTTTGTTCATCTGTCCGAACATGCGCTTATCACGTCCCCCGCGCTGGTTGCCGTTTCGCATTGAGCGTGGGCCGGTAGGTCTTGTAGAAGTCAGTGATTTGGTGATACGGGGTAATATGATGGGGTTGGCATACGCATTCAATTCTGACACATCACCAGCATTCATGTCTGTATCCACATCGCCTTCTGTTATTGCGTCTTGACTTGTACCAGGCGCTGCGTTGCCCCCACCGTTAACCTGGGCATTTAGAGCATCGATCTGTTCAAAGAGCCACTGAGAGAAGTTGCGAGTGCTGGGATCGTCAGAGCCAAGGCCAAGTAGATCTCCCGAGAGTTCGGCAGCGATTTCGTCCTGCGACTTTCCGTTCACAAGCATGAGTATAATATACTCTGCTAGGGCGGAGTCATCGGCACCGCCAGTTCCCCATCCAACCTCGACGAGTTTAGGCTGGATGGCGGCATTAAGAGCCTCAGCCAAGGGCGTGTTGAGGCTGACTTCGACGGGCATGATGGATGAGTGCGCAGTCGTGGTCGGGGGAATGAGTAGTTTATGTGGTGAGATTGAGGTGAGTTTTGGTGGCGGAAGAATTCGCCGTGAAGTAGGGTCGGAGGCGAAGCTTTCAGTCAGGGACGCGTCTTTTGGAACAGGTAGAGTAAAATAAATCGCGTCGCGTGAGCTAAATCCTGGTCGCAACGTAGCAAAGAGCGCAGACGTCGAGTCGCTAGATGTGGGGTGATCTGTTGATGTTGCGACGTCGCACGAATCAGCAATGGAGCGAGGTTTTGGTTAATTGAAGATAGAGATGAAGTTGGCAAAGGTCTGCTTGAGGGACGCAGAAGTCGTCAAGAATGGGTCCGGGTCAGTGGAGTCACGTGATGAGGTCGATCAGTCATTGTTCTGTGGTTCATGCAGGTGTGACTTTGTTCGGTTTGTAATAAAGTTAGCACAACTGAGAGTCTTCCACTTGTCCATTCACTGACGTGCAATCGCAGTGAACAGTGCTACTATTTGGACTGTTATCTATTGCTAATCAAACAAAGAGGCTCTTTCATTCGCGACAAAAAAAAAAAAGATGATACACTATCACGGACCAGAAGCTTCGGTGACCAACGAATAAGAAGTACATGCGATTAGTCATGTCTTTGTGGCATTTACAATGGAACTCTCTTTATTTTATTTTATTAACACCAGCTGTTGGCTTTTGTACGGAAATGTTGGTTGTTGTTCTGATGAAAGGATATACTTCTTTCTTCCCTCCTCCACTAAGATGAAGCTATTTATGGAATCATTATGAACACGTCTCTTTTCTCAATCATCTGAGAGCAGGAATGACGTTTGTTTCTTTGTACTACTCAAGCTTGTTTCCTTACAGGCTGAGAACATGCACCGGTATCCATTACCTCGGATACTTAGCGAGGCTTGAGGGTCTGTCAAGTTGGACTTTTGAGGGCATCTACGCTGCTAGCCAGCACCATCCTTTGGTCAATGTTAACGTTCATTACCACCCAAGGTTACATTTCTCCCCTTTCGAAGCCCATCAATTGCTTTGTTACAGTTTTTGGATGTCTTGATTGATGTCAGGTGGCAGCTTTTGGAGCTTTCCCCGACTCTCCCAGTCTACGTACCCAGCCTTAGGTAAATCGGAGGGGTTGGGGTTGGCTGAGACAATATGTTGCCACCCATGTGTGCCTACCACTCAAGGAAAGGATTTGAAGCCCGCCTGGATAGTCGGTATACAGTCGTAGTCAAGATATCGTCCGGTGCTATCAAGTATTGGTTTTAGCAATTTTCTAATACTAACTTAGCACCTTGCTACGTGAACGAGAATCCACGACGGCACACGACTGAGCTCCCAAGCTTACTGCATCGAGAGCCCCATCCACCCAAGATGTAGAGCATCAATCATGCTATGGGTCGTCAAAGCCTGAGATTCTAGACCACAATCATCTCTCTGCAGATGCAGTGTGAGCAGCTGATGTAACATCAAGCTTGAGCTGCAGCAAGAACCAGCTTCGTCCCATCTCTACGAATTAAGCTACCATAATTCCCCTGGTGCTGAGGGGCTGTGCCACTGCCGCTACTTTCTAACCGGTTCTCATCTCACTGTCCTCATCCTACTCCTTTTCATTGTCGGGCGGTAGTCTCTCAGCCCTGCTGCTGTCGCAAATATAGCAACTGGCTGACCATCGAGTCAATCATATTCGGCCATTATCTCACCACTGCAAGCCCTAGCTTCAGCCCTGGCTTCAGCCCCTCAAGTGCCGTGTCCTATGGCTCTAGATAACCACGGCAGCCACTGTACTGACCGGAACTCGGCAGGGGTTGCAACGCGTGTTGAAGATCCCACTTACCCAACCTTGCCTTGATGTATTGAATCCTTGAAGCCAATCCATCCACTCATGTTTCTGACCATTGGATACATCATCAATTACCGGCTTCTCTTTTCTCTGTAGTGCAGCACAAAAGGCCACAGCCAGAAGTTCTTCCCTGGCGAGAAGAAGATCTACATCCCTACCCCCTCGTGGGCTACCAAACCATCTACAAACAGCAACCGCTGAAAACCTCGGGTGGTAGTGTAACGTAACGTTGCGCGCACTTCAAGGTTGTCTGTCATACCCTTCCTCACCTCACTCTCCTGCAGCTCCAGGTACTGTAGGTCCTGGACGGATGCCAACATCGAGCTATTGGATTGGCAGTGCAGTGCCTGCAGCTGTATGTCGAAAACAAGCTCGACGCAATCCCATCAAATCAGCCTCTGTCGGGAGATAAATAATTCAACCCGGCCCAGCCATTCCAGCTCCAGCTCCAGCCAGGCTAGGGATCACCACTCACTACCTATTTACGAGACGAGGCGGAGCTGGAGGATCATCGCCAGTCTTATTAAACGGGGCCTGGCGCTTAAAATCCTCCGTCCTATTCATATCCACCCAAAATCACCCATCCCTTTATACAGTACATAAGCACTTATCATCTCACCCAATTCACATTTTTACTCTGTCCCTCTCATTTCTCATTCTCATCGTAAAACATCGGCGGTATGTGGTCCAAGGCCAAGGCTCTCCTGGCCATCGCCGCCTTCGCCCTCACTCCCGTCGACGCCATATGGCCAGTGCCCAAGAAGATCTCAACGGGAGACAAGGTGCTCTTCATCGATCAAAGCCTCGATATCACCTATAATGGAGACTTTGTATGCTGGAAACCCCCTGGTTCTGTTTTTGATTCCTGTAACCACTCCGCGCAACTTGATACTGAGACATTGCTTGAAAAACAGATGCCCTACACTTATAAGTTCCAGCCTGATGCCGGTTCCAAGTTCAACAGCAAGCAGATCGTTCAGGCCGGTGTCTCACGTGCTCTTCAGGCCATATTCAATGACAACTTTGTGCCATGGAAGCTTCGTGAGCGCAACTCGGATTTTGAGCCGGATCTGCAGAAGAAGCAGTGGGTGAAGTCACTTAAGATTGTCCAAACCGAGGAGGATGACAAGAGCACTTTCAAGCCTCTCGCTGGCGAGGTTGATGAGTCGTATTCACTCACACTTTCTGAAAAGGGTGAGGCCTCTATCAAGGCCAAGTCATCCACGGGTATCCTGCACGGACTCGAGACATTCCTGCAGCTCTTCTTCAAACACAGCTCTGGTACTTCATGGTACACGCCACACGCGCCTGTCACCATCCAGGATGCGCCTGAGTATCCCCATCGCGGTATTCTGCTTGACGTTGCCCGTAGTTTCTTCGAGGTTGAACACATTAAGCGCACCATCGATGCCATGTCCTGGAGCAAGCTGAATCGTCTTCACCTTCACATAACTGACTCGCAGTCTTGGCCTCTTGAAATTCCTGCTCTGCCCAAGCTGGCAGAGAAGGGAGCATACCGCAAAGGCCTCACCTACTCTCCCGAGGACCTGGCCGGAATTTACGAGTATGGTGTCCACCGTGGAGTCGAGGTAATCATGGAGATTGACATGCCTGGCCACATCGGTGTGGTTGAGCTTGCGTACAAGGATCTCATTGTCGCATATAACGAGAAGCCATATCAGTGGTGGTGTAAGGAACCACCCTGTGGCGCGTTCCGGATGAACAGCACCGACGTATATGACTTCCTCGACACCTTGTTCGAGGACCTCTTCCCTCGCATCTCCCCATACAGCGCATACTTCCACGCTGGCGGAGATGAGCTCAACCACAACGACTCCATGCTCGACCCGGGTGTGCGCTCCAACAAGACTGAAGTCCTGGCACCTCTCCTGCAGAAGTTTGTCGACTACACTCACGGCAAGATTCGTGACGCTGGGTTGACTCCGTTCGTTTGGGAGGAGATGATTACTGAGTGGAACATGACACTCGGCAAGGATGTCGTGATTCAGTCGTGGCTCGGCAACGGCGCTGTCAAGGCCATGGCTGAGGCTGGTCACAAGGTCATTGACAGCGATTATAACTTCTGGGTGAGTAACGATTCAGTGTTCTGGAAAACGTGACATTTGCTGACTGATGACCGAAGTACCTCGATTGTGGTCGTGGACAATGGCTCAACTTTGACAACGGCGAAGCTTTCAAGACCTACTACCCCTTCAACGACTGGTGCGGTCCCACCAAGAGCTGGCGCCTCATCTACTCACACGACCCTCGTGCCGGTCTGTCTGAGGAGGCTGCCAAGCTTGTCCTTGGCGGTGAGGCGGCCGTATGGACAGAAACCATCGACAGCGTCAACCTTGACACTATCGTCTGGCCCCGCGCCGCTGTTATGGGCGAGGTTCTCTGGTCAGGCCGAACTGACGCCTCAGGCCAGAACAGATCGCAGTACGACGCTGCACCTCGACTGGCTGAGCTGCGCGAGCGCATGGTGGCTCGTGGTGTAAGTGCCTCGCCAATCCAGATGCCTTTCTGCACACAGGGCAATGCTACCGAGTGCGCACAGTTCGATGGATAAGGAAGCGGGCGATGCTATTCATGAATTTCCTTGTACATAGTTTGATGAAACAGCAATCAACAGAATCTTGCCCTCTTGCTCAGTAGTTCGCTTACGCTGAATCCTGAAACGGAGCCGGAAGGAATGCGGGGCCGAAGTCTCGGGCACGGTGAGCGGAGCATGCCGGCTCCGAAAGAAGGCTCTGTGGGGCATGAAGTTGGAAGATGAAGTCGAAGCGGACGCGACTGTTACTCCGCATAATCCGCTCTTCATTTATCGGTTCACCGCGGGCACCGTATGGGTTGCATACTGACACCTTGAGACATCTACGCTAAGTCTTGATCGTCACTAGACCCGTAAACCTCGGCATGTGAAGAAATCCGGGGAAACTTAGGGGAATAGATGATTGGCTGAGGAAAGACAACCAATGACCTGACATGCATGATGGGTTAGCAATCGCACTCGTGAGCGTTCATTCGTCGGACCGGTTCTCTTTGTGCTGAACTAAAAATCTGGGCTGGTGCTTCGTGAGGTTGAATGCGGATGTGGATATGGGCTTGTGCTCTGTAGATCAAGTTGCCGAATCGGGTATCCTGATCGTTAAGTTCATCCCCGCCGGTGTTAGAACCGAGAATGGTTTTCCACTCCGACCTCGCGTTTTATTTAGCTTTAAGAACGAAAGTAAATTTGAGATGAGATGAGAGTAGAGTTTGTGAAATCTGGGGAAGTTGCTGTAAGTCATTATGGTTCTGGCCAACCTTGACTCTCAGAGGTTAGGCTTGCGAGACCATTCACAGCCAAGACAAGGCTAATGAGTCGAGGAACAACAACACCAACGCATTGAAAAGTAATAACTAGAGGAATCCGGTGTTCTATCGCTGATTTGAAACATCAATTACCCCGCCATGTCATGCAAAGCGAAAAAACCTCCTCCCCACCATACAAAGGTCATGCATATGAAAATCCCCTCTTGATCACTAACATCGCCTCGGTAGGAGGCCAGGTGTTTCGTGAATACCATACCGCTTCAGGGAAGAGATTGTAAAAGTGACGTCTTGTCTTGCATTTTGCCTATAATAAATCCTCGGGCACGGAGACTCGGTTATCCTGACATTTCCGTTCCTCCAACAGTTGCTCTACTACGAGACTAGCCTATCCAAGATGCAGAGCATGGGCAGGGAATTATATTTATAAGCTTCTGGTTCCATAGCTAACGACGTTTGAGGCCAGTGGGCTCTGCATCTGTCAAGTCCTTGTCCGTGCTCTTGATGCTCGGATAGATCCAACCACGCATGACTAGAAGCGATACCCACACTCTATAATTGCTTGAAACCCAGGATACTATTTCTATCAGACAAACTTTAGCTCGTTGAGTTTGACTTTCTACTACTTAGACATTGGTAGATCTCTTCAGCATGGGTGTCGTGGAAGCTCTTCTGGAGCAAATCTCCGTCAAGACCGCATTCATCGTCCTCTTCGTCGCCTATGGAGTCTATTCTATCATCTGCCGCGTTGACGAACACCGAAGAATTAGACGCCTCGGTCGCTATGGACCTCAATTGAAAACATATGCTCCTTGGAGTAAGTCAAATCCCACGCTAGCATGTTGGAGTCCATTCACATTTATCCCTTCCAGGCCTTGATCTCGTCGTGAGATTCGTCAGATCTACCGTCAAACACAATAACCTGGCATCCTGGAGAGATGGTATCTTCGGACCCTTGAACTCATGGACGGCTGAGGCTCGTCTCCTTGGAGTCCGAACAATTTTCACCGCCGATCCAGCGAACCTCAAAGCAATATTGGCAACCCAATTCGTCGACTACGGCAAAGGACAGCCATTCCACGCAGAATGGAAGGACTTTCTCGGTGATAGTATCTTCACTACTGATGGCCCTTCATGGCATGCTAGTCGCCAACTCATCAGGCCTCAATTTACAAGGGACCGTGTGAGTGA
The DNA here is from genome assembly GCF_000260195.1 of Fusarium odoratissimum NRRL 54006. Classification (NCBI taxonomy): domain Eukaryota; kingdom Fungi; phylum Ascomycota; class Sordariomycetes; order Hypocreales; family Nectriaceae; genus Fusarium; species Fusarium odoratissimum. The sequence continues at coordinate 1,600,121 of NW_022158687.1, read as the reverse complement.
CTTGCACTGCTTTGAGGCACATATGCAGACTCTTTTCAAGGCCATTGCAAACCGAGGACCACTTCGAGGCGAGGGTCAACTTGTCGATATGAACAATACAGATGGAAAGGTCTTGGATATCAGCGATTTATTCTTCCGCTATACTCTCGACGTGGCTACTGAGTTTCTTCTCGGGTGGGATGTCAAGTCTCTCACGTGAGTAGCCAACGCAACATATGATATGGATCATTCACTAACATATACAACTCAGGACACCAAAGCAAGAATTCGCAGAAGCCTTCAACGAAGTCCAACACATTCAAAACATCATCGCTCGCGTCGGCAAACTTCGCCACATCATCCCCAAGTATCGTTTCTGGCGCGCTCTCAACACGGTCAACCACTTCATCAACTTCTACATTGAACGTGCACTCCGTCTAAGCCCCGAGGAACTGGCTTCCAAGACAAAGGACGATCACAGCTATACGTTTCTGCATGCACTTGCTGGGTTTACACGAGACCGAACAGTGCTCCGTGATCAGATAATCGCTGTTCTGCTTGCGGGGCGAGATACCACTGCTGCGACGCTATCATGGACTCTCTATGAACTTGGCAGGTATCCTAATGCTGTGAAAAAGTTGCGTGCTGAGATCATTTCCACACTTGGAACTGAGCGCACGCCAACATACGAGGATCTCAAGAGTATGAGTTATCTCAAGGCTGTTCTCAACGAAACTCTTCGTTTATACCCGGCTGTTCCTTTCAACGTTCGTCTTGCTCTCAAGGATACGACCCTTCCTCGAGGGGGCGGTCCAGATGGTTCTGAGCCACTCCCCGTTCTGAAGGACTCGCCAGTTGCATATTCCACCCTCGTCATGCAGAGACGTTCAGATCTGTATCCTCCTACCAGCGATACCTTTGCTGATCCTCAGATCTTCAGCCCAGATAGATGGGCCCACTGGCATCCTAAACCCCATGATTATATCCCTTTCAACGCTGGTCCTAGAATTTGCATCGGTCAGCAGTTTGCTCTGACTGAGATGAGCTATGTTCTGGTCCGCCTGTTCCAGAAATTTGATCGTGTGGAGAGTCAGATGAAGGACATTGATGGAGGTGAGCCCCTCCTCAAAGCAGACATTGTCTTGTCACCAGGCCAGGGAGTCAAGGTTGCATTCTGGGAAGCCCAGAATTAGTCTTTTGGTGTTACGTGAATAATGATGATTGTGTGGGCAATGCACAAATTTGATATGCACCATATCGAGATGTTCCTACTTATAATTCTTTTCCCATACCAATTGGCTGATGTCTTCTTCAACTGTCTGAATCTTCAAACTTGTCCCTGTTTCCAGCAACTGAATGCCAAGACAAAGTCTACTTCCTACCAAAGCTATCTCTTACAGCCTTTCCGAATCTTTCAATGGCCTTGTTCATATTCTCAGGCGTTGCAGATGCATATGTCGCTCTGAAGAAGAGTCCCGGTGGTGCCTTGTCCTTCTCAGTCAAGAACCACGAGCCCCGGGCGATAAGAACACCATTCTCGATACAAGAGTTGAAAATCTCTTCTTCGATATCGACAATGCTTCGCTTTCCTGCTTCAGGATGCTTTGTATGATCAATATTAATCCACATCTTTGAGAGTTAGTTGACGATTTCCATATGGATCGATGCGGAGCACTTACAAACATGCCAGCGACAGGAGGAGTCCAACTGGCAAGATCACTAGGCAGATGATCTTCGCAAGCGGCCAGAAGAGCATTGCGCTTCTTTGTATATTCCAGTCGCAAATTCATCAGCCATCGTAAGTAACCCTCGTGTCCCCATGTCTCATCAAGCAACTTATATAGAATGACCTGAGAGAAACCACTGGGCCCCTGGCTTGCGACTTCAGCGTGTCGAATATACCGCTCAACAATTTGTTCCGACGCTGTTATCCAACCAAGACGAGAGCCTGGCACGAGGACTTTTGAGAAGGAGTCCATACGCATAACTCGTCCGTCAACATCGATGCTTAGAAGTGAGGGAATGAGAGACGAGACAAACTCCTCAACCGTCTCTGGTGGTGGTACTTCAGGTTGGTCGCGACCTGTGTAGGGTTGCATCTGGAGGAAGTAGTATGGCTCATCTTCGATGATGTATAGATCATGCTTTTGCGCCACGGCATAGATGGCCTTTCGTCTCTCGGTTCCCTGTGTTGCGCCCGTGGGATTCTGTCCTGAGGGAACAGTATACAGCACATGAGGCTTCCTCGAACCTCGTTCTTTAGCATCCCAGTTTGACAAGAGCTCATCCATAGCCTCGGGGACGAGGCCCTCTTCGTCAATCGCCACGCCAAATGCCTTCACACCAAGAGGACCAACTGTTTCCAGGGCAGTCGAGAAGCTGAAATCTTCAGTGAGTATTGAGTCGCCGCGATCCTTGTCACAGAACATTCGCAACGCCTCTTCTAATGCTCCGGTGCTGCCGATTGTCTGGCAAACTTTCCAGTCTGCATAGGGAGGGTTATACACAATCTCAGTGTGTTCGGTCAAGTATCTCATCATCTGCGGGGATCCCGTAGCTTGGCCGTAGTTGCAAGCGATGGACAAGTCATAAGTGCCTCCGCGATCTCTCACGTCATATTTTCCAATTGTTACAGTTTGACCCGATTCATCAGTCTCTTTCTCGGAGAACTTTGGTGCGACGGGGACTTTGAAACCGAGTTCAGCGATGGGGAAAACTTCACTGGACGGCAGGCCACCGCCCAGTGAGATAAGGCCAGGTTTCTTCATGTAGCGAGCTGCTTGCTTGAGAGTGCATGGTTCTCGCACTCTACTCTCCTGACTCAAATGGTCTGTAGACATATGTAAGCTATGATTATGAAATCCGAGGTGTTTTCTTAACACTTACTATCCCATCGCTTAGATTTGGGTAGTCCGGTAGTCTATCATTGCAGTGAGCTTCAGAACAATTGTCACTCGAGCTTCCCAACTCACCGGTCCTTTGAACATGTCGCTATCTGAAGCAGCAGCAACTCCAGCCACAAGCTTTCCCGCTTTCAGTCGTCTCTCCTTCACGGCATCGATAGCGGAGAGCTGCTGTGAGGTATCATAATGCGCTGGACGGGCAGCCGGGGCAGCCTCAGCGCTTGACAGACACCGCGATGTGGTATGAAGTGAGCGACCATGTCGAACCAATGGCCCAAGCCGTGATCCTCTCACAGCTGGGAGCATCGTGAAGGTATGTGAAGGTATGAGATGTTGTGCACCGTGTAAGTGGAGCTGGCTGAGGGGTTCGTGAAAGTTCAAGTAGCAGGGGGGTTTAAGATTTAGCAAGTGTTGAAGGAAGAAACTCGTTACTCGAAATTCATTGAGAACAGAAACAGGAGGTTGTCAAAGTACAAAAGGGTGTCTTATTAATCCCCTTCGGAGCCGGGAGATGCACCAAACGTCGCCGGTGCCGGGCTTCTCAGTCTCCGCCCGATCTTAGCCGGCTGTATCCCAGATACCCTACACCGGTGCTCCGGGCCTGGGAGCGGGGTTGTGTCATTGACGCCTCACGAGGTCAGAACTCTTTATTCAATTAGTTATCTATTACGTACGCTTGGTCTGCGTGTTTCGCTGTGCTATGTTGCGCGTGACCATGGTCAAGGAGCGGTGGCCACTTGTTGGTTGAGCCGTTATGCCAAATAATCACTACGATATCGGCACTTGACCACGCCCTTTGAATTGTCACCTACGCCCAGTTGCCTAGTGTCGTTCCTAGCGGGCCTATCTCACGCCTTCAACCATGACGAGATAGACTACCCCAGAATGATAAGAGAATGTATCCTCTATGGCCAAACAGATCCACCCACGAACGATGCTGCAGCTCTGTAATTGCATAGAAAATGATAAAGAGATCTTACATACCTAGGAAGGGTGTATGAGTAGTCTATCATCCAACAAGATTGCAGAAACCTCCAAAACATTCAACTAAGGCTCAAAAATAGGTAGGTGTATCATATATCTAGTTCACCATTGTCGCCGGCTCTTATCTTTGCTTGGCCAACATAATCGCCGGTGGGCTCTACACCAACCATAATGCAAAGAAAAGGAAGGTATTGTAGGATTAACCCGAATGTTTAAAACTCCTCTCTAGGCAGTTAACATACCCTTATCCATCACATTCTCAGACTCAACTTATTCATCCAGTCGTGACTGAATATGCAGGCATACAGCGCTTGCAACCATAGCCAAACATGTCGCCCATGATACATGAACCAGCATGATATAGTCGAAACCTACACCAGTGCATTTTCCTACCAGCACGCCGAAAGACACGAAGGCTGCAAAGATGGGGGACATGTTATGATCCCGAAGGCGTCGCCGATGAAGAAATGAAGCAATCGAACAACCGTAGATGATACAGGCTGTGAGCACTTGCCACTGAGAAAGCCTGATCAGCGATTCGGAGTGCGCTGTCTGCGGCCAGGTCTTACACCAACCAAGACGTCAGTTTCTATCTCCCGAAAGCAATATGTGCAGCAGATTCAAAACCCCATGAGATTACCGAAGCAATCGTGTACTCAGTCAAACTCACCGTGTCTGGTAAATGAGGAGTTGAGCGCATTTGGTGCATGAACTCTGACATGACCCAAGCGCTTCCACCTGCTGGTAGAAGCTCAACCAAATCGGCAACGAACGGGATGAGCAGCACATGGCGGACAGAGCCTTTTTCAGACGGTTGAGACTTTCCATTCGAATAAATAGTCATGAGATGCGAAGAAGTCCCGCACGAAGGGAAGTGTGTTGCGAAGGTGTTTAATTAGTCTCAAGCCAAACAACTTTGCTCTCTTCTCTCGACGTTAAATCATTGGGTCCATGTAGTCTTATAAGTAGACCATCACGGACTAGAGAGGATGCTGGGTATCATTACCTGGACAGCAACACAATAAGCGGGCCTCAATCAACCTGGGTATAACCGATATATCGATCTGCCATCCGGTAACGCGGAGAGACTATCCATGCGCCGTTATGGGACAGCATGGGATTGACCAACAGCACTCTTGACACAGCCATGATTTCCAAGACTTGTCTTGGTTTGATGTCCCAATGCCTAATGATTGTGCTGATGTTGGGTTGAAATGGCTGTAAGGCATACTCGGCTCAGAAGATGTGAAGATAATGTGAGCCAATCGTTTGAGCCTCATATGGTTCGCCCGCCCAACACTCAACCACAAACCGACTGTTTTGCCTCGTACGTGGGCCAACTCAATAGGCTCAGATTACGTTATGTGCGAGTAAAGCACAGAAGCGGCCAATTTGGGACAATTCCAAATGAATGCCTCACATCTAAGACTTGATGCCGAGCCTATCATTCCAGGATGCAGCTTTCTTGAGGCGAACAGGCGAACATGATTTGGCTGACTGCTGCATTAATCACTGGCATACATTGCTTCGTTACCAATGGCGAGGTTCCAGCACTGGCTAGCTTCGGGCTTTGCGTTGGGCGTCCATAAATATAAGAACTTTGATACGGCCAGAATCTCAAATCAGCGGCATTGTTCCTTGGACTGATTTCATTGTCTGTCTAGAGTAAACGTTATCGCTCCAATTTCATAAGCAGTTTTGGGCTGCTCCCCCCCTCTCCTTTCAGCCCAATCCACTCATTGCCATGGACAGCATGCCTAACATAGCAGGGAGTTTCATATGGCGAATTGTACGCCATGTCGCAATAATCTTACCCGCGGGGACGCTCCTTGGTACTGGCGTTGCCTTGGGGTTACCTCCGCACCCTCACTTGGATGCTGCGTAAGTCTGTATGTGTCTGCCAGAGCTTTTATGCTGATGATGTCTAGAATCTTCTTGTTGCTAGCCGTGTCTGCCATGGTTTCTTTTCTCTTGCACGCACCGGCCTTTCAACAGTAGGCGCCTTGGACTGGGAATCGGAAGAGAAGCTGACAACTGAGTCACAGAGCCCGTCTCGGCACTGTCGCTGGTCTCGTTGCACTTAGTTGCATCATTTCTCAGTCACACTGCTTCATGCAGTCCCCAAAGTCGAGGCACGAGATCATGGCCGGGCTTCGAGATTATATTCTGAAGATGGCCATAATCACATCCGTGATAGCCATGAGATTGACGGCGATGCCCAGAAACAGACAAGAAACTGCGGGGATAATTGAGGAGGGAGAGCACATCTCGCCCATGGGTATTGAACGATGCAAATCTCTGCGCAATCTAAGCACAAAACTGTCCTGGGACTTGGCTTCCACCGCAAGCCATACAGGTCTACTCTCCAACATAGGCTCATTGGATTTCAAGTTTATGTCTGGACCCAAATCCCATGATTCGGACTGTTCATCTGGTAAAGACTCGGACATTACACTGTCATCTGATATGCAAGGCGAGCCAACCAGGAACATGGATATCATTGAATGGACCACTGCCACAAGCCCTGCCATAGGCTCTGTCACACTCGAAACCAAAGGAGACTCCTTCTCAACGCAGACAGTGCTGCCAAAGGATACAGCGTAATATCTTGAAGCAGGAGAAGTTCATGTCAGCAGATCTCTGCCTATTTTATCATTGCGAAGAAGCCCGGAATTATAATACTGAACGGACCATGGATATTACCTCTCCCAGGACAGGACCTAGCCTGGAACAAGGATCCCGAGGGCCCAAGCAAATGAAGACCCATTGGCCTTTGAGCGTTGTGTTTGCTGGATCGATGTTGTACCTCTTCAAAAGCGAGCGTCAATCTTTTTCTAAATTTGACTTAAAACCCATCTGACCGTGGCTGGCTCAAGGATTTGTGCTTAGAATGAACCAAGGACTGCTTGGCAAAGGATCGCTAGCCCAGGCGCTGAATGAACCCATGGACCATGGCCGTAAACTTTGTTCAAGACGAGACGGGGGTTTGCGGGACGACAGAGTCAGATGCGATGCGTGTATTTTATTTATTTGTGTCGTTGACTCAATATGTATAGATGTATATATATCCTTAGTAGATGATAGGGCTTCTAGTAAGACAATGTTGGGAAGGGAAATAAACGTTGCTGAATTTGTTGCTTTTTGAGTACCAGACGTCCGGAAATGAATAGGGCCTGACATTATTTTAATCATGCCAAGTGAGAGGAATGTTGTGGTGGTGAATATAAAGGTGTAGCAAGGTTTCGTATCGTTCAGGTGCTTTGACAGGAACGGAAGGACAGAAAGAGCAAGACACAAACTTACATAAGCCAGGAACCACCAATCAGACTCCTTCATGACAACATCGCCAGGAGCTCATCCGCGACGATAGCGACAACCCACTATCATCTTCAATACCATCATACCTGAACAATATCATAAGTCAATGGCACGAGGAGCCATTCCTAGAGCCAGATAGCGCGCAGGGTCATGTTTGAGTCTCTGCTGCAGCGAAATCCTTCCAGTCGAAGCGCTGGTCCCCCAAAAGCACAGCGCATCTACAGCTGCTGGACCCTTAGCTGAGGAGCTAAGCTGCCGCCATGTATTGGCCCATTGGAACACCACGCATCCATGCTACCAGCAGCAGTCGAGCTCCAGCCTTTAAGCTTGTCGTCTCTCATGATGGCCTTACGAGCCCCTCCGATTCCAGCCTAACGCCATCGCCTGGTCCTTCAACTTCTCAACCTCAAGGTCATACCATTGACGACCTCGACTCTCAACCACCACCGACCCCAATAACACCAGGAATCCGACCTGTCGAGCACGATGACTATACATCAAGTAGGCCTCCGCAAGCTTCTGAAAGTACCGAAACAGGAGGAATCCCTGTTAAAGATCCCATACTGGCGTTGCGAGTTTCACGTTCCGGTAATCTGTTCGCTGTTATCACAACAACTTCCATTACAGTCTGGCAGACCAAAGTAAGACCTGCAAGACATTTTGGCACATTAGCCCTCCATACTGACCGGCATAGCCTGCTGTTATCCTAGCTGTGGTTATTCGATCAGATTATTCCCTGGAAACGTACGGCAGAAATGTCGACCTGTTACTAAGACCTGACGCCGCCATTCTCGTTATACACACAGACCAGGGCTACCTCATCACTTACTCATTGGCTACTGATCCCGACTCGCGCGTATACAAACCTCATTTCGCGAATTACAGCAATGTTCAGCGAAGGAGACAGAGTCTTATCGGAAGCCTCACTGGCCTGCCACCAGAGCAAATATTATGGGGCGCTGGCGAAGGTCCAGGGGTTCGCGACCTTAGTGTTCGCTTTAGAATGGTGATTAAGGTCGATGCCGGAATTGAGAGTGCGCTCGCTCTTGACGACGAGCTGATAGTAGCAACAAGGAAGCCTGCGGCTGTGCAATGTATCCGCTGGACGCCGGACAGTACGGGCTCACAGACGAGAACCGAGATAATTAGTCGAATGGGATGGGTCGAGAAGAAGGCAACCATCGTTGAGATGACACATGATCGTCCAATGAACCTTTTGACATGGATTACGAGCAGCGGACGAGCGTATGCGGTTCAGCGCTACAATCATCGAGCAGAGAGCAGCCAGGTCGATGACGGGGATGCTAAACGACTATTCAAAGGCCACTGTTTCCATGTTCCCCAAGGCGAACACGATCGCGCCACTGCGGCGGTTATAAATGCAAGGTTTTCTCTCATCGCCGTTGGTTGCTGCGATGGGACAGTGCAGGTATACTCCGTCCGTGACTATGCAGGCAACATCCCTCATTCACATACTCATCAAGTCCCTGTGTCTACGGCATCTTCGGGAGCATTCACTAGTCTGAGTTACTCACCCGATGGTTACTGCCTTTTTGCGGGCTTTCAGAAAGGCTGGTCTACCTGGAGTATGTTTGGCAAGATTGGAAGTCATAGTTTTGGATCTGAAGAGACAACCTCGCGCGCCAATGGAGAAGAATGGTTATCTGGAATTTCCGGGGCTACCTGGGTAGGGGGTGGCTCCGAGATCCTGATGACAGGACGCAAGCATGAAGCTATATGGTCCCTGGAAATGGCCAAGAATGCCGTTACTGGGTGTTACAATGAGGCAAATGTCTTCCGGACCGTGCTGCAGACTCCTTCCAGTGTGATGATCTACAGAGGTTACGATGTTCCAGATCTTACCAGCATTTCGGCAGAGCCGTTCCTATGGCATACGGCAAAGGTCCCTCCCACATACCTCTTGAACCAATGGCCGATACGGCAGACTGTCATCTCTCCCGATGGTCGCTACGTAGCTGTGGCTGGCCGACGGGGACTTGCCCATTACAGTGTCAATAGCGGCCGCTGGAAGACATTCGCTAACGAGGCTATGGAGAATGAGTTCCAGGTCAGAGGCGGCATGTGCTGGCATCAACACATTCTTGTTGCTGCAGTAGAAGCCAACCGAAGATTCGAGCTACGACTGTTCTCGCGCGAGACAGCACTTGATTCGGCCCAGATACTACATACTCAGACAATCCCAGCCCCTGTGGTCCTTGTGACCACCTCGGGCGAGGACTCACTTCTTGTCTACACCTACGAAAACTTACTATATCATTTTATCTTTACCCCACATGGCGGCTCTATACGACTCATACAAGTAGGCCAGATTGCGTTTCACGGCATTGTCAGATCTCCAGCTCGAGTGAGGGGACTGAGCTGGATACTGCCCGACACGCAGTTAACAGACGGCGACCCTTCTCAGGATGTCGCCGTTGCCTCGGTGATCTTTCTTGTCGACGGAAAGCTTGTACTACTCCGGCCGTCCTTAAACGACGAGGGCCAGCTGAAATATGACATGCGTGTCATCGCGCAAAACGTGGAGTACCACGCCAGTGTCCGGGATCAGCCATTGCGAAACGTGAACCGGCAGCTCGAAGACAACCCCTTACGGAACGGACCGCCAGCACTGAAAGACTCTCTCTGGGTATTTGACGGAATGGAGCTTAAGGCCTGGCCAGACATCAGCCAAGTTCTAGATGCGGCTGGAGACAATGGCAAGGAACCACCATCTCCGGTCTCTATTCCCGTCGACTTCTACCCACTATCAGTCCTTTTGGAAAAGGGTATCGTATTGGGAGTTGAATCGGATCTTGTCCAGCGTCGCGATGTGAACTTCTCGTATTTTCATTTCGCTATCAGGGTATGTTTTCAAGCGTCCTATTGTAATATACTAGCTGACAATGACCAGACGCATCTCATACTTCCAGACTTACTGCGGTTCTATCTAAGGCAAAGCAGATCAGTTGAAGCCTCGAACCTGGCCCACCAGTACAAAGAGCTCGAGTATTTTGCGCATGGGCTTGAGATATTGTTACATCGTGTGTTAGATGAGGAAGTTGACACATCCCCGAAGCCTGTTGATGCCGTGCTACCTCGCGTTCTATCCCTTTTATCCTCATTCAAGGAGTATCTTGATATTGTGCTGCAGTGCACACGCAAGACCGAAGTTCGTCAGTGGAAGACATTGTTTGCATACCTTCCGCAGGCACAAGAACTCTTTGAAGAGTCTTTACAAAGAGGTTCATTGAAGACAGCAGGTGGGTACTTGATTATATTACATACATTGGACGAACTGGGATCCTCAACCGAACAGTCGGTGCGACTTCTATCTCGCGCCATGAGGGAAGGCGATTGGGAATTATGTAAAGAACTCGCACGATTCTTGGCGGCTATGGATGAAACTGGTGAAACATTGCAAGAAGCCATGAGAATGGTGGAGGTGTCACTTAAGCAAGAATCGGGACAGGACAGTATCGGAAGTCGACTCCAGATCCCGTCATCGCGCGCAACAAATGGAGGAGGGAGTGGTTTGACCAGCGGCGACGAGGACGGGACCTCGGAATCAGATAGACGGTCTGGTAGTGATGGAGGTAGTGTCGCTTCGACGATCAGCGCCACCTAGAGAGTTAAAAAGGTTTTGGATCGACTGTTCATGTTGGGATTATCTTTTGACAGCCACTGGAGTTTAAGATCGGGAATGGTGGGCATATGGTAATAGGAGTACCATTGCCTTATTATCTTGGAAGAGGTCATAATCATTACGGCTAGTTGACTGAAGTGAGTGATGCTGAACGAATGGAGAATAATCGATAGATGATGGCTCAGGCGAAGGGGTTGTGATTATTTTGGGGGGGGGGGGGGGGGG